>NC_056453.1:26158588-26881088 GCF_018296145.1 Oncorhynchus tshawytscha
TCACAGACGGCATTTAAATAAACCATTGATTTTGAATAGGAGAATCAAGGATGAGCATTGGGTTAATATGAGGGCAACAACAGTTTGCATCATAACATCAAAGTGTCTGTTTCATGGCGATAAACAGTCCTTTGTGTGACACAAACCTTTCCCCTAACAACAACAGTACAGTAACAACACAATGACCGTATGAACTGAGAAAATATCACTTTGGAGAAGAAAAAAAAAACTCTACCCGAGAGAAGAGACGTCATCTGATGTCAGATATGAAAGGTGTCATTGTCTGTTCTTCTATTCCAATCTGAGTACAGAGCTTTCAAATGGCAGGGGGCAACCATTAGTCCAGAGAGGAGAGAGAGAGGAGAATATAGAGGGAGGGATGAAAGAAAGGAGAGAGAGGGGGAAGAGTAGAGAGAGACAGAAAGAGGGAGTGAGGGAGATAAAGGAGAACACAGAGAGAGAGAGAGAGAGAGAGAGAGAGAGAGAGAGAGGATGGGGAGAGAGTATGCCCTCTTCCCTCACGCTCCCTTATCCTTATCCTCCGTTAGCAATGCAATCACTCATCCTGTACTCAACAACACTGGCAATAGATGCCTCACACAAGAACACACACAAACGCAACATCTCCATTGCAGGCAGAGGAGTGAACTGTGAACAAGCAGGCTTGAATAATGAAACATTATTTTACAAAAATAGAAATAAAGTAGAAAACACAGTATGTGACTGCCAGCTTGTAAACCACTGCCAAAACAATCACTTTACCCAGTAATTTAAGGAGATATATATTTGAGAGGATATGACTTGGCAATTACCCCAGGAAGAGTAGATGCTGCTTCTGCAAAAGCTAATGTGAATTCAAAAAAGCAAATAAAGAAAGAAAAAATGATAGTTACCTTAAATGGATTAGCACTCCTGTTCTTCCTGAAAACACAACAGAATGTGTAAACATTCTTTCTGTCTGGCATGACTGGAAGCCTATAGTCTGAATCTAAGGGTGGGTTTGGGTAGGGGGGCTACATCCAGAGTGTCCACTCTACTCTGCACAGGGCATTTTGTAAAGTCTGAATCTGAGGGTGAATGAGTGTCGGGTGTTCTTGCGTGCACGTGTCCACTCTGCCTCTCCCCAACATATTAACTCTGAGAGGGAGGGAGGGAAGGAAGACAGGGCTAGGCTAGCTTAGGCAAATTTGACAGTCACAGGCAGCAAAGTAGCAAATAAGTTACTGTATTTCATATTGCAGTACAACTACTGTAATCCTAATACAGTATCAAAGCAAGCACTGTGTAATGACACAGTAAGATACTGTATAATTGACTATTATACTGTAAAAAAATAAAAATAAAAGTTAATTCTACTGTAATTGGAATGAATGAATGAATAAATTAAATTAATTGGGGTGAGATTTTACAGTATTTTACTGTAATTACATGGGATTGGTGCAAGCAAGTTGGCTGCTAGGCAATGTGTTAAAACATTACAGTATATCAATTAATATTTGGTGTATTAGATCACTTGCACTTCTAGAGGCCTTAACAAAGGCTCCCAAACTGGCAGCAACTACAGGGCAAAATGCTCGACCATTAAAAGTTTAAGAGATAGCTGCCACTCCAATCTGTCCACAATACATTTTAAAATGATGTGGCACTATAACCACAAATGAGTTAAAACCCCCATAAAGTCTTCTTAATTGTATTTTTAAATCACTGTATGCCTACTAAATCCTTGTGTACATTTATTTTATGAAATATCAGCAAATATATTTTTAATCCTTTTACCTCTTTTTGCTCAGTCTGATCATGTGGGTGTGCTGATACAAATCTGAATATATTTACATACACAGCCCTGATAGGTTTGGGCTCCTGAGTGGCGCAGCGGTCTAAGGCACTGCATCCCAGTAGTGCAAGAGGCGTCACTACAGTACCTGTTTCGAATCCAGGCTGTATCACATCTGGCCGTGATTGGGAGTCCAATAGAACGGTACACAATTTTCCCAGTGTCGTCTGGGTTTTTCCGGAGTAGGCAGTCATTATAAATAAGAACTTGTTCTTAAACTGACTTGCCTAGTTAAATAAAGGTTAAGACTCTAGTCTAGAGCCTACCCCGCTTACCCCTTCAAAGTAGGAGGATACATGCAGTGCCTTCGGAAAGTATTCAATTGATTACATTTAGATTGTGCCACTGGCCTACACACAATACCCCTCAATGTCAAAGTGGAATTATATTTTTAGAATTTTTTACAGATGAATTAAAAATGAAAAGCTGAGTATTCAACACCTTTTTTAATGGCAAACCTAAATAAGTTCAGGAGTAAAGATCTGCTTCACAAGTCACACAATAAGTTGCATGGACTCACTCTGTGTGCAATAATAGTCTTAAAACATGATTTATTTGTTATGATGACCTCCTCTCTGTACCCCACACATACAATTAGGACCTTACAGATACAGTGCCTTTGGAAAGTGTTCAGACCACTTGATATTTTCCACATTTTGTTACGTCAAAGCCTTATTCTAAAATTGATTAAATTGTATTTTTTTCCCTCATCAATCGACACACAATACCCCATAATAACAAAGCAAAAACAGGTTTTTAGAAACGTTTGCAAATGTATTAAAAATATCAATGATCCTTTACTCAGTACTTTGTTGAAGCACCTTTGGCAGCGATTACAGCCTCGCGTCTTCTTGGGTATGACGCTACAAGCTTGGCACATCTGTTTTTGGGGAGTTTCTCCCAATCCTCTCTGCAGATTCTCTCAAGCTCTGTCAGGTTGGATGGGGAGCGTTGCTGCACAGCTATTTTCAGGTCTCTCCAGAGATATTAGATCGGGTTCAAGTCCAGGCTCTGGCTGGGCCACTCAATGACATTCAGAGACTTCAAATCAAAATCAAATGTATTTATAAAGTCCTTCTTACATCAACTGATATCTCAAATTGCTGTACAGAAACCCAGCCTAAAACCAGGTGTAGAAGCACGGTGGCTAGGAACCTAGGAAGAAACCTAGAGAGGAACCAGGCTATGAGGGGTGGCCAGTCCTCTTCTGGCTGTGCTGGATGGAGATTATAAAAGAACATGTCCAAGATGTTCAAATGTTAATAGATGACCAGCAGGGTCAAATAATAATACTTGTCCCAAGACTTGCCCCGAAGCCACTCCTGCATTGTCTTGGTTGTGTGCTTAGGATCGTTGTCCTGTTGGAAGGTGAACCTACGCCCTAGTCTGAGGTCCTGAGTAATCTGGAGCAGGTTTTCATCAAGGATCTCTCTGTACTTTGCTCCATTCATCTTTGCCTCGATCCTGACTAGTCTCCCAGTCCCTGCCGCTGAAAAACCTCCACACAGCATGACGCTGCCACCACCATGCTTCACCCTAGGGATGGTGCCAGGTTTCCTCCAGGCGTGATGCTTGGAATTCAGGACAAAGAGTTTAATATTGATTTAATCAGACCAGAGAATCTGGACTTGTGGTCTGAGTCCTTTAGGTACCTTTTGGCAAACTCAAAGTAGGCTGTCATGTGCCTTTTACTGAGGAGTGGCTTCAGTCTGGCCACTCTACCATAAAGGACTGATTGGTGGAGTGCTGCAGAGATGGTTGTACTTCTGGAAGGTCCTCCCATCTCCACAGAGGAACTCTGGAGTTCTGTCAGAGTGACCATCGGGTTCTTGGTCACCTTCCTGACCAAGACCCTTCTATCCCGATTGCTTAGTTTGTCCGGGCGGCTAGCTCTAGTAAGAGTCTAGATGGTTCCAAACATCTTCCATTTAAAAATTATGGCCACTCTGTTCTTGGGGAGCTTCAATGCTGCAGAAATGTTTTGGTACCCTTCCCCAAAACTGTGCCTCAACACAATCCTGTCTCGGAGCTCTACGGACAAATCCTTCGACCTCATGTCTTGGTTTTGTTCAGACATGCACTTTCAACTGTGGGATTTTACATAGACAGGTGTGTACCTTTCCAAATGTCCAATCAATTGAATTTACCACAATCAAGTTGTAGAAACCTCTCAAGGATGATCAATGGAAACCAGATGCACCTGAGATCAATTTTGAGTCTCATAGCAGAGGGTTTGAATCCTTATGTAAATAAGGATTATGTTTTTAATTTTTAATACATTTGCAAATAATTCTACAAAGCTGTTTTTGCTTTGTAATTATGGGTTATTGCATGTAGATGTAATACATTTTAGAATAAGGCTGTAACGTAACAAAATGTGGAAAAAGTGAAGGGGTCTGAATACATTCCGATGGCACTGTATCTGTAAGGTCCTTCAGTCGAGCAGCGAATTTCAAACACAGATTCAACCACAAAGACCAGGGAGGTTTTCCAATGCCTCACAAAGAAGGGCACCTATTGATAGATGGGTAAAAAAAGGCTGACATTTAGTATCCCTTTGAGCATGGTGAAGTTATTAATTACACTTTGGATGGTGTATCAATACACCCAGTCACTACAGAGATATAGGCGTCCTTAACTTTGCCCGATGGGAAGGAAACCAATCAGGGATTTCACCAGTCCGGTTTAATGGCTGTGATAGGAATGACAGAGTGAAAAGAAGGAAGCCTGTGCAAAATAAAAATATTACAAAACATGCATGCAGTAAAACTGCAGAAAATGTGGCTAATAAATTACATTTATGTCCTGGAATCAAAGTGTTATGTTTAGGGCAAATCCAACACATCACTGAGTACCACTCTTCATATTTTCAAACATGGTGGTGGCTGCATCATGTTATGGGTATGCTTGTTCTCGACAAGGACTACAGTAGGGAGTTATTTAGGATAAAAATAAATGGAATAGAGCTAAGCACAGGCAAAATCCTAGAGGAAAACCTGGTTCAGTCTGCTTTCCAACAGACACTGGGAGACGAATTCACCATTCAGCATAACAATAACCTAAAACACAAGGCCAAATATACACTGGAGTTAATTACCAAGACAACTTTGACTGTTCCTGAGTGGACTAGTTACAGTTTTGACGTAAATCAGCTTAAAAATCTATAGCAACACTTGAACATATCTGTCTAGCAATGATCAACAACGAACTTGACAGAGCTTGAACAATTTTAAAAAGTTGAATGTGTCCAGGTGTGCAAAGCTCTTAACCATAAAGACTCAGCTGTAATCACTGCCAAAGGTGATTCTAACATGTATTTACTCAGGAGTGTGAATACTTATGTAAATTAGATATTTATTTCATTTTCAATACATTTGCAAACATGTTTTCACTTTGTCATAATGTGATATTGTGTGTCGATGAGTAAGAAAAAAAGATTTAAAATCAACATGTGTAATTAGTCAAGGGGAATGAATACTTCCTGAAGGCACTGTAGGCAAATAAAAAATGACTGGGTCATTTATTGGTCAGAATAATCAGATCAGATTGTGACGTCATGATCTGGGTAAAAAACTCCATCCCATCTGAACAGGCTGACATTTCAGGCATTTCATTTTTTTCAAACAGCTCTTACACCAAAAGGGCATCATCTTCATTTTCATCATTTCAGAGTGTTATTTCGACCATGGAAAAATGGTAGACATGCGTCACTTACTCGGGTACTGTAAGTAACTCAATTAAAGCTAAGTATCTTCAGGTAAGTACAATTATTTATACAGGGATAACAAACATGAGAACACCGTATGACTCTACAGCAAAACTACAGTTGACAAAAAGGGACAATTACAACTAGCGTTCTAGAATGTAAAACAAAACCCACAAGCCCAAATAAAAGTGGACATGAGCTGCTGCATGATCTCTTGAAGAGACAGTATCCCATCACAAAAAAGCATGAGACAACTGAAACAAATAATGAAACGTGAAGTAGTTCAATAAATGTCTCATACTTCAAATGTAGGCAAAATCATAAATTGGCTACCATACCATGTAGCCAGTTGTGGTCAAAACGTTTTTGGCACTCCAAACATATCGTAGGGTACTGTATTATGTCGAGTGGAATTACACTACCATTTCAAATACAGCAATTATTTCCCTACCAACAACATTTTCCCACAATGCACCATCATTTACAGTATTCTGCAGTATAATGCTTTCACACTATTTCACTGAAGATAATAGCCAAAATGATTGTATAAATTACAGTTTTCCATTACAGTGTAATAGCATACACACACACACACACACACACACACACACACACAAACACATGTACACGCTCACAGAGTTAATAATATGTAAATATCTTCATAATAACTGTGTCACTGTTTCCCGTGAACCCATTTAAGGTAAGGTGAAATAAAGAACAATGCTGATGCCCATGTATTCAGGATTCTGGAAGCTACTTATTTACACAGTATGTATTTTGCTACCCTCAGCTTTCAATAATAATATACCTGCACACACAGCAAGGGCACTTCTTCCTATTTAAACCTCACAGCGCTCCACAGCCAATGAGCCCATTCACATCAAGAGGGAACATGAAAGAGAGTTCCTCGACTGGCAAAATCAACAAGATGCTACTGCTACTGCAGACTTGGGGGGAGAGATGGTGTGGGGCAAAGTCCCACAGCATCAACATTTAAAGGGACAACATTTTACATTGCTCAGTCCACAAGCATATGCTTGTCTAGAACAGGCTTTCACAATCTGGAGCTGGAGGGTGTGGTGTGTGTGTGGGGGTGGGCATGACGTAAAGGTAGACTCTAGGGAGGATGAGAGAGGAATCGAGAAGAGAATACAGATTGGAAAGATGGGTGTGGAGGAGACAGCATGGGGTGAATATGAGGAAAGATTGGGGAGCGAGAGAGGGGACTTGAGATGAGAGGGGGATGGGGAGACAGGGAGGTGGCTGACAGACAAGGTATAGGACCCTGCGTAGATGGATAGACAGAGGGGGGATGACTGGGAAGAGAGGAGAAAGATGGAGTTGCGAGGACCCTCATTAGCCCACGAAAGGCTAGAACATTTAGCTCCCTGCTCTCCTGTTATATCTTCCTCTCTTCCCTCTCTCCTCTCATATTTCTTATTTTCTTCTCCAGAAATATCCCAGGGTGAGCTGAGTGGGTGGGTGAGAGATGGGGAGAGAGAGAGAGAGAGAGGTTGTGAGGTAGTGTAAGAAAGCGAGAGAGAGCGAGAGCGAGAGAGAGAGACAGCATGGATGGTCAAAGTGGGTGAGAGATGGCCATGGTAACACTAGATCCTTGGGGAGAAGTATGGGTGCTGCTCAATGATGCATCTCCCATGGATAGAAGCACAACAATATAACGTTAGGATCCCTCAATCAACAACGAGGGATATGAGCATTCAGTATGTATTTACAACCTGCGTTATTATGAAGAAAATCAGTAAACACACAAGCACAGAGCTGAGACCCCACCCCCCTCACACACACTGCTAAGGGGTGGGAACTGGCGTGACTCAGAACCTGATTGGTGTGAAGGCCCCATACCTGGGCCAAGGTGACACAACAGGAAGAACCACAGAGCCACAGCAACAGAGAACAGAGGGAAACAGACATCTGCTAAACAGGTCCAAAACACTGACAAAAAAACAGGCTACTGAATAGACTATTTCTATTAATATAAATTTAAAAAACAGTCCATTCCCTCCCCTATTCTCCACCCAGACCTTCAGTCCAGACTCTCAGAGTTCCCTGTATCCAGCTCACCTTTGTCAGTCCAACGTCTTGGCTTCCCAGGCAATTCAATAATCCTGCACCATAGTAAGGAAGATCCAAAACAAAGGAAAGAGAGAGGGAGACTGAGGAGGAAGGAATGCTGAAGGGTAGAAAAAAGAGAGGGGTGAAAAAGAGGTAGGGAAAAGAGAGCAGGAGAGGTAAAGCGTGGCCCCGACAAGGAGAGCTCTCCTCAGTGTGAGCAAGCAGCGAGGAAAGAAAGCACCAGGTGTCAGTACACACACACACAGAGGCGTGCTGTGCACATGTACACACACACACACATTGGGGCGCGTCGCGTGCATATACACACACACTCACCGGCAGACAGGCACTCTCTCCCTCCTCCCCCTTTCTCATCCTGCTCTCTGCTAGCAGCAATAACTCCCTCTCATCCTGCCTCCAGCTCTCTCAGTCAGGGCAGACCTCATTAACCCTTGTAGTACCAATATCCTTGCTAAACAGATCCTCATTCTAGATCCAACATTTATATTAGTACATTTTTTGAAAAATAACAGATTAATAATCATTTAGAAATACAAAGACAACCAAGTCATATACAGTATGTGTGCTGTAAGTCATTCTCATTATTAACACAACTATTCTGAATGAAAGGTGCCTGTGCATAGGCCTACATTTGTGTAGTATCCTAAAATGTCTGCGCATCATATGAACAAGCAACCCCTCTGCACCAAATCAGCTAGTGTTTCCTATGATGTATACTTTCTCCTGGGAGAGACCTCCCTAGCTACTCTTCTCTTATTGCACTTTATATCTTAGGGCACTCAGATATAAACAAACAAACAAAACAAAAAAACAAGGAAGGAGCCAAAGCATTTTATTAGGTGTCGATTTCAGAAAAGAGGATAAACTCATGCACATTGAATAGAATTTAAAAAATCATAAAATAACAAACCAACCATCACCCAGACGTCATCATTATTGGTCTGTTGGTGGATCGGGGTCTATTTCTGGGACTCTGAAACCAGCAGCAGTCTTACCAGTGCTCAGGTGTTGTCAGAATGAGGCATTCATGCTACTGTGACTATCTGACTGCTCCATCTCACACACACTTTCACACATCAGGCTATGAACACCTGAAGGCTATGAAGGCCTCTAATCAATATGTCAACATGGCACATGAAATACGGGCAGAACACAACGCAGAATGCAACACGAGGTGACACGCAAACAGCCAACACAATAACAGGTTTCACATTTACACTGTGCCATTGGTAGAGACACTGGAGAGAGAGAGGGAGAGATGACAAGAGGGGAGGAGAGATGGCAGTTTTGTTTGTTGTTCTGGAGTGATAGAGAAGAGAGGAGGGGAGTGAAGAGGGGAGGAGTTAGATGGAAAAGAAGAGGCAGAGTTCCGCTGTTCTTCTGGAGTGATAGAGAAAAGAGGAGAGAGCATAGGAAGAGGTTAGACCAGAGCTGTTTTACCCACGCACTGACTGCCCACTGTACTGCTGGAACGAGAACGTTCCATTCTGACAACTGAACAGACCCTTTGTTATAGTCCATCTTTGTTACCACGATGAGTGTTTCCTATTCGTCTCAGAGAACCATGAAACTTGAAGGAATATGAAAAATAGCATTATAGGTGGGGAGCAACAGACCCATTATTACTGGGGGGGGCAACAATATGACTGGTGGGGAGCACAACATTATGACTGGTAGGGAGCACAACAGTATGACTGGTGGGGAGCACAACATTATGACTGGTGGGGAGCACAACATTATGACTGGTGGGGAGCAACATACCCATTATGACTGGTGGGGAACAACATTATGACTGGTGGGGAGCAACAGACCCATTATGACTTGTGGGGAGCAACATTATGACTGGTGGGTAGCACAACATTATGACTGGTGGGGAGCAACATTAAGACTGTTGGGGAGCAACAGACCCATTATGACAGGTGGGGAGCAACATTAGGATTGGTGGAGAGCAACATTATGACTGTTGGGGAGCAACAGGCCCATTATGACAGGTGGGGAGCAACATTAGGATTGGTGGAGAGCAACATTATGACTGGTGGGGAGCACCACATTATGACTGGTGGGGAGCAACATTATGACTGGTGGGGAGCAACATTATGACTGGTGGGGTGTAACATTATGGCTGGTGGGGAGCAACAAACCCATTATGACTGAAAGGGAGAAACATTAGGACTGGTGGGGAGCAACAGACCCATTATGACTGGTGGGGGGCAACATTATGACTAGTGGGGAGCAGCAGACCCATTATGACTGGTGGGGAGGAACATTATGGCTGGTGGGGAGCAACAGATCCATTATGACTGGTGGGGAGGAACATTATGACTGGTGGGGAGCAACAGACCCATTATGACTGGTGGGGAGCAACAGATCCATTATGACTGGTGGGGAGGAACATTATGACTGGAGGGGAGCAAAAGACCCATTATGGCTGATGGGGAGACCCATTATGACTGATGGAGAGCAACCGACCCATTATGACTGGTGGGGAGCAACAGACCCATTATGACTGGTGGGGGGAAACATTATGACTGGGGTGGCAACATAATGACTGGTGGGGAGCAACAGACCCATTTTGACTGGTGGGGAGCAAAATTATGACTGGTGGGGAGCAACAGACCCATTATGACTGGTGGGGGGAAACATTATGACTGATGGGGAGCAACATACCCATTATGACTGGTGGGGAGCAACAGACCCATTTTGACTGGTGGGGAGCAAAATTATGACTGGTGGGGAGCAACAGACCCATTATGACTGGTGGAGAGCAACAGACCCATTATGACTGGTGGGGAGCAACATTATGACTAGTGGGGAGCAACAGACCCATTTGTACTGGAGGGCAGCAACATTATGACTGGTGGGGAGCACAACATTATGACTGGTGGGGAGCACCACATTATGACTGGTGGGGAGCACAACATTATGACTGGTGGGGAGCAACAGACCCATTATGACTGGTGGGGAGCAAAAGACCCATTATGACTGGTGGGGAGCAAAAGGCCCATTATGACTGGTGGGGAGCAAAAGGCCCATTATGACTGGTGAGGAGCAACAGACCCATTATGACTGGTGGGGAGCAACTTTATGACTGGTGGGGAGCAACAGAACAATTATGACTGGTGGGGAGCCACATTATGACTGGTGGGGAGCAACATTATGACTGGTGGGGAGCAACAGACCCACTATGGCTGGTGGGGAGCAACAGACCCATTATGGCTGGTGGGGAGCAACAATCCCATTATGACGGGTGGGGAGCAACAGACCCATTATTACTGGAGGAGAGCAACATTATTACTGGTGGGGAGCAACAAACCCATTATGGATGGTTGGGAGCAACATTATGACTGGTGGGAGCAACATTATGACTGGTGGGGAGCAAAAGACCCATTATGACTGGTGGGGAGCAACTGACCCATTATGACTGGTGGGGAGCAACAGACCCATTATGACTGGTGAGGAGCAACAGACCCATTATGACTGGTGGGGAGCAACAGACCCATTATGACTGTTGGGGTGCAACAGATCCATTATGACAGGTGGGGAGCAACAGACCCATTTGTACTGGAGGGAGCAACAATATGACTGGTGGGGAGCAACATTATGAATGGTGGAGAGCACAAGATTATGACTGGTGGGGAGCAACAGACCCATTTTGACTGGTGGGGAGCAAAATTATGACTGGTGGGGAGCAACAGACCCATTATGACTGGTGGGGAGCAACAGACCCATTATGACTGGTGAGGAGCAACAGACCCGTTATGACTGGTGGGGAGCAACATTATGGCTGGTGGGGTGCAACAGACCCATTATGACTGGTGGGGAGCAACAGATCCATTATGACAGGTGGGGAGCAACAGACCCATTTGTACTGGAGGGCAGCAACATTATGACTGGTGGGGAGCACAACATTATGACTGGTGGGGAGCACCACATTATGACTGGTGGGGAGCACAACATTCTGACTGGTGGAGAGCACAACATTCTGACTGGTGGGGAGCAACAGATCCATTATGACAGGTGGGGAGCAACAGACCAATTTGTACTGGAGGGGAGCAACAATATGATACGTGGGGAGCACAACATTATGACTGGTGGGGAGCAACAGACCCATTATGACTGGTGGGAAGCAACAGACCCATTGTGACTGGTGGGGAGCAACTTTATGACTGGTGGGGAGCAACAGAACAATTATGACTGTTGGGGAGCCACATTATGACTGGTGGGGAGCAACATTATGACTGGTGGGGAGCAACATTATGGCTGGTGGGGAGCAACAGACCCATTATGACTGGTGGGGAGCAACATTATGACTGGTGGGGAGCAACATTATGGCTGGTGGGGAGCAACAGACCCATTATGACTGGTGGGGAGCAACAGACCCATTATGACTGGTGGGGTGCAACAGACCCATTATGACTGGTGGGGTGCAACAGACCCATTATGACTGGTGGGGTGCAACAGACCCATTATGACTGGTGGGTGCAACAGACCCATTATGACTGGTGGGGAGCAACAGACCCATTATGACTGGTGGGGTGCAACAGACCCATTATGACTGGTGGGGAGCAACAGACCCATTATTACTGGAGGTGAACAACATTATGACTGGTGGGGAGCACAACATTATGACTGGTGGGGAGCACAACATTATGACTGGTGGGGAGCAAGCCCCATTATGACTGGTGGGGAGCAACAGACCCATTACGACAAGTGGGGAGCAACATTATGGCTGGTGGGGACCAAAATACCCATTATGGCTGGTGGGGAGCAACAATCCCATTATGACGGGTGGGGAGCAACAGACCCATTATTACTGGAGGAGAGCAACATTATGACTGGTTGGGAGCAACATTATGACTGGTGGGGAGAAACATTATGACTGGTGAGGAGAAACATGATGACTGGTGAGGAGAAACATTATGACTGGTGAGGAGAAACATTATGATTAGTGGGGGCAACATTATGACGGGTGGGGAGCAACAGACCCATTATGACTGGTGGGGAGCAACAGACCCATTATGACTGGTAGGGAGCAACATTATGGCAGGTGGGGAGCAACATTATTATCCTAATTATTATTATCCCCGGGTGGGGAGCAACAGAACCATAATGACTGGTGGGGAGCAACAGAACAATTATGACTGTTGGGGAGCCACATTATGACTGGTGGGGAGCAACATTATGACTGGTGGGGAGCAACATTATGGCTGGTGGGGAGCAACAGACCCATTATGACTGGTGGGGAGCAACAGACCCATTATGACTGGTGGGGTGCAACAGACCCATTATGACTGGTGGGGTGCAACAGACCCATTATGACTGGTGGGGTGCAACAGACCCATTATGACTGGTGGGGAGCAACAGACCCATTATGACTGGTGGGGTGCAACAGACCCATTATGACTGGTGGGGAGCAACAGACCCATTATTACCTGAGGGGAACAACAGACCCATTATTACTGGAGGGGAACAACATTATGACTGGTGGGGAGCACAACATTATGACTGGTGGGGAGCACAACATTATGACTGGTGGGGAGCACAACATTATGACTGGTGGGGAGCAAGCCCCATTATGACTGGTGGGGAGCAACAGACCCATTACGACAAGTGGGGAGCAACATTATGGCTGGTGGGGACCAAAATACCCATTATGGCTGGTGGGGAGCAACAATCCCATTATGACGGGTGGGGAGCAACAGACCCATTATTACTGGAGGAGAGCAACATTATGACTGGTTGGGAGCAACATTATGACTGGTGGGGAGAAACATTATGACTGGTGAGGAGAAACATTATGATTAGTGGGGGGCAACATTATGACGGGTGGGGAGCAACAGACCCATTATGACTGGTGGGGAGCAACAGACCCATTATGACTGGTAGGGAGCAACATTATGGCAGGTGGGGAGCAACATTATTATCCTAATTATTATTATCCCCGGGTGGGGAGCAACAGAACCATAATGACTGGTGGGGAGCAAAAGACCCATTATGACTGGTGGGGAGCAACATTATGGCTGGTGGGGAGCAACATTATGACTAGTGGGGGCAACATTATGACTGACGAGGAGCAACAGACCCATTATGACTGGTGGGGAGCAACATTATGGCTGGTGGGGAGCAACATACCTATTATGACTGGTGGGGAGCAACATACCCATTATGATTGGTGGGGGCAATGTGGGGAGCAACATTATGACTGGTGGGGAGAAACAGACCCATTATGACTGGAGGGGAGAAACAGACCCATTATGACTGGAGGGGAGCAACATTATGGCTGGTGGGGAGCAAAATACCCATTATGGCTGGTGGGGAGTAACAAACCCATTATGACTGGTGGGGAGAAACAGACCCATTATTACTGGAGGGGAGCAACATCATGACTGGTGGGGAGCAACATTATTACTGGTGGGGAGCAACAGTATGGCTGGTGGGGAGCAAAATACCCATTATAGCTTGTGAGGAGCAACAAACCCATTATGGCTGGTGGCGAGGAAAAGACCCATTATGACTGGTGGGGAGCAACATTATGGCTGGTGGGAGCAACAGATCCATTATGACTGTTGGGGAGCAAAAGACCCATTATGACTGGTGGGGAGCAACATTATGGCTGGTGGGGAGCAACATTATGACTAGTGGGGGCAACATTATGACTGACGAGGAGCAACAGACCCATTATGACTGGTGGGGAGCAACATTATGGCTGGTGGGGAGCAACATACCTATTATGACTGGTGGGGAGCAACATACCCATTATGATTGGTGGGGGCAATGTGGGAGCAACATTATGACTGGTGGGGAGAAACAGACCCATTATGACTGGAGGGGAGCAACATTATGGCTGGTGGGGAGCAAAATACCCATTATGGCTGGTGGGGAGCAACAAACCCATTATGACTGGTGGGGAGAAACAGACCCATTATTACTGGAGGGAGCAACATCATGACTGGTGGGGAGCAACATTATTACTGGTGGGGAGCAACAGTATGGCTGGTGGGGAGCAAAATACCCATTATAGCTTGTGAGGAGCAACAAACCCATTATGACTGGTGGGCAGCAACATACCCGTTATGACTGGTGGGGAGCAACATTATGGCTGGTGGGGAGCAACAGATCCATTATGACTGGTGGGCAGCAACATACCCGTTATGACTGGTGGGGAGCAACATTATGGCTGGTGGGGAGCAACAGATCCATTATGACTGTTGGGGAGCAACAGACCCATTTGTATTGGAGGAGCAATAATATGACTGGTGGGGAGCAACATTATGACTGGTGGGGAGCACAACATTATGACTGGTGGGGAGCACAACATTATGACTGGTGGGGAGCAACAGACCCATTATGACTGGTGGGGAGCAACTTTATGACTGGTGGGGAGCAACTTTATGACTGGTGGGAGCAACAGAACAATTATGACTGTTGGGGAGCCACATTATGACTGGTGGGGAGCAACATTATGACTGGTGGGGAGCAACATTATGGCTGGTGGGGAGCAACAGACCCATTATGACTGGTGGGGTGCAACAGACCCATTATGACCGGTGGGGAGCAACAGACCCATTATTACTGGTGGAGAGCAACAGTATGACTGGTGACAGTATGACTGGTGGAGAGCAACAGTATGACTGGTGGAGAGCAACAGTATGACTGGTGGGGAGCACAACATTATGACTGGTGGGGAGCAACCGACCCATTATGACTGGTGGGGAGCAACAGACCCATTATGACTGGTGGGGAGCAACATTATGGCTGGTGGGGAGCAAAAGACCCATTATGACTGGTGGAGAGCAACAAACACATTATGACTGGTGGGGAGCAACAGACCCATTATGACTGGTGGGGAGCAACATTATGGCTGGTGGGGAGCAACAGACCCATTATGACTGGTGAGGAGCAAAAGACCCATTATGACTGGTGGGGAGCAACATTATGACTAGTGGGGGCAACATTATGACTGGTGGGGAGCAACATTATGACTGGTGGGGAGCCACATACCTATTATGACTGGTGGGGAGCAACAGACCCATTATGACTGGTGGGGAGCAACTTTATGACTGGTGGGGAGCAACAGAACAATTATGACTGGTGGGGAGCCACATTATGACTGGTGGGGAGCAACATTATGACTGGTGGGGAGCAACAGACCCACTATGGCTGGTGGGGAGCAACAGACCCATTATGGCTGGTGGGGAGCAACAATCCCATTATGACGGGTGGGGAGCAACAGACCCATTATTACTGGAGGAGAGCAACATTATTACTGGTGGGGAGCAACAAACCCATTATGGATGGTTGGGAGCAACATTATGACTGGTGGGAGCAACATTATGACTGGTGGGGAGCAAAAGACCCATTATGGCTGGTGGGAGACCCATTATGACTGATGGGGAGCAACCGACCCATTATGACTGGTGGGGAGCAACTGACCCATTATGACTGGTGGGAGCAACAGACCCATTATGACTGGTGAGGAGCAACAGACCCATTATGACTGGTGGGGAGCAACAGACCCATTATGACTGTTGGGGTGCAACAGATCCATTATGACAGGTGGGGAGCAACAGACCCATTTGTACTGGAGGGGAGCAACAATATGACTGGTGGGGAGCAACATTATGAATGGTGGAGAGCACAAGATTATGACTGGTGGGGAGCACAAGATTATGACTGGTGGGGAGCACAACAGTAAGACTGGTGGGGAGCACAACAGTAAGACTGGTGGGGAGCACAACAGTAAGACTGGTGGGGAGCAACAGACCCATTTTGACTGGTGGGGAGCAAAATTATGACTGGTGGGGAGCAACAGACCCATTATGACTGTTGGGGAGCAACAGACCCATTATGACTGGTGGGGAGCAACAGACCCATTATGACTGGTGAGGAGCAACAGACCCGTTATGACTGGTGGGGAGCAACATTATGGCTGGTGGGGTGCAACAGACCCATTATGACTGGTGGGGAGCAACAGATCCATTATGACAGGTGGGGAGCAACAGACCCATTTGTACTGGAGGGCAGCAACATTATGACTGGTGGGGAGCACAACATTATGACTGGTGGGGAGCACCACATTATGACTGGTGGGGAGCACAACATTCTGACTGGTGGAGAGCACAACATTCTGACTGGTGGGGAGCAACAGATCCATTATGACAGGTGGGGAGCAACAGACCAATTTGTACTGGAGGGGAGCAACAATATGATACGTGGGGAGCACAACATTATGACTGGTGGGGAGCAACAGACCCATTATGACTGGTGGGAAGCAACAGACCCATTGTGACTGGTGGGGAGCAACTTTATGACTGGTGGGGAGCAACAGAACAATTATGACTGTTGGGGAGCCACATTATGACTGGTGGGGAGCAACATTATGACTGGTGGGGAGCAACATTATGGCTGGTGGGGAGCAACAGACCCATTATGACTGGTGGGGAGCAACATTATGACTGGTGGGGAGCAACATTATGGCTGGTGGGGAGCAACAGACCCATTATGACTGGTGGGGAGCAACAGACCCATTATGACTGGTGGGGTGCAACAGACCCATTATGACTGGTGGGGTGCAACAGACCCATTATGACTGGTGGGGTGCAACAGACCCATTATGACTGGTGGGGTGCAACAGACCCATTATGACTGGTGGGGAGCAACAGACCCATTATGACTGGTGGGGTGCAACAGACCCATTATGACTGGTGGGGAGCAACAGACCCATTATTACTGGAGGTGAACAACATTATGACTGGTGGGGAGCACAACATTATGACTGGTGGGGAGCACAACATTATGACTGGTGGGGAGCAAGCCCCATTATGACTGGTGGGGAGCAACAGACCCATTACGACAAGTGGGGAGCAACATTATGGCTGGTGGGGACCAAAATACCCATTATGGCTGGTGGGGAGCAACAATCCCATTATGACGGGTGGGGAGCAACAGACCCATTATTACTGGAGGAGAGCAACATTATGACTGGTTGGGAGCAACATTATGACTGGTGGGGAGAAACATTATGACTGGTGAGGAGAAACATGATGACTGGTGAGGAGAAACATTATGACTGGTGAGGAGAAACATTATGATTAGTGGGGGGCAACATTATGACGGGTGGGGAGCAACAGACCCATTATGACTGGTGGGGAGCAACAGACCCATTATGACTGGTAGGGAGCAACATTATGGCAGGTGGGGAGCAACATTATTATCCTAATTATTATTATCCCCGGGTGGGGAGCAACAGAACCATAATGACTGGTGGGGAGCAACAGAACAATTATGACTGTTGGGGAGCCACATTATGACTGGTGGGGAGCAACATTATGACTGGTGGGGAGCAACATTATGGCTGGTGGGGAGCAACAGACCCATTATGACTGGTGGGGAGCAACAGACCCATTATGACTGGTGGGGTGCAACAGACCCATTATGACTGGTGGGGTGCAACAGACCCATTATGACTGGTGGGGTGCAACAGACCCATTATGACTGGTGGGGAGCAACAGACCCATTATGACTGGTGGGGTGCAACAGACCCATTATGACTGGTGGGGAGCAACAGACCCATTATTACCTGAGGGGAACAACAGACCCATTATTACTGGAGGGGAACAACATTATGACTGGTGGGGAGCACAACATTATGACTGGTGGGGAGCACAACATTATGACTGGTGGGGAGCACAACATTATGACTGGTGGGGAGCAAGCCCCATTATGACTGGTGGGGAGCAACAGACCCATTACGACAAGTGGGGAGCAACATTATGGCTGGTGGGGACCAAAATACCCATTATGGCTGGTGGGGAGCAACAATCCCATTATGACGGGTGGGGAGCAACAGACCCATTATTACTGGAGGAGAGCAACATTATGACTGGTTGGGAGCAACATTATGACTGGTGGGGAGAAACATTATGACTGGTGAGGAGAAACATTATGATTAGTGGGGGCAACATTATGACGGGTGGGGAGCAACAGACCCATTATGACTGGTGGGGAGCAACAGACCCATTATGACTGGTAGGGAGCAACATTATGGCAGGTGGGGAGCAACATTATTATCCTAATTATTATTATCCCCGGGTGGGGAGCAACAGAACCATAATGACTGGTGGGGAGCAAAAGACCCATTATGACTGGTGGGGAGCAACATTATGGCTGGTGGGGAGCAACATTATGACTAGTGGGGGCAACATTATGACTGACGAGGAGCAACAGACCCATTATGACTGGTGGGGAGCAACATTATGGCTGGTGGGGAGCAACATACCTATTATGACTGGTGGGGAGCAACATACCCATTATGATTGGTGGGGGCAATGTGGGGAGCAACATTATGACTGGTGGGGAGAAACAGACCCATTATGACTGGAGGGGAGAAACAGACCCATTATGACTGGAGGAGCAACATTATGGCTGGTGGGGAGCAAAATACCCATTATGGCTGGTGGGGAGTAACAAACCCATTATGACTGGTGGGGAGAAACAGACCCATTATTACTGGAGGGGAGCAACATCATGACTGGTGGGGAGCAACATTATTACTGGTGGGGAGCAACAGTATGGCTGGTGGGGAGCAAAATACCCATTATAGCTTGTGAGGAGCAACAAACCCATTATGGCTGGTGGCGAGGAAAAGACCCATTATGACTGGTGGGGAGCAACATTATGGCTGGTGGGGAGCAACAGATCCATTATGACTGTTGGGGAGCAAAAGACCCATTATGACTGGTGGGGAGCAACATTATGGCTGGTGGGGAGCAACATTATGACTAGTGGGGGCAACATTATGACTGACGAGGAGCAACAGACCCATTATGACTGGTGGGGAGCAACATTATGGCTGGTGGGGAGCAACATACCTATTATGACTGGTGGGGAGCAACATACCCATTATGATTGGTGGGGGCAATGTGGGGAGCAACATTATGACTGGTGGGGAGAAACAGACCCATTATGACTGGAGGGGAGCAACATTATGGCTGGTGGGGAGCAAAATACCCATTATGGCTGGTGGGGAGCAACAAACCCATTATGACTGGTGGGGAGAAACAGACCCATTATTACTGGGGAGCAACATCATGACTGGTGGGGAGCAACATTATTACTGGTGGGGAGCAACAGTATGGCTGGTGGGGAGCAAAATACCCATTATAGCTTGTGAGGAGCAACAAACCCATTATGACTGGTGGGCAGCAACATACCCGTTATGACTGGTGGGGAGCAACATTATGGCTGGTGGGGAGCAACGTTAGATCCATTATGACTGGTGGGGAGCAACAGACCCATTATGACTGGTGGGGAGCAACATTATGGCTGGTGGGGAGCAACAGATCCATTATGACTGTTGGGGAGCAGACCCATTTGACTGGTGAGGGGCAGCATACATTATGACTGGTGGGGAGCAACATTATGACTGGTGGGGAGCAACAGACCCATTATGACTGGTGGGAGCACAACATTATGACTGGTGGGGAGCAACAGACCCATTATGACTGGTGGGGAGCAACTTTATGACTGGTGGGGAGCAACTTTATGACTGGTGGGGAGCAACAGAACATTATGACTGTTGGGGAGCCACATTATGACTGGTGGGGAGCAACAGACCCATTATGACTGGTGGGGAGCACCCATTATGGCTGGTGGGGAGCAACAGACCCATTATGACTGGTGGGGAGCAACAGACCCATTATGACTGGTGGGGAGCAACAGACCCATTTATGCAACTGGTGGGAGCAACATACCCATTATGACTGGTGGGGAGCAACAGACCCATTATGACTGGTGGGGAGCACAACATTATGACTGGTGGGGAGCAACCGACCCATTATGACTGGTGGGGAGCAACAGACCCATTATGACTGGTGGGGAGCAACATTATGGCTGGTGGGGAGCAAAAGACCCATTATGACTGGTGGAGAGCAACAAACACATTATGACTGGTGGGGAGCAACAGACCCATTATGACTGGTGGGGAGCAACATTATGGCTGGTGGGGAGCAACAGACCCATTATGACTGGTGAGGAGCAAAGACCCATTATGACTGGTGAGGAGCAAAAGACCCATTATGACTGGTGGGGAGCAACATTATGACTAGTGGGGGCAACATTATGACTGGTGGGGAGCAACATTATGACTGGTGGGGAGCCACATACCTATTATGACTGGTGGGGAGCAACAGACCCATTATGACTGGTGGGGAGCAACTTTATGACTGGTGGGGAGCAACAGAACAATTATGACTGGTGGGGAGCCACATTATGACTGGTGGGGAGCAACATTATGACTGGTGGGGAGCAACAGACCCACTATGGCTGGTGGGGAGCAACAGACCCATTATGGCTGGTGGGGAGCAACAATCCCATTATGACGGGTGGGGAGCAACAGACCCATTATTACTGGAGGAGAGCAACATTATTACTGGTGGGGAGCAACAAACCCATTATGGATGGTTGGGAGCAACATTATGACTGGTGGGAGCAACATTATGACTGGTGGGGAGCAAAAGACCCATTATGACTGGTGGGGAGCAACAGACCCATTATGACTGGTGGGGAGCAACTGACCCATTATGACTGGTGGGGAGCAACAGACCCATTATGACTGGTGAGGAGCAACAGACCCATTATGACTGGTGGGGAGCAACAGACCCATTATGACTGTTGGGGTGCAACAGATCCATTATGACAGGTGGGGAGCAACAGACCCATTTGTACTGGAGGGAGCAACAATATGACTGGTGGGGAGCAACATTATGAATGGTGGAGAGCACAAGATTATGACTGGTGGGGAGCACAAGATTATGACTGGTGGGGAGCACAACAGTAAGACTGGTGGGGAGCACAACAGTAAGACTGGTGGGGAGCACAACAGTAAGACTGGTGGGGAGCAACAGACCCATTTTGACTGGTGGGGAGCAAAATTATGACTGGTGGGGAGCAACAGACCCATTATGACTGTTGGGGAGCAACAGACCCATTATGACTGGTGGGGAGCAACAGACCCATTATGACTGGTGAGGAGCAACAGACCCGTTATGACTGGTGGGGAGCAACATTATGGCTGGTGGGGTGCAACAGACCCATTATGACTGGTGGGGAGCAACAGATCCATTATGACAGGTGGGGAGCAACAGACCCATTTGTACTGGAGGGCAGCAACATTATGACTGGTGGGGAGCACAACATTATGACTGGTGGGGAGCACCACATTATGACTGGTGGGGAGCACAACATTCTGACTGGTGGAGAGCACAACATTCTGACTGGTGGGGAGCAACAGATCCATTATGACAGGTGGGGAGCAACAGACCAATTTGTACTGGAGGGGAGCAACAATATGATACGTGGGGAGCACAACATTATGACTGGTGGGGAGCAACAGACCCATTATGACTGGTGGGAAGCAACAGACCCATTGTGACTGGTGGGGAGCAACTTTATGACTGGTGGGGAGCAACAGAACAATTATGACTGTTGGGGAGCCACATTATGACTGGTGGGGAGCAACATTATGACTGGTGGGGAGCAACATTATGGCTGGTGGGGAGCAACAGACCCATTATGACTGGTGGGGAGCAACATTATGACTGGTGGGGAGCAACATTATGGCTGGTGGGGAGCAACAGACCCATTATGACTGGTGGGGAGCAACAGACCCATTATGACTGGTGGGGTGCAACAGACCCATTATGACTGGTGGGGTGCAACAGACCCATTATGACTGGTGGGGTGCAACAGACCCATTATGACTGGTGGGGTGCAACAGACCCATTATGACTGGTGGGGAGCAACAGACCCATTATGACTGGTGGGGTGCAACAGACCCATTATGACTGGTGGGGAGCAACAGACCCATTATTACTGGAGGTGAACAACATTATGACTGGTGGGGAGCACAACATTATGACTGGTGGGGAGCACAACATTATGACTGGTGGGGAGCAAGCCCCATTATGACTGGTGGGGAGCAACAGACCCATTACGACAAGTGGGGAGCAACATTATGGCTGGTGGGGACCAAAATACCCATTATGGCTGGTGGGGAGCAACAATCCCATTATGACGGGTGGGGAGCAACAGACCCATTATTACTGGAGGAGAGCAACATTATGACTGGTTGGGAGCAACATTATGACTGGTGGGGAGAAACATTATGACTGGTGAGGAGAAACATGATGACTGGTGAGGAGAAACATTATGACTGGTGAGGAGAAACATTATGATTAGTGGGGGGCAACATTATGACGGGTGGGGAGCAACAGACCCATTATGACTGGTGGGGAGCAACAGACCCATTATGACTGGTAGGGAGCAACATTATGGCAGGTGGGGAGCAACATTATTATCCTAATTATTATTATCCCCGGGTGGGGAGCAACAGAACCATAATGACTGGTGGGGAGCAACAGAACAATTATGACTGTTGGGGAGCCACATTATGACTGGTGGGGAGCAACATTATGACTGGTGGGGAGCAACATTATGGCTGGTGGGGAGCAACAGACCCATTATGACTGGTGGGGAGCAACAGACCCATTATGACTGGTGGGGTGCAACAGACCCATTATGACTGGTGGGGTGCAACAGACCCATTATGACTGGTGGGTGCAACAGACCCATTATGACTGGTGGGAGCAACAGACCCATTATGACTGGTGGGGTGCAACAGACCCATTATGACTGGTGGGGAGCAACAGACCCATTATTACCTGAGGGAACAACAGACCCATTATTACTGGAGGGGAACAACATTATGACTGGTGGGGAGCACAACATTATGACTGGTGGGGAGCACAACATTATGACTGGTGGGGAGCACAACATTATGACTGGTGGGGAGCAAGCCCCATTATGACTGGTGGGGAGCAACAGACCCATTACGACAAGTGGGGAGCAACATTATGGCTGGTGGGGACCAAAATACCCATTATGGCTGGTGGGGAGCAACAATCCCATTATGACGGGTGGGGAGCAACAGACCCATTATTACTGGAGGAGAGCAACATTATGACTGGTTGGGAGCAACATTATGACTGGTGGGGAGAAACATTATGACTGGTGAGGAGAAACATTATGATTAGTGGGGGCAACATTATGACGGGTGGGGAGCAACAGACCCATTATGACTGGTGGGGAGCAACAGACCCATTATGACTGGTAGGGAGCAACATTATGGCAGGTGGGGAGCAACATTATTATCCTAATTATTATTATCCCCGGGTGGGGAGCAACAGAACCATAATGACTGGTGGGGAGCAAAAGACCCATTATGACTGGTGGGGAGCAACATTATGGCTGGTGGGGAGCAACATTATGACTAGTGGGGGCAACATTATGACTGACGAGGAGCAACAGACCCATTATGACTGGTGGGGAGCAACATTATGGCTGGTGGGGAGCAACATACCTATTATGACTGGTGGGGAGCAACATACCCATTATGATTGGTGGGGGCAATGTGGGGAGCAACATTATGACTGGTGGGGAGAAACAGACCCATTATGACTGGAGGGGAGAAACAGACCCATTATGACTGGAGGGGAGCAACATTATGGCTGGTGGGGAGCAAAATACCCATTATGGCTGGTGGGGAGTAACAAACCCATTATGACTGGTGGGGAGAAACAGACCCATTATTACTGGAGGGGAGCAACATCATGACTGGTGGGGAGCAACATTATTACTGGTGGGGAGCAACAGTATGGCTGGTGGGGAGCAAAATACCCATTATAGCTTGTGAGGAGCAACAAACCCATTATGGCTGGTGGCGAGGAAAAGACCCATTATGACTGGTGGGGAGCAACATTATGGCTGGTGGGGAGCAACAGATCCATTATGACTGTTGGGGAGCAAAAGACCCATTATGACTGGTGGGGAGCAACATTATGGCTGGTGGGGAGCAACATTATGACTAGTGGGGGCAACATTATGACTGACGAGGAGCAACAGACCCATTATGACTGGTGGGGAGCAACATTATGGCTGGTGGGGAGCAACATACCTATTATGACTGGTGGGGAGCAACATACCCATTATGATTGGTGGGGGGCAATGTGGGGAGCAACATTATGACTGGTGGGGAGAAACAGACCCATTATGACTGGAGGGGAGCAACATTATGGCTGGTGGGGAGCAAAATACCCATTATGGCTGGTGGGGAGCAACAAACCCATTATGACTGGTGGGGAGAAACAGACCCATTATTACTGGAGGGGAGCAACATCATGACTGGTGGGGAGCAACATTATTACTGGTGGGGAGCAACAGTATGGCTGGTGGGGAGCAAAATACCCATTATAGCTTGTGAGGAGCAACAAACCCATTATGACTGGTGGGCAGCAACATACCCGTTATGACTGGTGGGGAGCAACATTATGGCTGGTGGGGAGCAACAGATCCATTATGACTGGTGGGCAGCAACATACCCGTTATGACTGGTGGGGAGCAACATTATGGCTGGTGGGGAGCAACAGATCCATTATGACTGTTGGGGAGCAACAGACCCATTTGTATTGGAGGGAGCAATAATATGACTGGTGGGGAGCAACATTATGACTGGTGGGGAGCACAACATTATGACTGGTGGGGAGCACAACATTATGACTGGTGGGGAGCAACAGACCCATTATGACTGGTGGGGAGCAACTTTATGACTGGTGGGGAGCAACTTTATGACTGGTGGGGAGCAACAGAACAATTATGACTGTTGGGGAGCCACATTATGACTGGTGGGGAGCAACATTATGACTGGTGGGGAGCAACATTATGGCTGGTGGGGAGCAACAGACCCATTATGACTGGTGGGGTGCAACAGACCCATTATGACCGGTGGGGAGCAACAGACCCATTATTACTGGTGGAGAGCAACAGTATGACTGGTGGAGAGCAACAGTATGACTGGTGGAGAGCAACAGTATGACTGGTGGGGAGCACAACATTATGACTGGTGGGGAGCAACCGACCCATTATGACTGGTGGGGAGCAACAGACCCATTATGACTGGTGGGGAGCAACATTATGGCTGGTGGGGAGCAAAAGACCCATTATGACTGGTGGAGAGCAACAAACACATTATGACTGGTGGGGAGCAACAGACCCATTATGACTGGTGGGGAGCAACATTATGGCTGGTGGGGAGCAACAGACCCATTATGACTGGTGAGGAGCAAAAGACCCATTATGACTGGTGGGGAGCAACATTATGACTAGTGGGGGCAACATTATGACTGGTGGGGAGCAACATTATGACTGGTGGGGAGCCACATACCTATTATGACTGGTGGGGAGCAACAGACCCATTATGACGGGTGGGGAGCAACATTATGACTGGCGGGGAGCAACAGACCCATTATGACTGGTGGGGAGAAACATTATGACTGGTGGGGAGCAACATTATGACTGGTGCGGAGCACAACATTATGACTGGTGGGGAGTAAGCCCGATTATGACTGGTGGAGAGCAACAAACCCATCATGACTGGTGGGGAGCAACAGACCCATTATGACTGGTGGGGAGCAACATTATGGCTGGTGGGGAGCAACAGACCCATTATGACTGGTGAGGAGCAACAGACCCATTATGACTGGTGGGGAGCAACATTATGGCTGGTGGGGAGCAACATACCTATTATGACTGGTGGGGAGCAACATACCCATTATGACTGGGTGTGGGCAACATTATGACGGGTGGGGAGCAACATTATGACTGGTGGGGAGCAACATTATGGCTGGTGGGGAGCAACATACCCATTATGACTGGTGGGGAGCAACAGACCCATTATTACTGGAGGAGCAACATTGTGACTGGTGGGGAGCAAAAGACCCATTATGGCTGGTGGGGAGCAACAGACCCATTATGGCTGGTGGGGAGCAACAGACCCATTATGACTGGTGGGGGACAATATTATGACAGGTGGGGAGCAACAGACCCATTATGACTGGTGGGGAGCAACAAACCCATAATGACTGGTGGGGAGCAACAGACCCATTATGACTGGTGGGGAGCAACAGACCCATTATTACTGGAGGGAGCAACATTGTGACTGGTGGAGAGCAACAATATGGTTGGCTGGGAGCAACATTATGACTGGTGGGGAGCACAACATGATGACTGGTGGGGAGCACAACATTATGACTGGCTGGGGGGAGCAACAGACCCATTTTGACTGGTGGGGAGCAACCCCGACCAGGCTGGGAGCAACATTATGACTGGTGGGGAGCACAACATGATGACTGGTGGGGAGCACAACATTATGACTGGGGGGGAGCAACAGACCCATTTTGACTGGTGGGGAGCAACCGACCAGGGAAGACTGGTGGGGAGCAACCGACCCATTATGACTGGTGGGGAGCAACCGACCCATTATGACTGCTGGTGAGCAACAGACCCATTATGACTGGTGGGGAGCAACAGACCCATTATGACTGGTGTGGAGCAACATTATGACTGGTGGGGAATAACAATATGGCTGGAGGGGAGCAACATTATGACTGGTGGGGAGCAACATTATGGCTGGTGGGGAGCAAAAGACCCATTATAACTGGTGGGGAGCAACATTATGACTAGTGGGGGCAACATTATGGCTGGTGGGGAGCAACAGACCCATTATGACTGGTAGGCAGAAACATTATGGCTGGTGGGGAGCAACATTATGGCTGGTGGGGAGCAACATACCTATTATGACTGGTGGGGAGCAACATACCCATTATGACTGGTGGGGGCAATGTGGGGAGCAACATTATGACTGGTGGGGAGAAACAGACCCATTATGACTGGCGGGGAGAAAGACTCATTATGACTGGAGGGGAGCAACATACCCATTATGGCTGGTGGGGAGCAACATTATGACTCGTGGGGAGCAACATTATGACTGATGGGGACAAACATAAGGGGTTTTGGTGGTGGATATGACAGTTGTAGGGGCATAAAAGGGGGTTGAGGGGTAGAGAGGTGAAGGGGTGTCAAAGAGGTGGTGGAGGGGACAGGGGTGGATACATTCCAGACAACAATGGCTGACTCAAAGTAGGTCACTAAATGGAGGCACATAGTGAGCTGGCCAGGGCAACAGGGGTACAGTACCTTCAGAAAGTATTCATACACCTTGACTTATTGCATTTTGTTGTGTTACAGCCCAAATTCAAAATGGATTCAATATTTTTTACTCTCACACATCTACACACAGTACCCAATAATGATGACAAAGTGAAAACATGTTTTTAGACATTTTTGCTAATTTATTGAAAATGAAATACAGAAATATCTACAAAGAGATTTACCTGGAAAGGGGCCCCTCTGGCAGCTGGTAGAGGGACACCGCTCACAAACAGAAACAGACCCCACAGAGCCCCAGGACAGCAACACAATTAGACCCAACAGAGTGTACACAATAGCAGAATACCTGACCTGACCACTGTGACAGAGCTGCAGTTCCTAACATCCTGACAAATGTATGACCTCATTAGAGACATCTATTTCCCACAGATCACATAGACCCTCAAAGAATTTGAAAACTAATTCAACATTGATAAACTCCCATGTCTGTTAGGCGAAAAACCACACTGTGTTATCACAACAGCAAGATGTGCCATGAGAAAAGGGCAACCAGCTGAGGACAAACAACATTGTAAATTACACCAATACTTATGTTAACTATTCATACTACAACTCCAGCCCCAGTCTGAGGCCCTGAGCGCTCTGGAGCTGGTTTTCATCAAGGATCTCTTTGTACTTTGCTCTGGCTTCTGTCTGGCCACTCTACCATAAAGGCTTGATTGGTGGAGTGTTGCAGAGATGTTTGTCCTTCTGGAAGGTTCTCCCATCTCCACAGAGGACCTTTGGAACTCTATCAGAGTGACCATCAGGTTCTTGGTCAACTTCTTGGTCACCTCCCTGACCAATGCCCTTCTCCCCCGATTACTCCGTTTGGCCAGGCGCTGTTTGGCCAGGCGTCCAGCTCTAGGAAGAGTTTTGTTGGTTACAAACTACTTCTATTTATGAATAATGAAGGCCAATGTGTTCTTGGAGACCTTCAATGCTGCAGACATTTTTTGGTTCCCTTCACCAGATCTCGCCACCCTCTCTTCTGACATTTCTGACCTTCAGAGGACATTCTGTTTCCGGCCACCATTCTGTTTCCAGCCGCTTTGTTGACATCATTGCCCGGTGATGAGGCCAGATGAGGTTACAGGTGCCTAGTGATGAGGGCATCACTAAGCGCATGTTTCCACCGAGAGAGACGGGGTCGATTGTTTTATACCTTCGGAGGGCAGCAGTGTCACCTGTGCTTTATCACCTGGGCGCCCAGTGATGAGGTCATCGGCGACCAATGAGGAGGTTGCATGGTGGAGTCCACCCTGCTGTCACTGACTGCTCTTTCAGAAGTGCTAGGTTACACCTGTGGGCCACCCACACAATAGCATATTGATGGTGGATACTGTCCTTAAACCAAAATAGAACTCTAGCTTTAGAAGATCATAAATAATTGTGTTGTTAATATTGTGATACTGAGAAGAGCTTTAAAAAAACAAGTACAAAAACTAGTGGTCTACGACATACGGCATTATAAACATGGCTAATCTCCTTCTCTCATCTGATGACAACAGAACAACCCTGTGCATCCTGGACGAACAACAAGACTAGCTTCAGTAAGACAGGGCTGTAGCAGTTCACTGCCTCTGTCTATACAGCCCCCTCACACTACTGAATGCAGATGAAATGTCAACAGCAGACAAAGGTTGTCCCCCAAATGGCACCCTATTAGGGATGTGACAAAAGGACAAATGCTCTTAACATTTAAACTGGCATTTAAAAAAAATGTTTTTGGTTTTCTGTTAAAACAAAGAAAAAATATATCATAAAAATGCACTGTTTTCAGTTAGGAATTTTTCTTAACGTTAAGGATCCCATCTTTGTTTAAGCATTCACACCCCTATTCCCTAGATAGTGCACTATGCCTGTTCAAAAGTAGTGTACTCCATGGGGGACAGGATGATTTGGGACTGAAATAAAGCTTAACAACATGCTTTAGCCCAGCCTACTGTAGGAGAAGATCCAGTACATTAGACAGACAAGGCATTGCTGTCATCCTTAGTTACAAATGTCAGTGTTTCCCTTTCCACAGCTGTGCTGCACCATATTGATTCATTATTTAGTTTCCCCTTCACTGGCTACAGATACTGACTGCATCCCAAATGGAACCCTAGATGCCATTTTGGATACACGATATTTTCTAATTCACTAGCTACAGAGTGCAGATGCTGTTTACATACCAGTTTAATGTAATGTTTATGGCCATTAGATGAAAGAAACATGATAGGAGAGCTACTGTAGGGTATGTCTGAGTCCCAAATACTGTTTAAAGTGTACTACTTTTGACCATGAGCCCTGGCCAAAAGCAGTGCACTATAAAGGGAATAGTTTGCCATTTGGACACTGAATATTTTTTATACCAGATCTGCTAACTAACAATAATATAAGTGTTCATGGAGAGGCCAGTGTTTGAAAGACAGATTATCTAATGCTACTGGGTCTTTTCAAACCAAAATCATAGGATCAGCTAGGGAGTGGAACACAATGCTCCTAGTGTCATAGGGCTGTTTCTGGACTTTACAACAACACTGCAATTGGAGAAGCGCACAACAGCACTGTGTATGATTCAACCAAAGTCTGTCTTATTGTCTTTATGCTGCACAGAGAACGTCTTCTTGTTATTTCACCTTTATTTACCCAGGGAAGTCACATTGAGAACCAGGTCTCCTTTTCAAGTGAGCCCTGCATAATGTATTATCCTTCATTAGAGGATAAAACATATTTCAAAGCTAATCTAGAAAACATAGAGGATTTAATGGGGTTTTAAGGATAAACCTGATAACCCGACGTGTGGTGTGGCTGATCCTCTTGTATCCTCTCACTGTATCCAACATCACCAGGTCTCTTGGGTGACTCTACTTTAATTCAACCATTCATTTTATAACTTTGTTAATACAGGAAGGGGACGTTATTGTGTGCACATCCTATATGGCACCATAGCGCACTACTTTTGACCAGGACCCATAGAACTCTGGTCAAAAGTAGTCTACTATATAGGTAATAGGGTGCCATTTTGGACACACACTGTGTATGGAGTAGGACAAGCCAATCAGGAGCAGCCAATCTTTTTAATTAATTCAAGTGGCCCGCCCACAGACTGAAGGCATGTCTGAGTGTTCATTAAGGGCCTCCATCAATAATACAGCATAGACAGAGCAGAAGGCTACCGTAGCCTGCTGGAGGGCATGACTGAGTCCCAAATGACACCCTATTCTGTTTAAAGGGTACTACTTTTGACCATGTTCCCTGGCCAAAAGCAGTGCACTATAAAGGGAATAGTTTGTCATTTGCTGTATTCTAGAACTGAACCCCATTTTAGTCTCAAAGCTGCAGAGTTGTCACTGCACATTCCAAATGGACCTACTCTTCGTCCCTACAGGTTTAACCCTTATTCCCCAGCCACTCCTGTAGATCTGAGAGTATTGGAGAGACAGAAGTATTAAGGCAACATTTCCAGCTAGCCAATCGTAGCGCAAGATTAAGATATTACCATAATGCTGTGATATCTATCCAATCCTCTTAGACACTCGCCGTCAATCCCTTTCCATCTATCCCTCGTGACCTCTCACCATCTCAACCTGAGCTCCCTTTCTCCATCGCTCCCCTCCATCCCTCTCTCTCTGGGCTCCATATCTCTCTCTATCCATCCCTCTCCCACTCTTCACCCCTCTCACCCTGGGTGCCAGTCAGCTCAGGCCCATGTGTCAGATGCCAGCAGCAGGGATGGACCCTCCAATCTTGAGCTACGTCCCATATCCCCATTCGCACACCAGCTAGAATGCATGCCCAATACATTTCTTCATTCTTCTACATAGTATGTTATTGGGGATGTAGGAGTCTTAAACTCTGATCTTTTGTTAATCATATGCCAGTGTCCTGGTCAGACGTCTCTCAATATCCATATCATCATCTAAACAAAGAGGTTATTCAAAGCCTATCTGATGTCTGAAGATGACACTGCATCAAGTGATGCTAGTAACACTTGCCTTTTACTGAGATCTAATGAGACTACTTGTGTTCAGTGAAATAGACAATCTTGTGTATTGTGTAGATAGAACAGCAGGAAACCTGTCAGCTGCAATACTGATGTTGTACTGATAGACATGATGGCAACGATTATTGACATCCTCAACAGCAGTCTACTCCGTAATAACACTGAGAATAGCATACAGTGTATGATATTTCATAGACTCTTGTTGATATTTCAATTAAAATCAAGTGTAGTTTGTCTATGTGATTTGATAGAATAACATTTACATTATTGACTGACTGAGTAGCATAAGGTTTGCACTGTGTATTTGACAGGCAGACTAACTAACTGGTGGTGTTTTCCCTCATTATCGAAAGAGCTCCTGGCACACACAGAGAGAGACAGAGAGAGAGACATAAAGAGACAGAGACAGAAACAGAAAGAGACAGAGAAAGAGACATAAAGAGACAGAGACAGAAACAGAAAGAGACAGAGACAGAGAGAGAGACATAAAGAGACAGAGACAGAAACAGAAAGAGACAGAGAAAGAGACATAAAGAGACAGAGAAAGAGACAGAGACAGAGAAAGAGACATAAAGAGACAGAGAAAGAGACAGAGAAAGAGACAGAGACAGAGAAAGAGACAGAGACAGAGAAAGAGACAGAGACAGAGACAGAGAAAGAGACAGAGACAGAGAAAGAGACAGAGAAAGAGACAGAGAAAGAGACAGAGAAAGAGACAGGACACAGACAGACAGACAGACACAGACAGACAGACAGACAGGACACAGACAGACAGACAGACAGGACACAGACAGACAGGACACAGACAGACAGACAGACAGAGACAGACAGACAGACAGACAGACAGACAGACAGACAGACAGACAGACAGACAGACAGACAGACAGACAGACAGACAGACAGACAGGACACAGACAGACAGACAGGACACAGACACAGACAGACAGACAGACAGACAGACAGGACAGACAGACAGACAGACAGACAGACAGGACAGACAGACAGACAGACAGACAGACAGACAGACAGACAGACAGACAGACAGACAGACAGACAGACAGACAGACAGACAGACAGACAGGACAGACAGACAGACAGACAGACAGACACAGACAGGACAGACAGACAGGACACAGACAGACAGACAGGACACAGACAGACAGACAGACAGACAGACAGACAGACAGGACAGACAGACAGACAGACAGACAGACAGACAGACAGACAGACAGACAGACAGACAGACAGACAGACAGACAGGACAGACAGACAGACAGACAGACAGACACAGACAGACAGACAGACAGACAGACAGACAGACAGACAGACAGACAGGACACAGACAGACAGACAGACAGACAGACAGACAGACAGACAGACAGACAGACAGACAGACAGACAGACAGACAGACAGACAGACAGACAGACAGACAGGACAGACAGGACAGGACAGACAGACAGACAGACAGACAGACAGGACAGACAGACAGACAGGACAGACACAGACAGGACACAGACAGACAGACAGACAGACAGACAGGACAGACAGACAGACAGACAGACAGACAGACAGACAGACAGGACAGACAGACAGACAGACAGACAGACAGGACACAGACAGACAGACAGACAGGACACACAGACAGACAGACACAGACAGACAGACAGACAGACAGACAGGACAGACAGGACAGACAGGACACAGACAGACAGACAGACAGACACAGACAGACAGGAGACAGACAGACAGGACAGACAGACAGACAGACAGACAGACAGACAGACAGACAGACAGGACACAGACAGACAGGACACAGACAGACAGACAGACAGACAGGACACAGACAGGACAGGACAGGACAGGACAGGACCAGACCAGACCAGACAGACAGACAGAGAAGGGAAGGGAAGTCCTGCTGCTCTCCCAGCCTCCCAAGGACAGCCCAAGGAGTTTCATAGCAGACTACAACAGATGGGGTGCTATAAAGCTCTATTCTATGTGGTGACAACACAACTCCTGCTCTGAGAGAATGTAATGTTCTTGCTTTTCAAATATGGCTGAAATATTTCCACTCATCCTTGAGGCCAGCATAAGATGTTAAGGTCCATCTTTACATTCCATTTCAGTGCTGTGATATGAATCCAACAACATACCAAGCCGCACTCCACACATGCACCAGTAAACCAATCAGCTGTGTCTGTCTTGAGATAGCACGTCATAATAACCCTATTCTGTATGCCAGTCATGTTAACTGCACTGTTGCTGCTTGTAATCCCTTTGCAATTAGCCAATTTCACTCAGCTCTGCTCTCCAACCACAGTCGTTCTGCTGTGTGTGTGTGTGTGTGTGTGTGTGTGTGTGTGTGTGTGTGTGTGTGTGTGTGTGTGTGTGGCAGTAAGTGGACTCCCAGTGAAGTGACAGCAACAAAACTCTTACAAACAAACACCATCTGACCGAGATGCAGATGAAGGACATAGTCATCTCTTTATGCAGCGAGAGAGAGAGGAAGAAAGAAAGAAAGAAAGAAAGAGGGGTAGAGAGAGAGAGTTCCAGTATAACTGACTCACATCATATTCCCTGGAGACTACAGGAGAGGGTTACCTAATGGTGACTCCCAGCTTCACAACACACTGTATGATGCACCCCATAGTGCAGTGCTGGAGACTCCATCTACATCCCAAATGACACCCTATTCCCATTATAGTGCACTACCTTTGAACAAAGCCCATAGAGAATATATGGAATAGGGTGCCATTTTGGACTCACTGTATGAGGCACTCCATACTCTCTATATAATATAACATGTACTTGTTGATTGGTGTAAACAAAAAAGTTTACATGCACACCACTCAAACCTTATTAGTGGGTGTGTAATGTTATAACCACAAAGTAGGATTAAATCAGTGATGTGAAGCGAGATTGCCCTTATCCTCATATACACAGCATCCTCATATAAGAAAAGCATCTGTCTGATAACAATGTTTGGGCTATTTGGTGTGATTGATTATTCCAAGGTAAAGCAGCAAAAGGTGCTGGAACACACCAGAGCGTTACGTTAGTCAATTGATCTAGTCAATAGGGTGGGTGTGACTGACAATGTGTGACACAATATATCCCAGCCTTTCTGTTCAACATTTCAGCTGTTATTCACATGCAGGACACGACAAGATTAATTTATACGCAGAAAATCGCAGAGTGGCGGGCCTAGCAAAATCCCATAGCCGGCACATTTCTCCTCTGTAATGAAGACCCTGTCTGCATCCCAAATGGCATACTATTCCAGTGCACTACTTTTGACCAGAGCGCTATGGGTAGGGTGCTAAACGGGGAATAGGATACCACTTGGGATGTAGCCCTGCATACCTAGGGGAGCTGTTGGGGGCGGCTGTTACACTGCCTGGACATAAACCCCAAACTTATTACATTCAAATAAGATCTACTGCACATCTCCCATCTATGCAGCTGCAGAGCAGAGTAGATGAAGCATTCAGAAAGTGTTGCTCTTGGCTTTGGCTGAACAGCCACATCGAAGTTTTCTCTCCTTCTGAATGAGAGCATTAAGAGTTGAGTGACATAAATGAGTGCATAGAGTGAGCTGAAGTGTACTATAGGAACAACGAGTACTGTGTGGCTGTTAAGCATGAGGGTTTAGGATAATATGCCTTGTGTTGAAAGTGTCATCAGCCAAGAATCAACTCTACAAAACAAATTAAATCTGTAATCTCAATGGGTTTCTGCGAAGCCTCTCATTATGTTCAACAAGGTGTACCTATAGATGAGCCTGATGTCATGTGACTATTTTGAGCACTACTTACTGAACACCAATGGAAGGCTATTAGCGCTGACGCGGTACGACCCTAACAACCTTCCATAAACAGACACTGCTCTTGTGATAAGGGTGTTGTGAATCATTGTTTGCTGAAATCAGCGGAGTTCAGAGGCTAGGGGTCAGAGGTTAAAGGTCAGGGGTCAGACTCACCACTGTTGCGTTTCTTGCGGTTGGCCTTGCCGCCCGTCAGCAACATCTTCAAGCTGTTCCTAAACATGGCTACAGCAGCAGCAGATCGCCACAGTTACCACACAGAAATCTAAAGGGAAAAAAGACAGAAACGAGAACAGAGGCATATCATGAAGATTTCTCCAAAAGATGTTAGGGACAATAGACGCCTTACAAGAAGTCACAATCCCCTCAAGTCCCTGTACTGCTGTCCTTGGTTCTGAGAGCAATAAACAGGAAGCTAAAGTATTTTGTTCCGACCCCATCTTCTAGCTATAACGAGTCTTCTAGCTATAACGAGTCATCTTCTGTGAATACAGAAATGGTACTCTGTACACTGCACTGCCAAGTGATTGCCAACAGTCAGCTGTCCGTGTGTCTATCTGTGTGAGAAAAAAAGAGCCTGAAGCTACAGGAGTCTAGCCACCTGAATGGCTGATGATGATGTGACAGGTTATGTTGGACTTGGAGACCAGGGGCCAGGGTTAGGAGTGGGAGAGTGTACAATGGTTCTTCTTGTGGTAGATGGTGGCAGATTGTGGTAAATCATCATTCTGGCAACAATGGCTGACACTTAAATAACGTGTTATAGAATTCTGCGGCACCCCGCAAGCTGTGCTGCAGTACGCCTCAACTGTATAGTATGTAGGCAGATTGAGGATATACTGCAGCAGGACAGTAGATCAGCAATATACAGAATTACTGGTGATAAGATCAAACTCTCTCTCTCCATCCGTATGCTCCCATAGCTCTCTGCATTCCTCTCATCTATCTAGCTTTCCCCCTCATCTCTCCATCCCTCACTCCAGGTATCGCCATCCGTCTCTCCCACCCTGTGTCTTTCTCCATCCCTATCCCGTCTCTCTCCATCCTTCTCTCCACCCACCCCCCATCTCCCACTCCAACCCTAATCTAGCTTTCCATCCCTCCTTCAACATTGTCTTCCTCTCCATCCCTCCTCTCCCTCGCTGTACACTGAGCTGAGCCCTGGGTACACAGTAGAATGAGTGAGAGGGCAGATGTTCTCTGTTCAACCCAAGATGACTCAGCAGTTTATAGCCTCATAGACAGGCTCTGAGTAGAGCGAGAGCGAGACAGACAGAGAGAGAGAGAGAGACAGAGAGAGAGAGAGACAGAGAGAGACAAAACTTCTGTGAGTGTAATGTTTACTGTAAGTTTTTGTTTAGTTCACTTTTGTTTATTATATACTTCACTTGCTTTGGCAATTTTAATTAACATATGTTTCCCATGCCAATAAAGCCCTTGAATTGAATGAGACAGCGAGGAGGGAGTGAAAGACAGCGAGGATAGAGTGAGGGGGACAGGGAGAGAGATACAAAGAGAGAGAGAGAACTGAACCACATCTCTGGATCCATACAAAAACATAATCAAAGGAGAGGAACATGAAAAGCTCTCCACTACCCCACTTAATTCTGCCTCTCCTAAACCCTCTAGGCACTGGGGCCTCCCTATTCTTCCAGGAACATTCTGGTCAAGAGCACCCAAACACCACTCATATTGCATGGCACAATTTAAGAAGATACTTCTGAAGAAAGTAGTGATGTCAGGGTTTGGGACTCCTCTGTGGCTTTGGTTTTCTAGGAAAGCATTTAGTTTTCGAGTAAAGTGAGCTGTCCTTTTTGCTGTATCATTGTACCATTTCTCATGTTACCCAACATCTAGTCTGTTTCCCAAAGAGTAGCCTATTGCTTATGGGCCATGGTCATAAGTAAAACAATATGTAGGAATTAGGATGCCATTTGAGGTGAATCCAACTGCATCCTGCATCCAACTGAATCCAAAGCAACTGTGACTGAGTGCTGTATCTTCTAACAGTCAACAGTACATGTAAATGCCCTAGCAAGAAGCACGTACCAGCTCAGACCAAGGCCAGTGCCAGTGAAATCTTCACAATGTTATAACCACAATGTTTTATCTTGGTATACGGTTACAGTGAGGGAAAAAAGTATTTGATCCCCTGCTGATATTGTACGTTTGCGCGCTGACAAATTATCAGTCTATATTTTTAATGGTAGGTTTATTTGAACAGTGAGAGACAGAATAACAAAAACCAAAAATCCAGAAAAACGCATGTCAAAAATGTTAGAAATTGATTTGCATTTTAAAGAGGGAAATAAGTATTTGAGCCCTCTGTAAAGATTTCTGGCTCTCACAGACCTGTAACTTCTTCTTTAAGAGGCTCCTCTGTCCTCCACTCGTTACCTGTATTAATGGCACCTGTTTGAACTTGTTATCAGTATAAAAGACACCTGTCCACAACCTCAAACAGTCACCCTCCAAACTCCACTATGGCCAAGACCAAAGAGCTGTCAAAGGACACCAGAAACAAAATTGTAGACCTGCACCAGGCTGGGAAGACTGAATCTGCAATAGGTAAGCAGCTTGGTTTGAAGAAATCAACTGTGGGAGCAATTATTAGGAAATGGAAGACATACAAGACCACTGATAATCTCCCTCGATCTGGGGCTCCACGCAAGATCTCACCCCGTGGGGTCAAAATGATCACAAGAACGGTGAGCAAAAATCCCAGAACCACATGGGGGGACCTAGTAAATGACCTGCAGAGAGCTGGGACCAAAGTAACAAAGCCTACCATCAGTAACACACTACGCCGCCAGGGACTCAAATCCTGCAGTGCCAGACGTGTCCCCCTGCTTAAGCCAGTACATGTCCAGGCCCCGTCTGAAGTTTGCTAGAGAGCATTTGGATGATCCAGAAGAAGATTGGGAGAATGTCATATGGTCAGATGAAACCAAAATATAACTTTTTGGTAAAAACTCAACTCGTCGTGTTTGGAGGACAAAGAATGCTGAGTTGCTTCCAAAGAACACCATACCTACAGTGAAGCATGGGGTGGAAACATCATGCTTTGGGGCTGTTTTTCTGCAAAGGGACCAGGACGACTGATCCGTGTAAAGTAAAGAATGAATGGGGCCATGTATCGTGAGATTTTGAGTGAAAACCTCCTTCCATCAGCAAGGGCATTGAAGATGAAAGGTGACTGGGTCTTTCAGCATGACAATGATCCCAAACACACCGTCCGGGCAACGAAGGAGTGGCTTCGTAAGAAGCATTTCACGGTCCTGGAGTGGCCTAGCCAGTCTCCAGATCTCAACCCCATAGAAAATCTTTGGAGGGAGTTGAAAGTCCGTGTTGCCCAGCAACAGCCCCAAAACATCACTGCTCTAGAGGAGATCTGCATGGAGGAATGGGCCAAAATACCAGCAACAGTGTGTGAAAACCTTGTGAAGACTTACAGAAAACATTTGACCTCTGTCATTGCCAACAAAGGTTATATAACAAAGTATTGAGATAAACTTTTGTTATTGACCAAATAATGATTTTCCACCATAATTTGAAAATAAATTCATAAAAAATCCTACAACGTGATTTTCTTTATTTTTTTTCTAATTTTGTCTGTCATAGTTGAAGTGTACCTATGATGAAAATTACAGGCCTCTCTCATCTTTTTAAGTAGGAGAACTTGCACAATTGGTGGCTGACTAAATACTTTTTTGCCCCACTGTATATGTGCTTTCTTGAGCAAGGGGACCTTGCGGGCGCTGCAGGATTTCAGTCCTTCACTGCAGTGTGTTACCAATTGTTTTCTTGGTGACCATGGTCCCAGCTGCCTTGAGATCATTGACAAGATCCTCCCGTGTAGTTCTGGGCTGATTCCTCACCGTTCTCATGATCATTGCAGCTCCATGAGGTGAGATGTTGCATGGAGCCCCAGGCCGAGGGAGATTGACAGTTCTTTTGTGTTTCTTCCATTTGCGAATAATTGCACCAACTGTTGTCACCTTCTCACCAAGCTGCTTGGCGATGGTCTTGTAGCCCATTCCAGCCTTGTGTATGTGTACAATCTTGTCCCAGACATCCTTGGAGAGCTCTTTGGTCTTGGCCATGGTGGAGAGTTTGGAATCTGATTGATTGATTGCTTCTGTGGACAGGGGTCTTTTATACAGGTAACACACTGAGATTAGGAGCACTCCCTTTAAGAGTGTGCTCCTAATCTCAGCTCGTTACCTGTATAAAAGACACCTGGGAGCCAGAAATCTTTCTGATTGAGAGGGGGTCAAATACTTATTTCCCTCATTAAAATGCAAATCAATTTATAACATTTTTGACATGCGTTTTTCCGGATTTTTTTGTTGTTAGTCTGTCTCTCACTGTTCAAATAAACCTACCATTAAAATTATAGACTGATCATTTCTTTGTCTGGGGGCAAACGTACAAAATCAGCAGGGGATCAAATACTTTTTTCCCTCACTGTAAGTGTAGAGTGCTAGTGATTTTTTTCTCAAATAAATGCCCTGTGCACATGTATACCCCAATCATCTTTTCTCACTACGAATATTCTTCTAATCCTCAAATAGTCCTCTTCCAAAATAAGACAAGACATACTGTACTTTATTTTCATTGCAGATCACTGACATCTGTCTACATGTAATCCAGTATTTTCTAACCATTCATATTCCTAAACCCCCACCTTATTTAGCATGTACAGTCTAACCCAGACAGCACGGCTCGGCTGGTGTGTAGCCTAAATAAATGATTAGGTTTGGTCTGACTCGAACGGACTCTGTGACGACTAGAGGTTGACAACTGATGATTAAAATGTTACCATTAGAATGTGATATTCAGATGTGATCACTTAGTAAGTTAATGTGATGATATCTTGTATATCTCGAGGTATATTTGAGGTCATTTCGGTGTGATGTTTCTTTGGTTGGATATTTGGGTGGGGCATTTGATTTGTGAGATGACTGATGATAGATTGACTGAACTCTGTTAGTGATTCACCAGAGCTGACTGATCTCTCCCATCAATCATTCAGTAAAATAATGCTAGCTAACCATTCAAACAGCAGTGCAGACATAACCTCAGTCGGAGAGTTAACTTGTTTAGAAGCTGTTTTAAAGTGAACTGACCACCGCTGCCTCACTGTATAGCCTTTCAGGCAGATTCAGTAAATATACCTTTTTAAAGTTAAATTATGTTCTTCCCAAGAAAACTTCAAGCTACTTGAATGGCATCATCATACCGGACTGTGTGATTAGATGTAGTGTTCTCTCTCTTCTCTCTAAATCACCCACGGCTAGACTAGACTCAGTGACATTTCTGCTATAAAAACAACTCATTTAAAACCAACACTCCTCTTTAATCACCACAGTCATTAGAACTGCTGGTGTCTGATACACCAGCCACGACAATAACATTAAACATCCTGTTAGGTTGAGAGATATGGTTAAAGAGCATATTCAAATGAAACCAGATAATATTCCTGTGTGTGCTTGTGCAAAATATTTTCGACGATATACAGTGCCTTCAGAAAGTGTTCATTCCCCTTGACTTATTCCACATTTTGTTGTGTTACAGCCTGAATTCAAAATTGATTAAATGCTGTTGTTTATTACCCATCTACACACAATAGCCCATAATGACAAAGTGAAAACATGTTTTCAGAAGTGTTAGCAAATGTATTGAAAATGAAATACAGAAATCTAATGTGCATAAGTATTCACACCCCTGAGTGTTAGAATCATCTTTGCCAGCAATTACAGCTGTGAATCTTTCTGGGTAAGTCTCTAAAATCCTTCAGGCTCTGTCAAGTTGGTTGTTGATCATTGCTTGACAGCCATTTTCACATCTTGCCATAGATTTTTAAGCTGATTTAATGTAACTAGGGCCTCAGGAACATTCAATGTAGTCTTGGTAAGCAACTCCAGTGTATATTTGTCCTCGTGTTTTAAGTTATTATCTTGTTGAAAAGTAAATGTGTCTCTCCGTGTCTGTTGGAAAGCAGACTGAACCAGGTTTTCGCCTGTGCTTAGCTCTATTCCGTTTATTTTATCCTAAAAAACTCCCTACTGCTGTCCTTGCCGAGAACAAGCATACCCATAACATGATGCAGCCACCACCATGTTTGAAAATATGAAGAGTGATACTCCGTGACGTGTTGTGTTGGCCCCAAACAAAACTCTTTGTATTCAGGACATACGATTTAATTTAGTACCTTATTGCAAACAGGATACATATTTTGGAATATTTTTATTCTGTATCGGTTTCCTTCCTCTCCGGCAACTGAGTTAGAAAGGACACCTGTATCTTTGTAGTGACTGGGTGTATTGATTAATCATCCAACGTGTAATTAACAACTTCACCATGCTCAAAGGGATATTCAATGTCTGCTTTTTCTTAACCTACCAATAGATGCCCTTCTTTCCGGTGTTTGAAATGAACTGCTCGACAGACGGACCTTACAGATTATTGTACAGTATGTGTGGGGTACAGAGATGAGAACATCACTCAAAAATAATGTTAAAACACTTTAATTGCACACAGAGTGAGTCCATGCAACTATTAGGTGACTTGTTAAGCACATTTTTACACCTGAACTTATTTAGGCTTGCCTTAAATCAAATCAAATGTTATTATTCACATGCGCCAAATACAACAGTGAAATGCTTACTTACAAGCCCCTAACCAACAATGCAGTTGAAAAAATATGAAAAAGAATAAGAAATAAAAGTAACAAGTAATTAAAGAGCACCAGTAAAATAACAATAGCAAGACTATATACAGGGGGTACCAGTACAGAGTCAATGTCACGCCCTGACCTTAGTTATCTTTATTTTCTTTATTATTTTGGTTAGGTCAGGGTGTGACAAGGGTGGTTGGTTTAGTTTTTGTATTGTCCAGGTATTTTTCGTCCTGTCTAGGGCTTTTGTATAACTATGGGGTTTTAGTATGTCTAGGTAGGTCTATGGTGGCCTGAATTGGTTCCCAATCAGAGACAGCTGTTTATTGTTGTCTCTGATTGGGGATCCGATTTAGATTGCCATTTTCCATTTTGGTTTTGAGGGTTATTGTCTATGTGTAGTTGCCTGTCAGCATTCGGTTTATATAGCTTCTCGTTAATTTTGTTATTTTGTTTAGTGTTCTTTCTTTATTAAAAGATGTATTCATATCACGCTGCACCTTGGTTTCCTCGTTATGACGAACGTGACAGTCAATGTGCGGGGGGCACTGGTTAGTCAAGGTAATTTACATAATATGTACATGTACACTACCGTTCAAAAGTTTAGGGTCACTTAGGAATATCCTTGTTTTCCATGAAAACATCAATTAAATGAGTTGCAAAATGAATAGGAAATATAGTCAAGACGTTGACAAGGTTATAAATAATGATTTTTTATTTAAATAATATTTGCGTACTTCAAACTTTGCTTTCGTCAAAGAATCCTCCTTTTGCAGCAATTACAGCCTTGCAGACCTTTGGCATTCTAGTTGTCAATTTGTAAAGGTAATCTGAAGAGATTTCACCCCATGCTTCTTGAAGCACCTCCCACAAGTTGGATTGGCTTAATGGGCACTTGTTACGTACCATACGGTCAAGCTGCTCCCACAACAGCTCAATAGGGTTGAGATCCGGTGACTGTGCTGGCCACTGCATTAGACAGAATACCAGCAGACTGCTTCTTCCCTAAATAGTTATTGCATAGTTTGGAGCTGTGCTTTGGGTCATTGTCCTGTTGTGGGAGGAAATTGGCTCCAATTAAGCGCCGTCCACAGGGTTTTTATTTGATTTAACTAGGCAAGTCAGTTAAGAACAAATTCTTATTTACAATGACAGCCTACCCCAGGCTATGACATGGTGTTGCAAAATGGAGTGATAGCCTTTCTTCTTCAAGATCCCTTTTACCCTGTACAAAACTCCCACTTGTCCAGCACCAATCTAACTCTGTTCAGTGTCTGTGTTCTTTTGCCCATCTTAATCTTTACTTTTTATTGGCCAATCTGAGATACGGCATTTCTTTTGCAACTCTGCCTAGAAGGCCAGCATCCCAGAGTCACCTCTTCACTGTTGACGTTAAATTGTTTAACTTCGGTCAAACGTTTCGGGTAGCCTTCCACAAGCTTCCCACAATAAGTTGGGTGAATTTTGGCCCATTCCTCCTGACAGTGCTGGTGTAACTGAATCAGGTTGGTTGGCCACAAAATGCTCTATAGGATTGAGGTCAGGGGTCTGTGATGGCCACTCCAATACCTTGACTTTGTTGTCCTTAAGCCATTTTGACACAACTTTGGAAGTATCCTTGGGGTCATTGTCCATTTGGAAGACCCATTTGCGACCAAGCTTTAACTTCCTGACTGATGTTGCTTCAATATATCCACATCATTTTCTTCACTCATGATGCCATCTATTTTGTGAAGTGCACCAGTCCCTCCTGCAGCAAAGTACCCCCACAACATGATGCTGCCACCCCCGTGCTTCCAGGTTGGAATGGTGTTCTTCGGCTTGCAAGCCTCCCCCTTTTTCCTCCAAACATAATGATGGTCACTATGGCCAAGCAGTTCTATTTTTGTTCATCAGACCAGAAGACATTTCTCCAAAAAGTACGAACTTTATCCCCATGTGCAGTTGCAAACCGTAGTCTGGCTTTTTTATGGCGGTTTTGGAGCAGTGGCTTCTTCCTTGCTGAGCAGCCTTTCAGGTTATGTCGATTATAGGACTCTTTTCTTCACTGTAGATATCAATATGTTTGTACCCATTTCCTCCAGCATCTTCACAAGGTCCTTTGCTGCTGTTCTGGGATTGATTTGCACCTTTCGCACCAAAGTACGTTAATCTCTAGGAGACAGAATGTGTCTCCTTCCTGAGCGGTATAACAGCTGCGTGGTCCCATGGTGTTTACACTTGGGTACTATTGTTTGTACAGATGAACGTGGTACTTGTTAGGTGTTTGGAAATTGCTCCCAAGGATGAACCAGACTTGTGGAGGTCTACAATTTTTTGGGCTGATTTCTTTTGTTTTTCCCATGATGTCAAGCAAAGAGGCACTGAAATTGAAGGTAGGCCTTGAAATACATCCACAGGTACACCTCCAACTGACTCAAATGATGTCAATTAGCCTATCAGAAGCTTCTAAAGCCATGACATAATTTTCTGGAATTTTCCAAGCTGTTTAAAGGCAGCCAACTTAGTGTATGTAAACTTCTGACCCACTGGAATTGTGATACAGTGAAATAATATGTCTGTAAACAATTGTTGGAAAAATGACTTGTGTCATGCACAAAGTAGATTTCCTAACTGCCTTGCCAAAACTATAGATTGTTAACAAGAAATTTGTGCAGTGGTTGAAAAATGTGTTTTAATGACTCCAACCTAAGTCTATGTAAACCTCCGACTTCAACTGTATATATTCCATTTTTTTTTAAATCAGCCGTTTCCTGCTACAATAGTCATTTACAACATTAACAATGTCTACACTGTATTTCTGATCAATTTTATGTTATTTTAATGGACAAAAAATGAGCTTTTCTTTCAAAAACAAGGACATTTCTAAGTGACCCCAAACTTTTGAACGGTAGTGTAGGTAGAGTTATTAAAGTGACTATGCATAGATAAGAGGGTAGCAGCGGCATAAAAGAGGGGGGGGAAATGCAAATAGTCTGGGTAGCCATTTGATTAGATGTTCAGGAGTCTCATGTTTTGGGGGTAGAAGCTGTTTAGAAGCCTCTTGGACCTAGACTTGGCACTCCGGTACCGCTTGCTGTGCGGTAGCAGAGTGAACAGTCTATTACTAGGGTGGCTGGAGTCTTTGATCATTTTTAGGATCTTCCTCTGACACCGCCTGGTATAGAGGTCCTGGATGGCAGGAAGCATGGCCCCAGTGATGTACTGGGCCGTACGCACTTCTCTCTGTAATGCCTTGCGGTCAGAGGCCGAGCAGTTGCCATACCAGGCAGTGATGCAACCAGCATATACAATGCTCTCGATGGTGCAGCTGTAGACACTTGAGGATCTGAGGACCCATGCCAAATTTCAGTCTCTCTCTCATTGTCGGTGATCAGGTGATCACTGCTGAGCTTTCAGGGCACTATGGTGTTGAACGCTGAGCTGTAGTCAATGAATAGCATTCTCACATAGGTGTTCCTTTTGTCCAGGTGGGAAAGGGCAGTGTGGAGCGCAAAAGAGATCTGTTAGGGTTTCATGCAAATTGGAGTGGGTCTAGGGTTTCTTGGATAATGGTGTTGATGTGAGCCAAGACCATGCTTTCAGAGCACTTCATGGCTACAAAAGTGAGTGCTACAGGTCAGTTGTCATTTAGGCAGGTTACCTTAGTGTACCTTGTTCTTAATTAATTGCGTTAGTTTGCTGTACCTGCACCAAAACGCTAGTATTTTTCTTTCATAGATTGTTCTCCATCTTTTTAAATAGGGAGCCAATTTGTTTTCAGACATTTTAATTACATGAACGATAAACTCATGGCTCTCTCTTGTCTCTCTGCAGCAGACATATGGTGAGCAATATCTTTGGAACATCGATTCGCAATAAAATCAGTGTCGATTCGCAATACATATAAATTGTGAAAATCACGATAAATTCTGTGGATACGGTACTACTGTAGCTACAGTATAGCTAGGACAACTACCATAGTCCATGAAACCCATTGATTGATATGGAGAGTGTGTTTCCTATGATCAAATGTAGACTATGGTAGGTCACTGTAAAGAACTAAGGAGGTCACAGGTCAGATCCATTGACATGCAGCAGATCTGAGGGGGAGACAACTACCTTCAGGGAAATGGCTGACTATGTCGAGTTCTAACTGCATAAAAAAAATGCCAGTTATCCTGTGGAGCCTGCCAATGGAAAACTCTGTCGGCTGACCACCATGCTGCGCTATATGCCTTGAATCTCAGCCTAATAATACACTTCAACCACATTTAAAATATAGCTAGTCTAAAACCACCTGCTGGAACTCAGAGGACGTTCCACTGTCTTGCTGGCAAGATCTGATAGATATCGGGAAATTTACAGAACTCTCAACTCTCACTTACTGTCATAAATCAATATGCATAGAAATGAAGAACCACAGGGCAACGTCTTCACCCACTGACAAGGGAAACAGAGAATGTGGAAAAATGCCATGTCTGACTGTTTCTAAGAGGGAGAATTGATGGCTCACATCCAAACTGTACCACAAGATCCATAGCCAAAGCTCTGGATAAGAGCGGTAGGCTATTAATGGGCACGCAAATACACACACTCACACTGAATGCAGTGTGATCTGCTGTATGCAGCATCAGAGTGGTGTATGTACACATCTCTGATTCCCACACAGTGACCCTGTGTACTGGCCCTGAGTGATGCTGTGCGTAAGCGGATCCAGGATAACTCCAGCTCCTCCACATGCTTGCTCATAACGCTCCTCCTCCGGTGGGTTAGAAACCACTTCAATGCACCTTATATGGCCATGTCTCCCTATTCCCCATATAGTGCACTACTTTTGACCAGAATCATATGGGCCCTAGTCAAAAATAATGCACTATATAGGGAATAGGGTGCCATTTGGGAGACAACATGTACCTCTGCATGACAAGGCACTTTAATCCCCTCCGCTCTTCTCTCAAAGCTAGGCACCCTGGTTTGATCAGGAGGAGCCACACAAGGCCCAGAGCAAGCAACTAGATATTAACTTCTGAAGAAACGAATGCTAGTGTAAATGCTAAACATACCTTCAAGAGTAAAGGTAAGGCATTCTTAACAGAAGCAAACGATTCATACCGCTCTTTAGCATTGACATTAATATACCTTACCTACCCTTTCTGCTAATGACCTACAACATACAAACAATCCAGTACAGACGTTTCATTCTGCTGTCTGCCTGTGTGTAGCGCTGTGCCTTAGACACCACCATGACCCTCCATTCATTTAATCAGTCTGGAGATGGCAGAGACTACCGGTGTAGGCCAACCAATGGCATTTATCTGAAGCCAAATTAAAACCCTACCTGCATATGTGAGAAACACACACACATACACACACACGCAATTATAGAATTACACAAGTGCGGTCACAGCTTCCCGTGAGAGAGGTCACTTAACACCGATGTAACGCTGGTTGGTGAAACAAATGTATAGCTGCATCTGAAATGGCACCCATTTCCCTATATAGTGTACTATTTTTGACCAGGGCCCATAGGACCAGAAGTAAACTCTACTGTTTGACCACGACCTCTGCTGCAGCTAATGACTTTAAACTTCTATTTAATTGATTCATACAGGTCATGAACAGTGAAAATGTTTTTCATTCAACTTGATATGGTGTATGATGGCCAAAGTGTGAAAAATGACTGTTGCTTCTACATTGATACAGTTTGATCATAAAGTTACTGGTCCCCTCCCCCATGTCAATCACTTGGATTCAGGAGGCGGGATTATTAAGGGGATACGGTGACATCACTCTCATTTTAATACTCCAATGGTAAAATGATATTCTCTTACCTAATTTACATATGTACCGCCTTGTAACCAACATCGGAGAAGGTGTGATTATATAGCTACTCTACTGGTGCCAAAAATATGACTGTAGGGTGTCGGCAAATACTATTAAAAGTTTACACTATTCATCTGTGGAAAATATACTTATGTCTCCCCTTTCATATGTGTCTGGTGTTAGCTAGTTACTGGATAGCTAGGTCTTCAGCCAGCAGTTGTCATGTCAACACATCCGTCAGTGCTGCTGTGAACCACATCACAAGAGACATGCCAAACAGGAGAGGTATAAAAATAATTGATGCAATTTCCATGTTGTTTGAGTTGTTTTGTATATCACCAAATTTGCTTAAGATGATTTTACTGCAACACTTCTCACTGCCTCCAAGTATTTTGACATCTGCGTTTCAAAGAGCTGTCAGTCAAGGCGAGCCCACTCAGCCTGTCTTTTCTAACTTCCTGGTAGTTAGCCATGAGAGAGAAACACATTTTTCTAAAATGGTGAGCATTTATATCCCCAAAAATATTATGGGTAATATGAGTCACTCAAAAGGCTATTTTACACAGAAATCAGAATGACTATTTGGGACCTTTAATTAATTAATTGGATTTATATAGGGCTTCCAAATGCTCAAAGTGCTTACATAGTAAAGGGGAAACTCACTTCATCCCCCACCAATAGACCAAATACTATTTCCAGTGAGATTTTCCTACTGTAGGATTAGTAGTTACCCAACGTCAGAGGAAGCCGGAGAGAATAATTCACCACACATCGTCCATTCAACAATTACTAAAGTCCTGAAATATCTTAAAACACTTTGCACATCAGAGCCATTGTCCAAGCTGACTTTGAGGAGCAGTAATATCCTGGGGTAATCAGCTTTATGATAATAGTTTGGGTTTGTATGAGAAACAACACGGATATCCAATTCTAATAAAATAAGAAACAGTAAAAGCAGAGAAGAGAACATTGTTTCATAAAGTCCCTGTTCCTAAGAAAGCTAAGGTAACTGAGCTAAACGACTACCGCCCCGTAACACTCACTTCCGTCATCATGAAGTGCTTTGAGAGACTAGTCAAGGACCGTATCACCTCCACCCTACCTGACACCCTAGACCCACTCCAATTTGCTTACCGCCCAAATAGGTCCACAGACGACGCAATCGCAACCACACTGCACTAACCCATCTGGACAAGAGGAATACCTATGTGAGAATGCTGCTCATCGACTACAGTTCAGCATTTATCATCATAGTACCCTCCAAACCCGTCATCAAGCTCGAAACACTGGGTCTCGGCCCCGCCCTTTGCAACTGGGTACTGGACTTCCTGACGGGCCACCGCCAGGTGGTGAGGGTAGGTAACAACATCTCCACCCCGCTGATCCTCAACACTGGGGCCCCACAAGGGTGCGTTCTGAGCCCTGTCATGTACTCCCTGTTCACCCACGACTGCGTGGCCATGCACGCCTCCAACTCAATCATCAAGTTTGCGGACGACACTAGTGGTAGGCTTGATTACCAACAATGACGCGACGGCCTACAGGGAGGAGGTGATGGCCCTCGGAGTGTAGTGTCAGGAAAATAACCTCACTCAACGTCAACAAAACAAAGGAGATGATTGTGGACTTCAGGAAACAGCAGAGGGAGCACCCCCCTATCCACATCGATGGGACAGTAGTGGAGAGGGTAGTAAGTTAAGTTCCTCAGCGTACATATCACAGACAAACTGAATTGGTCCACCCACACAGACAGCGTCATGAAGAAGGCGCAGCAGCGCCTCTTCAACCTCAGGAGGCTGTCGGGCTGTATCACCGCCTGGCAACTGTACGGCAACTGCTCCGCCCACAACCGTAAGGATCTGGGGGCAAACTACCTACCACCGGGGGCAAACTACCTGCCCTCCAGGACACCTACACCATCCGATGTCACAGGAAGGCCATAAAGATCATCAAGGACAACAACCGCCCGAGCCACTGCCTGTTCACCCCGCTATCATCCAGAAGGCGAGGTCAGTACAAGTGCATCAAAGCAGGGACTGAAAAACAGCTTCTATCTCAAGGCCATCAGACTGTTGAACAGCCACCACTAACATTGAGTGGCTGCTGCCAACACACTGACTCAACTCCAGCCACTTTAATAATGGGAATTGATGTAAAATATATCACTTGCCACTTTAAACAATGCTACTTAATATAATGGTTACATACCCTACATTACTCACCCTACATTACTCATCTCATCTCATATGTATATGTATATACTGTACTCTATATCATCTACTGCATCTTTATGTAATACATGTATCACTAGCCACTTTAAACTATGCCACTTTGTTTACATACCCTACATTACTCATCTCATATGTATATACTGTACTCAATACCATCTACTGCATCTTGCCTATGCCGATTACTCGTTGGTTACTACTGCATTGTCGGAACTAGAAGCACAAGCATTTCGCTACACTTGCATTAACATCTGCTAACCATGTGTATGTGACAAATACATTTGATTTGATGTTTGTCCTGAGCCAGCAGCCTATTGATTTCAGGCGAGTAGTCAGGAGTCATCCACAATGCATCGACTCTTCATTTGTCCTCTCCTGACACGGTACGTACTGTGAGCCGGTGTGTGTACGGTGTGAGGGTGAGGGTGAGAGGGTTGCTTGAAGGGAACATACAGTTTGCTCATTAAGAAGGGAATATTCTGCTGCAGAGGCATGTCTACTGTCGCGAATAGTCTGGAATAAGAAGAAAAATAACTCATATACAGTCAAGGTGAGATTAACCTGGTCCACCAGTCGTCCCTGTCCAACTAACTACATGAGGAAGCAAGTGAACCTGGGGACGAGGTTAACAGCCAGAACCATAGATTGGGAATATGTACTTTATGGCTCTAAGTCAGTCTGGTCAGGGCCTTTGCCTGAAATCCAAACTTATTATAGTTCAGTTTCTTCAATGTGGAGTGAAACAATGATATTCAGTTTAGATTCCAGGCTAGGCTACCCTTGTCTAGCTGGTTTCTGGTCTGTGTCTGTGTGAGTGTCTATGTGTTAGACAGGGATAACTCACAAAGTGGTCTCAAGCTTAGGGACGGCCAGCCAGGGGAGCAAGGGAACATAAATCATACTGATATCAATAAGGGGAGGTATCTTCCCAAACCCAGGATGCGTCCCAAATGACACTATTTACTATTTAGCCATTCGGGACCCATTCTGGGCTCAGATCCAGAATGACAAGGTGAGCTGTACGAGAGGAGCAACGCTGAAACTACTTATAGTGTCACCACCAGCAGTAACAATGTTTCACGACGGCCTGCCATCCCTGCTGCTACTACTGTATATTGATTATTAACCTATGAACACCGCTCCACTCACCATCCATCCCATGGAACATGATGATATCTGTTTTGCACCATCCTACAAACAGCATGTAGGCTGTGGTGAGGTAGATGTACTTTTTATTTTTGTAATTATTTAGGTAGCAGCTTTCCAACACTGCTGATACATAAGTATATTAAAGTGATTGTATTTGAAACTCAGTATTTCATGATAAATGTCACTGCACATCACTGTACTGTGATATTGCCAATAACCAGCTAAAACCAATTAGCATTCTGCTCTGACGTAATACTCACATGTGAAAAACATACCCTTAGACCTGGTCCAGAGGTCTGGGTCAAATACCAAAGTTAAACATCAGTTTAACATCTTTTGTTGGCTTAGCACATTTGAGTCTTCAAAAGGTGGTGGTGCCAAGGTCCAGTACAGCAATGGATATCCCGTGTGCTGGCTACATAACATTAAGTCCATTTATCCAAACTCCCTAACATTGTCCCTACCACCACTACACATTTGTGTCTGTCCTATGGGAGCCCTATGGGCCCTGGTCCAAAGTAGGACACTACATACAGTATAGGGAGTCGGGGGCCAATTGGGACGCAGCCATATCCACCACAACATCAGCCCAGGTGTACCTCAGTGAATTCTCCTCATCTTTAGCTGTGTCATCACCCTGTAAGGGTGTAGGGAAACAGAACAGTACTCATACAGCAGCCAAGCCAATAGGCATGCAGTTTCACTACCAAAACCCCTCTCAGTTTAAAACTACTCCGGCCCCCCCTCCTTCCATCCCTATTTATCAGTGTTATTCAAAGGAACCTACTGAAACAACATGTCAGCCTTTATCAGACGGGAAACAGAGGCAGATGAAAAGAAACATCATGTATTGCCTTTACTTGTCTTGTTTGATTTAGAGGGGACGTCTGGGAAAGCACTATAATAACGTGATGAAATACTGGGCTCTGCAGAGCAATGGAGGCAGGTGTACAACATTCCCCTGGCTAGACGGAAAGGAAATAAGTCATCTCCATACAGGCGGACCTATTTATCCTCAGAGTTGGATACATACAGGGTACGAATGTTCCCAGGCTGCTTTCACTCCCATTTCTCAATATCCCGTCATAACAGTAGACTTGAAATTAATGACCACTAGGAGTTGAAAACAGGAGCGTCTGTTGTTGATTAACCAAAGGGAGTTTTGCTAGGAAATCAAAACGACAGCAGTAGCAGAGTAGCCCTGATTTTAATTCATTTTGAATGTGCTGCATTAGTGCCCCCTTCCTCTTTGTTTGGCTGTTGCTGTGAATTATAATAGCAGGCAGCCAGAGACTGTCTGTGGGGATGAGTAGAGACAGAGAGACTGTTGTTGGCTTCACACCAAACCCTGCCGGGGAGGAGAGCGAAAGAGAGGAGGATGGAAGCTAGGAGAGGAGGGGGATGAGCACTGTTGCAGGGGAAATAAACATAGCTATATGGAGCTGAAGGATGGGAATAAAAACTAACAAAAGACTATTGGAAAACTATTGTAAAATAATTGTAAAATGTATATAGTATGTATAAGCTGGAAGTTGAAGCCTAAGAGTTGTTGTCCATTAGTTTACTCCAATTAGGGCAGGGATGGTAGGGCTAGGGGAAATTAAAGGAATATATATATATATATATACACAGTGCCTTGCGAAAGTATTCGGCCCCCTTGAACTTTGCGACCTTTTGCCACATTTCAGGCTTCAAACCTAAAGATATAAAACTGTATTTTTTTGTGAAGAATCAACAACAAGTGGGACACAATCATGAAGTGGAACGACATTTATTGGATATTTCAAACTTTTTTAACAAATCAAAAACTGAAAAATTGGGCGTGCAAAATTATTCAGCCCCTTTACTTTCAGTGCAGCAAACTCTCTCCGGAAGTTCAGTGAGGATCTCTGAATGATCCAATGTTGACCTAAATGACTAATGATGATAAATACAATCCACCTCCGTATAAATGCACCTGCACTGTGATAGTCTCAGAGGTCCGTTAAAAGCACAGAGAGCATCATGAAGAACAAGGAACACACCAGGCAGGTCCGAGGTACTGTTGTGAAGAAGTTTAAAGCCGGATTTGGATACAAAAAGATTTCCCAAGCTTTAAACATCCCAAGGAGCACTGTGCAAGCGATAATATTGAAATGGAAGGAGTATCAGACCACTGCAAATCTACCAAGACCTGGCCGTCCCTCTAAACTTTCAGCTCATACAAGGAGAAGACTGATCAGAGATGCAGCCAAGAGGCCCATGATCACTCTGGATGAACTGCAGAGATCTACAGCTGAGGTGGGAGACTCTGTCCATAGGACAACAATCAGTCGTATATTGCACAAATCTGGCCTTTATGGAAGAGTGGCAAGAAGAAAGCCATTTCTTAAAGATATCCATAAAAAGGGTTGTTTAAAGTTTGCCACAAGCCACCTGGGAGACACACCAAACATGTGGAAGAAGGTGCTCTGGTCAGATGAAACCAAAATTGAACTTTTTGGCAACAATGCAAAACGTTATGTTTGGCATAAAAGCAACACAGCTCATCACCCTGACCACACCATCCCCACTGTCAAACATGGTGGTGGCAGCATCATGGTTTGGGCCTGCTTTTCTTCAGCAGGGACAGGGAAGATGGTTAAAATTGATGGGAAGATGGATGGAGCCAAATACAGGACCATTCTGGAAGAAAACCTGATGGAGTCTGCAAAAGACCTGAGACTGGGACGGAGATTTGTCTTCCAACAAGACAATGATCCAAAACATAAAGCAAAATCTACAATGGAATGGTTCAAAAATAAACATATCCAGGTGTTAGAATGGCCAAGTCAAAGTCCAGACCCGAATCCAATCGAGAATCTGTGGAAAGAACTGAAAACTGCTGTTCACAAATGCTCTCCATCCAACCTCACTGAGCTCGAGCTGTTTTGCAAGGAGGAATGTGAAAAAATGTCAGTCTCTCGATGTGCAAAACTGATAGAGACATACCCCAAGCGACTTACAGCTGTAATCGCAGCAAAAGGTGGCGCTACAAAGTATTAACTTAAGGGGGCTGAATAATTTTGCACCCCCAATTTTTCAGTTTTTGATTTGTTAAAAAAGTTTGAAATATCCAATAAATGTCGTTCCACTTCATGATTGTGTCCCACTTGTTGTTGATTCTTCACAAAAAAATACAGTTTTATATCTTTATGTTTGAAGCCTGAAATGTGGAAAAAGGTCGCAAAGTTCAAGGGGGCCGAATACTTTCGCAAGGCACTGTATATATATTTATTTGAAAATGATGCAGACAATTACATTGACCGAAGCCACAATCTGCCATATTAAGAGGGTGGCGAGATACAGTGCCTTCAGGAAGTATTCAGATCCCATTACTTTTTCCATGTTTTGTTACATTACAGCCTTATTCTGGAATGGATTTAAAAAATGTTTTCCCCAATCTACACACAATACCCCATAATGACAAAGCGAAAACAGGTTTAGACATTTTTGCACATTTAAAAAAAAAATGTTTAAACATATTTACATAAGTATTCAGACCCTTTGCTATGGGACTCGAAATTGAGCACAGGTGCATCCTGTTTCCATTGATCATCCTTGAGACATTTTTACAACTTGATTGGAGTCCACCTGTGGTAAATTCAATTGATTGGACATGATTTGGAAAGGCACATACCTGTTTATATAAGGTCCCACAGTTGACAGTAAACGTCAGAGCAAAAACCAAGCCATGAGGTCAAGGGAATTGTCCGAAGAGCTCAGACAGGATTGTGTAAAAAAAAAAATTCTGCAGCATTGAAAATCCCCAAGAATAAGCTGTTGCTGTGAAACACAGTGGCCTTCATCATTCTAAAATTGAAGAAGTTTGGAACCACCAAGACTCTTCCTAGAGCTGGCAGCCCAGCCAAACTGAGCAATGAGGGGAGAAGAGCCTTGGTCAGGGAGGTGACCAAGAACCCGGTGGTCACTCTGACAGAGCTCCAGAGTTCCTCTGTGGAGATGGGAGAAACTTCCAGAAGGACAACCATCTCTGCAACACTCCACCAATCAAGCCTTTATGGTAGAGTGGCCAGACAGAAGCCACTCCTCAGTAAAAGGCACGACAGCCCGCTTGGAGTTTGCCAAAAAGGCACCTAAAAGACTCTCAGAACATGAGAAACAAGATTATCTGGTCTGATGAAACCAAGATTGAACTGCCAAGAGTCACTTCTGGAGGAAACCTGACACCATCCTTACGGTGAAGCATGGCAGTGGCAGCGTCATTCTGTTTTTCAGAGGCAGGGACTGGGGGACTGGTCAGGATCGAGTGAAAGAGGAACGGAGCAAAGTACAGAGAGATCCCTGATAAAAACCTGCTCCAGAGTCCTCAGGACCTTCTCTGAAGTCTCAGGACCTTCTGCACAAGTCTCTGAATGTCCTTGAAGTCTAGCCAGAGCCCAGACTTGAACCCAATCGAACATCTGTGGAGAAACCTGAAAATAGCTGTGCTGTGTCGCTCCCCATCCAACCTGACAGAGCTTGAGAGGATCTGCAGAGAAGAATGGGACAAACTCCCCAAATACAGGTGTGCCAAGCTTGTAGCGTCATTTAAAATATATAACCTTTATTTAACTAGGCAAGTCAGTTAAAGAACAAATTCTTATTTACAATGACAACCTAACGGGGAACAGTGGGTTAATTAACTGCCTTGTTCAGGGGCAGAATGACAGATTTTTACATTGTCAGCTCGGAGATTCGATCCAGCAACCTTTATGGTTACTGTCCCAATGCTCTAAACTCTAGGCTACCTGCCACCCCAAGAAGACTCGAGGCTGTAATCGCTGCAGGTGCTAAAGGTGCTTTAACAAAGTACTGAGTAAAGAGTCCGAATACTTATGTAAATGTGATATCAGTTTTTTTATTTTATTAGCTACATTTTCTACAAACCTGTTTTTGCTTTGTCATAATGGGGTAGTGTGTGTAGATTGAGGGGGAACATTTTTAAAAATCCAATTTAGAATAAGGCTGTAATTTAACAAAATGTGAAAAAAAGTCAAGGGGTCTGAATACTTTCCGAATGCACTGTATATGAATCTACAGTATATTTTGTATGCATTAATACAATGACAGTCAAACGGCCCACAGTGAAATGCAATTAGGTGGACAGAACACAGCTGACGACACAGACTCAAAGTCAAGCAGAACAGAGCCTGATGAAAAAGCATAGCAGGACTGAAATAAGAGACAGCTAGAATCAGCCACAGAATATAACTCATCTGACAACCACAAGCACTTCTCCTTCCCACTCCTTCCTCTCATCCCTCCATCTGAAATAAGATGTCACTGCTACACCTACTGGTCATTCTGAGGAGCTGTCTCCAACTAACCATCGCAACTGTTGAAATTAATAACACAATAATAATGATAAATCCCACATCCAATTCCCTAATCTAAATTATAGCCTGTTATCAAATGATTCAGATGTAGGAATGATGACACGGCCCATGTCAATCACCAGAACACAAAGAAATTATGTTTTGCATACAGACAGAGAGAGGGTGTGTCCCGAATGGAACCCTATTCCCTATATAGTGCCCTGGTAGTAAACTATATAAGGAATAGGTTGCCATTTTGGACACATACTGAGACTCAGTTCGTATGCCCTGCAGTGGCCGGGTGGCCGTCCCTGTTCAAACAAATGGGCCGTGCCCGGGGGAAGGAGAATGGATCAGTGTTTGACAGGCAGTTTAAAGGTGTAAATAGAGTGCTGACACGAGGAGGGAAGGTCACGACGCACTGGGACATTAATGGCAGGTAATCAACCTTGGCAGGAGAGAGAGTAGCACATTTGCATTGAGATGGAGGCATTTAAAGTGTCAAGTCAATGACTCCAGCCTGGTCGAGCGTTCAAATTGAATTCCTACAGAATTAAATACTTGAGGATCCTGTAGTCTGATCTCACTTCCCTTTATCCACTGCTCATCTGATTTTCAATGGGATTTTCTTTGGCTTCGTCCTCAAATGGCACCCTATTCCCTTTATAGTGCACTACTTTTGACCACACCCCCATAGGGAATAGAATGCCATTTGGGAAGCACACACACTGTTACTGTAGCTGGCGCGTTTGACTGACGTCAAGGGATCATCATTCACAGGCTTCATCCATCCAGGTTCATCAAAATACATAAAAGGAAGGCCAATAGCGAGCGAAAACAAATCTTTCTGTATGAGAGAGAGAAAGGGGAGGGAGCCTGATGGTAACTAAAAATGGACTTTTATTACAGCAGAAAAGTCACATTTTAAAGAAATCCTGGCTTGACTTCCTTGCTCTGGGATTAAATGCCACATGGGGGCTACATGGAGCCAGACTGAAGCAGTGAGGGCACACACACACATCTGATGGTCACCAGCACCACACAACCAGCCTGTCAGAAGTGGGTCTGGCTGTGTGACACAGCTCTGCCTCAGATTATACCCTGCTGGCTTTAGTGTGCCAGTTGGAATGCACCGATACTGGCTCTATAAACCTTGGCTATACCAGTGCTGTCTGGCTAATTTTGTTTCAATATGTAAAGTCAAAATTTGATTTGATCTGGTTTCTCTCAAAAAGCTCAAAGTGACTTTGTATGTCTGAGCTACAGATTGAAACAAATGTAGTGTAATGCCCCCTTTTGCCCAGGGCTGTCTACATACTACAAGCTTCTCTTTTACTGTAATCTCTATCAACAGACTGGGCAAAGAGTGTATACTCTTTTACCTCAATCTTTAGACAAGGACACAGGGTAACGTGGGGTGACTAGCCCCCCGGGGTGAATTCTGTAATTCTCACAAAAACCACTGTCAATTTTTATTTATTTTTTACAACACATTCCCTAGCTGCCACTACGCTTGCTCAACTAAAAATGTTCTGTATCAAAATGTTTTAAATCACTAACAAAATGAGTTCATTTAATATGGAACTAAGAAAGTCATATTTATATCAATCTAATTAAGTTAAATTCACACACACACACACACAGTGGGGCAAAAAAGTATTTAGTCAGCCACCAATTGTGCAAGTTCTCCCACTTAAAAATATGAGAGAGGCCTGTAATTTTCATCATAGGTAAACTTCAACTATGACAGACAAAATGAGGGGGAAAAAAATCCAGAAAATCACATCGTAGGATTTTTTATGAATTGATTTGCAAATTATGGTGGAAAATAAGTATTGACTGACCTTCATGTCATAAAGTAATGTAATGATGGACTGTCGTTTCTCTTTGCTTATTTGAGCTGTTCTTGCCATAATATGGACTTGGTCTTTTACCAAATAGGGCTATCTTCTGTATACCCCCTACCTTGTCACAACACAACTGATTGGCTCAAATGCATTAAGAAGGAAATAAATTCCACAAATTAACTTTTCACAAGGAACACCTATTAATTGAAATGCATTTCAGGTGACTACCTCATGAAGCTGGTTGGGTTGAGAGAATGCCAAGAGTGTGCAAAGCTGTCATCAAGGCAAAGGGTGGCTAATATAAAGAAACTCAAATAGGGTAACATATGTAGGGTAACCTATGTGTTACTTCATAGTTTTGATGTCTTCTCCCCACGTTACCCTACTGGCTGCAACAACAGTACAGTGAGTGGAGACAAGCATCTGTGGCTTTGTGATGTCATTGTCTGGTGAAGGTGACAGAGATGCAGTATCCTTAATTGTTTCCATTCCACAGGGACTTCATCAGGCTTCACAATAACATTGTAGTCTATTTATGACATCGCCAGAGTGTGCCAGTGATGTCAGTAAGCAGTAGGATGCATCCCAAATGGCACACTATTCCCTTTAAAGTGAACTTCTTTTGACCAGGGCCCGTAGTGCACTATATAGGGAATAGGGTGCCATTTGAGACGCATCCCTGGTCGCAAGAAGCATATCCACCACACAGGCCAAAGAGCTTGAGGGCACAGGCCTATCAAATATAGAGGGGTTATGGATCTAAAAGCCGCAGGACGAGAATGGCCCGGATCAATAGGTATTCCAGTTGCACCAAATAGCATCAAGAGCATCCTGACCTGTTGCATCACTGCTACAGAGGGTAGTGCATCCGGCCCAGTACATCACTGGGGCCAAGCTACCTGCCATCCAGGACCTATATACTAGATGGTGTCAGAGGAAGGCCCCAAAAATTGTCAAAGACTCCAGTCATCCAAGTCATATACTGTTCTCTCTGCTACTGGGCGGCAAGTGGTACTGGAGTGCCACGTCTAGGTCCAAAGGGCTCCTTAACAGCTTCTACCACCAACCCATAAGACTGCTGAACAATTAATCAAATGATCACCCAGACTATTTACATTGACCCCCCCCTTCTTTGTTTTTACACTGCTGCTACTCGCTGTTTATTATCTACGCATAGCCACTTAACCCCTACCTACATGTACAAATTACCTCAACTAACCTGTACTCCCTCATTATTGTTATTTTCTGTTACTTTTTATTTACATTTTTTACTTTAGTTTATTTAATAAATATTTTCTTAACTTTATTTCTTGAACTGCATTGTTGGTTAAGGGCTTGTAAGTTAGCATTTCACGGTAAGGTATTCGGAGCATGTGACAAATACAATTTGGTTTGATTTGATTGGTTTGATGTGTCAAAATGGCTCTGATAATAAAAGCAAACAAATCAGTTTCTGACAAGTTGGTACTCTTTTGGTACTGAACAAAGAACAAAAAACAGGTGCAATTGTTGAAGTGATTTGTTTACGATGGGTTCTTTGAATTTCTATTTCAGCCAACAGTCATACAATACCAGGGAAAATAATAATGTATCCCAAAAAAGTATATGGATTTCAGCCTCAGACCAGCTCTGGGCTTGAATATGAAGGAGAACTAGCAGTGCATAGGGAGAGGAAGGAAAGGAGAGACGAATCATGTCTCCCTGTTTGGGATGAATAACACATCCTTCAGACTTGTCTTGCAGCCCTACGTAGCCTAGGCTGCATCCCCCTATAGGCCCCGGTCAAAAGTAGTGCACTATATAAGGAATAGGGTGCCATTTGGGTCACAACCTATTCTGCCTCTCCATGACTTTAACATTCACTAAGTACGATAGCTTCCCTGCTTTGTGAATCAGCAGGACCTATCACCTAGCTTCTCTTTCATCTGACAATTTCTAGTAGAGTGAAAGAGTAAGATAACTTCTTGTAGGGGTAGCGTCTCAAATGGCACCCTATTCCCTATATAGTGGACTATGTAGGGAATGATAGTACACTATGTAGGGAATAGGGTGCCATTTGGGGGACAGAGTTTTGTGTCATGAGGTTCCCTTTAGCATGTAAATACATTCATCTTAAGAAGTGAATAATGAGGTGGCGGAGAGAGAGAGAGTTATTGGGGAATAAAAGCTGGTTTCACTGTGTAATTAGTCTTGTTTGTGCCGCACAGAAAAATATTTATAACCAACTTCCCCTCAGCTTCATGATAAATGACTATGGGTCTTTTTATTTGTGTTTATTGAGACAAATTCCATACTTTAACATTGCAATACTCCGCTCTCCATTGCCACGACACCGTAAAAAAGGGACAATTATACATGGATCAACCTTGTAAAACCTTTCTCTGTATGTATTTATTTTAGAAAGGTATAAAGAAAATGTAGTATATTTCAGAATAAACAGAATAGCATACAGAGTGGTCCTTATGATCTGGCTATGTTGAGCAGTTAAGAAAGAAAGGTCCTCCTGTATGCTACATTTAAAGTTATTTATGCAACTTTAGTTGGGACACAAATGTTGGGCTATATGTTAAGATGTTTAACACATTCTATGATGCGACTTTAATGATGATTTGAAAAAAGTTGCATGAAAGGCATGAGCTCTGCTTTGTTTCTTTCACAGGCTGCGCACACTTCATCAGTCGCTCATTCACAATTTGACAAGCAACTGATAATGCCTCGAATTTCCCGGCACCATCACCCTAGTGTAGCCGTATTGCCCCATAAAATAATGCATGCATTTTGCGGCCAGTGGTCATTGGGCTGAATATAACAGTTATAATTCCCTTCTTCCAGCTGCGTGTTCCAAAGCACCTCTCACTCACATGGCTCTCTCAGATATCTCAACTCTTATTAGCCAATTATTTTTTAAATTATTTTTTTTACCTTTATGTAACTAGGCAAGTCAGTCAAGAACAAATTCTTATTTTCAATGACAGCCTAGGAACAGTGGGTTAACAAAAGTTAACCTATTCTATTGCTCAACTTGTCCTTCTGTGCGAGAAAGAAATATTCAAACATAGTCTGGGACAGTTGTGGGATGTAATAGATACAAAATGAATATAACCACTAGCATAAAAAAACATTTAAAAGCAATGAGTCAGATGCAACAGATTAGAATGTTGATAAACTATTAGGCTATTTCTTCACATTATAAGTGCAGCAATGCGCAGACGGCAGTAGGCTATAGGCGTGAATGTTCCAAAATGCAATCAATTTGCGGGAAAACACTATTCTCAAAAGTGACCATAAATGCGATTATGCATGTAATGCTTTATTATAAAGGTGCATTTTTATGGTGAAAATTATCTTCCCAAACTTGAAACTCACACGTCGCCTATGGATGCCAGTTAGGCTCTACCCCGGTTGTAAAGTGGAATAATGTGCTTAATTTTAAAGGAGTTATTTGGCCAGTTTAGTTGTGATACAAACTTGATCAAAACTACTGGCTTGGCTACATGAGGTGAGGGACTAGGCATGCGCCATTTCTTGCCTCAGTGATAATATATAATTAAAAAGTGATAGGCAAAAAGTGTCACCGACTAGTCTGGATTTAATAGTCTTTACATATACTAAATAATACATGTGTGAAATGAGTTTTGATTTAGAATGGACCATTATCATGCAGCTCTCTCGGAAGAGGGGGAAAAATACATGTCATCTATGCACTTAAATAGCGACTGGAGGACGCTTCTCATTTGCATTGATGTCAGAGTGATTAGATGGACAGTAGAGTGCTGAGTACCAGGCATGACCATCAGCAGCATCAGAGCTTGGAGAATCCTAGTTACCGTGACTAAATGGTAACGTGGAATTTGACTGCAGTCATGACTCGTGACTGCCTGTATGGCGGGATACGGTACAGCTCCGGTATGGCGGTAATAGGTGCAGCTCCTGGGCTGTGTTCAGAGATGCTGATAATGGTTTGTAAGTCGGCCACAATAAGCACTGCATTGTAAAGGAGTGTGAACGCAAACGTCCATCACTCCATGTGATTGAGACATATGGAGAAGGTTGCTGTAAATCTAAACAGACATGTATTGATCTAATGGGCTCTGGCATAGAAACACGATCAGAGAGAGCGGGCCCGGCTCCACGAGGGGGCAAAATGGGGCTCAGTTGAAATTTATGCCACCTCAGATTTAGTTTTATGTCAAATGATTGAGTGAGAGGTTAGCGCGAAATCTGTATCTCCATTGAGCTGTATCAGCACCATGGACAGAGCGTGCTGTAGAGTGTGTAGGGGGCTATGGAACGCCACTGGGCGGTTAGGTATGACTCCTTTGATGATGCTGCCGAGCTCCAGCTAGCAACGCGTGAAGAGCTTATTATGGCTCCACAGCCCCCTCCACCTCTGACTATCTTGAAACAGAGATGCCAGCCCAGGTTAGCCTAAAATTTTACCCTAGACGCAGGTTTTCTGGTTCATGGGAAGAGAGTAGCTGGAATACTCAATTACTGCAGATGCCGTATTTTGGTTCCCATGTCGAAAGTTCTGTATTAGGGATAGTAGGCTTGGGTGGTATACCGTATACCGGGGTGTTTGGAAAAAGCCACAGGATGGTTTTTCAATACCGCAAAAAATATTTTTAGTTTTTCAATACATTTTTAAATTTGTAGCTACTTATGTTAATACCGTCAGTCAACTTGTGCAATATGTTACGAAGTAAAGCAGATTGCGTTCTTCATTTCTCCTGTCATTATTTAACATTATGAAGCTTACCAAAGTTCCCCAGAACAGTTGAGGCTGTCACGTGTTTGGGACACGGCGGGTGCTGGTGAGTCCATAGCATTTTATATCTATTGGCGAGTCTCTGTTGTGCACTGCACATGAGGTGATAAAGTTACACTCGTATGCATTTCACTCAAATGTTTGCCATCAAATATCTTACAATGGCATTCTACCGGAAGTCAAAGAGCTCTGGATGAGTTGTCTTTTCCCTCTGTTCTTCTTCGTGTACACATGCATGCTTTTCTGAAGGAAGAGCAGTAATCACAACTTTGCTGATTTACAAAATTGATCTGGTTCACTTTCACTTGTAAATGTCTACACTCACCGAAAATGACATTTGGTAGCTCCTAACTATAAGCTGGATTTGCCAGTCTTTGGAATTAGTTTGTTGTTTTCGATTGTTAGCATTGAGCTATCAGCGTCTATGTGATTTCATTATTAGTTTATGCTAATTTTTTTTGCATTCTGATAATAGCGACCCAATGCTTTTCTTGTATTTTTAGCCCCCTCGTGTTCTATGCCGGTAATACCGTAAATCCCAGGATAAGAGAAGGACAACATGACAATATGAAATATGGATACCGCCCAAGCGTAATTGATAGAAGCAAAGGATTCGCTAGGTACGCATCAAGCAAGGAATATTTAAAATGCACTGCACTGTCGAAAGAAAAACAAGTTCAAAGTGCTATGGGAACTGAGGTGTCAACACTTGTTAATGACAGGCCGCTGGCAAGAACTCATTTTTTCTTTATTTCTCTCTCTCGGAGGACCTGAGCCCTAGGACCATACCTCAGGACTACCTGGCCTGATGACTCCTTGCTGTCCCCAGTCCACCTGGCCATGCTGCTGCTCCAGTTTCAAATGTTCTGTCTGCGGCTATGGAACCTTGACCTGTTCACCGGACCTGCTCCATGTCCCAGACCTGAAATTTTCAACTCGCTGGCGACAGCAGGAGCGTTAGAGATCCTCTGAATGATCGGCTATGAAAAGCCAACTGACTTTTACTCCTGAGGTGCTGATCTGTTGCACCCTCAACAACCACTATGATTATTATTATTTGATCCTGCTAGTCATCTATGAACATTTGAACATCTTGGCCATGTTCTGTTATAATTTCCACCCGGCACAGCCAGAAGAGGGCTGGCCACCCCTCATAGCCTGATTCCTCTCTAGGTTTCTTCCTAAGTTCTGGCCTTTCTAGGGAGTTTTTCCTAGCCACTGTGCTTCTACACCTACATTGCTTGCTGTTTGGGGTCTTAGGCTGGGTTTCTGTACAGCACTTTGTGGCATCAGCCGATGTAAGAAGGGCTTTATAAATACATTTGATTGATTGATTATTTACTTTGACAAACGTGATCAGTCAGCACAGACGAAACCTGCTACACCAGAGGCGAGGAAAAATCAACTTATCCAACGGGCATTTGAGGTCGGTCTTACAAGGAGTGATCAATTACTCAGGAAGTTCAACAGGATATCAAGGAGGCTGCAACTCTTCTGAAAAGGTAAGAAACAATCTAGCTAGTTGGTTTTGATCAAAATCTATATTGGTGGTATTGCCAGTGGAATCATTTTCAGCAAAAACCTGCAGTCTGGAACGGCAAAATGACTTCTTTAGCCAGCCTATATTTTCATTGCTAAAAAGGTAGGGCTCCGTCCATGGTGTTGATAGAGCGCAACAGAAATTTCATACCAACCTGTCTCTTATTAGTCAAAAGCACTCAATGGTCTCGGCATTTGAACTTTATGTTTATTGTGGTATAACCTGATATAAGCAGAATTCAATATAATTCCAATGCAAGAACCCAAATGACACCCCTGGGTATAGCTACATATTGGTATGTTTCATCATCGAAATAGACTGCCTATATTCTATTGCTATGTTGTTCTTGGTAGCCTATTTCTTTTGATGTTGTAAATGGAACTGTAAGTATTGGAAACGTGTTTATGGCAGGCCGGCATTGCTTCATTAATTAAGTTTGTAGGTCGAATTTGATCCACAGAGGTGTATTGTGCCATTTCACAAGGTGTTGCTAAACTCATGAGCGGCATGATTTTCCATGTATGAAGCTGGCCTATAGGCCTATTTATTTGGAAAGACAGCTGTGCATGTCTACATCTAACTGTAGTAGGGTGTAGGCTAGGTTTTGGTTATTTGCATTTTGTTTACTGCATATTTATTTTGTTTAATAATAATATAACTAGCCTAAATATACACTAAATAAAAATATAAACCTAACATGTAGTGTTGGTCCCATGTTTCATGAGCTGAAATAAAAAATCCCAGAAATGTCATATGCACTGTTGGTGAGCATTTCTCCTTTGCCAAGATAATCAATCCACCTGACAAGTGTGTCAAGAAGTGTGTCAAGAAGCTGATTAAACAGCATAATCATTACCCAACACATTACCCAACACAATCCCAAGATGCTGACTGCAGGAATGTCCACCAGAGCTCTTGCCAGAAAATGTCATGTTTATTTCTCTACCATAAGTCTCCAATGGCAATTTGAATGCACAGAGATACCGTGAAGAGGCCCATTATCCTGAGGCCCATTATTGTGCCATTCATCTGCCGCCATCACCTCATGTTTCAGCATGATAATGCACGGCCCCATGTCACAAGGATCTGTACACAATTCCTGGGAGCTGAAAATGTCCCTGTTCTTCCATGGCCTGCATACTCACCAGACATGTCACCCATTGAGCATGTTTGGGATGCTTTGGATAGACGTGCACGACAGCGTGTTCCAGTTCCCGCCAATATCAAGCAACTTTGCACAGCCATTGAAGAGGAGTGGGACAACATTCCACAGACCACAATCAACAGCCTGATCAACTCTATATGAAGGAGATGTGTTGCATGAGGCAAATGGTGGTCACACAAGATACTGACTGCTTTTCTGATACTGGTATCTGTGATCAACAGATGCATATCTGTATTCCCAGTCATGTGAAATCCATAGATTATGTTCTAATGAATGTATATTTCAATTCACTGATTTCCTCATTTGAACTGTAACTCTTTAAATCTTTGAAATTGTTGAATGTTGAGTTAATATCTTTTTTTCAGTATAGACTGTCATTATGTGATATTTTGTTTATAGGCCTATAGTAGGTAGGCCTACCGCTGTTTTGTTCTGTTCGCATTCATTAGTTGGCATTCACAGTTGTGTCAGTATTCTAAGTCAAACTGCTATTCAGTATTTTTGTTCTGCATGATTAACTAAGCTACGACTTTCAGCATTATTTTGGTAAGACTGCTGTGTGTACGGCTGCATTCACATAGTTTGTAATAGCTGAATTACCCTACCAATCACATCAAAATGTATTTATAAAACCCCTTTTACATCAGCAGATGTCACAAAATGCTTATACAGAAATGTAGTCCATCTATCTTCTAGCCTATATTCATTGCCAAATAGGCCTTGCTTTAGTGTGCCATTGTGCTGAGAGAGAATGAGAGAGAGGTCAGTGGGCAGTTATTAACAGCATAATTGGGTGTCTCTCTAGTAGGCTTTAATTTTGCCACAGCTTTCCATCACAGTCGGTCAGTCTGTCCATAGAAATAGAATCTATGAGTCAGTCAGTTCAGCCTGTCAGGAGTTGGAGAGTGACAGAAAGGCAGCACTGAGAGAACAAGTTATTATTTCTCTCTTTTTCTAACCCAGGGACCAAATCTGCATCTCAAATGGCACCCCATTCCCTACAGAGTGCACTACTTTTGACCAGTTTGGGATGCAGCCCAAAAACCTGTGAAGAATGTGTGTGTGTGTGGAAGAGTGTATACAGTTGAAGTCGCTTAGGTTGGAGTCATTAAAACTTGTTTTTCAACAACACCACAAATGTCTTGTTAACAAACTATAGTTTTGGCAAGTCGGTTAGGACATCTACTTTGTGCATGACACAAGTACATATTCCAACAATTGTTTACAGACAGATTATTTCACTGACAATTCACTGTATCACAATTCCAGTCGGTCAGAAGTTCACATACACTAAGATGACTGTGCCTTTAAACAGTTTGGAAAATTCCAGAAAATTATGTAATGGCTTTAGAAGCTTCTATTCATCCTTGGGAGCAATTTCCAAATGCCTGAAGGTACCACGTTCATCTGTACAAACAATAGTATGCAAGTATAAACACCATGGGACCACGCAGCCGTCATACCGCTCAGGAAGGAGATGTGTTCTGTCTCCTAGAGACGAATGTACTTTAGCACAAGTGCAAATCAATCCCAGAACAACAGCAAAGGAAGATGCTGGAGGAAACAGGTACAAAAGTATCTATATCCAGAGTAAAACGAGTCCTATATCGACATATCCTGAAAGGCCGCTCAGCAAGGAAGAAGCCACTGCTCCAAAACCGCCATAAAAAAGCCAGACTACGGTTTGCAACTGCACATGGGGACAAAGATCGTACTTTTGGGAGAAATGTCCTCTGGTCTGATGAAACAAAAATATAACTGTTTGGCCATAATGACCATCATTATGTTTGGAGGAAAAAGGGGGAAGCTTGCAAGCTGAAGGACACCATCCCAACCATGAAGCACGGGGGTGGCAGCATCATGTTGTGGGGGTGCTTTGCTGCAGGAGGGACTGGTGCACTTCACAAAATAGATGGCATCATGAGGCAGGAAAATTATGTGGATATATTGAAACATCTCAAGGCATCAGTCAGGAAGATAAAGCTTGGTCGCAAATGGGTCTTCCAAATGGACAATGACCCCAAGCATACTTCCAAAGTTGTGGAAAAATGGCTTAAGGACATCAAAGTCAAGGTATTGGAGTGGCCATCACAAAGCCCTGACCTCAATCCAATTGAAAATGTGTGGGCAGAACTGAAAAAGCGTGTGCAAGCAAGGAGGCCTACAAACCTGACTCAGTTACACCAGCTCTGTCAGGAGGAATGGGACAAGATTCACCCAACTTATTGTGGGAAGCTTGTGGAAGGCTACCTGAAACGTTTGACCCAAGTTAAACAATTTAAAGGCAATGCTACCAAATACCAATTGAGCGTATGTAAACTTCTGACCCACTAGGAATGTGATGAAAGAAAGAAATAAAGCAGAAATAAATAATTATTTCTACTATTATCCTGACATTTCACATTATTAAAGAAAAAGTGGTGATCCTAACTGACCTGAGACAGGGAATTTTTACTAGGATTAAATGTCAGGAATTGTGGAAAACTGAGTTTAAATGTAGGTGTATGTAAACTTCCAACTTATTGTGGGAAGCTTGTGGAAGGCTACCCGAAACGACACGACCCCCCCCAAAAAAAAAAAAGAGACTTCTCTTTTCCCACTATCACAGACTTTCCTCATAAATACTTTGTTGAGGGAAAATGTACTTGATACGATTCTGATGTGTTGTTGTTTCAACTAGAGGTCTTAAAAGACGAATGCACTACTTGTAAGTCTCTCTGTATAAGAGTGTCTGCTAAATTACTAAAATGTATAAAATGTTAAGAGAAAGACGTGTTTAATTGTCACTGAGTAAATGAACCCGATGAAAGCCCTCAGCCCTACCCAGCAGCACAGTAAAAGGAAGTTAGCTGAAGGCGGGGTGCAGGGTCAGTTATTATGTAGCTAGCTAGAGACGTGCAGGGCTGCCAGAGCAGGGACGGCTGCCATTGCACTTCTCCCTAATAGAAGGTCACAGGGAGATGGAGGTGTGTCTGCAGGCTGCAGACCATGACGGCTCCACGACACACTTCCTTCCACATAGAGGAGAGACTTTGTTGCTCTCTTCAGACAGACTGTGTCAGCCTCCGCCTCAGTCTAACACGTCTGCACCAAGACAGAAGGAGGGGGAGACAGACAGACAGACAGACGGAGCGCAGAGGGAATAGAAGGGAAGGGTGTAAGAGACAGACAGACAGAGAGAGAGAGAGAGAGAGACGGAAATACAGAGACAAGAGAGGGGGGAGCAGAGGAGAAAGAAGCAGAGGGTGAGTGAATCAGCAGATGAAAATACCCAAAAGCCTAACCCATCAGATTCCAATACTGATAAGAGAGCAGGAGAGCTTGCAAATCTGAATAAAGTACACTTTACAGAGAAAAACGATTAATTCAGGAGGATTAGCCAAAGAGGCTGTAACACCACAAATACAGCTGATCAAATATCTTTGGCACTATGCCTGCCTGAGTCCCAAATGGCACTCTACTCCTTTTGTAGTGCACTACTTTTGACCAGAGCAGTACTTTCCACCTTAGAGTTTCCCCTTGAATATGTTCCAGGTGTGGCACAAAGGCCCCGAATATCAACATCCAGGGCCTCTTTTAAGCAGGGGAAAGCTAGGGGAAAGGCCCACCTGTACAATTGTAGGGGAAACACTGATCCAATGAGGCAAATACCACACCAACAAACAAGGCGATGTTCCTCCCTTATCACCAGGCAATCAATCCATCCATCTCAGTGTTGTTTGGATCATTTGACTGTCACTAATGTGTAGAGAGAGAGCTATATGTACCAACTAGCAATTTCACTGGACTACATATCAATTACTCACTGTCCAGACCGGCCAATGTTGTGTGAGTACGATGCTGGTAGAGAATACATAGAGAGGATAAGGATGTGCATGTGCCATCATGCAGACAGGACAGGGCAGAACAATCATGCAGACAGGACAGAACCATCAGGCAGACAGGACAGGGCAGAACCATCAGGCAGAGGACAGAGCTGGTGAAGTTGACGGTCAAGCAATATAAACAACCATCAACCATTCTACTTGTGATCGTCATGCTATCAACATATTTTCCAGTTTCTCATCCTAAGACATTGGTAGATACAGATAGACTGGTCTCTTCAACCACAATAAAAAAAACTATATAAAATGAATAGATAGCCTGTTGTCTATCATGGACTGTATATCATTATTTATATCAGGGATCATCAACTAGATACAGCCGTGGAACAATTTGTTTCTTGAGCAGATGGGTCAGGGGTCTGGAATAAGCAGGGTCAGCAGGTAGCCTAGCAGTTAAGAGCTTGGGCCAGAAATAGAAAGTCACTGGTTCGATTCCCCAAGCAGACTAGGTGAAAAATCTGTAATGTTCCCTTGAGCTAGGCACTTAACACTAATTGCTCATGTAAGTCGCTCTGTGTAATATGTAAACATAATTACAAATCATTTTTAGACTCCAAATAGAATGCAAGAAGCCCAAACAGATATAGCATTCCCGCACATATTCATTTTAAACCTTGCTTACATTTATATACGATCACTTGTCTATCTATTATGTGTGGGAATCCTTAGGAACAGAGTTCTTAAATTAAAATCACTTGAAGCTGATTTCCTGGTATTTTTAGTATATGCCCCCCCCCAAAAAAAAATCTCAGAAAACTTGGGGGGCCACATAAAACCACCAGTTGGGAATCCCTGATGTATAGTGTTCTACAAATTTACCATTGTAAACACCATCAAGAGGTCAAACACAATGCCTTTGAATCATGTAATTATACAAGGTTGCATGACATGTGCGATCCCTTGCCCTTCTACACAAAACAGTGGGTGTGCTATTATTAGGTCACATAGTGCTTTAAAAGGAAAGTGTCTTAATGTCATCTGCTTTCTACCTGGTCTCATTACTGGGCTTTGAGTCAGGCTTCCCAAGAGAGAGCAAGTCCTCCCACTGCCCCTCTGCCGGGCGTTGTGTCCACAAGGCAACAATCAAGGGGCCACCAAGTGTGACACACACACTAGGGGGGGGGGGCATATCACATTTCAAAACCACACATGTATCTTTTATCATTACAGAGTGTGCTTGAACGAGCGAGCGGGGGGAGGGAGCAAGCTTGTTTTTAATCAATTTATTTGAATCTGAGGAGAAGAAAGAACAGGGCCAGCTGCTGATGGGGTACAGCTGGCAATGAGGGCTGGCACAGGAACAGGATAGGAGAGGATCTGAACAAACCTGTGCATCCATTCTGATCCCCAATGGAATCATCTCCATCTGCTTCAAGACTTCCCTCAAAAGCCCTGGATGGCCAATCTGATGTCTGTGTTTACCTTTCGCATCTGTGACAGCTAGCTACCTCTCCATCAAACCTGGCTGTGATGACTTGAGTTGAACAGAAGGTACTATGATGTGCCTTCTGTTGGTTCTACCAAATCAAGCAAAGGTTTCTACTCTAGTCCAAACTTTGGCAAAAAAGCCTTCAAGCAAATTAATCAACAGACACTTACAGAATAGATAATGACGTCCATTGATAGTAGATCTCCAGACACAGATAAATCAAATGTTATTTGTCACATGCGCCAAGTATAACAGCTGGGGACCTTAGCAATAATGTGTGATTATTAGTGTAGGTTCTGTAAATAGGTGCTTACACTCCAATACTGTACAGTAAGTGAATGGGGACTCAGGTCTGGCCAACTTCAAACTGCTTTAATGTATAGCTCCTGTATTTGGATTCAGTACATTAAATATACTGCTTAGTATTGAGGACACCATACACTGCTACATGAGATAAACAGTACCATTTCCTATTACAGCCTGTGATTGACCCATTGCATGAGGACACTGCGGCATAAAAATCACTGAACCCAAACATTTACCTGACAAGACGTAGGGAGACAGGAGGCAGCAGCTCTCCCAACAAAAAAATGAATTAAAAACAATCTCTCGCCAGCTCATATCTCACACCCCTGTTGACAATTATGCGCAATGTCTGAGACTCACAGGAAATGAAAAATGTAGCAGAATAGAGAAAAGCACTCAGTCTAGTGTAGAAGACATGAACTAGGCACAACGCTTTATTACGTCCCAAATGGCACCCTATTCACTATAAAAGGAATTAGGGTGCCATTTGGGACAAATGCAGTGCCTCACACGCCCAGACAGCTATATTTAAAAGGCTATCAGAGAAAGACAGGTCTCAGTGCTGTGCTCTTGATTTCTGCTGTTATATTTGACCAGTTCATAGGCTGTCATTATGTAAAATAGTTTGACTAACACGGTCTTGGTATTTGACATTGTACCGGCTCAATCTCATTGGTGTGTATTGTCTCATCCAATAATATTGGATGAATATTCATGTATTAAATCCAAAAAGGTTAATGAAAGTAACATCAATTCAAAAAAGGTACAATGATCCATAAGCTATAACTCATCTAAAAGGAGATATTTTATTTGATTTTGAATGAAGGCCTTTCAAAGTAAGACCCTGGGAGAGCTTCAAAGTACCATTTTCCGTAGCGTTCGCAAAAAACACCCCAATCAAAAATAAAAAGGCAATGCATGTGTCCCAAATGGCACCATATTCCCCTTATAGTGCACTACTGTTGACTGGGGTACAGTGACAAGTAGTGCACTATAACGGGAATAGGGAGCCATTTGGGACGCACAACATTACAGGTGTCCACTACCCCTCTCTATCTACATACCACTTGGCAAAAGGCACAAAGCAGTCATTGAATGAGAACTACACATCGGCAGCCATCAAATGATGGTGATGGCCTACTTCCAAATGGCCGCTTCCAGTCTTTTACATTTGTAGTTTGTAACCCAACCAAAAAAATAAAGACTAAATAGTAGCAGCGAAAGGGCTTTTTTGGTACACACAGGACTACTCAGAGAGTCAAGGAGGGACATGAAAAGCTACTGGTGTCCTTTCATGTGCTTCTTTGATTGAATTCCCCCTGAGCGACTGAGAAGAGGAGCTGCTGCAGCTGTGGCCTGGAGTCCCAAATGATACCCTATTACCTATATAGTGCACTACTTTTGACCAGGGCCCATAGTTGGCCTCTGGTCAAAATTACTGAACTGCATAGGGAATAGGGTGCCATTAAATTTTGGGGCGCAAGCAGACTTAACCATCAAATAGAACACTGTCATTAACGAATACTGATGCAGACCTGGGCAGAAAATAGACCAACTTTTCAAATACTCAAGGCAATGATTTCCTTTTGATATTTAAATACAGGCCTCAGAAAAAATTATAATATTTGAAAGTATTTTGAATAACTCTCAGAAAAACAAATAATTTTGAAGGTATTATATATGCAAGTTATTTGAAAACAAAATATTGTATGACTGCCAAATATTTGATAAAGAACTAAAAACTACAACAGTTAGTTTCATTTGATTAAATATATGATCATTAGCATTGAGGCATTTAACTGGATCTGCACAACAAAAGGCCTGGGACCGACAAAATGATACATGTCAACTTCAGGCATTTATCTAGAGACATGGGAAGTGTCCGAATACCCATACAAGCGTACTATATAATTAAACTGCATACTATTTACTCATCATCACATACTACTTAGCACGTACTGTTTAGTAAACAGTACGCCTCGGCCGCAATGCAGTAGATTGGCTGAGTAGGTGGGGCGGGGCCGAGTGCGGGTACCCAGACCAAAACTTTCCAAATGTTCAAATCAAAAGGTTATTTCACAGAAAAACATGGACGATTGGGTGAATCGCAAGTTCAGAACCGCTGGACAGCAATATAATAAACTAAAGCACTGATCATTGGGAACTGATTAACATTACATCAATAATGCAGCCACCCATCCCTTTAAAGATGGTATAGTGTATATTGAAAGAATAACACTTTGAATTGACCACTTACACTGGCCTGGGGCCTGTTCAGGAGAAAATAAATGTACAGAATGTTCAGATATCAATGCATTGTGTAGATCCACTGTCAGATGGATTTAAATATTATAGCAAATGATGTGTGCTCTATTCATTCTATTTCTGCAAAATGCAGTTCCAGATACAGCGCTGCAATTTATTTTTATTTTTAGGGGGTGGATCAGCTTAATATTGCAGAAAGATTGTTGCTTCCATCAATGTAATTGTCTGCATCATTTCCAATTCTCCATATATTGTTTTGGTAAATATATATCCATATGCATACACGTATAAGCACATATGCATACATATACACATATACATACAGTTGAAGTCGAAAGTTTACATACACTTAGGTTGGAGTCATTAAAACTCGCTTTTCAACCACTCCACAAATTTCTTGTTAACAAACTATAGTTTTGGCAAGTTGGTTAGGACATCTGCTTTGTGCATGACAAGTACATTTTCCAACAATTGTTTACAGACAGAAAATTGCACTGATAATTCACTGTATCACAATTCCAGTGGGTCAGAAGTTTACATACACTAAGTTGACTATGCCTATAAACAGCTTGGAAAATGGCTTTAGAAGCTTGTGATAGGCTAATTGACATCATTTGAGTCAGTTGGAGGTGTAGCTGTGGATGTATTTCAAGGCCTACCTTCAAAATCAGTGCCTCTTTTCTTGACATCATGGGAAAATCAAAAGAAATCAGCAAAGACCTCAGAAAACAAATTGTAGACCTCCACAAGTCTGGTTCATCCTTGGGAGCAATTTCCAAACACCTAACAAGTACCACGTTCATCTGTACAAACATTAGTACGCAAGTATAAACACCATGGGACCTCGCAGCCGTCATACCGCTCAGGAAGGAGCGGCGCTCTGTCTCCTAGAGATGAACGTACTGTGGTGCGAAAAGTGCAAATCAATCCCAGAACAACAGCAAAGGACCTTGTGAAGATGGAGGAAACAGGTACAAAAGTATCTATATCCACAGTAAAACAAGTCCTATATCGAAATAAGGAAGAAGCGCAGCAAGGAAGAAGCCACTGCTCCAAAACCACTATAAAAAAGCCAGACTACGGTTTGCAACTGCACATGGGGACAAAGATCGTACTTTTTGGAGAAATGTCCTCTGGTCTGATGAAACAAAAGTATAACTTTTTGGCCATAATGACCATCATTATGTTTGGAGGAAAAAGGAGGATGCTTGCAAGCCGAAGAACACCATTCCAACCTTGAAGCACGGGGGTGTCAGCATCATGTTGTGGGGGTGCTTTGCTGCAGGAGGGACTGGTGCACTTCACAAAGTAGATGGCATCATGGGGCAGGAAAATTTGGTGGATATATTGAAGCAACATCAAGACATCAGTCAGGAAATGGGTCTTCCAAATGGACAATGACCCCAAGCATACTTCCAAAGTTGTGGCAAAATGGCTTAAGGACAACAAAGTCAAGGTATTGGAGTGGTCATCACAAAGCCCTGACCTAAATTCTATATAAAATTTGTGGGCAGAACTGAAAAGGCGTGTGTGAGCAAGGAGGCCTACAAACCCGACTCAGTTACACCAGCTCTGTCAGGAGGAATGGGACAAAATTAACCCAACTTATTGTGGGAAGGTTATGGAAGGCTACCCGAAACGTTTGACCAAATTTAAACGATTTAAAGGCAATGTTTCCAAATACCAATTGAGTGTATGTCAACTTCTGAAGTCTAGAAAACAGTATATATATATACATATGAGATGAGTAATGGCTGTTTAACAGTCTGATGGACTTGATAGAAGCTGTTTTTCAGTCTTTCGGTCCCAGCTTTGATGCACCTGTACTGACCTCACCTTCTGGATGATAGCGGGGTGAACAGACAGTTGGGTTTTTTCCCTTGCTGTGTCATATTGGGTGCTGTAGGTCTCCTGGAGGGTGGGTAGTTTGCCCCCGGTAATGTGTTGGGCATACCGCACCACACTCTGGAGAGCCTTGCGGTTCCGGGCAGTGCAGTTTCCGTAACAGGCGGCCCGACAGGATGCTTTCAATTGTGCATCTGTAAAAGTTTGTGAGGGTTTTCGGTGACAAGCCAAATTTATTCAGCCTCCTGAGGTTGAAGAGGCTCTGTTGCGCCTTCTTCACCACACTGTCTGGGTGGGTGGTCAATTTCAGTTTGTCAGTGATGTGTACGCCAAGGAACTTGAAGCTTTCCACCTTCTCCACTGGGGTCCCATCGATGTAGATAGTAGAGAGTGCACCCCCCTGTTTCCTGAAGTCCACGATCATCTCCTTTGTTTTGTTGACTTTGAGTGAGGTTGTTTTCCAGGCACCACACTCCCAGAGTCGTCACCTCCTATAGCAGATGACAATGAGCAAAGTAGACATATAACCAGTCTGCCATACATGGTTTCCATTCCTTGAATCCTTTCATGAATTATAACCAGATCTCACTGATACTTCACTTGCATCACATTCTTTGAACAGCCGTGACATGTCACAAAAGAACGAGAGAGAAAAAGTCCCAGCGCCATCTTTACTCTGAAGGGATTTGTGGCCTCGAGTCATACTGAGCTCAAAGTCACTACAAACACAGATGAATGAAACAGGCAAAGATCAAAAGGACTACAACTATAGAACAAGACCAGGTAAGGGGCAGGATTGTTCACTGTTCATCATAACTCAACTGGATTGTCTTCCTTGCGAATTGGGGTTAGCCTTCGCTGGTTGTCATTTGTGAGTTTGAAGTGCATTTGACACACACACACACACACACACTCACCTACCTGCAGCTACTGCAGCTCCACACACTCCCACCAACAGGGATGAACGCTGTTCCTAAGATCCCATGCACCATCCTGGCAAAAGTCATCATCATCTTCATCCTCTCTATAGCTGAGCAGCAAGCAGTAGTGTCCAGTATCTAAATAACTGGTATTCACAAAAGTACATACATTCTCAAGTGCTGATTGGAATCATTCACATTTAGAACATTGAGTCATTCACCAAGCCCACGCTTTACAGGCAAACATCGACACCTACCGCCTTTTACAGAAGTGGCAGAATGGTTGCAGATTTTGACATTACTCATTTGCTTTAATGTCAAAAAGCACAATGCACATCACTGCAGAGAACATTTTGAAAGTGGTTGATAAACAAAAAAGCCATTCCTCAGAGTGACCTCCATGTCATTTACTACATTTTGAACAATCCATAGCTTTAATTTCTACTACCTCCAGAACACTGTCTAACAGTGTTTCCGTTGTTGTAGTCTGCTCTGCGGCTCCATAATCTCACGTGGAACAAAAGAGCCTGTGTCACAGGGTCAGGAGACATTTAGTCAGACAAAAGTTTGTGTCAGCGCTTTCCTGTGAAGGAATGAGAGCCGTGCGAGGCAAGCCCAGAGAGCGAGAGAGAGAGCAGGAGAGAGAGGAGAGAAGGAGAGAGCGAGAAGGCGTGAGAGAGGGGGGAGCTGTTGGCCTCTGTCGCCTCTCTGAGGAGAGCTACGGTTTAATGGGCCTACGCTTCCACTCCATTTGCTGCTCTGCTGCAGTATGTCTTAGGGGCAACACTGCGTAGCAGCGTACCATGTGTGCCAGGCTTCTGTCACTACGGATACAGCTCTGCAGTGGCACCACGGCAACAGCTCTACACCCCTTAAACAGCTGTCAGAAGCTATTCAGACAGAGGCAGACACAGTTCAAAACAACACACACACACACACACACGGCCCAGTCATAACGTTGCACTACTGAGTCAGACACACTGTTCAAAACAAAATAGCAGAGCAGCCCAGTCATGACGCATCAGAGCAGAAACTGTAGAGGCTACTTTAAAGCCTGGTACTGGTAACTTTCCTTCTCACAGAGAGAAATTACTGGCAGAGACCTTTCTTCTTGACTCCAACCTTATTTGCTAGCCTGTTGGGGGCCCTAAGTGAAATTGTGTTGGGGGGCCACACCACCTTGAGAGCAAAAATATTTCAGCGGCCCCCCTCTTGACAGCGGAGAGAAAAAGCAATTCTCCACATTTTGCCATGGGGCGTAGAGAAAACGTTACCGTTTCAAAGCAAGTTTGCTGCAATTCTAGACATTTTGCCATGGGCCTGAGAGAAGATCATGCAATTTGATAAATCATTTCCTGCAATTCTACACGTCGCCATAGGCTGGAGAGAAATGTTTGCAGTTTATAAATATGATATCTGAGTGAGAGTGACTAACAAAATCAATCGGGGCCCCGGCCCCCAGTCGGTAATTCGACCATGATTACTACCAGTTTAGATAACTGGCTTTCAGCTGGGCCGCCAGTTGTATAGATGTTTGCCTCAGGAAGAACCCATCACCCCCACCCCCGGCAATTGCAGCTGAAACACTGAACTCTCTCGCCTTTTCAGTCTTTCTATATTTCTCTCTCCCCCTCGCTCGCTCCCCTTCTTTGTCTCACTTTATCACACTCCCTCTCTCAGAAGGCCTTGAACACTCAAACTTGTACTCACTAAATAATTTTGGGTCCATTTCAAATCATATCAAAGTTTATCAGCCGCATACACAGTTTTGCACTTCGAAGCCAAACAACAATTTCATGGCTGGACAGTTGCAGAATAATTACATGAGGCCCCCAAGCAGACACATCGATCAGCACTCAGTACTTCTTTCCGAAATAATAGCCCATTTTTTATATAGTGATATTCATTTCTTTTGTGAGAAGCTGCCTATCTGCCACTGCTGGTCTTTGATGACAAGCCTTTGAAAAAAGGACAATAGAAGAATACATTATTATTCTTTGCTGATGGGCTCTCCATCTATGCCTTGGTAAACAACATCAAATCTATTCTGAGGCAGTGGCTCCCAACCTCCTCTCACTACCAAAGAAAACTGGGTAGTTGCTAGACATTACTACAAGGGCTGTATCCGTACTAGTCTCCTATGGAAAAAACTCATTAGCAAACATCACTGCTAAAGGGCTAACCAAGATCAAAGCTTGCAGTACAAGTTCCAACCTGATTACAAAAGCACAGTATTCAGTTAAAGCTAGCTACATTATACCCTCGAAATACATTCCCTGACTGACAGAACCACTATTCATTCAGTTTATGCCAAAACAGGTACAGCTTATTAAACACCTCTGAACACTTTTGTGCTTGCCTTTTTTTAAATCAGGTATGTCATTGAGAACACATTCTCTTTTACACCAACAGCCTGTTTCTGTAGAGAGCTGCTGAGCATGAGTAACATCGGTTTAGACCTAAATGACTGTAGAGCCAGCCAGACAGGTGTAGTCTTAGTTGTGTGAAACCTGAGACATGATGACTCACCATGAGTAGACAGCAGGCTAGGCAGGTGTTCGGAGGTGTTCAGGTGTTCAGGTGTCTGGAGGTGTCCAGATACTGAGGCAGTGAGGTGCTACATGTCTCTATGATGAACATGAACCATAGTCCTGATCCTGATCCCACTACAAAGGGGGCAGACACCCAGCACAGCTCTCTATGGAGGGAAACCCATACAAGGATGATTAAACACTATGGAAAGATGTAGAGCGAGAGAGAGAGAGAGCAGAAGAGAGAAAGGGGAGAAAGAATGATTGGCACACAGTGGAAAGAATGTTCAACGGCATACAAAACCACAGGTGGTGATACACGACAGAGAATAATCTAGCCTTCAGAAACCACAACAGTATTTAATGTAATGGTGCAGTTACTCAGTCTGTATTGTAGTGTGGGATGTCTGAAAGAGTCTGTTGTCAAAGTGTTTGCAGGCAGGCAAGATCCCGCATGTTACTGGAAAACTGTGGGTGGACTGACATAGGGTGTATAGGGTGTCCCAGATGGAACCCTATTCAATATATAGTGCACTACTTTTGACTAGATCCCGATGGGGGAAATAGTGTTGCACCAAGAACTGTGATGAACACTGAACAAAAATATAAACAAAACAAGATTTTACTAAGTTACAGTTCATATAATGAAATCAGACAATTTAAATAAATTCATTAGGACAGAATCTATCAATTTCACATGACTGGGACTACAGATATGCATCGGTTGGTCACAGATACCCTAAAAAAGGATAGGGGCATGGATCAGAAAACCAGTCAGCCTCTGGTGTGACCACCATTTGCTTCATGCAGCGCGACACATCTCCTTCGCATAGTTGACCAGGCTGTTGATTGTGGCCTGTGGAATGTTGTCCCAATCCTCTTCAATGGGTGTGCGAAGTTGCTGGATATTGGCGGGATCTGGAACATGCTGTCGTACAAGTCGATCCAGAGCATCCGAAACATGCTTAAATGGGTGACATGTCTGATGAGTGGAAGAACTGGGACATTTTCAGGTTCCAGGAATTGTTTACAGATCCTTGCAACATGGGGCCGCGCATCATCATGCTGAAATATGAGGTGATGGCGGCAGATGAATGGCACGACAATGGATCTCGTCATGGTATCTCTGTGCATTCAAATTGCCATTGATAAAATGCAATTGTGTTTGTTGTCCATAGCTTATGTCTGCCCATACCATAACCCCACAGCCACCATGGGGCACTCTGTTCACAATGTTGATATCAGAAAACTGCTCGCCCTCACAAGGCCATACACGCCGTCTACCATCATACAGTTGTAACTGTGACTCATCCATCAAGACCAGCATGCCAGTAGTGAGCATTTGCCCACTGAAGTCGGTTACGATGCAGAAATGCAGTCAGGTCTAGACCCTGGTGAGGACAACGAGCACGCCGATGAGCTTGAGACGGTTTCTGACAGTTTTTGCAGAAATTCTTTGGTTGTGCAAACCCACATTTTCATTAGCTGTCCGGGTGGCTGGTCTCATACGATCCCGCAGGTGAAGAAGCTGGATGTGAGGCCGGTTGGATGTACCGCCACATTTTCTAAAACGACGTGGAGGCAACTTATGGTGGACAAATTATCATTAAATTCTTTGGGAACAGCTCTGGTGGACATTCCTGCAGTCAGCATGACAATTTCACACTCCCTCAAAACTTGTGACATCTGTGGCATTGTGTTGTGTGACAAAATGACACATTTTAGAGTGGCCTGTGTAATGATCATGCTGTTCTTGATATGCCACACCTGTCAGGTGGATGGATTATCTTGGCAAAAGAGAAATGCTCACTAACAGGGATGTAAACAAATTTGTGCACATTTTTTTTTCCAGCTCATGAAACATGGGACCAATACTTTACATGTTGCATTTATATTTTTGTATAGTTCGATTAAAACGTTTTACATGCTTTCCAATAATAATTATTTCACTAATAATCCTGTTTACATAGACACATCTGAAATCAGGCTACCTGGTGGCACTCTGTAAATGAAGAAAATTGCCAATCAAAATAATAAGCATTAGTGATGCACCGATACAGATATTTTCCTTGCCAAAAAAACCCCGATACCGATAACCAATATTTACAATTTTAGTGGCCTTTTAAGCATTCTAGTACAGTTAAATAGTTAACACACACACAGATGCAGTGGTCTAAGGCACTGCATCTCAGAGCAAGAGGCGTCACTACAGTCCCTGGTTCGAATCCAGGCTGTATCACATCCAGCCGTGATTGGGAGTCCTATTGTGCGACGTACAATTGTCCCAGCGTCATCCGGGCAGTCATTATAAATAAGAATTTGTTAACGGACTTGCCTAGTTAAATAAAGGTTACACACTCACACAAAAGTTATTTTGTTGGCATTTACGTATGTCCCATTACCAGTAAAACAATCAAAACCTACTTCTTTCACTTACTTGATGTGCTGTTTCGTCGTTTCATTCACAACCAGGATTTCTATGGAACACCGTTTGGGTCTTTGTGTGTCAAAAATGATACACCTCAAATAACACCATTTGACGTGTCAAATAACACGACATCTGTTTCAGTAGCTAGCTAACTATATGTCATCATGATAACTAGGTGTCATCTTCTAAAATAACCCTAATTTATAAGACAGTTCTTATTTGATTAATGGAGGTTGGACCAATCTATGTGAAGCTAGCCACAATAAGGATTAGCCACAATAGTGTACTTTGCGGTTAGCCTTAAAAATACAAGTATGGCATAATTCTACTATTTGTATTCATTTGCATTACTGTCAATGACATTCTTTCATTTTGAAGGCAAACCGCAAATTACACTATTGTGCCTAATCCTTATTGTGGCTAGCTTCAAAACACATAACCCAGTGCAGTTGAGCCTCACTAGCCAGATGAAGCTAGCTGACTGCTTATAACAGTAGCAACTTAGCCCTGTTGCCCAAAGCTGACTAGCTATTTCTTTTCATGAACTGAAGTTCAATTTCAATAGGTGAAGAACAAGTGATTACCTAGCTGATACTTACTCACAAGCATTGCTAAGAATAATGAAAATGACTGCAGGTTCTACTGGTTATTGTTTTCAGGCTGGATGTATTGGTGCTAGCTTGGTACCAAGCTACCCCAGAAGTTGCGGCTGAACAAATGATGCTTTATTACCAACGAGGTATTGTAAACAACGTTCGTGGCTGGTGTTTGCTTGTTAACAGACTTTTTTGTACAGCTTTGACAGTGCTACTGTATCTTTTTTGACACGCAAAGATCCAAACGGCATTCCATAGTATGCCGTGAAGCTAATACCAGTGACATTATTACTGTGTAACTCCGGTAGGTCAACATCTGAAAAATAGCTCACTTGGTAGTGTGTACCGGTGCTCGACCAGTCGGCGAAAGCCAACATCACCCACGACAGAGAACGGTTGATTAACAAGGGCAATAAATTCCATTATCTTGGCTTTAATGAATTTCGCCTTTAAGAAAATTAGAGTGAGACAATTACTCTTTCAAATGACTGCTCGACTTGTAGACTGCTCAATCCACACAGCAGACATTGTGGGCTAGTATCGCGCACATATGGCGCAAAATATAGCGCAACATTTTACATGGCATCATTACATCATGTAGCTACGTTATATAGGTATGCACGTCAGCTTTGACATCGGTTTTGCACATCGGGGCGTTAAAATAGACATCGGCTGATACGATTATAGCATTTAACTAATTTTATTTTTTATTTCACCTTTATTTAACCAGGTAGGCTAGTTGAGAACAAGTTCTCATTTACAACTGGGACCTGGCCAAGATAAAGCAAAGCAGTGAGACACAAACAACAACACAGAGTTACACATGGAATAAACGAGCGTATTGACTGTACGCAGACAATAACACAATAAACAAAAAAGAAAGTCTATATACAGTGTGTGCAAATGGCGTGAGGAGGTAAGGCAATAAATAGGCCATAGTAGCGGGGTAATTACAATTTAGCAAATTAACACTGGAGTGATAGATGTGCAGATGATGATGTGCAAGTAGAAATACTGGTGTACAAAAGAGCAGAAAAGTTCATAAAAACAACATGGGGATGAGGTAGGTAGATTGGGTGGGCTATTTACAGATGGGTTATGTACAGCTGCAGCGATCGGTTAGCTGCTCAGATAGCTGATGTTAAAAGTTAGTGAGGGAATTATAAGTCTCCAGCTTCAGGGATTTTTTCAATTCGTTCCAGTCATTGGCAGCAGAGAACTGGAAGGAAAGGCGGCCAAATAGGATTTGGCTTTGGGGATGACCAGTGAGATAGAACTGCTGGAGCACGTTCTACAGGTGGGTGTTGTTATCGTGACCAGTGAGCTGAGATAAGGCAGAGCTTTACCTAGCATAGACTTATAGATGACTTGGAGCCAGTGGGTCTGAAGATGAATATGTAGCGAGGGCTAGCCGACTAGACCATACAGGTCACAGTGGTGGGTGGTATAAGGGGCTTTGGTGACAAAACGGATGGCACTGTGATAGACTGCATCCAGTTTGCTGAGTAGAGTATTGGAAGCTATTTTGTAAATGGCATCGCCAAAGTCGAGGATCGGTAGGATAGTCAGTTTTACGAGGGTGTTTGGCGACGTGAGTGAAGGAGGCTTTGTTGCAAAATAGGAAGCCGATTCTAGATTTAATGTTGGATTGGAGATGTTTAATAAGAGTCTGGAAGGAGAGTTTACAGTCTAGCCAGACACCTAGGTATTTGTAGTTGTCCACGTATTCTTAGTCAGAACCATCCAGAGTAGTGATGCTAGTCGGGCGGGCTGGTGTGGGCAGCAAACGGTTGAAAAGCATGCATTTTGTTTTACTAGCATATAAGAGCAGTTGGAGGCCACGGAAGGAGTATTGTATGGCATTGAAGCTCGTTTGGAGGTTAGTTAACACAGTGTCCAAAGAAGGACCAGATGTATACAGAATGGTGTCGTCTATGGAAAGGTGGATCAGGGAATCACCCGCAGCAAGAGCGACATCGTTGATATATACAGAGAAAAGAGTCGGCCCGAGAATTGAACCCTGTGGTACCCCCATAGATATCGTCTGATTCCTATATGTTCACCAATATATCGTGCATCCCTAATAAGCATATTTGATTCTGAGTTTGGACATATAGTCTGTACGTGAAAACTACTTCTTTGATGCCTACATTCATTTTTGTGCATGTAACTACTCATTATGACATTACAACAGAGAGCTAGAAAGAGACAGACAGCTGTTTGACAACATTCTGCTTGTCAAGTTGCACTGTCTTTGTTTGGTTTCCGTGAGAGCACAGGATGACCTATACATGATCACTTGAAAAAGGTACAAGCCTCAATTGATGTTGAATAGACAAGAGAACAAAATAAAAGCACAACATGAATAATGCAGTGACAAATATAAATTATTTATTTACAAATAATTATAGGAGCACAGAAGGAGGGATTTCAGAAGTTTAAGAACTGACAGAGGTATTTGTTTACCCAGAGATCAGTCAGTAGCTAAGATTTCATCAAAACTGACTTAAGGAAACATTACCAACATCCCAAATTGAATTTCAACTCTGTCTGGCTTCAGAGAGCCCCTTCTTCACCATAGCTCACCACTGAGCTCCTCCATTCTAGTCCACTACCCAATGCAGTTGTCTGTCTGCTTTGCACCCTCTTCAAACACAGGCCAAAATTAGATTTGGTATGCTTCCCAAATGGCACCCCTTCATTATATAGTACACTACTTTTGACCAGGGCCCATAGGGAATAGGGTGCCATTTATGACAAAAAAAAATTGCATTCATGAGGATAGAATGCCACTGGCATACAATAGGCTTCTTCAGACTAACTGTCTGAGTCACAATAATTAGATTCCCTCAAGGGTGTCACATGGACATTTCAGATTTCCTAATTATTTGTACATTTTTACCCCTGCAGGGAACATTTTGTAGTGCTTTATCTATGAGTTTTCATGCATGAGTTATTGGCTCTACAACTAATGTATTTGAACAAATGTTTTGGATGTGTCTGAACAAGTGTCTAGCATCATTCTGAGATATCTGTGTAGAAGTGAGAGATGTAAACTGGAAACACCTTATTACATGACAAAACATACAGCCTAGACGTGGTCTGTGTTGCCCTCTCAGAGAGTACACTTGCTGAAAGGGCAGTGATTAGAGTTAAAATAGATGGCAAAGCAACGATTTATGGGTGGGGGAAAGAGGGGTTATCCCCTGAGGTTAATACACCAGTCTAGACACACAGGAAGACTAGGGGTCAGGCAGTAGACAGGGCTCAGGTGAGGCAGCCCACCTGTCCCCCAGGTCCCAGGTCCCACATGCTGATTAGAAAGGATACGAGGAAGTAGATGAAAACCTCTGTCTTCATCCATACAGATCAGCTCATATTAGACTCCCACAGTCCTGTTTCACAACAAGTCTATGGAATGTATCAAAATATTTTAAATCACTGTTTTAAGTGCTGATACTACCAGGCTATCATTCAATTCTGTTCATACGGTATGATTTCCGTATAAATTACAGCATTCATCTGTATCCCGGAATGACACTTAGTGTCTCCATTTCATTGATAAATTGCTGAGATAAATATGTGCATTCACATCCTGCCTCTCCTCTCTTCCATTATTCTGCTACAATGCTCTTTCCTTTATGTCTCACAGCTCCCCCAAACGTCTTCATGCAGCTCCCCCAAACGTCTTCATGCAGCTCCCCCTAACGTCTTCATGCAGCTCCCCCAAACGTCTTCATGCAGCTCCCAAACCCCAAACGTCTTCATGCAGCTCCCCAAACGTCTTCATGCAGCTAACGTCCCCTAACGTCTTCATGCAGCTCCCCCAAACGTCTTCATGCAGCTCCCCCTAACGTCTTCATGCAGCTCCCCTAACCCCTAAAGTCTTCATGCAGCTCCCCCCCATGCAACGTCTTCATGCAGCTCCCCCAAACGTCTTCATGCAGCTCCCCCAAACCCCCAAACGTCTTCATGCAGCTCCCCAAACGTCTTCATGCAGCTCCCCTAACCCCCAAACGTCTTCATGCAGCTCCCCTAACGTCTTCATGCAGCTCCCCCCCCTAAAGTCTTCATGCAGCCCCCTAACGTCTTCATGCAGCTCCCCTAACGTCTTCATGCAGCTCCCTAACGTCTTCATGCAGCTCCCCTAACGTCTTCATGCAGCTCCCCTAACGTCTTCATGCAGCTCCCCTAACGTCTTCATGCAGCTCCCCTAAAGTCTTCATGCAGCTCCCCTAACGTCTTCATGCAGCTCCCCCTAACGTCTTCATGCAGCTCCCCCTAACGTCTTCATGCAGCTCTAACGTCTTCATGCAGCTCCCCCTAAGGTCTTTATACAGCTCTGTGGCACCGTGAAATGCCCATGCCTAATTGTGGCTGAAGAATGCCCAGTTCAGCAACATGGACAGTGCCACCTACCTCTGCACAGGTGCACTCACTTCAGCACCATGGACAGCGGCACAGACTGCAACACAGTGGACAGCAGCACTCAGTTCAGCCGAAGACAGCACCACAGCGCTGATCACCCAACACACCTGTGCAGGATTACTAATCAGCACACCTGCAAGGCATTCCCTAATCAACTGACTGGCAAAAGTGTGCAGGCTGGACCTCACTCAATGGGAGCAGTTAGGAAGACACAGCATGCCTACTCTTTGTTTCTCTCACCGTCTACAGACTCCTCAGAAGGAGAGTTGCGGACTCTGCCAGTGAAGCCACCGCCTGAGACTACAGGTGGCCGCCATCTTCAACCACTCTCCTGCCTCAACGGCTTTGTGGACTAAAACTCCAGAGACACTAAAATCTTAGCAAGTAAGAGCCGTGAGACAAAGTAAAAGCATCTGAAACTTGAACTATTTTGTAGTGTTTACTCATTGCCACTTGTGTAGTCAGGCACACTTCCCGACAAGCTCTTTCTAATATCTTTTATACAGCTCTTCCTAATGTCTTTTAGGCTTGGGTGGTATACCGTATACTGGATTATTTGGAGATGGCCATGGGCTGTTTTTTCAATACAGTCAACACAATTTTTCATTATGAAGCTTACCGGTAGTCCCCACTCAGTGGGGTGTTTGTTTACATGAAGAAAGACTGGAACCTTGTGAATCACTGTTGTGCAGTGCACACACCAGGTGATCTAGTTATAGTATGGAATTTATAACTGTTTTACAGCTAGAAATCTTAAAGCTATTATATTAACTATCTAAAATATGCTAAATGCTCTGCAGTTGTGCATTCGGTTTGCTAATTTAGTAGCTATTTAGCCGTTAGCTTTTTCCAAAATCAAGCTTTGCTTGGTAACAACATAATCCCCTCCTGGATCAAGAGCTTTGCTGTGCATACAGCAAACTGTGTAGCATTGTTTAGATACTTGTATAACTTTATGAGCTGGGATGTCTGTCCTGGAAATAGTTTAGGTCAGAGACTGTATACATTTTCAATGTGATCGTTGACATTTAGTTATTCGCTATGGGATTTTACAAGTACAGTGGGGTTTGTGTCCAGTGCCAGTATTACAGAATATCCCGGTATGACGATCTGGATACCGCCCAAGTCTACTATTTATACAACTCTTCCAAATGTCATTATACAGCTCTTTCTTATGCCTTTAGTAGCGCCTCATTCTGGACTAATATTTCTTCTTTAACGAGTCGGACACATTTACGTCAGACACCCGACAAGGCCAGTCATTCGCATGAAGAAGAGACATATCTGGGACGTAGGTCGGGGTGCCTTGTAAGAGTCCGATGGCAAGTGCGTAATCCTCCTCTACCATCAGTCCTATTAGCCAACCAGCAATCATTGGATAATAAAATGGATGCGCTCCGATCAAGACTATCCTAACAACGGGACATTAACTGTAATATCTTGTGTTTCACCGAGTTGTGGCTGAACGACGACATGGATAACATACAGCTGGCTGGGTTTTCTGTGCATTAGCAAGATAGAACAGCTGCCTCTGGTAAGACAAGGGGTGGCGGTCTGTGTCTATTTGTCAATAAGAGCTTGTGCACGAAATGTAATATTAAGGCCGTCTCGAGGTTTTGCTCGCATGAGGTAGAGTATCTCATGATAAGCTGTAGACCACACTATTTATCAAGAAAGTTTATCTATATTTTTTTGCAGAAGTCTATTTACCACCACAAACCGATGCTGGCACAAAGACCACACTCAACGAGCTGTTAATTAAGGCCATAAGCAAACAAAAATATGATCATCCAGAGGCAGTGCACCTAGTGGCCAGGGACTTTAATGCAGGGAAACATACATTTTACCTCATTTCTACCAGCATGTTCATGTGCAACCAGAGGAAGAAAAAAATCGAAAACTTTAGACCACCTTTAATCCACACACAGAGATGCATACAAAGCTCTCCCTTACTCTCCATTTGACAAATCTGACCATAACTCTATCCTCCTGATTACAAGCAAAAACTGAAGCAGGAAGTTAGTGACTCGCTCAATATGGAAGTGGTCAGATGATGCAGATGCTAAACTACAGGACTGTTTTGCTAGCAAAGACTGGAATATATTCCAGGATTCTTCTGATGGCATTGAGGAGTACACCACATCAGTCACTGGCTTGATCAATAAGTGCATCGATGACGTCTTTCCCACAGCGCCCGTACAAACATACCAGAAGCCGTGGATTACAGGCAACCGCACTGAGCTAAAGGCTAGAGTTGCCTCTTTCAAGGAGCGGGACTCTAAACCGGATGCTTATAAGAAATCCCGCTATGCCCTCCGACAAACCATCAAACAGGCAAAGCGTCAAATCAGGACTAAGATTGAATCCTACTACATCGGCTCTGACGCTCGTCGGATGTGGCAGGGCTTGCAAACTATTACAGCCGTGAGCTGCCCAGTGACACGAGCCTACCAGACAAACTTAATTACTTCTATGCTCGTGTGGAGGCAAACAACACTGAAGCATGCATGAGCGCATCAGCTGTTCTTGACGAATGTGTAATCATGCTCTCCGTAGCCGATGTGAGTAATACCTTTAACCATGTCAACATTCACAAGGCCGCAGGACCAGATGGATTACCAGGATGTGTACTCCGAGCATGCGCTGACCAACTGGCAAGTGTGTTCACTGACATTTTCAACCATCCCTGACCGAGTCTGTAATACCTACATGTTTCAAGCTGACCACCATAGTCCCTGTGCCCAAGAACAACAAGGTAAACTGCCTGATTTGATTTAGATTTTCTGTCTGGCTTTAAATGTGGGCTAAAATATATTGCTGCTCAACTTGAGAAAACCATTGGGGTGCCCATTGACTAACAGCAGTTTAAAATAGGTTCTATAATGGCAGTTTGAGAAATACAGTACCAGTCAAAAGTTTTTCTTTATTTTCTACATTATAGAATAATAGAAGACAAACTATGAAATAACACATGGAATCATATAGAAACCAAAGAAGTGTTAAACAAATCAAAATGAGATTTTTCAAAGTAGCCACCCTTTTCCTTGATGCTTGCTTTGCACACTTTTGGCATTTTCTCAACAGGCTTCACCTGGAATGCATTTCAATTAACAGGTGTGCCTTGTTAAGCTAATTTGTGTCATTTATTTCCTTAATGCGTTTGAGCCCAAAATTTGTTGTGACGAGGTAGGGGTGGTATGCAGAAGATCGCCCTATTTGTTAAAAGACCAAGTCCATATTATGGCAAGAACAGTTCAAATAAGCAAAGAGAAATGACAGTTCATCATTACTTTAAGACATGAAGGTCAGACAATGCAGAAATTAAGAACTTTAAAAGTTTCTTTAAGTGCAGTTGCAAAAACCATCAAGCGCTGTGATGAAACTGGCTCTCATGAGGACCGCCACAGGAAAGGAAGACCCATAATTACCTCTGCTGCAGAGGATAAGTTCATTCGAGTCACCAGCCTCAAATTGCAGCCCAAATAAATACTTCAGAGTTCAAATAACAGACACATCTCAACATGAACTGTTTAGAGGAGACTGCGTGAATCAGGCCTTCATGGTTAGATTGCTGCAAAGAAACCACTACTAAAGGACACCAATAAGAACATATATGCTTGGGGCAAGAAACATGAGCAATGGACATTAGACTGGTGGAAATCTGTCCTTTGGTCTGATGAGTCCAAATTTGAGATTTTTGGTGCCAACTGCCGTGTCGTTGTGACACACAGAATAGGTGAACGGATGATCCCCGCATGTGGTTCCCACTGTGAAGCATGGAGGAGGAGGAGGTGTGATGGTGTGGGGGAGCTTTTCTGGTGACACGGTCTGTAATTAATTTAGAATTCAAGGCACACTTAACCCGCATGGCTACCACAGCATTCTGCAGCGATACACCATCCCATCTGGTTTGCGCTTAGTGGGACTATCATTTGTTTTTCAACAGGACAATGATCCAACACACCTCCAAGTTGTGTAAAGGCTATTTGACCAAGGAGAGTGATGAAGTGCTGCATCATATGACCTGGCCTCCAATCACCCAACCTCAACCCAATTGAGATAGTTTGGGATGAGTTGAACTGCAGAGTGAATGAAACGCATACAACAAGTGCTCTGGAAAAGCATTCCAGTTGATAGAATCATGTAATAACAAAGGGTGGCTACTTTGAAGAATCCCAAATATATTTTGATCTGTTGAACATTTCTTTAGTTATTACATGATTCCATATGTGTTATTTCATATTTTTGACGTCTTCACTATTATTCTACAATGTAGAAAATAGTAAAAATAAAATCTCTTGAATGAGTAGGAGTGTCCAAACCTTTGACTGGTATTGTAGGTTCTCAGATAAAGTGGTTGACATAGCTCTGTGCACTGTTGGAAGCTTGGGGACTCCCTAACCGACTCCTGCTTTCATTCTCTATAATAACAGAAACACAGACATACAACTCCACAGGGGTTGCCCCAAGGTGCAGACAAAAACTTTAATCTGAAAATGTTGCATGGGGAGTAGGTATAATAGATGCTTTAGAACAGGGCAATTATTCCAGCTATTGTCTATCAGCATCTCCTTCCAACACTTTGTTATATCTCCTAAACAGTCGAAACAGGGTAGTTTGTCGGTTCAGATCTGCTTTGTGGCTTAACTACACACACTCAAGGGAAATAAGAATGGCTTCCTTTGAATGGAGCAGAAGCCTGAGTGCAAGGTAAGCGAGCCGCTTTTCCCATTACTCTCTAAGTCAGGACTGTAATCAGATTTCCAACGTCGCCTATATGTCTGACTTCTCCTGAAGAACATGAGGCAATGCTCCAGGTTTTTCCTGCTCCTCCATCTTAACCTATTGCTTGTCTTTACTAAGATGGGATGCTTGAGTGACCTGTATCAGCAAGTACAAGTTCTACTGGCCAAGCAACAAGTTTTATTACTAGAGGTGTTTGCCAGGGCACTAACTTTTGCAGTGTGTCCCAGTCCCAATGTAAACAACCTCAATAACACAAAGGACTTTGTGACGAATGCGTATGTAAAAAGGGCTTTATAAAATAAATGTGATTGAAATGGACCGCATTAGAGACCTGTTAGTAACAATTAGAGATGGATCCACATGGAGTACACTCTCCTAAATAGTTCTGTCCTCAAAGTGGAAATACAGAACTGACAGTATCGCATTATAAACCCACTCACTAAAGTAAAACATGCACGCCAAGCAACTCCTAGGGTGTTCCTCTTTAAAAAGGGATATTTTCTCTTCTACTGAATTCCCAGTGAGATTCTAAATGGGGTGTTCTGTGTACTGTTGGATATCAATTAGCAGCTCATTAGAACAGCAACAGTCCCCTTCCCCGCGGCTTCCTGTAGCCCCCAGAGAATCATTGACCCTGTAGCCGGAGGCTGTCTCTCTCTCGCTCTCCTGTAGCTGGTCTCAAATCTCATTTGATGGAAACAGATTGTCCCAGGTTGAGGCTGTGGGAGATTACTTCACCCTTTGAAGTCAGGTGGTTCAGAATGTCCACCCTGCAAATGGGATGTCTGAGAGACCATTAAGACTTGGCTATATCAAATAAAAGCACTGAGGGAAGGCAGGAAGAGACTTCCTAAAAGCAGCTTACTGTTCAGTACATAGCCATTGAGAGGGACAGCTAACATCCAGTTCACTCACAAATGTGTAGTCCATTGGAAAACCCTGAGCCTATAGCATAATAACCCAGTAATGACCTCAACTTCTCATACATTGCTACTAGGACTATTGTGTGGGGACCAGCGTATCCATTTGCACTAGCTCATGTGTATTTTGGGCCAGAAATGCTAGGGTATTTATAGCTGGCTTCAGAAGGCCATCGGTCTGTGCGAACTGTTAACACAATGAACAGCCATGCCTGAACAAGGACACAATTTTGGTAACTGGACTGGAGGTAGCTGACTACGTCTGGTCGTTTTGGTAACTGGAATGGAGGCAGCAGAATATGCCAGTGTCCCAAATGGCACCCTATTTTCCTATGGACCCTGGTCAAAAGTAGTGCACTATATAGGGAATAGAGTGCCATTTGGGACGTAACCTACGACTCACTTTCCTTTTGGATAATAATCCTGGCAAAGAGCAGTTCACTTAGTAGGCTTGTTGCCATTCCATTTCCAATGTCCCTTGTGCTCAACCAGCAGCACAATTCTATTTGCACTCCACAACTTATTATACATTGGATTCCCATTTCTCAAAAACCACAGAGTATTTCCCTTAACAATCACAATCCACAACTCAATGTTCTTTTTATTATCTCAATCAATAATTTTGCTCGAAAAGAGAGAGTATTTGATGTGTGAATATTTGCTGCATAGTTCAGGCAGGAGTGGTTTGTACGCTTGTCCCCTAGCCTAGATTCCTCCTACACTAGTTCAAGCAGGAGTGGTTTGGACACTTGTAGCATAGCCTAGATTCCTCCACTGTCACACCTTTTATTTCCATCCTCACAGCTCATCATAACACAAGCTGTGTGAATGACAATACATCCCCTTCATGCAAACACAGGTGTGTCAGCCAAAACACCATACCAATGAAGTTAGCCTGATAAAATACTTAAATAGATTAAACCATTTTCAGAAACTCTTGGGAAGACAATGGAAGTTCACTTTAAAAACATTTGTTTATTGTTAAAACCATTAGTTCCGGTGTATGGCTTCATCAGGGTTTTTCAACTAAACACTGTACAAGAACATCACAGAGCCCCAGGTTGCATCCCAAATTACATTCCCTACATATTGACCAGAGTAGTGCACTACCAAAAAGGGTGCCATTTGGGACGCACTCCTCCTGCTACTAAGCCCAGTGTAAGCATAAAGGTCAGATACGAGCCTGCTTATTTATATAACGGACTGTAACTGCCTCAGTGTCAACTTCACGGCACGCTGGCCTGCTGCTGCAGACCACATAAAACAGCTCAGGCAGCACTTCCTCTGTACGATCAAATGTCACTATGCATCTACTCAACGCAATCATTTAGAATACAGTACCGACTGACACCACTCTTCTTAGTAATCATACAGTGTTATAGAGGGGACTATCTGACAGACAATTGCAGTACTACTAGCTATGTTTTCTTTCTTTATCAGATGCTTTAAGACTGATGGCAATGTTCCTGGTAATGTGCCGACAGATGGGAATGAGGAGAGGAATAGAGGAGAGGACAATGGTTGGATGAGTTATGTCCCCTGTTGTGCGGGGATAGGAAGAGAAGAACAATAACAAACAGCCCAGCAGAGGGCTGAAATAACTGCTTCGCCGGGAGTTCAGGGGTCAGCGATTGCTCCTGACTCTGGGGGCCCTGTGAGGTGACTTATCCTCTGGCTTTGACCTCAACCTTTTTTTTCCCCCCCGGTGCCAACAGAGATGGCCGCCTCGCTTCGCGTTCCTAGGAAACTATGCAGTTTTTTTTTTTTTTTACGTGTTATTTCTTACATTAGTACCCCAGGTCATCTTAGGTTTCATTACATTCAGTCGAGAAGAACTACTGAATATAAGATCAGCGTCAACTCACCATCAGTACGACCAAGAATATGATTTTCACGAAGCGGATCCTGTGTTCTGCCTTTCAACCAGGACAACGTAATGGATCCCAGCCGGCGACCCAAAAAAACGACTCCGTAAAAGAGGGAGACGAGGCGGTCTTCTGGTCAGACTCCGGAGACGGGCACATCGTGCACCACTCCCTAGCATTCTTCTCGCCAATGTCCAGTCTCTTGACAACAAGGTTGATGAAATCCGAGCAAGGGTAGTATTCCAGAGGGACATCAGAGACTGTAACGTTCTTTGCTTCACGGAAACATGGCTCACTGGAGAGACGCTATCGGAGGCGGTGCAGCCAGCGGGTTTCTCCACGCATCGCGCCGACAGAAACGAACATCTTTCTGGTAAGAAGAGGGGCGGGGGCATATGCCTTATGGCTAACGAGACGTGATCACAGAAATATACATTAAGTCAAATCCTTCTGTTCACCTGATTTAGAATTCCTCACAATCAAATGTCGACCGCATTATCTACCAAGAGAATTCTCTTCGATTATAATCACAGCCGTATATATTCCCCCCCAAGCAGACACATCGATGGCTCTGAACGAACTTTATTTGACTCTTTGCAAACTGGAATCTATACATCCTGAGGCTATATTCATTGTAGCTGGGGATTTTAACAAGGCTAATCTGAAAACAAGACTCCCTAAATTGTATCAGCATATCGATTGCGCAACTAGGGCTGAAAAAACCTTGGATCATTGTTACTCTATCTTCCGCAACGCATATAAGGCCCTGCCCCGCCCTCCTTTCGGAAAAGCTGACCACGACTCCATTTTGCTGATCCCTGCCTACAGACAGAAACTAAAACAAGAAGCTCCCACGCTGAGGTCTGTCCAACGCTGGTCCGACCAAGCTGATTTCACACTCCAAGACTGCCTCCATCACGTGGACTGGGATATGTTTCGTATTGCGTCAGATAACAACATTGACGAATACGCTGATTCGGTGTGCGAGTTCATTAGAAGGTGCGTTGAAGATGTCGTTCCCATAGCAACGATTAAAACATTCCCTAACCAGAAACCGTGGATTGATGGCAGCATTCGCATGAAACTGAAAGCGCGAACCACTGCTTTTAATCAGGGCAAGGTGACTGGTAACATGACCGAATACAAACAGTGCAGCTATTCCCTCCGCAAGGCTATCAAACAAGCTAAGCGTCAGTATAGAGACAAAGTAGAATCTCAATTCAACGGCTCAGACGCAAGAGGTATGTGGCAGGGTCTACAGTCAATCACGGACTACAAGAAGAAAACCAGCCCAGTCACGGACCAGTATGTCTTGCTCCCAGGCAGACGAAATAACTTTTTTGCCCGCTTTGAGGACAATACAGCGCCACTGACACGGCCTGCAACGAAAACATGCGGACTCTCCTTCACTGCAGCCGAGGTGAGTAAAACATTTAAACGTGTTAACCCTCGCAAGGCTGCAGGCCCAGACGGCATCCCCAGCCGCGCCCTCAGAGCATGCGCAGACCAGCTGGCCGGTGTGTTCACGGACATATTCAATCAATCCCTATACCAGTCTGCTGTTCCCACATGCTTCAAGAGGGCCACCATTGTTCCTGTTCCCAAGAAAGCTAAGGTAACTGAGCTAAACGACTACCGCCCGTAGCACTCACTTCCGTCATCATGAAGTGCTTTGAGAGACTAGTCAAGGACCATATCACCTCCACCCTACCTGACACCCTAGACCCACTCCAATTTGCTTACCGCCCAAATAGGTCCACAGACGATGCAATCTCAACCACACTGCACACTGCCCTAACCCATCTGGACAAGAGGAATACCTATGTGAGAATGCTGTTCATCGACTACAGCTCGGCATTTAACACCATAGTACCCTCCAAGCTCGTCATCAAGCTCGAGACCCTGGGTCTCGACCCCGACCTGTGCAACTAGGTACTGGATTTCCTGACGGGCCGCCCCCAGGTGGTGAGGGTAGGCAACAACATCTCCACCCCGCTGATCCTCAACACTGGGGCCCCACAAGGGTGCGTTCTGAGCCCTCTCCAGTACTCCCTGTTCACCCACGACTGCGTGGCCACGCACGCCTCCAACTCAATCATCAAGTTTGCGGACGACACAACAGTGGTAGGCTTGATTACCAACAATGACGAGACGGCCTACAGGGGGGAGGTGAGGGCCCTCGGAGTGTGGTGTCAGGAAAATAACCTCACTCAACGTCAACAAAACTAAGGAGATGATTGTGGACTTCAGGAAACAGCAGAGGGAACACCCCCCTATCCACATCGATGGAACAGTAGTGGAGAGGGTAGTAAGTTTTAAGTTCCTCGGCATACACATCACAGACAAACTGAATTGGTCCACTCACACAGACAGCATCGTGAAGAAGGCGCAGCAGCGCCTCTTCATCCTCAGGAGGCTGAAGAAATTCGGCTTGTCACCAAAAGCACTCAAACTTCTACAGATGCACAATCGAGAGCATCCTGGCAGGCTGTATCACCGCCTGGTACGGCAACTGCTCCGCCCACAACCGTAAGGCTCTCCAGAGGGTAGTGAGGTCTGCACAATGCATCACCGGGGGCAAACTACCTGCCCTCCAGGACACCTACACCACCCGATGTTACAGGAAGGCCATAAAGATCATCAAGGACAACAACCACCCGAGCCACTGCCTGTTCACCCCGCTATCATCCAGAAGGCAAGGTCAGTACAGGTGCATCAAAGCTGGGACCGAGAGACTGAAAAACAGCTTCTATCTCAAGGCCATCAGACTGTTAAACAGCCACCACTAACATTGAGTGGCTGCTGCCAACACACTGACTCAACTCCAGCCACTTTAATAATGGGAATTGATGGGAAATTATGTAAAATATATCACTAGCCACTTTAACTATGCCACTTTGTTTACATACTCATATGTATATACTGTACTCGATACCATCTACTTTATCTTGCCTAAGCTGCTCTGTACCATCACTCATTCATATATCTTTATGTACATATTCTTTATCCCCTTACACTGTGTATAAGACAGTAGTTTTTTTTTGGAATTGATAGATTATTACTGCATTGTCGGAACTAGAAGCACAAGCATTTCTCTACACTCGCATTAATATCTGCTAACCATGTGTATGTGACAAATAAAATTTGATTTGATTTGAGAGAGTGAGGCCAGCCTTGGGGATTGGGAAACAGAAAAGATAGAGAGGAAGCGTCCCAAAGGTGTCCCTGGGCTCTGGTCAAAAGTATTGCACTAAATAGGGAATAGGTTGCCATTTGGGACATAGAAGAAAGTCATAGCTCTCAGCCCTGATGAATCCACAGTCTGCTATTTATCTGCTGTCAGCAGCTGGAGCTAGCAGATGCAGCAGTCTAATTGGCTAACAAGGGTCCCAGGTCCCCCAGAAGAGGCTTTGGAGCAGCAGATTGATTGGCTACGGAAGCTCCTCTTTGTTTACACAACAACATCCTGGCTGTATGGCCATCTACTTCAGAATCAGAAAGCTCTATCATGTTGAGGCACAGAGATACAGACAGACACACACAGTGACAAACACACAGTACAAACTGACACACATTTAGGCTTGTCCAGAGGAAAGATTCATTCAATTTCATTAGAGCAGGATGCAGCAACACAGGCCCTGCTCCAATGACATCAGCCACTGACTGACCGGAAATATAACTGCCATCACTGGTTGTCTATTTTAGGGATATGGCCTACTGGCTACATTGTACTATGCCGAACATCTAAAACGGACTCTACAGTGAGCAGAAGTCTATACTGTGCCGCAGCACAGAAGTGACGTCTGGCTGTCTGAAGGGATTAGGGGAATGGGCTGGCAGCCTCTATAGATGTCTGCAGGGTCGGTCTCGCCCTGGTGATGCTAGTGGACACACAGAGGGTGGAGGAACAATGGGACAAAGAGACAGGAGGCTGCTCTGGTGAAACTAGGAGGACACACAGAGCCCTAATAGAGGATGAGGAGGAGTGGAGGGGAAAGGAGGCTGAGGGGGACAGGAGGCTGAGAGTGTGAACGGAACACTGGACACGTCAGGCCAGGCATGAGGCATTGTCAAGATGTGCAGCACGCCACTCACACACACAGTCAGTCAATGCTGCATTTTACTGAGCTCTACTGTAGTATACAATCTCTACCCACATACTGTAGAAATACTAGCCTCAGTTATTCTACGATTAAAGGTACTATGATCATATTTGTTACACAACAGTAATTACACGTGTGTAAAGCCTCAGCTGTGTTTCAGGGATGAAACACTGAAGTGCTTTGATCATGTGCTGTAATATTTGGTTGTACTGCTGGATTCTCCCTTTAAGGGTACAGAGCCTGATCCTTTGAGGAAAGATGAGCAACATATGTTCTCATACAAAACCATGCTGATGCCAGTAGCTGTCACCCAACTATTGAAACTACATGAGACGTTTACACATAAAAAGGGAGACATACATTTTGTTCAAAGTTGAGATATGGACAGGTTAGGACTTAAACCACTCAATTGCAGTCAAATAAATAAGATACTACAGTATGTACTATTTGTGATGAGAATAGGTCCTTCAAGGTTAAACAGACTAGAGGTCGACCGATTAATCGGAATGGCTGATTAATTATAGGGCCGATTTCAAGTTTTCATAACAATCAGAAATCGGTATTTTTGGACGCTGATTTGCCTAATTTTTTTTATACCTTTATTTAACGAGGCAAGTCAGTTAAGAACACATTCTTATTTTCAATGACGGCCTAGGAACGAATGGTGGTTTAACTGCCTTGTTCAGGGGCAGAATGACATATTTTCACCTTGTCAGCTCGGGGGATCCAATCTTTAAACTTATCTTATAAAAAACAATCAATCATAATCACTAGTTAACTACACATGGTTGATGATATTACTAGGTATTATCTACCGTGTCCTGCATTGCATATAATCTGACTGAGCATACAAGCATACAAGTATCTGACTGAGTGGTGTTAGGCAGAAGCAGGCACGTAAACATTCATTCAAACAGCACTTTTGTGCGTTTTGCCAGCAGCTCTTCCTTGTGCGTCAAACATTGCGCTGTTTATGACTTCAAGCCTATCAACTCCCGAGATGAGGCTGGTGAAACCTAAGTGAAAAGGCTAGCTAGTTAGCGCGCGCTAACTAGAGAGACGGAAGCTATACTGTTACACTGGCAATACTAAAGTGCCTATAAGAACATCCAATAGTCAAAGGTTAATGAAATACAAATGGTATAGAGGGAAATAGTCCTATAATTCCTATAATAACTACAACCTAAAACTTCTTACCTGGGAATATTGAAGACTCATGTTAAAAGGAACCACCAGCTTTCATATGTTCTCATGTTCTGAGCAAGGAACTGAAACGTTAGCTTTCTTACATAGCACATATTGCACTTTTACGTTCTTCTCCAACACTTTGTTTTTGCATTATTTAAACCAAATTGAACATGTTTCATTATTTACTTGAGGCTAAATTGATTTTATTGATGTATTATATCAAGTTAAAATAAGTGTTCATTCAGTATTGTTGTAATTGTCATTATTACAAATATATATACAGTGCCTTGCGCAAGTATTCGGCCCCCTTGAACTTTGCGACCTTTTGCCACATTTCAGGCCACAAACATAAAGATATAAAACTGTATTTTTTTGTGAAGAATCAACAACAAGTGGGACACAATCATGAAGTGGAACGACATTTATTGGATATTTCAAACTTTTTTAACAAATCAAAAACTGAAAAATTGGGCGTGCAAAATTATTCAGCCCCCTTAATATTAAGTTAATACTTTGTAGCGCCACCTTTTGCTGTGATTACAGCTGTAAGTCGCTTGGGGTATGTCTCTATCAGTTTTGCACATCGAGAGACTGACATTTTTTCCCATTCCTCCTTGCAAAACAGCTCGAGCTCAGTGAGGTTGGATGGAGAGCATTTGTGAACAGCAGTTTTCAGTTCTTTCCACAGATTCTCGATTGGATTCAGGTCTGGGCTTTGGCTTGGTCATTCTAACACCTGGATATGTTTATTTTTGAACCATTCCATTGTAGATTTTGCTTTATGTTTTGGATCATTGTCTTGTTGGAAGACAAATCTCCGTCCCAGTCTCAGGTCTTTTGCAGACTCCATTAGGTTTTCTTCCAGAATGGTCCTGTATTTGGCTCCATCCATCTTCCCATCAATTTTAACCATCTTCCCTGTCCCTGCTGAAGAAAAACAGGCCCAAACCATGATGCTGCCACCACCATGTTTGACAGTGGGGATGGTGTGGTCAGGGTGATGAGCTGTGTTGCTTTTACGCCAAACATAACGTTTTGCATTGTTGCCAAAAAGTTCAATTTTGGTTTCATCTGACCAGAGCACCTTCTTCCACATGTTTGGTGTGTCTCCCAGGTGGCTTGTGGCAAACTTTAAACAACACTTTTTATGGATATCTTTAAGAAATGGCTTTCTTCTTGCCACTCTTCCATAAAGGCCAGATTTGTGCAATATACGACTGATTGTTGTCCTATGGACAGAGTCTCCCTTCTCAGCTGTAGATCTCTGCAGTTCATCCAGAGTGATCATGGGCCTCTTGGCTGCATCTCTGATCAGTCTTCTCCTTGTATGAGCTGAAAGTTTAGAGGGACGGCCAGGTCTTGGTAGATTTGCAGTGGTCTGATACTCCTTCCATTTCAATATTATCGCTTGCACAGTGCACCTTGGGATGTTTAAAGCTTGGGAAATCTTTTTGTATCCAAATCCGGCTTTAAACTTCTTCACAACAGTATCTCGGACCTGCCTGATGTGTTCCTTGTTCTTCATGATGCTCTCTGCGCTTTTAACGCACCTCTGAGACTATCACAGTGCAGGTGCATTTATACGGAGACTTGATTACACACAGGTGGATTGTATTTATCATCATTAGTCATTTAGGTCAACATTGGATCATTCAGAGATCCTCACTGAACTTCTGGAGAGAGTTTGCTGCACTGAAAGTAAAGGGGCTGAATAATTTTGCACGCCCAATTTTTCAGTTTTTGATTTGTTAAAAAAGTTTGAAATATCCAATAAATGTCGTTCCACTTCATGATTGTGTCCCACTTGTTGTTGATTCTTCACAAAAAAATACAGTTTTATATCTTTAGGTTTGAAGCCTGAAATGTGGCAAAAGGTCGCAAAGTTCAAGGGGACCGAATACTTTCGCAAGGCACTGTATATACATACATACTGTGGGGCAAAAAAGTATTTAGTCAGCCACCAATTGTGCAAGTTCTCCCCCTTAAAAAGATGAGGCCTGTAATTTTCATCATTTTGTCTGTCATAGTTGAAGTGTACCTATGATGAAAATTACAGGCCTCTCATCTTTTTAAGGGGGAGAACTTACACAATTGGTGGCTGACTAAATACTTTTTTGCCCCACTGTATGTATGTATATATATATATATATTTTTTAAATTTATTTTATTAAATCGGCCGATTAAATCGGTATCGTCTTTTTTGATCCTCCAATAATCGGTATCGGCGTTGAAAAATCATAATCGGTCGACCTCTAATAGAGACAGGATGTCTGCATCTCAGATGGCATTCTATTCCCTATAGTTGTTACTTTTGACCAGAGGACTATGGGCTCTGGTCAAAAGTAGTGCACTATATAGGAAATAGGGTGCTCTTTGAGACATAGAAAATAACATTCTCAGATGCTCTGTGTGACCTCAGGTGCCTGGTCACCTGGCCAAAGGCTTAAGAACTAGAATGCAGAACTGTCACTGTCAGACCTGTTCCATCCATCAAGACTTAATAAAGGTCTCCAACTCCCGGGAGCAGTTGACAAAGGTTAAGACAGCCCACAGCAACCAGCCACTAACTCTTTTGACAGACACACAACTCAGAGGCTGAGCAAAAAGGCCTTGCTGTTTATCTTGTGTCCCCTAAATCGCATCCTATTACATATCTAGTGCACTACTTTTGTCCAGAGCCCTATGGGCCCTGGTCGAAAGTAGTGCACCAATACATAGGGAATAGGTGCCAATTGGGACGCACATAGATCTCTATAACAGGATGACAAAGGTGCTGTGAGAACACTTCATCTGCAGCACCATATTTACAGAATCAAAGCAGAACGTCAATGTGTGTGGTAAAGCCTGTGTGAATCCTTAGTTAATTAAAGGAGTTCAGCTCAATGTCTAATCCACTACACACACACACACAGCTATCATATCAGAAATCAAATTTTTATCTTCAGATTTTCCACCATGGATGTTCCATCTGATATAGTTTAGGTTTCCTTTCCTGGAGAGAGATTTACAATAAATGTTTGTACGGGTCATTTCTGCTACCTCATATGAATCTGACAGTAGTACTATTCTACATGCCTGGCTTGCATATAAGAGATTGCTTTTGCATACAAATTAGATGTTGGTCCTGGAGGGTGGAGTTGCGCAACAACAAAAAAGACATACAAAATTCCCTTGTAAAACTAATTTTGCCCTATATTAAAAGGACTCCAAACACACCCATCCTAAACAAAAAGAATACTATAAAGCACCCATCTGACATTATTTCCATGACAGTGGACCGCTCTCTGATTTCCATGACTGCTCTTCCTGATTAATGGGGCATAGAGTTGCCATTTACCTCAGAGCTCAGTGAAATTAATCGACATCCCAGAGGGCAACACCTTTAATACCTGGTCAGGAAAACTTCTCACATTTTCAACGCTGATAACATTCAGAGAGAGACAGAGAATGATTGAGACAAGGAGAGAGAAAGAGCATGAAAGAGTCCCAAATAACACCCTATTCCCTACATAGTGCACTAATTTTGCCATTTGGAATGCATCCAGAGAGATTCCCACCCAAAGCTCTCGGTTGGTGGCTGATAATACGCAGCAGAAAGAGACGCTTTGACGTGCCTCGACAACAGACAGTCAGTCTCAACCTGAACCAAGCAATATTATTACACTTCTTGTGTCGGCAGTAATCCCAAAATCCATTCTAACCACTCCAAGTAAGACGTACTACTGGTAAAGCAGGAAATATCCACTATTACCCTGTTGTGAAACAAAGGTACTGTAAATTCCAATGCATGGCAGCAAATAGTCACAGTTCCTGTCTAGTAAGAGCTAGGAAGGCCGATCATGTGACTGAATATTATTATTTTTTAACAATAAAAAGGGATTTACTGTTGTACTTTAAAACAAATGTATTTTCTCTCCATTCCTACACCTCGGGTCCATCCTAGGCCTGTCTGTATATAGTTTCTGGCTGGGATGATGGAAACTGACTCCCTGTGGACAAAGATAAACTGTTGTCTTTTCACTAAGTTAACACTGGACAGCAGAAAACATGACCTCATAATGGAAATCTATCCACATAACACGCTCACTGTCTCCAGCATACTAAATCACAGATGTGTGTGAGTGAGTTTGGGATGGAGAGACAGAGAGAAAAAGAGACAAAGATAAAGAGAGATGGACAAAGGGAGAGAACTAAATTACCCAACCAAATCTAAGTTCAAACATTTCTAATCCCTAAATGTTTGCAAGAAAAGTGGATATAAAATAAAAGATTCAACTCTCATGTGAAGTTATGACTTTACTTACATGTTAATTAAGACATAAAAATATTTGATATACTATGTAAAAAGTCTGGATTGTGCTTAATGGGTACTGAGTGTACCCTTTAAGCCCATGGGTGTTCCAAATAAGCCTGCCTCTTAATTAAATAATCCATTTGAATTCATTTACAAATGTTCAAAACTTACAAACTGACATTTTCTTATGTAAAATTGGATTATATGAATCTTCCCTAAAGTTATTAAAATGAACTGGTCATTGCTATTCATCAAGAAAGTAGCACTTATAACAGGGGGGGGTGTCCAATCGTATTCACAGAGATCAATGTGGACTTGGGCTTTTGTTCTTGCCGACCAGTACACACCTGATTCAACTAATCATAGACTCAATCAAGACATGATTAGTTGAATCAGGTGTGTTATTGCTTGGTTGGAACAAAAACCTGCACGCACATTGGCCCTCTGTGGATAAGAAGCCATGCAACACAAACCTGCACCCACACTGGCCCTCTGTGGATAAGAAGCCATGCAACAAAGACCATAACACCACTCTGGCCCTCTGTGGATAAGAAGCCATGCAACAAAGACCATAACACCACTGGCCCTCTGTGGATAAGAAGCCATGCAACACAAACCTGCACCCACACTGGCCCTCTGTGGATAAAAAGCCATGCAACAAAGACCATAACACCACTCTGGCCCTCTGTGGATAAGAAGCCATGCAACAATGTCCATAACACCACTCTGGCCCTCTGTGGATAAGAAGCCATGCAACAAAGACCATAACACCACTCTGGCCCTCTGTGGATAAGAAGCCATGCAACAAAGACCATAACACCACTCTGGCCCTTACTTGTTACTTTGTTACTTTTATTTCTTATCTGTATTTTGTAAACTGCATTGTTGGTTAGGGGCTCGTAAGTAAGCATTGCATTGTACGGTTGTATTCGGCGCATGTGACTAATACAATTTTATATTATTTGGATAACAAGCCATGCAACAAAGACCATAACACCACACAACTTTCAATGAATTACAGTTCAAGTTGGAAGTTCACATACACTTAGGTAGGAGTCATAAAAACTCATTTTTCAACCATTCCACAAATTTCTTGTTAACAAGTTAACATAGTTTTGGCAAGTCGGTTAGGACATCTACTTTGTGCATGACACAAGTACATTTTCCAACAATTGTTTACAGACAGATTATTTCACTTATAATACACTGTATCACAATTCCAATGGGTCACACGTTTACATACATTAAGCTGACTGTGCCTTTAAACAGCTTGGAAAATTCCAGAAAATGATGTCATGGCTTTAGAAGCTTCTGATAGGCTAATTGACATCATTTGAGTCAATTGGAGGTGTAATTGGATGTATTTCAAGGCCTACCTTCAAACTTGGTGCCTCTTTGCTTGACATCATGGGAAAATCAAAAGAAATCAGCCAAGACCTCAGAAAAAAAGTTGTAGACCTCCAAAAGTCTGGCTCATCCTTGGGAGCAATTTGCAAACGCCTTAAGGTACCATGTTCATCTGTACAAACAATAGAACGCAAGTATTAACACCACAGGACCGTCATACCGCACATACCACGTTCTGTCTACTAGAGATGAACGTACTTTGGTGCGAAAAGCTCAAATCAATCCCAGAACCACAGCAAAGGACCTTGTGAAGATGCTGGAGGAAACTGGTACAAAAGTATCTATATCCACAGTAAAATGAGTCCTATATCGACATAACCTGAAAGGCCGCTCAGCAAGGAAGAAAACACTGCTCCAAAACCGCCATAAAAAGCCAGACTACGGTTTGCAAATGCACATGGGGACAAAGATCGTACTTTTAGGAGAAATGTCCTCTGGTCTGATGAAACAAAAATAGAACTGTTTGGCCATAATGACCATGGTTATGTTTGGAGGAAAAAGGGGGAGGCTTGCAAGCCGAAGGCCACCATCCCAACCGTGAAGCACGGGGGTGGCAGCATCATGTTTTGGGGGTGCTTTGCTGCAGGAGAGACTGGACTGCACTTCACAAAATAGATGGCATCATGAGTGAGGAAAATGATGTGGATATATTGAAGCAACATCTCAAGACATCAGTCAGGAAGTTAAAGCTTGGTCGCAAATGGGTCTTCCAAATGGACAATGACCCCAAGCATACTTCCAAAGTTGTGGAAAAATGGCTTAAGGACAACAAAGTCAAGGTATTGGAGTGGCCATCAAAGTCCTGAACTCAATCCTATAGAAAATTTGCGGGCAGAACTGAAAAAGCATGTGCGAGCAAGGAGGACTACAAACCTGACTCCGGTACACCAGCTCTGTCAGGAGGAATGGGACAAAATTCACCTAACTTATTGTGGGAAGGCTACCCGAAACGTTTGACCCAAGTTTAAAAAATTTAAAGGCAATGCTACCAAATTCTAATTGAGTGTATGTCTACTTCTGACCCACTGGGAATGTGATGAAAGAAATAAACGCTGAAATAAATCATTCTCTCTACTATTATTCTGACATTTCACATTCTTAAAATAAAGTGAGGATCCTAACTGACCTAAAACAGGGAATTTGTACTGGGATTAAATGTCAGGAATTGTGAAAAACTGAGTTTAAATGTAAGGTATATGAAAACTTCGGACTGAAAGCTGAGTCACATTTGCTGTATTGCTATTCTTGTTAATTAGTTCAACTTGTCTCCTAAAGCTTATCTGAAGACAGTTTCAAACCTCCCTTTCAACTGTGTATTAAAAAGGTACAGGTGGTGGACCAACAAACAGAATCACGTGGATGAATGAAAGACAACAATTATGACAATGCCCTCACCCAAAAGTGTATAAGCAGTCACCCAATAGTCCATTTTCTTCTCCCTCATTCGTCCGCATCACTTGTAGGTCTTCTATCCCTGATATCCCTCAACCCTGATCTTATTCCTCTCTCTGCCTCAAACCTATTGGAGTGTACAGAGGTTTCTAATTCTTTGGAATTATTTCTAATCTTGGTAAAAGGAACCATGGCTAGATGCACAATATGCAGAACTGTGATTTTGGGGGGTTTAATCAAACTTATATCTGAACAAAAAAAATATACACTGCTCAAAAAAATAATGGGAACACTTAAACAACACAATGTAACTCCAAGTCAATCACACTTCTGTGAAATCAAACTGTCCACTTAGGAAGCAACACTGATTGACAATAAACTTCACATGCTGTTGTGCAAATGGAATAGACAACAGGTGGAAATTTTGGGCAATTAGCAAGACACCCCCAATAAAGCAGGTTCACACTGAGCACAAGTGACAGACGTGACAGAGTCTAGAGAAGCCGTGGAGAACGTTCTGCTGCCTGCAACATCCTCATGGTGTGGGGTGGCATTTCTTTGGGGGGCCGCACAGCCCTCCATGTGCTCGCCAGAGGTAGCCTGACTGCCATTAGATACCGAGATGAGCTCCTCAGACCCCTTGTGAGACCATATGCTGGTGCGGTTGGCCCTGGGTTCCTCCTAATGCAAGACAATGCTAGACCTCATGTGGCTGGAGTGTGTCAGCAGTTCCTGCAAGAGGAAGGCATTGATGCTATGGACTGGCCCGCCCGTTCCCCAGACCTGATTCCAATTGAGCACATCTGGGACATCATGTCTCGCTCCATCCACTAATGCCACATTGCACCACAGACTGTCCAGGAGTTGGCGGATGCTTTAGTCCAGGTCTGGGAGGAGATCCCTCAGGAGACCATCCGCCACCTCATCAGGAGCATGCCCAGGCATTGTAGGGAGGTCATACAGGCACGTGGAGGCCACACATACTACTGAACCTCATTTTGACTTGTTTTAAGGACATTATATCAAAGTTGGATCAGCCTGTAGTGTGGTTTTCCACTTTAATTTTGAGTGTGACTCCAAATCCAGACCTCCATGGGTTGATAAATTTGATTTCCATTGATAATTTGTGTGATTTTGTTGTCAGCACATTCAACTATGTAAAGAAAAAAGTATTTCATAAGAATATTTCATTCATTCAGATCTAGGAAGTGTTATTTTAGTGTTCCTTTATTTTTTTGAGCAGTGTATTTATGCTCATGTTCATTGAATATTAGGGATATCAACACACTTTCCACATGTGTTTCAATGCAAACCAGGCTTAATAGGAGCATACTGGGCTTAATAGGAACAACAGTAATTTATGGTGAAAAAGACAGAATAGCAAAGACTACTCAAAATATTTAGAAACTAATGGTGTGGGGTATAAATAGTTTTTATACACAGACTACAATATTATGCAAAGTTAGTATTGATCCTATTGAACAATATTGCTTTGTCATTTTTCATTCTGTTTCGAGGGAATGCTTTCTGTGCTACCCTTTAAGCCAGAGATAAATGTCAAATTTACAAAAATGGCATTTATGTATAACAATGCAAGTTTCATTTACCAGTAAAATAAGACAAAATGCATTTAAAAATGGAAGCTGTGAATGCCTGAAATCTATTATCTTGTACTTCAACAAGTTGTTGCTTCTGTGAGACTGACATGCAGGCATGACTGCTAGTATGAAAAACATATTTTCAATTGGCAAGAAATAGTAATGAATGCTCATGAAATAGGCTATCATGTGCAAATATCAGCACATTCATCTTTTCATTTTAGATAAAGTAGTATCACTTCTGAGTTGTTGTTTTTTTTATTTGAAAAATATGTTTTATCTAAGTCCTCAACACAAGTTTTTTTGCAGCTTTGAAAATGGCCACTAGTTGGAAGTTACACATAATTGTCAATAGCTTCATTATAAAACATCTGATTGACTTTTAAAAAAATGTTTAAGTTTTATTTGAATTCAAAGATCGAAGTGGGCTTAATAGGTACACTTACCGTAGTGCATGTCTCTGATAGGATTTGAGAAATGCTGTGGAGATGATTGTCTTTCATCTGCTGATAGGGAGCTCAGCTTTCAACAGAGAGAACAGCAGAACACTACACAGTGAAGCAGCCATTCTCATAGAATAACCATGTAATGAGAGCTCCACCATCTTATTTTACATGTATTTATGTCTGAGGAATCTTATAGAAATGCATCTTTGTAGGATCATTGTTATATGTTGCACTTGAGTCAGGAAGGAGTTGTTTGTTACCTGATAATGGAGAATATAGGGTAAATTGATCGTCTCTGCAGTTATTGCAAAAGGTATTTTAGCATATTTTGTGGAGAACAAATCTCAGGACAAATGTAATAAACTATTTTGTTTTTTAATCTGCTCCAGCTCAGCAGGAAGCTTGCAAATTCCTCTATCAAAACATAACACCAATATTTATTAAATCTCACATTCCACAATTATTAGAGAACTATACAGTATTCATAACAATCACAGCCGATGTAAAACAACAGGCACTATAGCCTAATAGATGCCTCTTTGTTGAACCATTTCATTGCCACATAAGACCCTGTCAAGGGGAACCAACCAAATCACATTGTTTTTGTCACATGAACCTTACCGTGAAATGCTTACTTACAAGCCCTTAAGCAACAATGCAGTTTAAGAAATATATTTACTAAATAAACTAAAGTAAAAAAATAAAAACACATAACAAACACGAGGCTATATACACTGTACAGGGGGTACCGGCACAGAGTCAATGTGTGGGGTACAGGTTAGTTGAGATAGTTTGTACATGTAGGTTGGGGTAAAGTGATGTGGTGATGACCTCCTTTTCCTGTAGTCTACGATCAGCTACTTTGTATTGCTCACATTGAGGGAGAGGTTGTTGTCCTGGAACCACACTGCCAGGTCTCTAACCTCCTCCCTATAGGCTGTCTCATCGTTGTTGGTGATTAGGCCTACCACTGTTGTGCCGTCAGCAAATGTCAGATAAGAGGCAGAATGAGGTAGGTGTTGACCTGAAGCCACACAGCAAGTAGGAACAGCTACTTACTTAGCTACAGATTGTTACACCAGATAATGTGATTTAAACCAAAGATTTTTGGTATCCATTACTGTGCGTTACAGATTAGTTACTGTTTGGTGTAGCACAGAGAATTTACGACCAATCTTAACTGCGATACCATCTTTGTTCACGATTCGGCCAAGCATGCATCTTCTAAAATGTCCGTGTCCAGTTGCAGATGGTGTTTGAATTTAGAAAATGCTCCGCTAATAAAATAAATAAATGTTTTGCTCCATGACGTAATACTTGTCTATTTCATATCTTCTCTCTATAAATAAGGACAACCCACCTGGTACTGACAAACCTGGATGGTAAATTGCTGAGGTTGGTAATGGAATACATTGCAACTCCTGTTTGCCACATCTTCAATGCAAGCCTAGAAGACGGTGTGTGCCTTCAGGCCTGGAGGGAGGCAAAGGTCATTCTGCTGCCCAAGAATTGCAGAGCACCCTTTAGTGCTTCAAACAGCCAACCAATCAGTCTGTTACCTGTGCTTAGCAACCTTTTGAAGTACAATGCTTGACCAAGTGTAATGTTCTTGTACAGAAAACAAATTTACAACAGACTTTCAGCATACTTATAGGGAAGGGCACTCAACATGCTCAGCACTGATACAAATGACTGATGATTGGCTGAAAGAAATTGATAGTAAGAAGATTGTGGGAGCTGTTTTGCTTGACTTTAGTGCAGCTTTTGATATCATTGATCATAACCTATTGCTGAAAATACATAGGTGTTATGGATTTGCATCCACTGCCTTATCATGGATTGAGAGTTTATTTTTATTTTATATTTTTTTACCCCTTTTTCTCCCCAATTTTGTGGTATCCAATTGGTAGTTAGTCTTGTCTCATCGCTGCAACTCCCGTACGGAATCGGGAGGCGAAGGTTGAGAGCCGTGCGTCCTCTGAAACACAACCCAGCCAATCCACACTGCTTCTTGACACAATGCCCGCTTAACCCGGAAGCCTGCAGGGCAGCCAGCTTGGGCCATTATTGTACTGTTTTTACTAATGACCTTCCACTGACCTTGAATAAAGGCTGCGTCTATATACGCTGATGACTCAAAAGTATATACATGTCGGCTACGGCAGTAAAGTAAATAAATGACATCCAGTCAGTTTTAGAATGGGTAACTAGCAAATAGGCTGGTGCTAAATATCTTGAAAACTAAAATAATATTTTTTGGAACAAATCACTCGCTCAACCATAAACCTCATCTAGATCTATTATTGAATAATGTGGCGATTGAGCAAGTAGAGACTAAACTCCTGGGTGTAATACTAGATAGCAAACTGTCATGGTCAAAACATATCGACTCAAAGCTTGCTAAAATAGGAAGAGGTCTGTCCATGATAACGCTCTGCTTTCTTGACGTCGCAGAATGTCAGTAACATTCATGTCAATCTTTCCTGGCTCAATATTGACTGCATTACTATTGGTCTTTGTGCGAGGTGGGGGGTGTGTTGAAGGTATCACACTGTCTGTTCAAGCACTTGGCACACAGTTCGGACACTCATCGGTATCACACAAGACATGCAGCCAGAGGTCTCTTCATAGTACCCAGGTCCAGAACAGAGGCTGGGAAACGTACAATATTAAATAGAGCCATGACTGCATGGAACTCGTAACCCAGGTAACTCAAGCTAGCAATAGAAACAGATTTTTTTTAAAGCTGACAAAAGAACCCCTTACAGCACATGGGGACTGTGGAGACATGTGAAGAGCTATTTTTATATATTTTGTATTGTAATTTGCACTGTATTATTTATTGTATTTTGTAGGTGGGTGGCCTTGTACGAATCCTTGGCTTGTGTAATCCATAACAGCTCATAGGGCAGGAGCCATTTCCTGTTTCTGAAGCGCGAGGCAGAGGCAGGAGATTATGTAGTATGATATAGTGTTAATTTATATAATAACATAATATAGATAAGTATTTTATTTGTTGTGTTTTGTTTCCTGTTTGGACCCCCAAAAATACTACTAAATACTAATACTACACATTGTTGGATTTCTTCATGGAGCAAAACAAATATTTATTTTAATAATGGAGCATTTTCTAAATTCAAATACACCACCTGCAAAGATACATGTTTGGCCAAATCCACAATGAAGATAGTATCGGTAAGGTTGGTTGAAAATTCTCTGTGCTACACCAAACGGTGCCTAACCTGTAACTCCCAGTAATGGATACCAAAAATCTTTGGTTAAATCACATTATCTGGTGTAACAATCTATAACTACTCCTTACTATAAACTAGCCTACTGACATTATTATGCACAGCTCTTTGTCATGGTGTGATATATTTCTGTTTGACTTGTAGTCAAGTGCAGAGACAAGCAGTAGCTACTGAATAGAATATTACAGAATACATTTACTTTCCTATGTATCCAACTGTACCTACATCTCATACATGTAGCTGCCTGTTGAAGTTAAGATAATCCAGTCCAGCAGTTTGACAATAACTGATAACTCCCATTGTTAGAACCAGAACAGTGGTGTGGAATAATGCCAAGCATTGATTTTCACATGGAAATGCACATGCAAATTGGGATACTTTAATCCATTTGTGGACGCAAACATGATACAATGTAACCTGTTGGCATTGACAACAATTTGCTTACACTGTACTGAACATTTGTTTTTGTAGGGGGTGGGGAAGGTGGCTACTGGCTACAGCTTTGACAGTCAATTTCGATCAGGGTGGAGATATAATTTGTGTCCGTTTAAAAAAAATGGATTTCACAAAGATTTAATTTAGCTTAATGTCAAGCCTACTGCCTAAATAAAACAGATTACCGCTACAGTAGCCTTACCTTGCTTGACTCTCTCTCCAGCCTCACTAGCCGCTTCGCATCAGTCGCAGCAAATAGCCTGCCGACAACCGGTAGCCGCTGTAGAGAACTGCAACCAGACGGTTTCTTTGGGATCCTCAAGTGAAATTGATCGCTACAGCTGACGTTATTTTAGCCTACTACCACAACAGAGCGAATAAAAAAGCTACACCGCCTAGCCAAATATACTGAACTGAAATGTCTATGGACTTTCTATTTCCAATAGTCTAATTCGACCATAATATAAGGATAAATAGATCTAAAGGCCAAATAGAATACCGTCTACATGTTCACCCAGCACGCGCCACTCGGAAGTAGCCAATCCCACCGCTGCAGGTAACTTCAACCGAGCAACTATAGTTGCCGGACCGATTCACAACAAAAAGTCATATGTGCCACAACTGCAGTAACCTATGTATGGATCGCTAGCACGCCTACCGGTGCAACCTCTGATTGACCAGAGCAGTGCACAGCAAGCTAGAAGCCGATGAATAAATCATGAGAATGGGAGGCACTAATGTCTAAACCGGTCATAATTATTCAAGAGGGGACAAGGTCGATGTCAATCAAAAACCTCGGCCCATTCCCCCCAGGATCAAAGCATTTGATGTAAGGGAATTATGTTATAAAAATGCAGAGTCTGCAGGAGATTCACTCCAAGCTACCTGTTTTACTGCTAAACCTATAGGCAAGCCGCAAGTCAATAAACTATAGCTTAATATAATTGCTATTTGGCCTACTAGCCTACTGGTTCTTTCAAATCAGGATGGAAATTTCTCTCTACATTTTATTGAGAAGAAACAGCTTTAGTATGCCTATTCTCTGGGGGGGTCAACACATTGATCATTTTCTACTTAAAGGATTCTCTAGATAGAAACATTGCTTATAGAACACTGTTGTTGTAAAAACATTGCATCAGCATGACATGATGCATATGCCTTAATACTGGTACTGTATGTCAAATAAATTATATAGAAGTTATTATTTTGTTGTAATTCCAAATGTGATCTGTTGGTGTAACTGGTGCACTAATATAATGTGCACATACTATATAATGTGTCTGTGCTGTAGCGTACTATATTACAGTAGGATGGCTGAGGCTGCAGTATAGCAGTGATAAATGCCCCAGCTAGGTGTGTGCCCAGCCCAGGGCTGCCGGTTCCAGTGTGTGGGTTTTGACAGAATCTATGTCCTAAATGAGACTCTATTCGCTAAATAGTGTACTTCTTTTTGACCAGAGCCCTATAGGCCCTGGTCAAAAGTAGTGCCCTATAAAGGGGTGCCATTTGGGAAGCATCCCGAGAGGCAGGCAGGAGGAGAGATTAATTAGGGTTAAATTTGATTTGGAGCGATCAGCAGTCATGCAGAGCTGAAGCAGTGTTATGCCAGCGAGAGTGAAGTCTGTCCTCTGCATCCCCTACTAATCCACTGAAACTCCAGCACCTCTCTCTCACTGCATCCCAAATAGTACCCTCTTCCCTATTTAGTGCACTGTTTTTTAGCCCTGGTCAAAAGTAGTGTACTAAACAGAGAATAGGGTGCTATTGGGGATGAACATCACTCTCTATGCCAAAGCAAAGTCTACCTCGCACACAGCAGCTCCACTGCACACACCTTCCCTCAGGTGCTTCAGGCAGCTGTAATCCCTCACACCGCTCCGCTCTGCACTCAGATGTTGTGCTGCCTGTGAGACTCCTGAAGGATCATGGGGTGCAGATTTCTATATTCCCATGATCTCTCCATAGCAGATATACAATCTGCTACTGAAGTTGGGGTAGGCAGGCATATTCTCAAGCTGTAAGGTTAGCACAACAACAATTTGACATGCAGTTAATTGTCCATTAAATGGGCAATCAGCAGTAGCTACATGATATGTACCCATTGATTCTTGAAGAATATAACTTAGAAATGTCTCATGAGCTTTGTTCAACTGTCGTACTCCATCAGAACCCAAAATATAAGCTTGTTTTACTCCAATGTTTGTAAACAAAGTAAATGTAAACAAACACTATACAGCCTCAAAACATGGTTAAAACTATTATTTTGATATCATGGATGGTCAGTCCTTGCATTCATATCTCTGTACATGAATTTGAGAGTGATTACATTTCTTTAGCCCCATCCTCAGCTTTTTACCGAAACAGGGGCGGGAAGAAGCTATTTGTGTTTGTATTGTATAAGGGTAAAGAGAAGGCCACCTCAAACTGGCACTGATATTACTGAAGTAAGTTATATTATTGAAGTAGAGACATGAGTAAAGATGTTTTTTTACATTCAAAAAAGGTCAAATGTTTTTCTTTCTGCCTCATAAGAAAACAGGGGGCAGGAAAACCAGCATGCAGGGAACTACTTTTGTGTATTACTTAGATTATTGTGTGAACTAGACTGTACTGTAGCCTATAGGTGTGAGTGACCAGGTTGATAAGGCCTATGAATCTCATACACTGCATCAACAAAATCATGGAAACAGTAGCAGCATAGCAACCAATTGCTAGGAAAAAGCAAAAGGCAGGCCCCTAAAGAACTGACTTGCTTATTTGGCAAGTGAGCCATAAAAAAAATCAATCCCCCAATGACTACCTACCATGTTTCCATGGTGACCATATGGGAAGTGATGGAGCTTTTTGGATGGGCTATGGATATCCTATATTTCCCAACATGAATGCGCTCAGATCTGACCTGTTGTATAATTTTTGGGAGACAAATTCCATTTAAAAAAACCTGCATGCGCGCGACCGACACGCCCATACAACTCCACCTGAAGTTTTGTGAGCGTGCCTCATCTCTATGGAGACGAAGAGACGCATCAGAGGGGAAAACACAGTTTGTGATGTAGCTAGCTATCTAGCGGCTCACTGACTGAAAATGGATTCGATTAAATAGTAAGAGGAGATGATAATAATTTAGCTATTCTGTAATTAGTTAATAGGTTAACAGAATGGTAGGGCATTTGCATTTGCTTAAGCATCTGCCACCACAATTCAACCGATCCACCTGTCTTAGCCTACCTATTATATAACGTTAACTAGCTAATATATTACATTATTATGGTGACGAACACGCCAACGAGTTAGCTAAGTTAGCTAACTAGCTAATTTTTTTGATATGTAAAATAGTTCCATGTGTAATCTTATAAATCAATAAACTTTACTTCACATATCGACCATCTGTAACGTTGTATGTCAGGAGTCTTTGTCCACATAATGTACAGCTGGGAAAGACGCGCAGCTGAGAAGCTCACCAATGTTGAACACATTTGTGAGGTGAGGAAGAGGAGAGACCTTAAATATGAGGTAAGCTATGTTCCAAAGAGGTAGGCCTAAATCTTGTACATTAGCAGTTCTCAAATAATTTAAATGACATGAAAGTTTACAGGGCATAGACAATTGCATGACGGATGTTGTTCAAGTATGACAGCAACAGATAACAGTGGTAGCCTATGGTGTAGAGATTATTGCTGAATGAAAGTGATGATAATGATGGTGATAATTAAGGCGATTATATGGAAATGAAGGTAATTATGTTGCAGGACCACCTACGCAGACAGGAACAGGAAAGGGCAGACGCAGAGGTGAGGAGGGAAGTACACAGAGTACGGACGCCTTCACCAACACCTCAGACAAATAGGTTCAAAGCCCGCAGGTATGAAAGACCATGGGCACAGGGAGCGCCAGGCACCAAGAAGGTATTAACTCTTCACACTTCTACAGTTTTACAAGTGCCACATAACATTGTCTGTACATGTCATTGAAACAACATTGGTCCTGTATAGCTCAGTTGGTAGAGCATGGTGCTTGCAACACCAGGGTTGTGAGTTTGATTCTCATGTAGTATGAAAAATGTATGCACTAACTACAAAGAGAGTCTGCAAAATGACTAAAGTAAAATGTCAACATCTCTACAGTTCATTGGTTGAGACTGTAGCCTACATTCATCTTTATCCATCCTCTAATAGTTTCTCTAAACCTTGTCTTGCTGCCTTTCAGTCCTCCAGCTCTGTGAAATCCACCAGATCAGAGATGAGAAACTCACAGAACAAAGGCTCAGAGTCCCGCTTTCCTGCCATCTCCAGCGGAACCCAGAGCAGTGTAACCCAAAGTAGAACAGCAGAATTGGCAACCACATCAAAGACATGGAGAAGAGCCATTGCCCCACTGGCATCCCACTGTAAGATTCTCACAATGCATCCTCTGGTGCACCCACGGGGGTGCACATTTATTTTTTTGCTCTAGCACTACACAGCTGATTCAATAAATCAAAGCTTGACGATGTAGTGCTAGGGAAAAAACATTGTGCACGGGGGGGAGGGGGGCAAGATCGAGTTTGGAAAACCCTGTCTTAGACGACGGACTTCTCTCACCAGAGGTTATGGGGTCCAATGACTCCATTTACATTTACATTTTTGACCAAATTTATATACTTTCTTCTTTATGCTTTTTTCAAGGTAAGGAACAATCTCCACCATGTCACAAACACAGATCTGTGGCTGTAAAAAACAGAGCCTGTAAGTTATCTACATGTGCAACTAAGTCAAACACTCTGAAACTAACACAAAGTCAAGACACACTGAGGGTGAAGAAAAAGATAGGGGCACCATCATGTGACCGTGCAGATAGTTCAAACATCTCTACAAGACATGATCTGGTCAAGAGGCCATTAGACAGCTGCTCCCTCCCACAGCCCCTGACCTTTTCTAGAAGATCCTACACAGATTGGCCCCGTCTTTCCTCACTGCAGTACCACCGCTCCCCCAGCCCAGACGACCCAGAGTCCCATCCCTATGTCCAGCTGATCTCGGATCCCTTCCAGGGCTTCTCAGAGAGCAGTAGTATCACAGAGGAGTACGTACGCAGTGAGGACACCTACAGGGCTGAGCTCTGCTCCAGGAGTTTAGCTGACATCAGTCCTTTGTCCGTACCGGAGTCCCTCCCCTCACAATGCCCCTCCAGCAGTGGCACCCTGGAAAGCAGCTCTCTCAGCCTCAGTGACTCCTTCACCGGCCCCCTCAGCAGCCACTTCCGCACGCTGGGTGTTCTGTCCTCCGAGTCTGAGTCAGACGGGGAAGACGACAGCCATTCATGTCAGGATGCTGATAGAGAGAGCTACCAAATCCCCGTGAGGTGGACTGCCTCTCAGTCTCCCAGTGTCCGTACCGTCCGGAGTCCCAGGGGCCTGCAGTCACAGCTGAGTTTGGAGTCAACAAGCACCCCTGAAGAATCACCAAACAGTAGAGCTTCATACACTGGAGAAGGATATAGTCCCATGCCTTCACTAATGCAAGTAGGTCGACTGTCGATATCACCGCTGTCCATAACACCCTCTGTCACACAGAGAGCCAGCAGGGCTCTCACTATCCCGCAGCAGCTGTATGATCACCTCCCTGAGCTGGATCATCTCAGCCCCCTTAGCCTCAGGAGAGCTAACCCCATCTGGCTGGGCTCAGAGAGATGGCCGGTGCTGGAGGCCTCACCACCCAGGACCAGCTACACCCTGAGGCACTCCCAGCTGGTCAGCAGGATCCAGCAGGAGGAACCAGAGGAGGTCAGAGGAGAGGCCAGTAGTAGTGATAGTAGTACAGAGGACACTCCGTCCTCCAGTGAAGCCTCGCGCCATGGGACCTCTGGGCTGATGGATCACCTGACCATGGCCCTGATGGCCCTCCGTGACATCCGCAGGGAGGTGGCTCACATTCAGGTGAGCAACGCACAGCAGGGTAGCGGTGCTATGGCAGCTCAGGAGGTCCAATCAGCACCGGCTACCAACCCAGAGACGTTACGCAAAATCAAAGAACGGTGAGAGGAGCTGGAGAATGGGACTCTTTCCTTCTGTTCTTGTCATTATGTCAGATGAGTATCCTCTCTAAATATACACTGCTCAAAAAAATAAAGGGAACACTAAAATAACACATCCTAGATCTGAATGAATGAAATATTCTTATTAAATACTTTTTTCTTTACATAGTTGAATGTGCTGACAACAAATTCACACAAAAATGATCAATGGAAATCAAATTAATCAACCCATGGAGGTCTGGATTTGGAGTCACACTCAAAATTAAAGTGGAAAACTACACTACAGGCTGATCCAACTTTGATGTAATGTCCTTAAAACAAGTCAAAATGAGGCTCAGTAGTGTGTGTGGCCTCCACGTGCCTGTATGACCTCCCTACAACGCCTGGGCATGCTCCTGATGAGGTAGCGGATGGTCTCCTGAGGGATCTCCTCCCAGACCTGGTTAAAGCATCCGCCAACTCCTGGACAGTCTGTGGTGCAACGTGGCGTTGGTGGATGGAGCAACACATGATGTCCCAGATGTGCTCAATTGGATTCAGGTCTGGGGAACGGGCGGGCCAGTCCATAGCATCAATGCCTTCCTCTTGCAGGAACTGCTGACACACTCCAGCCACATGAGGTCTAGCATTGTCTTGCATTAGGAGGAACCCAGGGCCAACCGCACCAGCATATGGTCTCACAAGGGGTCTGAGGATCTCATCTCAGTACCTAATGGCAGTCAGGCTACCTCTGGCGAGCACATGGAGGGCTGTGCGGACCCCCAAAGAAATGCCACCCCAGACCATGACTGACCCACCGCCAAACCGGTCATGCTGGAGGATGTTGCAGGCAGCAGAACGTTCTCCACGGCATCTCCAGACTCTGTCACGTCTGTCACATGTGCTCAGTGTGAACCTGCTTTCATCTGTGAAGAGCACAGGGCGCCAGTGGCAAATTTGCCAATCTTGGTGTTCTCTGGCAAATGCCAAACGTCCTGCACGGTGTTGGGCTGTAAGCACAACTCCCACCTGTGGACGTCGGGCCCTCATACCACCCTCATGGAGTCTGTTTCTGACCATTTGAGCAGACACATGCACATTTGTGGCTTGCTGGAGGTAATTTTGCAGGACTCTGGCAGTGCTTCTCTTGCTCCTCCTTGCACAAAGGCGGAGGTAGCGGTCCTGCTGCTGGGTTGTTGCCCTCCTACGGCCTCCTCCACGTCTCCTGATGTACTGGTCTGTCTCCTGGTAGCGCCTCCATGCTCTGGACACTACGCTGACAGACACAGCAAACCTTCTTGCCACAGCGCGCATTGATGTGCCATCCTGGATGAGTCTCCGTCTCATGCTACCACTAGAGTGAAAGCACCGCCAGCATTCAAAAGTGACCAAAAAATCAGCATAGGAACTGAGAAGTGGTCTGTGGTCACCACCTGCAGAACCACTCCTTTATTGGGGGTGTCTTGCTAATTGCCTATAATTTCCACCTGTTGTCTATTCCATTTGCACAACACCATGTTAAATGTATTGTCAATCAGTGTTGCTTCCTAAGTGGACAGTTTGATTTCACAGAAGTGTGATTGACTTGGAGTTACATTGTGTTGTTTAAGTGTTCCCTTTATTTTTTTGAGCAGTGTAGTTACTGGTACCTTGATAAAGTTTGGCATGCACATTTATTTTGCTTTTATACAGATGTATGATCTTAATTTGACCTACACTGAGTGTAAAAAACATTAAGAACAACTTTATAAAGTAGCATGAAATCATCCTATATTCTTCATCTCATTTGTAGTCTTCTAACCTCCACAGTCTGTTGGAAGAGTCGTCTGATGAGGAGGAAGGGGACCAGTGTCGTATCTGTCAGTGTGGTGCTGGCTCCCTGACCAACCCCCTGATCACCCCCTGTCTCTGCTCCGGCAGCCTGCAGTACATCCACCACGACTGCCTGAAGAGGTGGATCCAGACTAAAATACAGTCAGGTAAGTTTAATGACTGATTTAATTGTTGAAATGAATCATGATGGTGTGGCTCTGAACTGATCGAAGGAATGAAGTGTGTGTGTTACCATGTGTTTCCAGGGACCACACTGTCTGCGGTCAAAACCTGTGAGTTGTGTAAGGGGAGCCTAACACTGGATCTGGACGACTTTGACATGGAGGAGTTTTACCAAAGGCATGGTCAGACACAGGTACACAACATCCCTTCTTTTGCATATCCCTATAGCATACTATAGCATACATTTTCAGCTGGACCTTCACAACTAGCTAACTAGCTAACCGCAACCCCGGAGGATTACTCCTGGCTAGCGTTTCCACCCACTTAGCTTGAAGCTAGCCCGGCCAGAGCTCCTGTGCTACCACCGAAGCATACTCCTGGGCTACAATATCCGGCCCCACGACCGGTCTATCGATGTCACCGCATGAAGAGGCATAAACAGACTCACCCCATCGCGACGCCCCCCAAAGGCTAACTTTCTAGCCCTTGCTATCTCTTTGCTTGCTAATTCGGCCTGCTAACTGCTAGCTTGTTTAGCCCCGGTCCGCTAACTGCTACCTTGTTTAGCCCCGGTCCGCTAACTGCTACCTTGTTTAGCCCCGGCCTACTAACTGTTAGCTTGTTAGCACAGGCCTGCTAACCGTCTGAATCGCTGCGTCCCAAACACTCACTGGACCCATATTTACTTTCAATCTCTTTTCGATTTTTAATTTGTTTATACCTTCCGGTAACCTGCCTCACCCAATGTGATACGGAATCGCTATTATTTTTCATTTTTAGAACACGCTCAAGAACCTCCAGAAGCTAACCAGCTAACTAGCTACAAGCTATTTAGTCATTGTTAGCCACTGCTAGTGGCTTTTACCTTCTGCACAGCCAGCCAGTTTTTTAACCTGGATAATACTCGCCAGTCCAGCTTCCCTGCCCCATCCACTGCTGCCCCCTGGACACTGATCACTTGGCTACATAGCTGATGCATGCTGGACTGTCCATTAATCACGGTACTCCATTCTGCTTGTTTATGTTTTATCTGTCGGCCCCAGCCGCACTCAGGCTCTGTGTGTAGTTAATCCGACCCTCCCTGCCTAGTCAACGCCATTTTACCTGCTGTCGTTGTGCTAGCTGATTAGCTGTTGTTGTCTCACCTACTGTTTTAGCTACTGTTTTAGCTAGCTCTCCCAATTCAACACATGTGATTACTGTATGCCTCACTGTATGTCTCTCTCAAATGTCAATATGCCTTGTATACTGTTGTTCAGTTTAGTTATCATTGTTTTAGTTTACAATGGAGCCCCTAGTTCCACTCTTCATAACCCTGATACCTCCTTTGTCCCACCTCCCACACATGCGGTGACCTCACCCATTACAACCAGCATGTCCAGTGATACAACCTCTCTCATCATCACCCAGTGCCTGGGCTTACCTCCGCTGTACCCGCACCCCACCATACCCCTGTCTGCGCATTATACCCTGAATATATTCTACCATGCCCAGAAATCTGCTCCTTTTATTCTCTGTCCCCAACGCTCTAGGCGACCAGTTTTGATAGCCTTTAGCCGCACCCTCATTCTACTCCTCCTCTGTTCCGCGGGTGATGTGGAGGTAAACCCAGGCCCTGCATGTCCCGAGGCACCCTCATTTGTTGACTTCTGTGATCGAAAAAGCCTTGGTTTCATGCATGTCAACATCAGAAGCCTCCTCCCTAAGTTTGTTTTACTCACTGCTTTAGCACACTCTGCTAACCCTGATGTCCTTGCCGTGTCTGAATCCTGGCTCAGGAAGGCCACCAAAAATTCTGAGATTTCCATACCCAACTATAACATTTTCCGTCAAGATAGAACTGCCAAAGGGGGAGGAGTTAGCCTGCAAAGTAATGTCATACTTTCCAGGTCCATACCCAAACAGTTCAAACTACTAATTTTGAAAATTACTCTCTCCAGAAATAAGTCTCTCACTGTTGCCGCCTGCTACCGACCCCCCTCAGCTCCCAGCTGTGCCCTGGACACCATTTGTGAATTGATCGCCCCCCATCTAGCTTCAGAGTTTGTTCTGTTAAGTGACCTAAACTGGGATATGCTTAACGCCCCGGCAGTCCTACAATCTAAGCTAGATGCCCTCAATCTCACACAAATCATCAAGGAACCCACCAGGTACAACCCTAAATCTGTAGACAAGGGCACCCTCATAGACGTCATCCTGACCAACTGGCCCTCCAAATACACCTCCGCTGTCTTCAACCAGGATCTCAGCGATCACTGCCTCATTGCCTGTATCCGCTACGGAGCCACAGTCAAATGACCACCCCTCATCACTGTCAAACGCTCCCTAAAACACTTCTGTGAGCAGGCCTTTCTAATCGACCTGGCCCGGGTATCCTGGAAGGACATTGACCTCATCCCGTCAGTTGAGGATGCCTGGTCATTCTTTAAAAGTAACTTCCTCACCATTTTAGATAAGCATGCTCCGTTCAAAAATGCAGAACTAAGAACAGATATAGCCCTTGGTTCACTCCAGACCTGACTGCCCTCGACCAGCACAAAAATATCCTGTGGCGGACTGCAATAGCATCGAATAGTCCCAGCGATATGCAACTGTTCAGGGAAGTCAGGAACCAATACACGCAGTCAGTCAGGAAAGCTAAGGCCAGCTTCTTCAGGCAGAAGTTTGCATCCTGTAGCTCCAACTCCAAAAAGTTCTGGGACACTGTGAAGTCCATGGAGAACAAGAGCACCTCCTCCCAGCTGCCCACTGCACTGAGGCTAGGTAACACGATCACCACCGATAAATCCAGGATTATCGAAAACTTCAACAAGCATTTCTCAACAGCTGGCCATGCCTTCCGCCTGGCTACTCCAACCTCGGCCAACAACTCCGCCCCCCCCGCAGCTACTCGCCCAAGCCTCTCCAGGTTCTCCTTTACCCAAATCCAGATAGCAGATGTTCTGAAAGAGCTGCAAAACCTGGACCCGTACAAATCAGCTGGGTTTGACAATCTGGACCCTCTATTTCTGAAACTATCTGCCGCCATTGTCGCAACCCCTATTACCAGCCTGTTCAACCTCTCTTTCATATCGTCTGAGATCCCCAAGGATTGGAAAGCTGCCGCAGTCATCCCCCTCTTCAAAGGGGGAGACACCCTGGACCCAAACTGTTACAGACCTATATCCATCCTGCCCTGCCTATCTAAGGTCTTCGAAAGCCAAGTCAACAAACAGGTCACTGACCATCTCGAATCCCACCGTACCTTCTCCGCTGTGCAATCTGGTTTCCGAGCCGGTCACGGGTGCACCTCAGCCACGCTCAAGGTACTAAACAATATCATAACCACCATCGATAAAAGACAGTACTGTGCAGCCGTCTTCAACGACCTTGCCAAGGCTTTCGACTCTGTCAATCACCATATTCTTATCGGCAGACTCAGTAGCCTCGGTTTTTCGGATGACTGCCTTGCCTGGTTCACCAATTACTTTGCAGACAGAGTTCAGTGTGTCAAATCGGAGGGCATGCTGTCCGGTCCTCTGGCAGTCTCTATGGGGGTGCCACAGGGTTCAATCCCCGGGCCGACTCTTTTCTCTGTATATATCAATGATGTTGCTCTTGCTGCGGGCGATTCCCTGATCCACCTCTACGCAGACGACACCATTCTATATACTTCCGGCCCGTCCTTGGACACTGTGCTATCTAACCTCCAAACGAGCTTCAATGCCATACAACAGTCCTTCCGTGGCCTCCAACTGCTCTTAAACGCTAGTAAAACCAAATGCATGCTTTTCAACCGTTCGCTGCCTGCACCCGCACGCCTGACCAGCATCACCACCCTGGATGGTTCCGACCTTGAATATGTGGACATCTATAAGTACCTAGGTGTCTGGCTAGACTGTAAACTCTCCTTCCAGACTCATATCAAACATCTCCAAACGAAAATCAAATGAAGAGTCGGCTTTCTATTCCGCAACAAAGCCTCCTTCACTCACGCCGCCAAACTTACCCTAGTAAAACTGACTATCCTACCGATCCTCGACTTGTCATCGGGCGATGTCATCTACAAAATTGCTTCCAACACTCTACTCAGCAAACTGGATGCAGTTTATCACAGTGCCATCCGTTTTGTCACTAAAGCACCTTATACCACCCACCACTGCGACTTGTATGCTCTAGTCGGCTGGCCCTCGCTACATATTCGTCGCCAGACCCACTGGCTCCAGGTCATCTACAAGTCCATGCTAGGTAAAGCTCCGCCTTATCTCAGTTCACTGGTCACGATGGCAACACCCATCCGTAGCACGCGCTCCAGCAGGTGTATCTCACTGATCTCGCCTTTCGTTCCAGTTCTCTGCTGCCTGTGACTGGAACGAATTGCAAAAATCGCTGAAGTTGGAGACTTTTATCTCCCTCACCAACTTCAAACATCTGCTATCTGAGCAGCTAACCGATCGCTGCAGCTGTACATAGTCTCGGTAAATAGCCCACCCATTTTTACCTACCTCATCCCCATACTGTTTTTATTTATTTACTTTTCTGCTCTTTTGCACACCAATATCTCTACCTGTACATGACCATCTGATCATTTATCACTCCAGTATTAATCTGCAAAATTGTAATTATTCGCCTACCTCCTCATGCCTTTTGCACACAATGTACATAGACTCCCCTTTTTTTTCTACTGTGTTATTGACTTGTTAATTGTTTACTCCATGTGTAACTCTGTGTTGTCTGTTCACACTGCTATGCTTTATCTTGGCCAGGTCGCTGTTGCAAATGAGAACTTGTTCTCAACTAGCCTACCTGGTTAAATAAAGGTGAAATAAAAAAATAAAATAAAAAATACCCAGCTGTGCAATAACTGTATCAGTCTATTGTTGTGACTTATAAATGCTTATCTGTGTGGTAGCAGGCTGACGTTTACCGTCATGAATCTTGCTCTGGAGGCAGAGCTGAGAAATTTCCACTAGATGTGTCAGCTGCAAAGTCAAAATTGGCTATATTGTAATAATTCATGAAAATCAAAATTTGCCTTTAGTTCATAATTTGACGTTAGGGTTAGGCATTTGGGTTAGCAGTGTGAACATTTGAACATCTTGCCCATGTTCTGTTATAATCTCCACACGGCACAGCCAGAAGAGGACTGGCCACCCCTCATAACCTGGTTCCTCTCTAGGTTTCTTCCTAGGTTTTGGCCTTTCTAGGGAGTTTTTCCTAGCCCCCGTGCTTCTACACCTGCATTGCTTGCTGTTTGGGGTTTTAGGCTGGGTTTCTGTACAGCTCTTTGAGATAGCAGCTGATGTACGAAGGGCTATATAAAATTGATTTGATTTGAATGTTAGGATTAGGTTTCAAATCAGATTTTATGACTTTGTGGCTGTGCCAGCTAGTGACCACTCTGCAGATCTGCCTCCAGAACAAGATTCATGATGAAAAACACTAACCTGCTGTGTGATATGGCATGCTAGTAGGAGTAAATATTAGTAGGTTGTTTATCTCATCCATATTCTCTTTTAAGCTCCTCTGACTTCCCTGCCGTCCCAGGTGGAGCAGACCAGTCCAGAGCTGTACATGTTGCTGGTCCTTCGGCAGAGGTTCTCAGAGCTGCTGCAGGTGGCCCAGTCACGTAGCAACGCTGTCTCTAGGGTAGGGAGGATCTATTTCATGGTGATGGTGCTCATGCAGTTAGGGACTAACGTCCTGTTCCCCAATGGTACAGACTACTCCACAGCTATCCATTTATACATACAGTATCACAAGTTAATGCTGTTGTTACTCCTTCAGAAAGTAGATAGCCTATATCTAAGCCTGTTTTAAAGGTGAGGTACACAGTAGAAGTGAGAGAGAGGGATTTAAAACAAGATGACTCACTAGGCTTCCCATAAATAATGGAGTATAACTAATTGGTACATTCATGATTATCTGCTACAGTATGAGATAGATTGAAGGTCAGAAATGTTTCTTTATCTTAGATGGCTACCAGACTGTACCTGATTCAGAGAACAGCAGGGGCCAACAGTAGGTGACGACAGTGTTGATCATTTGGTGACAGAAATACTGTGCAAATCTAAATGGATCAACATTTGATAGCCAGAGTTCTTATATTGAGATGTCTGCAATTTACTAAATAATTGCCTTCTTTGTAAAAATGGATTTGAGGAGTAAATCTGATTTTAAATCATTTGATTTGAAAGATTGTTAGGTTTAAAGGACAACTTTGATTGAAGAATGATTGATCAATGGAACCTGTTGTGTTTACTGGCCTTTTATTAAAAAATATATCAACAAATTAATATGTTTTATTGTCACATAGGTGCAGTGAAATGTGTCACACTCTCTGAATAGCTATCTACAGTTGAATAACAGCAGTTGACTGGATGTTGTCTTGATTCTCCCTCAGGTTTGATGGGTTTCTCTTCTTCCACGCACACTGAGGGTGAGAGCCAGCAGAGGGAGCCAGAGAGGCAATCACACGCCAGGGACACCTGACCCACCCACCTGACACCTTCACCCTTCTTACTTCCTGTTTTTAAATCCTGGGTGAAGTGACGTTTATGATGAATTTATTCTAACTTATTTCATGAAATGATTTTAACACACAATGCAGTGCATTTTATTCAATGGTACCATCTGGACAGAGGAGAAATAAACTTGACAGAGGTGGTGGGTATAATAAATACATGTATTCTTATCTATTTAAGTTAAATGAATTACTTATTACACTATTTATTACATTTCTATTATTAGGATTTTAACATCAGCTTTGCTTTTATCTTGCACACTATGGCATTTAACAGATATGACTTGATAGATGGAAGAAGGCTCTTTAATGCTGCTAATTGTTGGAACAGTAAACAGAAATAAACATCCAGAAAATAGAAGTTAAATTCTTAAGGAAATCAACTAGAAAGTCAAACTCAGGGAGCTAGTTTTTATATCAGATGTTTGGTGCGAACCTTTCAATCTTTTTACATACACAGACACTGTAGTTTTACTGTACTGTTTTACTGTATAGTACTGTACTGTCTAAGTCTCAATGGCTTTCTTTCTTTCATAACTTCCTGTAGCTGAAGAAACTTAGTTCATTGTCAAGTTTCAGACCAACTTAAAACAAATTAGCGTAAATAAAATCTTTCAATCGATGAATGTGTTGTTCGGACTCGACTCAAGTTGCTGTGACCATGGGAGAGTTGTTCTTGGTAATGTGCATCAGTGTAACATGTGTGAAATCACTGATGCTCTTCACTGAGATCCCTGTGATGTGACTCAGCTCCTCCACTACCTGGTGATCAATGGTTGGGCCGTTACTAGTTCACTGAGCAGCATGCACTGTAGTAACCAAACACTAGTTTTTAGCGAAAGTTTACAATCCAACTTCAAAATAATAGCTTAAACCTTACTAAGTATGGAAGAAATAAAAGTTAATACTATGACTGTTTACAAGAAGGATATATTATAGTAGCTGATCACCTGTTCCCAGTTAGTGACATTGAGGATGTATGCACCCACAGCAATGACACCAACACCAAGAAGCATGCAGTCTTCAGTCACCGACACGAAAGTCTTTCTGTTGGTTTTCAAAGGGGACACATGCTTATTTATGGCTGTTACACTGCTGTTAACTAAACACACACGGCCTACTGTTACTAACATTGAGAGGGGAGAACTATGGCTGCCAATGGCCCTGGTCAAAAGTAGAGCACTATAGGGAATAGGGTGCCTTTAGGGACACAACCTACCTCTGTTCGTCAGATGGGCTCAGGCACTGAGTCGTGGCCTTGAGCAGGGAGTCATAGATGGCTGTCCTCTGGAGGTAGGTGAACTGGAGCACATGTCTGCTGAGGTGATGCAGGTGCTCCACAGGGATAGAAGAGTCATTGTGCCCTGTAGGATATGGTGGGTAGTGAATAAATAGTTACATACCGGAAACACCAAGAGGCATTTAAAAAAAAATGTTTTTATTGGATATCCAAAACATACAATATACTTGCAGTGAAGCAGCTTAACAACTACACCATACCAGTCATCCAACAGACTCCCATTCAGAGCGACACACAGAAGCATCCGGGGTTAATGCCCTGCTCAAGGGCACGTTGACAGAACTCCCACCAGGACAAAAAAAGTGAACCCGAACCCTCCAAGATCAACCCACAGTTCCATCATAGGTTACATCATCAATTCAAGACCCCCCAAGTTGAAACATTTTTCTGATGATTTGAAAAAATAATCTTCAGGAGTAGGCAGCGCCATAAGTGAGTAAACTGAGATTTGACTAAGGAGTTAAATCAGGGCAATTTCTTCATAAATAGACAGGTATTTACTTCTCCATGGTTGCAGGATCCTGTCTGTTTTTACAAGTTTTCTATTGAAATTCATTGTGGAGAGCTTATTTATATATTTTGTGATATGAATACCAAGTATGTCTACTTCACCATCAGCCCATTATATACAGCTGAAGTCGGAAGTTTACATACACCTTAGCCAGATACATTTAAACTCAGTTTTTCACAATTCCTGACATTTAATCCTAGTAAAAAATTACCTGTCTTAGGTCAGTTAGGATCACCACTTTATTTAAATAATGTGAAATGTCAGAATAATAGAAGACAGTGATTAATTTCAGCTTTTATTTCTTTCATCACATTACCAGTGGGTCAGAAGTTTACATACACTCAATTAGTATTGGGTAGCATTGGCTTTAAATTGTTTAACTTGGGTCAAACGTTTCAGGTAGCCTTCCACAAGCTTCCCAAAATAAGTTGGGTGAATTTTGGCCCATTCCCCCTGACAGAGCTTGTGTAACTGAGTCAGGTTTGTAGGCACATGCTTTTTCAGTTCTGCCCAAATGATTTCTATAGTATTGAGGTCAGGGCTTTGTGATGGCCCCTCCAATACCTTGACTTTGTTGTCCTTAAGCCATTTTGCCACAACTTTGGAAGTATTCTTGGGGTCATTGTCAATTTGGAAGACCCATTTACGACCAAGCTTTAACTTCCTGACTGATGCCTTGAGATGTTGCTTCAATATATCCACATCATTTTCCTCCCTCATGATGCCATATATTTTGTGCACCAGTCCCTCCTGCAGAAAAGCACCCCCACAACATGATGCTGCCACCCCTGTGCTTCACAGTTGGGATGGTGTTCTTCGGCTTGCAAGCTACCCTCTTTTTCCTCCAAACATAACGATGGTCATTATGGCCAAAAAGTTATATTTTTGTTTCATCAGACCAGAGGACATTTCTCCAAAAAGTACGATCTTTGTCCCCATGTGCAGTTGCAAACCGTAGTCTGGCTTTTTTTTTATGGCGGTTTTGGAGCAGTGGCTTCTTCCTTGCTGAGCGGCCTTTCAGGTTATGTCGATATAGGACTAATTTTACTGTGGATATAGATACTTTTGTACCGGTTTCCTCCAGCATCTTCACAAGGTCCTTTGCTGTTGTTTTTTTCGCACCAAAGTACGTTCATCTCTAGGAGACAGAACGCGTCTCCTTCCTGAGAGGGTTGATGGCTGTGCGGTCCCATGGTGTTTATACTTGCGTACTATTGTTTATACAGATGAACGTGGTACCTTCAGGCGTTTGGAAATTGCACCCAAGGATGAACCAGACTTGGTTGATTTATTTTTATTTTCCAATGATGTCAAGCAAAGAGGCACTGAGTTTGTATGTAGGCCTTGAAATACATCCACAGGTACACCTCAAATTGACTCTAATTATGTCAATTAGCCTATAAGAAGCTTCTAAACCCATGACATCACTTTCTGGACATTTCCAAGCTGTTTAAAGGCACAGTCAACTTAGTGTATGTTAACTTCTGACCCACTGGAATTGTGATACAGTGAATTATAAGTGTAATGATATGTCTGTAAACAATTGTTGGAAAAATTACTTGTGTCATGCACAAAGTAGATGTCCTAACCAACTTGCCAAAATTATATTTTGTTAACAAGAAATTTGTGGAGTGGTTGAAAAACGAGTTTTAATGACTCCAACCTAAGTGTGTGTAAACTTCCGACTTCAACTGTAGGAAAACTGCAGGGTAATGTAAAAGTTGTATTTTTTAAAGATCCGAATACGTAATATTGTACACTAATAATAATTTGGTTTTAGTCCAGAGAGTACATAAAAGCTATCTAGATCTTCAATGATACATTGCAGGGATCTAGCTTGCGGACTTAATATAAAACTTGAGTCATCGGCATACATGGACACCTTTGTTTTTAAGCCTTGGATTTATAATCCTCTAATGTTGTTATTGGATCTGATTTTAATAGCTAGCCTCTTACGTCGACCTGAGACGCAGACGTCCCATCTAGGCATCTGGAAATGCAAATGCGCTACGCCAAATGCTAATAGCACTCGTTAAAACTCAAACGTTCATCAAAACACACATGCAGGGCATTGAATTAAAGCTACACTCGTTGTGAATCTAGCCAACAAGTCAGATTATTAAAATGCTTTTCGGCGAAAGCATGAGAAGCATGAGAAGCTATTATCTGATAGCATGCAACACCCCGAAATACCTGAAGGCGACGTAAACAAAAGAATTAGCGTAGCCGGCGCTACACAAATAGCAGAAATAAAATATAAAACTTTCATTACCTTGGACGAGCTTCTTTGTTGGCACTCCTATATGTCCCATAAACATCACTATTGGGTCTTTTTTTCGATTAAATCGGTCCATATATACCCAAAATATCCATCTATTCAAAACGCTACGTCATTTTTTTTAAATTAAAAAAGTCGACGATAAACTTTCACAAAACACTTCGAAATACTTTTGTAATCCCACTTTAGGTATTAGTAAACGTTAATAATCTATCAAATTGATCACGAGGCGATGTGTATTCAATAGCTCCACGTCTTCAAATCATCTTCCAAAATCTCTCTTCCATAACTTCCTGTCGGAGACCGGATGGAAAGTGGTCTCTCTAACTCGTTTGACCAAGAAACAACGAGAAGGCAATTGACAAGAGTGGTGACATCGTGTGGAAGCTGTAGGACTTGCAATCTCGGCCCTATTTAATTTCGTGCCCCTTGAACAATACATGCAAGTGGCGCATGGATATTTTTTTCAGTTTTCAGTGATCAGTTTTTCTTGCGCTTTTCGATGAAACAGACGCTCTGTTATAGTCACAGAGGTGATTTAACCAGTTTTAGAAACGTGAGAGTGTTTTCTATCCACACATACTAATCATATGCATATACTATATTCCTGGCATGAGTAGCAGGACGCCGAAATGTTGCGCGATTTTTAACAGAACGTTCGAAAAAGTAGGGGGTAGGATCAACAGGCTAGCATTTCGATGGCCATAATGAATAGATATGGTGACAGCGGATACCCTTGTTTAACTCCTCTTGACATTTCAAAACTCTCTGAGAAGTAGCCGTTATTTACTATTTTACACCTGGGATTGCTATACATTATTTTTACCCATTTTATAAGAGAATCACCTAATTTGAAAAAATCCAGGCATTTATAAATAAAAATCCAGTCTTACTTTATCAAATGCCTTTTCAAAATCTGCGATAAATACCAGGCCTGGCTTCTTAGATGTTTCATGATGTTCTATTATTTCTAGTAGTTGTCGTATATTATCTCCAATGTATCATCCATGTTAAAAACCTGTCTGATCAGGATGAACAATACCTGGTAAAACCTTTTTAATTCTGAATGCTATGCATTTCACTAGTATTTTGCATCACAACATTGAAGTGTAAGGGGCCTCCAGTTTTTTAGATAGACTGGGTCTTTATATTTGCCATTCGGGTCTTGTTTTAATAATAGAGAAATCAGACCTTTCTGCTGAGTACCTGCAAGACTACCATTTCTTTAGGAGTAGTTAAAACAATCTAACAATGGAGCTTTTAGTATATCAAAAAAGGCTTGATATACCTCTACCGGTATGCAATCAAGCACTGGGGTTTTTCCAGACTGAAAGGATTTAATAGCCTCAAAACGTTATTGCTCTTTAATTTGGCCTTCACACTGATCTTTCTGTACATTTGTTAATTTGCCATTTTTTATATTATTTGGAAATAATTCCTTACTGTGATAATCTTCATTCAGTTGGACAGTTGGAGAAGATGGGACGGAAAAGAGAACATCTGCCTAAAATAATTAGCTTCCTCTTAAAATATCATTCGGAGAATCATAGATGACTCCGTCTTCAGTAACGAGTTTCCACAAATTATTTTTGTTAGTGTTGCTGTATTGGCAATTCAGGGAGAATTTTGTGCATTTTTCTCCATATTCCATCCAGTTTGCTTTATTTTTGTAATAGATTACATTAGATCGTTCTTGAATAAGTTTCTCAAGTTCTTTTTGTTTTTCGTCTAACTTAGTTTGTATCTCTGTAGTACCGTTTTTATTGCTATCTACCTGTACTATTAGTTCATGGATTTCCCTTGTTAATCTCGTCTCTTTAGCCAGAAACGGCTTTTTTATTATTGATAAATATTGAATGACCTCTGAAGGTACATTTAAAAGGTATCCCAAACAATGCGGGGATTTGCTGAACCTATATTATACTGGAAAAATTCAGTTATAAATTATTTTGTCTTAGTTAAAAATAAGTTGTCCTCGGGGGGACAAAATGGCACCGTAGAGAGAACACGGTGTTTCAGCGAGCTCTCGTGGCATTCGTAAATTTATATTCTTACATTAATCTCCTAGCTTGAAAAAGTGGTAGAATTGGCTAAATAAGTTACCATATAATGAGTGTTGATGACTATTTCGCAAAAATCTCCGACAACATGCCCAATAGAACTACTAAGAAGTCGACCAAAACCACCACCCCTGTGGATGTGCATGAGGAGCTAGCTAACGTTAGCGAAGCTAACACCATTGCTGATCCAGGCACAATGGACCTGATGATTCAAAAGATGACTGATAACATGACTAAAGTGATCGATGCTAAGATAAGAACGGTCTTGGAAGCAATAGCAGGCCATTCAGCTGAAATACAGAGCATTGTGAAACGTGTTGTTGAGGCGGAAGGGAGAATTGCTGCAGTGGAAACTTCAACTACATCTATGGACGCTAAGATAAAAGCACTTGAGAAACAGGTGCGCGAAATGGCGGAGCACATTGACGACTTGGATAATCGAGGACGCAAATGCAATATTCGTGTTGTGGGACTCCCGGAAAATTCTGAAGGGACACGTTCAGTAAAATTCTTTGAGGAATGGATCCCTGGCTACCTACAAATGGACACTAAGGCTGGTCGTGTGAAGCTGGACAGAGCCCATCGCTCTCAAGCACCGATACCCGGTCCCAATCAGCGCCCACGGCTGGTGGTTATAAAGTTCCACAACTTCACCGACAAGCAGCGCGTCATGGATGCGGCTAGAAACATCGGCTCTGATGGTAGTCAACATAAAGGTCCAAAGGTCTCATTCTTCAATGATTATTCCACAGTGGTTGTACGAAGACGCAAAGCGTTTGATGAGGCGAAGGCTCGACTCAGGAGAATGAAGATGGACTACGCACTGTTGTACCCGGCCACATTGAAGATTATGGTCAACGGATCACCTAAAAAGCTCTACACACCTGAAGAGGCTGCTGCGTTTATTGACTCTCTCGGGTAAATAACTTTAAGCTGCACCTCCACAGCATTGAATAACTTTGTTTATTTTTGGTTGAATCTGATCATGAAACAGTGGTGTGAGTCCTCACGTACTCCGGCTCAGTAATATTCGTATCTTTATTATTTTTCTTGCTAAAGTAATAGCCGCTATAGCTCAGGCTGAGATATGTGTGAATCCATATTGGTGCCCAGGCTTGGTTTTAGGTGGAAGAGCCTCAATCTTTTTCTATTGATTTTCTTTTCCATATATATAAAGGATGAGGCTATTGAGCGGCAATGCGGACTTAAGAGTCTACATTGGAGAGTTGAAATCCCCTGCATGTTAGCTAGTGGGAAAACCCCCTTTTGGATTTTTACATGTTTAATTTTTGGGTTTAGTATAGTTCGAGTTCAGGGTTCATATTTTTTGTTTATGCTCAGTGAGATAGAGGAGAGTTCAACACATGGAAAAAGGTACCACCCCACTTTTACAGTAGGATCCAGTCTGGATATTGAATGGTCAAGATACAATGGCAGATAACAGACTGCGTGTATGTACGTGGAACATTAGAGGGAGCCATAACCCCATTAAAATGAAGAAAGTACTGTCTTTTTTGGAAAAAGAAAATATTGATATTGCCCTGTTGCAAGAAACTCATTTGGATGATAAGGAGCACCTGAAATTACAACAAGGAGGGTTTGGTCAAGTGTTTTTCTCATCATCCAGAAGTAGAGGTGTAGCAATTCTGGTGAAAAAGAACTTACCACTTAAGGTCTTGAATTGTGTGAAAGATACATTTGGTCGCTTTGTTATAATTAATGGTACTTTACAAGGGCAGAACATTTCCATAATGAATATTTACTTCCCCCCTGCTCACCCCCCTGATTTCCTCACTAAGGCATTTCTAGACTTTTCAGAATTAAACTCAGACACTGCAGTGGTTGAGGGAGATTTTAACTGCTTGTTGAACCCCCTTATTGATAAGTTTCCCAGTGGTATAGCTTCACTCTCTCCTCAAGCTAAGTCACTTAAAGTTATTTGTGATGATCTGGGGTATGCGGATGTCTGGAGAGCTTTCCATCCCTCCAACAGAGAGTTCACTTTTTTCTCTGCACCTCATGGATGTCAGACTAGAATAGATTATTTTTTTATGCCCAAGACGTCTTTGCAGTCTGTTTTATCCGCTAGGATAGGAAGCATAGTCATATCTGATCATGCTGAGGTGATCCTGGACATAACACTCAACGGGGCATTCAATCGGTCAAGACATTGGAGGTTGAACACAACCATTCTTAAAGACCATACATTCACATCATATTTTATAACAGAGTTTAAAGCATTTTTCTCTATTAACTCTCAATCAACAGATAACCCCTCGCTCCTTTGGGAGACCTGTAAAGCGTATTTTAGGGGTCTGACTATGTCATACACAGCTACTAAGAGACGGAAAAAGCGGGAAAAGCAAAAAATGTTAGAGGGTGAATTAGGAACTAAAGAGAAGGACTACATTAAAACACCCACTCCTGCCCTATTAAAGGAAATATCAGTCATTAGATCAACGTTAGACTCTCTCCTAACACAGGACGCTGAAAAGAAAATGAGATTTGTCAGGCAAAAGCTATATGAACATGGCGATAAGCCAGGAAAGTACTTGGCATACCTAGCTAAAAAGAGGGCTGACTCTCAGTCAATTGCTACTATTACTGATTCTGATGGTAATCATTTATATGAAAATAAATTGATAAGTGACTCATTTAAGAAATTTTATACAAACCATTATGCCTCAGAACTTCCAAAGGATGCACCCAAATTAATGGAGAACTTGTTTTGTAAGATTGAGCTCCCTACTATCTCCGAAGAGCAGAGGTCCCTCCTTAATGCCCCTATTACCAAGGAAGAGATCATGTTCGCAATTAAGAATCTGCAAAATGGTAAGGCCCCAGGACCAGACGGGTTTTGTAGTGAGTTCTATAAAGAGTTCCATGGCCTGATCCTTGAGCCATTGCGTGATATGTTTAACCACTCATTTTCAAATGACCAACTCCCTCAAACGCTGAGAGCAGCCAACATTTCACTTATTCTCAAAAAAGGGAAAATGTCCAGAGTCTTGTTCCTCATACAGACCAATTTCCCTTCTGAATGTGGATAGAAAATTGCTTTCTAAAATTCTAGCCACAAGATTAGAGGACTCACTGCCACTAATTGTGAAAGGAGACCAAACTGGCTTCATTAGGGGCCGTAAGTCATGCAACAACGTCAGGCGGCTTCTTAATGTAATTCAAGCCTACCAACAAAGTGCTGTGGATGGTCTTGTGCTCTCCCGAGATGCTGAGAAAGCATTTGATCGTGTGGATTGGTCTTACCTATTATTTGCTCTAAATAAATTTGGTCTGGGGGACAACTTTATAAAATGGGTGAAAGTTTTATATGATGATCCTCAGGCTGCTGTCCTTACTAATGGGCTACGGTCAAATAGCTTCTCTATACACAGAGGTACCAGACAGGGCTGTCCTTTATCCCCCCTCCTCTTTGCACTCGTTATGGAACCACTGGCCGAGGCCACCCTGCTATGCAGGGGCTGCTCATTGGTGATGTTCACCATAAGATAAGCTTGTGTGCTGATGATGTCCTGATATTCATCTCTAGTCCCGAGACTTCAATTACATCTCTTATTAATATTATTGAATTATTCAGCGAATTCTCAGGCTACAAGATTAACCTTACTAAGTCAGAGGCTATGCCACTTGGTAGCCTACACTCTGTACCTAATACTTCTCCCCCCTTCCCTTTTAAATGGTCTCCCTCAGGTTTCATGTATCTGGGTATATTTGTAACTCCTAAATTCCAGCTAATGTACAAAGCCAATTTTGTTCCCTTGTTTGATACAATAAGACAGGATCTGGATCGCTGGAACTCTCTCCCGATTTCTTGGTTGGGTAGAATATCCATCTTGAAAATGAACATTTTACCTAGACTACTTTACCCAATCCAAATGATCCCAGTATTACTCTCCAATAAGGTAATAAAGGATGTAAATGGATGGCTAAGTTCCTTTATATGGAGTAAACGCAAGCCAAGACTTAAGATGGCAATATTGCAGCTGCCAAGTTCTATGGGCGGCTTGGACCTGCCCAATATCAGGTTCTATCAATGGTGTGCCCACCTTTGTTATATTTCTGACTGGATCACAAATGATGACTCCTCTATTTGGTTAGACATTGAGACTTCTCTTTCAAAATACCCCTTACAGGATCTTTTATTTTTCAGAAGTTTCAAGTCTGTAGAAGATCACTGCAATAATCCCGTTACACTTAACACACTCAAAGTATGGAGGTCAGTTCAACGCTTCCTGGGAAGGCCCAAACTAACCTCTGCTCTTACCCTAATTCTTAACAACCCAGATTTCAGTCCAGGATTGCTGGATGCTGGCTTTAACTTATGGCTTAATAAGGGCATACGCAGGCTAAATGACTTATTTGCTGATAAGATTTTGTTGTCATTTGAGCAGATGGTCGAGAAATATCGACTCCCAAAGCAGGACTTTTTCCGCTTCCTACAAGTAAGACATTGTATTCTGAAGAGCACCACCTTAATTGGTAAGCCTGATGTGTCTGTCATTGAAAGAATGCTTTTTTTCGCACAAAGGAAAATGTCTGTAAGTCTGTTTTATGATACTTTAAGGTCCTTTTCTGCTGTCAACACACAGAGGGTGAAACAAGTGTGGGAGAAAGAATTGTCTGTACTATTGACGAAGAGATGTGGGAGGACATTTGGAGATATGCAAAAACAATATCTATATGTAACCGTACTAGAGCAATCCAATTAAGAATAATACACAGATTGCATATATCCCCAAATCGCAGACATGCTTTTAGCCCCACTTCCTCTTCCCCTCAGTGTCTTAAATGCAAAACTGATACAGGCACCCTAACACATTGTTTATGGTCATGTACCAAAATACAAAGATACTGGTCTGGTGTTCTGCAAGAAATTGAAAAGATCCTAGGGGTTGATCTAGAATTGGACCCAGTTTCTTTACTGTTAGGTCTCCCTAGTAGGCATGTTACTTCTGTGGGTAAAAGGAGGCTTTACAACATCCTTACCTTCGCAGCGAGGAAAAACATCATTTTACAGTGGATTAGTGATAAGGTTCCTTCTATTAAAGATTGGCATAAGATACTATTTGAATGGGTGCCTCTGGAATATCTGACATGTACATTGCATTCTAAAACAGACCAGTTCTACAAAGTATGGGAACCTTATCTAAATTACCTAGAACCTGAGGTATCAGCTATTATGCTGCAAGGATTCTCTTAGAATGGCGGGGATCTATGTATTTCAGAACTACACTGTACGTTCCATGTGTGGAACCTAACCTCTTGGTTTAAACTGAGCTTTTTTGTTTAATTTCTGTTTGTAAGTTTGTTTAAAATGTATGTATTGAGAGACGCAATGATGGTGATGGGGTGAGAGAAGCACCGAGCGGGAAGAGGAAAATGGTGTACGTATGTATGGGTGTGTATATGTGTGTGCGTGCGTGTATGTATGCGTATGTGTGTGTATATGCATGGGTATATGTATGTGTGTGTATGTATGTATATGCACGCAGATATGTGTAAGTGGGTGATGTTTTTCTTGTTTTTGTTCTGTGTGCTTTGTCTCTGTTGTTGTATCTCTTAATATGGGTGAAAATTGTGAAATTCCAATAAAAATACTGTTACAAAAAAATAAGTTGTCCTCCAGTAAACTTTTATTAAATTTCCAATATCTCCGTCCACGTGGAAAACCTATATGTGAATGCCAATTAAATGATGATCCAATCGCATCCAATCGTCCCCTATTAAAACTTTTTTTACCTTTATTGCAAGAGAGAAAAAGTAGTCAAGACAACTAGCTTGATGAAGTCTCCTCCATGTATATCTCACTAGGTCGGGGTTTTTTAGTCTCCAAATATCCACTATTTCTAACGTGTCCATAATATTTGTGATTTCCTTAAGGGCACAGTGATGATAGTTGGTAGAGTGATTACCTTTACGGTCCATTGAGGTACTTAACACTGTGTTATAGTCTCCTACCATAATGATTTGATCATTTATTGCCTGTAAGTTCAATAAATTGGTATAAGTGTTTTTGAAGAAGTATGGATCATCCTGATTTGGACCATATAGATTAAATGAGCCAAATCTCTTTTTCGTCCACTTTCATATTCAAAAAGATCCACCTTCCTTGCAAATTTCCTGACTATTTGCACATTCAGATCAACATTTTTGTTAATTAATATCATCAACACCTTTTGAGTTCCTTTGTCCATGACAGAAAATTATTTCACCACCCCATTCCTTTTTCCAACTGGCTATACTTATTTCACCCCTTACCATAACTAGATACTATTCTCAGTCTAAATTGACCATAATTAGTGACTTTTCACTGCCATCAGAGATATGACAGTCAAAATTAGAGCATTCAAATGTCTGATATTTAGAATTCAAGAAATAGGTTCTAGCAATATTTGTTTTATTCCCTTGCCTGTGAGCCAATGCCACATATGTTAGAAAATTGAGACAAGATATTATATGTGTAGTAAATCTGAGTAGGTTGATGTGTATGATATTAGATGTGATTTAGTGAGTGTGCACGATGTTTGTATAAGAGTAAGACTATAATGCGTGCTGTCCTGATATTTTCCCCATGCTTGTTGTAAACATATATAAACTTGTAGACAAATACTTAAAAAAGATACACAAACAAGAAACATATTAAATATTAAAACAGTTCTCGACAATAGAGTGAGAGAAAAGAGAGAAAGAGAGTGAGAGGAGAGAGCAAGATCAGGTGTGTGTGTGTATGTATAAGTCTGTATGTGTATGCGAGCATGTAATTGAGTATGTGTGTGTTCATATCCACTTCATAGTGTTCAGATATTTTTACAGTTCCCATACTTTCTTTTTTTCAGAACCTGAAGTCCCTGTAGAATTTAGTACAGCCATGGTGTTATGGAGCTGTCTCTGAATAGCTGTCCATCTATAAAGAGTATGTCCACAATGAGGAAGGCACGCTTACCCTTCTCCCTCTGTTGCCTTTGTTCCGGATACAGTCTCTTACGACGTTTGTTTATCTCCCTTGGAAATTGGTCATTGAGACCGAATTTGGTCCCTTTTAAGCTCCCTTCCCCTGCTTTGATAATCTCCTTTTGTTGGTAGTGTTCAAATTTTGCGATGATCGGTCGGGGACCCTTGGTCTTGTCGCTCCGGGCTCCAAGTCTGTGTACTCGGTGGAAAGCCACCTTATTTACAGTCTCTATAGGAAGTTTCAAGGCAGATTGCATGAATTCTCTGATCTCGCCCTCTGGATTATCGGATACATCCTCAGGAACCCCAGAAAAAAATGATTTTTACGCATGCTACGACTTTGTATGTCTAGTAGCGACTCCTTCATCACTGTTTTCCCTGAAAAAACTATCCATGTTGGAATCATGGATTTTTACCTTGGCTGTGAGTGCCTTGTTCTCTCCTTGGAGCGTGAGAATTTCACTCTGGCTAAACTCCAAACTCCCCCTCAGCCCTGCTACCTCCTCACACAACTTTTCCAGAGGCATTTTACTGTATAAACATTTTACAGCAGTGGGCTAAATCAGGGTCACAGAGTGATTCTTGGTAGTCTTAAACAAATCTATTTTGAAACAGAAATATACACCGCGCGCACACACATGGTTATGGGATTTTTTTTTTAAAGAAGACACCTGTACCATGTCAGATATAGAGTTGAAATGTATTCAATTGTGAGTTTGCATCCCAATATTACACTTTATATACATTTTTATTTTTTCATGTAACCTTTATTTAACTAGGCAAGTCAGTTAAGAACAAATTCTTATTTACAATGACGGCCTACCCAGAAGACAGAAGACTGGAATATAACAAAACGGTTTGACATAGAAACATTGGATTTATCAAGGTTTTTTAAAATAATATTTTTAAAAGATATTAATAACATTCTGCCCATGAGACCAAAGAGGGCGCTTTTGGTCATTGCCTGTAGGCAATGGGTTCTACAGGCCTAAATAGGAATGTAGCATGTAATGTAGACCTCATTACAGCAAAATGTCATGTCTCTTTTTATGGTTATCATAAGGACTACAGAATGTGAAATACTTACCAAGCACCTCCAGGAGTATCTCAACATAAGTCAGAGGGTTGGGGGTGTTTAGCCTGAAGTCAAGTGCTTTCAAGATCATCAGCTCCATGTCCATGATAGTTTGTTTGGAAATGCTGTGGCCCATCGAGTGAAGAAACTGCGCTGCTGTGTTGTTGTCAACCACCTGGTAAAGTAAAAGGTGAGAAACGTATTATTGACATTATGAATGGTGATACAAATGGTGATCTACAGATTAGAGGTTGGCCGATTAATTAGGGCCGATTTCAAGTTCACAACAATCGGTAATTGCCATTTTTGGACGCAGATTATGGCCGATTACATTACATTCTCCTGTGTTGCATATAATCAATGCGGTGCCTGTCAATTTATCCTCGAATCACAGCCTACTTCGCCAAACGGGGAGGATTTAACAATAACGCATTCGCAAAAAAAGCACAATCGTTGCACAAATGTACCTAACCATAAACATCAATGTCTTTCTTAAAATCAATACACAGAAGTATATATTTTTAAACCTGCATATTTAGTTCAAATAAATTCATGTTAGCAGGCAATATTAACTAGGGAAATTGTGTCACGTCTCTTGCGTTCGTTGCAGTTTGGGCCACCTGGCTTGTTGCGAACTAATTTGCCAGAATTTTACATAATTATGACATAACATTGAAGGTTGTGCAATATAACAGCAATATTTAGACTTAGGGTTGCCACCCATTCGATAAAATACGGAACGGTTCCGTGAATTTCACTGAAAGAATAAACGATTTGTTTTCAAAATGATAGTTTCCGGATTTGACCATATTAATGACCAAAGACTCATATTTACAGTGCCTTGCGAAAGTATTCGGCCCCTTGAACTTTGCGACCTTTTGCCACATTTCAGGCTTCAAACATAAAGATATAAAACTGTATTTTTTTGTGAAGAATCAACAACAAGTGGGACACAATCATGAAGTGGAACGACATTTATTGGATATTTCAAACTTTTTTAACAAATCAAAAACGGAAAAATTGGGCGTGCAAAATTATTCAGCCCCCTTAAGTTAATACTTTGTAGTGCCACCTTTTGCTGCGATTACAGCTGTAGGTCGCTTGGGGTGTCTCTATCAGTTTTGCACATCGAGAGACTGAATTTTTTTCCCATTCCTCCTTGCAAAACAGCTCGAGCTCAGTGAGGTTGGATGGAGAGCATTTGTGAACAGCAGTTTTCAGTTCTTTCCACAGATTCTCGATTGGATTCGGGTCTGGACTTTGACTTGGCCATTCTAACACCTGGATATGTTTATTTTTCGAACCATTCCATTGTAGATTTTGCTTTATGTTTTGGATCATTGTCTTGTTGGAAGACAAATCTCCGTCCCAGTCTCAGGTCTTTTGCAGACTCCATCAGGTTTTCTTCCAGAATGGTCCTGTATTTGGCTCCATCCATCTTCCCATCAATTTTAACCATCTTCCCTGTCCCTGCTGGAGAAAAGCAGGCCCAAACCATGATGCTGCCACCACCATGTTTGACAGTGGGGATGGTGTGTTCGGGGTGATGAGCTGTGTTGCTTTTACGCCAAACATAACGTTTTGCATTGTTGCCAAAAAGTTCAATTTTGGTTTCATCTGACCAGAGCACCTTCTTCCACATGTTTGGTGTGTCTCCCAGGTGGCTTGTGGCAAACTTTAAACGACACTTTTTATGGATATCTTTAAGAAATGGCTTTCTTCTTGCCACTCTTCCATAAAGGCCAGATTTGTGCAATATACGACTGATTGTTGTCCTATGGACAGTCTCCCACCTCAGCTGTAGATCTCTGCAGTTCATCCAGAGTGATCATGGGCCTCTTGGCTGCATCTCTGATCAGTCTTCTCCTTGTATGAGCTGAAAGTTTAGAGGGACGGCCAGGTCTTGGTAGATTTGCAGTGGTCTGATACTCCTTCCATTTCAATATTATCGCTTGCACAGTGGTCCTTGGGATGTTTAACGCTTGGGAAATCTTTTTGTATCCAAATCCGGCTTTAAACTTCTTCACAACAGTATCTCGGACCTGCCTGGTGTGTTCCTTGTTCTTCATGATGCTCTCTGCGCTTTTAACGGACCTCTGAGACTATCACAGTGCAGGTGCATTTATACGGAGACTTGATTACACACAGGTGGATTGTATTTATCATCATTAGTCTTTATGTTTGAAGCCTGAAATGTGGCAAAAGGTCGCAAAGTTCAAGGGGGCCGAATACTTTCGCAAGGCACTGTATGTGTTTATTCTATAATAATTAAGTCTATGATTTGATATTTGATAGAGCAGTCTGACTGAGTGGTGGTAGGCAGCAGCAGGCTCGTAAGCATTCATTCAAACTTTACTGCGTTTGCACTTTTACTTTCTTCTCCAACACTGTATTTTTGCATTATTTAAACCAAATTGAGCATGTTTCATTATTTATTTGAGACTAAATAGATTTTATTTATGTATTATATTAAGTTAAAATAAAAGTGTTCATTGTTCATTCAGTAATTGTCAATATTACAAATATATACATATAAAATTGCCAGATTAATCGGTATCGGCTTTTTTGGTCCTCCAATAATCGGTATCGGCATTGAAAAATTATAAAATCGGTCAACCTCAACTACATTTGATAATGAAAAAGTTTCCCAAAACTCACAGCACTGTGCAAAGACAGTTTGCTTGCTATTTGCACACAAGAGAGGAGAATGAGATGGAACTTCTCACTCAGTTTCTCATAAACAAGGTCCACGTAATTTCCTTTATGGGCACCTGCTGCCCCTGCAGGTGTGTGTGGTGTTGAAAACAGATCCTCCAGGTGCTTTATCATGAACCTGATAGCAGAAGATACTCATTAAATTGGTCTTATTTTTAATCACATTGACAGATAACTGATAGTTTCCGTTTTTAAATCATGAATCCTACCTTTCAAGTAATTCAACAGCATGATATCCAACCATGGGGTCAAGTCTTAACTCTTCTGTGACAAGGAAAATGCATTCTGTGGAAAACAGAGCCAGAGGTTTTAGGCCTATTCAGATTGGATTTCATGGCCTAGTCCTACGGTTCAAGTCTGTAAATGTTTTAGCTAGACAGTTTATTGTGGTAACTTTCGAGCATGGCACTTGCAACGACAGGGTCAAATCAATTTTTATTTGTCACATGTGACGAATACAACAGGTGTAGACTAGACCTTACAGTGAAATGCTTACTTAAAAGCCCTTAACCAACAAATAGATAAGTAAAAAAATAATGAAAATAAAAGTAACAATTAATGAAACTGTAGCAGGAAAATAACAATAGCGTGGCTATATACAGGGGGTCCCGGTACAGAGTCAATGTGCAGGGGCACCGGTTAGTTGAGGGAACTGAAGTAATATGTACATGTAGGGAGAGTGGGTTCGATTCTTGGGATAGGGCTCCTGAGTGGCGCAGATGTCTAAGGCACTACTCCTTTGTGCTAGAGGCGTCACTACAGACCCTGGTTCGATCCTGGGCTCTATTGCATCCGGTGGTGACTGGGAGTACCATAGGGGGGTGCACAATTGGCCCAACGTCGTCCGGGTTTGGCCGTGATATGCTGTCATTGTAAATAAGAATTTGTTCTTAACTGACTTGCTTAGTTAAATAAAGGTTAAAATTATCCAATTTTAAGCTAAATAGCATAGTGAGCAATATTTATTGTACAGGGTGGATATTGCTTGTAAATATCCTTTTAAAAAGGTAAATGACATTTTAATGGCGTCAGGCCGAGGCTCTGCATCTGTCCTCGTGCTCCTAGACCTTAGTGCTGCTTTTGATACCATCGATCACCACATTCTTTTGGAGAGATTGGAAACCCAAATTGGTCTACACGGACAAGTTCTGGCCTGGTTTAGATCTTATCTGTTGGAAAGATATCAGTTTGTCTCTGTATATGGTTTGTCCTGTGACAAATCAACTGTACATTTCGGTGTTCCTCAAGGTTCCGTTTTAGGACCACTATTGTTTTCACTATATATTTTACCTCTTGGGGATGTCATTCGAAAACATAATGTAAACTTTCACTGCTATGCAGATGACACACAGCTGTACATTTCAATGGAACATGGTGAAGCCCTAAAATTGCCCTCGCTTAGAAGCCTGTGTTTCAGAGATAAGGAAGTGGATGGCTGCAAACGTTCTACTTTTAAACTCAACTCTACTTTTAAACTCAACTCTACTTTTAAACAGAGATGCTTGTTCTAGGTCCCAACAAAGAGATCTTCTGTTGAATCTGACAATTAATCTTGATGGTTGTACAGTCGTCTCAAATAAAACTGTGAAGGACCTCGGCGTTACTCTGGACCCCAATCTCTCTTTTGACAAACATATCAAGACTGTTTCAAGGACAGCTTTTTTCCATCTACGCAACATTGCAAAAATCAGAAACTTTCTGTCCAAAAATGATGCTGAAAAATTCATCCATGCTTTTGTTACTTCGAGGTTAGACTACAGCAATGCTATACTTTCCGGCTACCCGAATAAAGCACTAAATAAACTTCAGTTAGTGCTAAATACGGCTGCTAGAATCCTGACTAGAACCAAAACATTTGATCATATTACTCCAGTTCTAGCCTCCCTACACTGGCTTCCTGTTAAGGCAAGGGCTGATTTCAAGGTTTTACTGCTAACCTACAAAGCATTACATGGGCTTGCTCCTACCTATCTTTCAGATTTGGTCCTGCCATACATACCTACAGGTACGCTACGGTCACAAGACGCAGGCCTCCTAATTGTCCCTAGAATTTCTAAGCAAACAGCTGGAGGCAGGGCTTTCTCCTATAGAGCTCCATTTTTATGGAATGGTCTGCCTACCCATGTAAGAGATGCAGACTCGGTCTCAACCTTTAAGTCTTTACTGAAGACTCATCTCTTCAGTAAGTCATATGATTGAGTGTAGTCTGGCCCAGGAGTGTGAAGGTGAACGGAAAGGCTCTGGAGCAACGAACCGCCCTTGCTGTCTCTGCCTGGCCGGTTCCCCTCTCTCCACTGGGATTCACTGCCTCTAACCCTATTACAGGGGCTGGGTAACTGGCTTACTGGTGCTCTACCATGCCGTCCCTAGGAGGGGAGGAGTGCGTCACTTGAGTGGGTTGAGTCACTGACGTGATCTTCCTGTCTGGGTTGGTGCCCCCCTTGGGTTGTGCCATGGCGGAGATCTTTGTGGGCTATACTCGGCCTTGTCTCAGGATGGTAAGTTGGTGGTTGAAGATATCCCTCTAGTGGTGTGGGGGCTGTGCTTTGGCAAAGTGGGTGGGGTTATATCCTTCCTGTTTGGCCCTGTTCGGGGGTCTCATCGGATGGGGCCACAGTGTCTCCTGACCCCTCCCGTCTCAGCCTCCAGTATTTATGCTGCAGTAGTTTGTGTCGGGGGGCTAGGGTCAGTCTGTTATATCTGGAGTACTTCTGCTGTCTTATCCGGTGTCCTGTGTGAATTTAAGTATGCTCTCTCTAATTCTCTCTTTCTTTCTTTCTTTCTTTCTTTCTCTCTCTCAGAGGACCTGAGCCCTAGGACCATGCCTCATGACTACCTGGCATGATGACTCCTTGCTGTCCCCAGTCCACCTGGCCGTGCTGCTGCTCCAGTTTCAACTGTTCTGCCTGCGGCTATGGAACCTTGACCTGTTCACCGGACGTGCTACCTGTCCCAGACCTGCTGTTGTCAACTCTCTAGAGACAGCAGGAGCGGTAGAGATACTCTTAATGATCGGCTATGAAAAGCCAACTGACACTTCCTCCTGAGGTGCTGACTTGTTGCACCCTCGACAACTACTGTGATTATTATTATTTGACCATGTTGGTCATTTATGAACATTTGAACATCTTGGCCATGTTATGTTATAATCTCCACCCGGCACAGCCAGAAGAGGACTGGCCACCCCACATAGCCTGGTTCCTCTCTAGGTTTCTTCCTAGGTTCTGGCCTTTCTAGGGAGTTTTTCCCAGCCACCGTGCTACTACACCTGTATTGCTTGCTGTTGGGGTTTTAGGCTGGGTTTCTGTACAGCACTTTGAGATATCAGCTGATGTAAGAAGGGCTATATAAATACATTTGTAATGTTATTGTCAACGCTTATATTTTTATTTAACCTGGCAAGTCAGTTTAAGAACAAATTCGTATTTACAATGACGGCCTACGCCGGCCAAACCGGACAATGCTGGGCCAATTGTGCGCCGCCCTATGGCACTCCCAGTCACCGCCGGATGTGATACAGCCCAGGATCGAACCAGGGTCTGTAGTGACACCTGTCACTGAGAGGTAGTGCCTTAGACTGCTGCACCACTCGGGAGCCAAAATGTTATGCTACTTGCTACTGTGTAGCAGAATAACTTAGTCCAATCGAATCTAATATGAAAGATCCGACTTTCATCATCTCTTCTGTTTACGACGTGATTCAGTTGTTTATCAGTCGATCAGAAAATCAACAAAATAATAGCACATAACTTATAGCTAGTGTCCGTGTGGTTATGGATAATTCATATTTACTTTAATTTTGACCCTAGTGGCCTCGTTTTTTTATATTTGATATTAGATTGGTTTGGTCAACCTGTCACGGGTTACCTGTGAAGCCAAAATAACGTAATGTTACGTAACTTTAGCCTAACCAAACGTGGCGCCATTCGCATTTCCGGTGGCGTGTTCTTGTAAGGTAAGGTGACCAGATTTCTGAAATGAAAACCGGGGACATTTCCAGTTCGGCGGTCAATAAATAATTAAAATATCCAATGTTATTATCTATGAACTAAAAAATGGGGACAATTCCAGTTTCATGTATTTAGACTAACAGGCACACTGTGATAGAGAAAACAACTATTACAGAACTTACAGAAACACTACAGACAAGAAAGAACTGTCCAATCTGAACAGCCATTCAGTGGTCTTGGTAGAATAAGAGCAGAATAGAACATGAACAAAATTGAAAAAACAGACAATAGTATACATGAAATACTTAACAACATAATAAAGAAATAAGATGCTGATGAGATTGGTAACTACATAATATACTTATACCAACCTAATCTGTATATTTCTCACAAGAATGTATTTTCTTCAGGATTGCTCTGTCTTTGGCCAGCTTCTCCATGAACTCCTGGCAGGGGAGGTTAATAGTTTGTCTTCACAATAAGCATGGCCTTGATGGTAGGAACAGTGAACCTATTTCTTGCTGCTGTCCATAGATCATTAATTTGGGAGAACACTCTCTCGACTGGTGCATTACTTCCAGGTAAGCACATGACAACAGACGCTAATCTAGCCAGGTTAGTGTGTGGGATGTCATTATATTTGAAGAGGGTAACCACCGTGCTCCATCTCTGACTAAGCGGTGTCTCAGATGTTTTCCATTCTTCAAGCGATCCCCCCTTTAGGAACTCTTACAGGCCAGTAACTTCATCACACAATGATGCATCCTCATTGATGGTCACATTGGGGCATTTTTCCTGCAGTGTGGCTGATGCCTTCTGAATCTCTTCACGCTGAGGTTGCCTTTTTAAAAGGAGACCATGTAAATATTTTAGATTATCTGTGTGCTTTCCCCATGCTTGCAAGTAGTTCACATCCATAGTGAAGAATGATTGGGATGTTTTGAGAAAGCTGCCTTTAGACATGGCTCCATTTTCCTCTAGCTCTCTCAAAGTCCTCTGACCAAAACTGGAAGTTTTCATCACGTCTTGCAGTCAATTTTGCCTGAACGTTTCTCAGAATTGCAGCGGAGTCCACAGCACAGTGGTCCTGGCCTCCAAGCATCTTGATCGTGTCACTGAATACAGTCAAGTTTCCATGGACAAAGGCCAGCCAAAGTTCAGTCAGTGGATCTTCGAACATTGTTCTTCAGAAATAAAAAAGGATTTCAATGGCACATACATTTTCAGCACTCTTTCTAGAGCAGGGAGCATGGACATCCAGCGAACATTGCTGGGTCCTAAAATGTTATGGTACTCCTGGCCAACAAACTCACAAAAGCCCTTCAGTCTTTCTACTCTGACAGTGAAAATATGAACATATTCAAAGATCTTTATGAGCAGATACTCAACATCATATCCAAAGCTGTTCTGGCCGTGTTATGAATGAAAACCTCAGCCAATCACCTCCCGCTGCAGAGCATTTTTAACTTTGGTATGGACATTGACCCTTCCCAGCCTATTCAGTCCTCCAAAGTTGGTATTTGTTGTTGGCAGAGAATGTTTTCCAAGTTACATTTTTGGATGACCACCAGGACCTCAGCTGCAATTTCCTCTGCTGTTTCTCCATGCAATTCAACAAAATCAAGCAGTTTTGTTTCCACAGATGTGCTGCCTTCATATATCTTACAATATCTGACTACTATTGGCAGCAGCTTTACATTCCCATGATTGGACGCATCAATGGACAGGGACACAAATTCAACCTGGTCTGGGTCCTGTGTTACCAAAGTAGTTGCCCATGTTACTAACACGTTACTCACTATGGCGTCACATTTTGTCCTAGCACATGTAAACTTTTGCTCATAAAGCTTCCGTGTCCATAGATCTGTAACTATGATTGTGTCGCATAGTGTGGTATGCAAAGACACCCTCCTGCACAGCTAAACCATATTCTTGAAGAATGTGGTGACAGAGGACATACCAACACGGGCAATCAGAGAGGCTTTATGCTTTTTCATCTGATGATGTTCTACCACTGCCGTTCTTCACCGGCTGTCAATTGAAAGAGAGGATGCAGTGAACCATTCTATCGTCTTGACCTGAGCGTATGAAATGGAAATTCCCTCATCATGTTTATCATTAAAAAAAGTGCATTTCCATTTCTTGGAAAGAGTCATTGTATCTCATCTGTCTGCTCTTCTTCACTCTCCTTGTGCCAGTCTTAATTAGTCTCTTAACTTTTTATTCTCCTCCAATCTTTCTCCTCCTCTTTTCTTCACTTGTCTTCCTTTCCTTCTCTTCACCTTTCCACCTCACTCTTCTACACTCTCCTTGCTTCACTCTTTTTACTCCCTTCATGTTTCCTTCTCCTTCCTCTCCAATCTGTATTAATAAATAGCATACTATTAGATAACCAAAGTATTTTAACAGATTCCCATTGCTTGCCTCATGTTTGTATTTTATCTCAAAAACATTGTTTTGAATAATAAATTGGCAGGCTCCGTAATCATATCTTTATCTTTCCTCCTCTGTCTCCTTCACTCTTCTTCCTATCCAGTCTTCCTCCTCTCCTTCCTCTCCACTGCTAATGCTATCCATGAACATTTCTAAATATATTTTCACACTACTTATAATGCCAAACCATTTAAATTGTAATCTACAAAAATATGCTCTGAATAAATTGTGCATTCATTTAATATAATCATATTTTCAAAATAGCCTGTCCACTGCATGTTTACATGTGGACGTGTTTTAACACGTTTTAACTTAGTCTATATAGCTAACGTTAGCTAGCATAACCTATTTAAAACCTTATAGGGCAGATCATCTATCTATAAAATAAATTGTGATATTATAACATCACTAGCTAGTATCTCAAACGATTGTAATGTACCTGGCTTGAAAAGACGTTTGTGGTGATGTTGTGGATTCACTTGACACTTGCTAGCTTCTGGCCCAGTTTTCCATAGCAGTTTTCTCTAAAACTATCGCGAGCAAGTAGTTAGTTGAAGAAGAAGAGTGAATGAAGCTACTATAAGCCAGCAGCCCCCTCTGTTGGCCTAAACAAGCACAACGCGATTGAGACGTCAACCCGTAGGCTCTGCTGCCTGGTCTTTCTTGCCAAGTAAAATATTTCACTTTGCGGTCTGTTTTTAACGCACAGTTAAAAACGGGGAAATTTCCCCGGTAAACGGGGACGTCTGGTCACCCTATTGTAAGGAACGTTGCCAAAGCACAGACAGAACAATGAGATAGTTGACCAAAGTTACGAACAACCGTTAGCCAGCAGCGAGCTAAAAACTTACCTAGCAATCTTTTGTCTTTAAAATCCCCACTGTAACGTGATAAATTGCTCAGTTTATCTTTGTTTCCGATATTGAGATTTATGAGAAAGTCTGATAAAATCTCAAAAGAAGCTTCACCAAACTTTAGGCTTTTGCTTTGGCTTGGCAATAATGGGAATCTCTTCGCCATAGCTAAAGTTACTAGCTAGCCAGAAATAAAATGGCAAGATTTAAAAAAAACTTCGGATTTCGTTGTCCGCGGAGTTAATTTTTGAAAATGCAGTACTTTATTTTGCCATGAGATGGCGGTTGACACACTATTAAAAAACGAACCTTTCGCGTCGAAACCGGAAATGTCTGGGGGAGCTATTATACAGTTGCACAAGCAGGTCAGGCTGTCGCAAAAATGGCTGACCAGAAACCGACAGTGGATCCCGAAGTCCCTTTTGCAAAGAGGATAGATCCAAACAAGGAGGATCTTACCAGGGACGAGTTCTACTTTATCAGACAAGTGGAGCTCGCGCAATGGAAGAAGAAATCGCAGCAACTCAGGGGCCGTAATATTGCAACAGGACTTGCTATCGGAGCCATTGTAATGGGTATTTGTATCCTTGCCAAACTCAAGTCACTAAAGGTGAACTGCGTAACATGAGCTAATTTGCCCTAAACTGCATGATATAGCGATCCATTGTAATGTTGCCATAACTATTAGCAGTTAAAGTCAACCAGACATAATTAATGTATGTCCTTGAAGCTGTAAGTCATTGTAGATAGGTTATGAAATTCACGCTGTAGTGGTGAAGAACCGCATGACATGTGTTTGCATAACAGCCATGTACTGTAGCAAGTTAGCTAATTGGATAACAATGTAACGTTAGCTAGTAGCCAAGCAAGGATCTAACTACAGTTAGCTAAGTAGCTCTCTCTCAACATGCCACTTTATTACAAGTTGCTACAGTGAAAGCTGGTGATGAGTGTAAAACATGTCTGCCATAAATGTATGTTGATGATGATGAAAACGTTCATCCTTGTGTTTATGTAGCTACGCTCGACTATAGCTTCATACCCAGCACACACCTTGCCTCTGTCAGCACATTTGCCTTGACTTTGCTCCTCCCTAGATGGCTACACGTTTTACTCAGTGAAACAGGAGAAGATTATGGATGAGCTGGATGAGGAGGCCAAGGTCGCGAGGATGGGGGGGGCAAAGACAGGCGCCAACTGACTTAATGATCAGATGGACTGAGCTCAGATCGACTGTGTGGTGTGCCACTGATCCTATCGCCTGTAGGCCTACTTGCACTGGAAGGGACTAATGCTGACAAATGCTGGTGCTACATCTTATTCCACTGCTAGCCACTGTCAAGGCAGCATCGGGCCCTGTTTTGCTCTGGTATATAGACTTTTATGTGGTTGTGTTGCTGAATTAAGCGTCTTCATGGTGATTAAACATGCTTGTCTGTAGAAAGAATTATCTATTGCCCCCGATTACCCCTTATAATATCAGGATCCTGGGTCTTGTTCATTAGGCACCAAGCTGATGGCAACATTTATTTAAATGGTTTCTGTTAAGTGCCCCAATGAACATGACCCTCTTCTCCTTCCCTTTCTTCCCAACGAGTAGGCACTTGTGTAAAATTATTTGTATTCCCTTCAAATCAGCATCAAATGATTTCTCCCAAACTATTAAACTAATTCAACCTATATCAGTAATGTTAATTCTACAGTGGCCTTGAAATAGGTGGAATTAGATCAGCTCAACTGAGAGAAAGAAACACATTTATATTGAAATATATTTATGTTGATAAAGGATTGAGTTGTACATTTGTTATATTGTATTTGTTTTTTCACAACAATAAATGACATCTTATAGGCAAGGTCAGTGTAATGTTTCATACACTGATATTGCCACAGTAGTACGGCAGCTGAGAGGAACACATTATTTCAACTGTATTTATGTCAAAATATGAGTTACAGAGTATGTTGTAGCCACCAAAGCTACAGAGTAAAAATATAAAATGAGACATTGCAAGGACAAGGCACAGATTGAGCATGGCAGGACAGCAGCTTTGTATGTTAAAGCAATACAATCAACCAACAATCATACATGCATTCCCTTTTCCTTCTTTAAATATGAATCTTAAGAGTATCATTGCAATAGAATTCCATATGTGTATTTAAGGCAATCACTAATATGGGCTCACAGTTTAATTCATTTGTTAGGGTAGTCGTACTCTTCCCCACTTGTGCATATAAATATGCTACTTACTTTACCAAAAAGTGTGAGTTACTACTAAAGTAGAATTGACTAAAGTGCATAGGGTGCCTGGTTTATTGCAGCAAGGTTTATCATTGTCAATGTGTTTGCACAAGAAAAGTAGCTTGCCCAAATGTCTTTGATTCATTTGTAAAAGTAATTTACAAATGCATTATTTCATATTTACACATTTACAATCATGCTGAGAACCAGTAGTCTAGACCTATGTTTGATTATTTGGGGAGAAAATATAGTCTCAGCTAAAAAGACAGGAGAGTTGAAAATCATCAACCATAAATTGCCTTTTTTTAATCGATGTGGATGATTTGGCAATTTAACTTGATTTTTTGTTTGTTTTTTAAGTAGTTTTAGTCTTGGCTATTTGTCATTTATAGAGCTGTATTGTGCCTAGCTTCTTACTGTATAACCTTTTTATATTTCATATGAACATGTGAAATTCTGAAATATTCTGGAAAGACTGACACCTAAAAGATTTCAGTGTTGTTGGTCTACCTATAGTACTGTATATGGTTGTTCGGAAAGCTACATGTCATAGTGTTGCATTATATTGATAAATGCTCACTATAATTGTATATAAGGTACTGCCTAACATCTTTTAACACCTATGTTCACATCTTTCTACACATTGACAACAGTCGTCCTTCATAAATCTGTTGAATTCAACAGAAATATTGTTGCATCACTATTGTACATTGGAAAACAGGTATGAGTTACTAAAACTATAACAACATATCTGGACTTTGGTAGTCCGACTCTAGAGGGCAGTAGCGAGCTACAGTCAGCATCAACAGATTGCAAACAGACAGTCAAATGTGCAAAGAGGAGAGTGAATCATCTGAAACACAGAGAGAGTTACTGAGCTTCATCTCACTCCACTGCTTGCAATAAAAATGTGTGCGACAGTCAGATAAGCAGGAAAATAATGATCAATAGCCTCGGCCTCGATCCCATGATCCCAATATTGTAGCTGGAACAACCCTTACTGCTCTGTGGCTACAAGGCAGGACTACAGCTGATCATTAAGGCGCTATGTACAATGATCGCACCTTTCTCACTAGCATTGCATAGTATGAAGAATGATGGTGCACTACTTGGGCTAGCACTATTGTGAGCCTTTTATACGCATTAGCTGAGGACGTTTTGAAACTTTTGACCATCTCACTTTAAACACTGCTCTGGTGGTGTCCTAGAACGGGTATGTTGCACTGAACCGTTGAATCTGGCAAGCTTCTCTTGGGGGTGACTGACAGAGGACGACAAAGGTTCTGTTGCCCCTTCATAGCAGAGGGCTCAGCGACCTCTGACGGACCTGTGACCTATGATTAACCCTGTGACTATTGGATCAGCAGAGGAGCTTCCTGGTTTCTGGGAGATCTAGGTTAGTCTCCTCCAATGGGGGCCCAGATAAAGGGTTTAGAGGTGATGTCAGTTCTTTCCTCCAGCAGGATGGGCATGATTACTTCAGTCACATTTTAGATGAGGTAGTCGGCTTATTCTACAGCAAGCATGGCTGAAGATTCTTACTGGTGAGAGAGGAGACAAGGAGATGCAATGATTAAATTTGTAGAGCATCGTGCATTGCACATTATGATTTCCAGATAAACTTAGATTTTAGACAGCAAAATAAATGTAAGATATGGATCGTGATTCAATCAGAGGTGCGTTGTAGACAAGCACATTGCACAACCGATAATGCACCTCTAATTGAATCGTGGCCATGCTCTGTGTACAGTAAATAAAGACATAATGAGAGAACTAACCATTCTACTGACATCGGAAGCAAAGGTCACCCCTTTAGAGGGCTTCTCCAGAGAGCTGCTGCTGCTGTTGCTGCCACCCAGAGAGTTCCTCCTGATGATACCTTGGAGGGGGAGCATGTCCAGGCGCTGCAGGCTGTTTCTGCGGGAGGTGGAGGGGTAACTCCTCTCCTTAGAGATACGGCGTTGGCGACTGGAGAGCATGGCGGCAGGTGAGACAATCCCCGCAGGGGGAACCTTCCCCATCCTCTCATACAGCTCCTCAATTTCCCTCTTCTGGGTGGCCTGGAGACTCTGCACCTGCACCAAGTGTCTGAGAGAGAGAGAAAGAGAGACAGAGAAACAGATAAGTGAGAACTCAGGACTTGTTTAAGTGATTTGGAATAGTTGAGATGCAAGTTGAGTTCAAAGTAATCAAACTTAGATTCAAACCCTAAATCGATCTGGAAGGAAAATGGGTAAATAACTGGAGAGATGCTGAAGGTGAAACACTCACTTCTCCCTCATCACCTGCAACTCCTCCCGCATGTCCTCGTCCTCGCTCTCCGAGTCGTCACTGCTCATGTACGTGAAGTTGCGGCTGTAGCTCAGCCACAAGTGGTGCAGGGCCGAGTTGTAGGTAGGGCTCCCTGCACCTCCCTCCCACAGGCCACGCCCCTCTGAATCCACCACCGTGACGGACAGGCCGCTGTCTGCAGACGTACCCATCAGACTGAGACTACACACACTCCTCCTTCTTACTATCTGCTGCTCTTTCTTCTCCTCATCATCTTCTTCCCCCTCTTCTTCCTCCTCCTCTTCCTGCTGCTGCTCTTTGGTCCCGGCCCACCCTACCTGGACCTCCCGGTCCTCCTCCACAGGGAGGTGTCGGTCTGGGGGGGAGAGAGTGAGGGAGGTGTTCAGGCTGGTCTCTGCCCGCCCCTGCTCCTCTGTGCTGCTCTCGGAGGTGGTAGAGCTGCCCACTGACTTGGGCCTTGTGGGGCCTGGGTTGGAGCTGCCCACTGACTTGGGCCTGGTGGGGCCTGGGGTGGAGCTGCCCACTGACTTGGGCCTGGTGGGGCCTGGGGTGGAGCTCCCCACTGACTTGGGCCTGGTGGAGCCTGTCGTGGAGCTGCCCACTGACTTGGGCCTGGTGGGGCCTGGGGTGGATTTGCCCACTGACTTGGGCATGGTGGGGCCTGGGGTGGAGCTGCCCACTGACTTGGGCCTGGTGGGGCCTGGGGAGGAGCTGCCCACTGACTTGGGCCTGGTGGGGCCTGGGGTAGAACTGCCCACTGACTTGGGCCTGGTTCGACCTGGGGAGGAGCTGCCCACTGACTTGGGCCTGGTGGGGTTAGAGCCTTGTCCCTCTGGTGCAGCAGGCACAGGGATCTCCATGCTAGGGGTGACCTGGAAACGACCCACTGTGACGGCAGCAGGCGGGGGATCTGTGTGGTGGAGGAGGTTTATGATTAATATCATCACAGTGATAATTATTATTTTTCACAATCTGCAGTTTGTGTTTACATTCTGTTCCAGTAGTGATATCATTTTCCATTGACATTGACTCGTACTTTCAAATTGATTCAAATGCATAATGTCATCTCAATCTGAAATGTACTTTAAATGTCAAGCGTGCTGTTACGCGGATCTACCAGGGATCGGATAGAATCCTGGCCTTAGTTTCATAACTTTCTGTCAGAAAAACCAATCCATCTGCCATATCTACTGCCAACATCTGGTTGTGTTCATGGTGCCATAAATGGGTGGGAAGCAAGAGCTAGCGGAGGTCTGGCACTAGGTGTAACTACTCTACACGGTTGGAAAACAATTATTTTCTGCTGAATGTGGCCCTGGGATTTCTCAAAAACAGAGCCTGTTCTGTCAGTCTGTTGAGCGAAATGGGCTGGGTTGGGTTGCTGGGGTACTGGAGCTGGTTGGGGTGGGGGTGGGGGTGTGAACACAGACAGGTGGGGAGGATGTGGGAGGAGAGGCCTGTAATGAGCGTGGAAGCCTTCTGATTGGTCATTTCTGCTGGGCAAAACTTCCCACTGGTTACACACTGGTTGAATCAACGTTGTTTCCACGTAATTTCAATGAAATTACTTTCAACCAATGTGGAATAGACGTTGAATTGACGTCTGTACCCAGTGGGTTCTAACTGGTCAATACTGGTAGGCGGGGGTATTATCACACCTACCTATTGGTCCCTTATTCAATGGAACATTCCATCCAGACATGTGGTTACGCAACAGATCCCGAGGCACTGCTAGTGCTTATAGGTGATAATGTCACCAAACACTGATGTGGACAGGATAAAACACAAAACAGAACTGAAAACAACAGGAAGAGCCAATTGGCCCTAACACAGTCATCAGGCCTTATTTAGACCAAATACAACATAAAACAGGCCTCGTTGAGTGTCTGTGTATGTCTGGAGTGTGTGTGTTTTTGTATGTGTGTGTGTGTCTGGAGTGTGTACTCTGCATTTGTTTAGTGTGCTAACAGAAGCAACAAAGGTCTGCCAGCATCCTCCCCAACCCATCTCCTACCATCAACAGATCAACAGTAAGCTTAGGTAAGGGCCGGTACAATACAGAATACAGCTAGTGTAGAAGTAGAGAGGGGAAAGTCACTGTGAATCTTACCTGTGTAACTGGGGGATAGTCTGGGCTTGGGAGCACTGGCGTTCATCTCAGGCACCGTAGGTCTCGACATTGGTGTGGTTGAGCTGAACGATGATAACTTGGGAAAAGAGAAGGGGGAGGGGGGACAATACTTGTCAGAATGGCATTACTTCTCACTGTCAGACAGTCATGTATGGACTGGCTGGTAGCTTACTGTGCTCTCCGGGCTGTCTGGGAACGAAGGGGACAGATCAGACCCTGACGCACAGCTGGACACATCAGACTGGTCCTGAGGAACCATGTAGGACCCCTGGGAACTATTCTGTAAATGGCATAGAGGGCTGGATGCTGCTTGCTGTGATACCATCTGTGGGCTGTTGTAGCCCATCGTAGGGGGAGATATGTGATTATGCTGCCAGCCGGGGTGTCCATTTTGAGAGTACACAGACACTGAGCCATCCCTCTGCATCTGTGGTGGAGTGTCTGGGCCCTGGTATACACTGTGTTGCTGCCCTTGGCCAGGCGTCCCACCCTGGGTGTAAGGGAGCTCCACTGGAGCAGTCTGGTAGTGGGGGGAGTAGACGGACGAGTAGACCGACTGAGGGTGGGTTAGCTGGGGGTGGAAGCCTGCTATAGAGGGCATCCCCTGGTTAGCCAGGCTGTTGGCAGGGATGAAGGATTGAGCCATGCTCATTGCCATGGAGATTACGTTGGCCAGGGAGAAGAGGGGCTGTGTGTGGGAGGGCCACATGTTGGGGTTCTGGGGGTGAGGAGGGAGGGTCAGGGGGTTCCCCTCACCGCTGTACTCAGAGGGGCTCGGAGCATCAGAGTGGGGGCCGCTGGGGGAGCCTGGGGCTGGGGAGAGGACGGAGGGGAACGTGGGGTTGCTGGCGACCCGTGTGAGGGAAGGATGGGACCCCACTGGTTTGGGGGCACCGGGGTTCACTGGGTAGGGGAAGGGGAAGTGTGTGTGGCCCATGAAGGGGGGCATGTGGTAGTACTGCTGGTGTTGCTGCTGCTGGGGGGGCTCTGAGGAGTACATGGAGGCTGGGTGGTGGTAGTAGTAGTGAGGAGAACCTGGAACATAGAAACAAAACATAACAATACATGTTAGTTATTATTATTTCATTCAAAACTTTTATTTCCTGAGAGGGAACTTCATATGTGTGGTGACTGATTGGTAGACACAAAACAACATAACATGACCTAACTCAGAAACACCACTTATGTAAAAGGAACGCCTTACAAAACCTTAATGGGTTCTTTAGTGTCCTCACACAAACCCTTATGCCAACGTCTCGAGAGACATTTACTAGCAGAATCCCCTAGGTTGTAAAAGAGTCAATTATATTATTGCTCCATCTCTCTCTCAGATTTTGGATTGTCTTGTCGTTCCTTCCGCCCCACTGCCAAGTGACATCAGACATTTAGAAAATAAATTCCTCATGTGTGGTATAAAGATGGTTTCCATGGTAGGGTTTTGTCTAACAAAATCCCTGTTTAAGAGAGCTTGGATGATGATTTCATTGCATAAAGGCCCTGATAGCCGGAGCGGTTGGTTGTATGTAGGGGCATGCGCTGTTATGTATGCATCCCAAATGGCACCCTATTTGCCCTGGTCAAAGTAATACACTATTTAGGGAATAGAGTGCCATTTGAGACTCATCCTGATCTTGGCAGAGAAGAACACAAACCGGGCCCAACACCGTCATAAAACCCCTCCCTCCTCAGACTCCTTTCTTGGTATTGTCAGGAGATTTGCATGGCTCTGACTAACCATCCCTGCACCTCACACCCCAGGTCTGTGCCTCAGTGGTGCGGCGCCGGCCTTGCCCTAGGGCCTCTTGGGTAATTACTTCACTTGAAGAGCGCTTTTAGCCTCTTTTTGAGATGTGAATGCTCTCACTGTGAAGCATAAGCTTTTCTGGCCTAACTTGTACTACAGTATGATTCTCTGCAACATCTGTTTGCCAGCACACACACTTTTCAAGAAAGTCTCCTCCAAAACTCCCACCGCAAGAGAAGGAAGCATTTGACTTCAATTAAAGAACATACAACTGCCCCTCCACCCCCACTAGCTAAAGACTTGGTGGCCATCTGAAGTATATCTCCCTCCCCAGTGGTCTCTATTCTCTGCTGGACACAGCCACAGCACAGTCAGGTTTCGCAATGCCTTTTGGCTCTCCGCCACATTTATAGTTGCCTAACCTACAGTATATTTCCATCCCATTGACATGTTAGTGGCTTGTTTACTTCAGTGTCGGGAGTCGTGTTGGTCCATAACTGTAGAGCCATTGTTGAATTAAATGTCAAATCAATGAATGAAGAATGTTATGGCGTCCTGAAAAGTCCCTGAAGAGTTATCAATATCTCTGGCTAGTCTCCAATGTAGGGTTCTCAACTAAACTAAAGACTTGTGATGAATACACACGTTTTCAATTTCAGACTCTTCAAATGTCAAAAAAAGTCCTTCCCCACTCCATTGATGTTCTAATTCCAAACAAATCCCTGTCTGCATCCCAAATGGCATCCTATTCCCATAATAGTGCACTACTTTTGACCAGGCTCTGGTAGTAGTGCCTTGAAGGTAACAGGGTGCCATTTGTGAAGCAACCTCAGTCTACAACAGTTTTCTCTATGTGAAGAGTAAACAATTCCTCTTCACATGGGACCATGGGGAGGAGGAAGAGGAGGAGAGGTGGGTCCTTACAATACAGTACCTGGGGCGTTTTGGAAAGACTGGGAGCGTAATAGAGGTCTCCCTGCAGGTGAAGTCATGTCTGCTGGGCTGAAGAAGTCTCCTCCACCAGTGGGCCCTGAGGGAGAGTCACATACCCCTACACTGGGGCCAGTCATGCTGAAGTCTGAGAGAACAGACAGACACAGTCAGTCTCAGTCATTGAAATGGACATGTTCACCGGCAACAAAATTAAGGAAACTTATAGAGACAGACACATGCAGGTCTATTTGCCATGCAAACCCAATATAACATACATAGGCCAAGTGAGGCCCAGAAATATAACAAAGACCAAGCAGTAGAAAAGGAAGTTCAGAAGATTAAGGTTTAGACATTTTACCAGGTAGAGAGTAGGAAGAGTGTGTCCGCTCCAGAATGTGACTGTGAAGATTAGGCTGGAATAGAGGACACAGATATACACCGTTATTATATTCATGATACAGTATTACTTCATACACTGCATTTATCATTGGTCTTCCCAAGGGGTTTGTTGTTGAGAAGTCAGTTGCGTTTAGCCAGGGCAATTTTAATGATACGATCCATTTTAATAAGGACTCATTAAGGCAACCATTAACTTCTATTTAGTGTTCTACTTCACTTTGTGTATGCGTGTGTGCGTGTGCGTGTGCGTGTGCGTGTAGGAGGAGGAGGAGGAGGAGTTACCGGTCCTCCCGACCCACATGAAACAACACATTGTTCTTCACTGTTCTCCTAGATCCGTTTACTGGAAGGCTCAGCACAGCAGGCTGGTTGTGTTCTGAGGATAAGAACATGTCCTGGCAGTACAGACTCTTCTCTCCTGGCTGCCCCTATCTAGGTACATGTGCGTCCCAAATGGCACCCTATTCCCATTATAGTGCACTACTTTTGACCAGGGCCGATACACCCTTTCTCAGCAAACCACTCTGAACCTAAATAATGGTCTAGTTATATTATCTAGAGCTGGACTCTAGTCATAGACTAAGTCATAGACTGTTCTCTGTGCTACCGCACAGCAAGCAGTACCATTGCACCAAGTCTGGAACCAACAGGACACTGAACAGCTTCTACCCTCAAGCCATAAGACTGCTAAATAGTTCAAGTTAAATAGTTAACCAAATAGCTACCTGGATTATCTGTATTGCACTAACTATTTTGACTCATCACATACCCTGCTGCTACTGCTTATTATCTATCCTGTTACCTATTCACTTTACCCCTACCTATATGTACATATCTACCTCAATGACCTCGTACCCTTGCACATCGACTCAGTACTGGTACCCTGCGTATATAGCCAAGTTATCGTTACTCATTGTGTATTTTATTCCTTGTGTTTTTAATTTTATATTCTTTTTAGATTTTTCTTTCTGCATTGTTGGTAAGTAAGCATTTCACTGTTAGTCTATACCTGTTGTTTACGAAGCATGTGACAAATAAAATGTGATTTGATTTAGTGTACACAGCCTAGGCATGGTGGTGCACTTCCACTAATGACGTCATAGGATTTATACGGGGATTTAAGAGCTTTTTAGTACCACCATGTCCTGATTACAGTATTACTCCAGTTGCTTTTCTTCTGAGCACACCTTCTCCATTACTCCTTAACCCACATCTTTCTCCTCTGCATTTTCCCCACTAGGCCCCTACTAAACACACTCTTCTACTATATTTATGACCTGCCCAGGATAAGCACAGCTGGGGGCATTGTATTTAAACTAATGTAATGTATACCATACAAATGCCCCCTCACTGTATGACTTTATTACATAGCCTTAGCTCACTATAGCTCCCTATAGCTCCATAAAGCTCCCTATAACTCCATAAAGCTCCATATAACTCCATAAAGCTCCCTATAGCTCAATAAAGCTCCCCATAGCACCCTATAGCTCCCTATCGCTCCATAACTCCCTATAGCTCCCTAAAGCTCCATAACTCCCTATAGCTCCATATAGCTCCCTAAAGCTCCATAACTCCCTATAGCTCCATATAGCTCCCTATAGCTCCATAACTCCCTATAGCTCCCTATAGCTCCCTACAGCTCCATAACTCCCTATAGCACCCTATAGCTCCCTATAGCTCCATAAAGCTCCACATAGCTCACTATAGCTCCATAAAGCTCCATATAAATCCCTATAGCTCCCTATAGCCCCCTATAGCTCCCTATAGCTCCATAAAGCTCCCTATAGCTCCACAAAGCTCCCTATAACTCCCTATAGCCCCTTATAGCTCCCTATAGCTCCATAACTCCCTATAGCTCCATAAAGCTCCCTATAACTCCCTATAGCTCACTATAGCTCCCTATAGCTCCATAAATCTCCCTATAACTCCCTATAGCACCCTATAGCCCCATAAAGCTCCCTAAATCTCCCTAAAGCTCCTTATAGCTCCCTAAAGCTCCCTATAGCTCTCTATAGCTCCCTATAACGCCCTAAAGCTCCCCATAGCTCCCCAAAGCTCCCTATAGTTCCCTACAGCTCCCTAAAGCTCCATATAGCTCCCCAAATCTCCCCATAGCTCTGCAAAGCTCCCCATAGTTCACTAAAGCTCCAAATAGCTACCTATAGCTCCCTAATGATCCCAAATGCTCCATATTTGTCCCCATAGCTCCCTATAGCTCCATACATCTCCTTAAAGCTCCCTATAGCTCGCTAATGCTCCATATCGCTCCCTAAAGCTCCCTATAGCGCCCTATAGCTCACTATAGCTCCTTAAAGCTCCCTATAGCTCCCCATAGCTCCTTAAAGCTCCATATAGCTTGCTAATGCTCCATACATCTCCCTAAAGCTCACTATAGCTCCCTATGCATTGACCGCAAAAGGAAATTAAAAGATCCTCCACAATTGGATTCACACCCAATTCACATAAAATTCCTCCTCAATATATAATCACATAGCTAGTAGTACATACCATGATGACACAGAGTCTGTGAACATTTGAAAGTCAGTGAAATGGTTTTGATGATGTGGGAACCCAGAGCTGGTATTGGTACTGGTACTATTTCTGGTATTGGTACTGGTACTAGTAGTGGTACTTACCTGGGACGCGGATAGTGAGTTGACCCCGTTGTGGCGTTGTGGGCGTGGTGCTCCGTGGCCGACACCCACATGGACCTTATGCTCCTTCATCAGAGCCTCTGCCCTCTTGATGATGTCACCTATGCGTTGGATAAACCCCTCCTTCTCCGCTGGCAGGATGAACTCATTGTGAACCTGGAAAATACAGACGCAATTAACACATTAATAACATATGAATAACAACATTTTTATAACATTAATAACCTAATAATAACACATTGATAACATATGTCTGTTTGTCTGCCTGCCTGCCTGCCTGCCTGCCTGCCTGCCTGCCTGCCTTCCTGCCTGCCTGCCTGCCTGTCTGCATGCCTGTCTGTCTCTTTGTCCATCCTTCCGTCCATCCATCTGTCCTTCCATCTTCAGTTATTGTGTATTGAGTCATAAGTGGCTTCTTGTCCAACCTTCATAGTATGCTAATTTGTTGAAGCAGTCTGAGTCTATGTTGTGCAGATTCTGTGAATTGTGGGTTGGGTGGAGGGGTGTGGTGAGGTGTGGTGAATGGGCTGGCTCTCCTGTCAGTATGTCTTAATTCAGCTCGTATAGTGCTGGTGTGCTGCACTAATAGGGGCATTTATGAGACCTGACCAGCTCTTTGCCAAGACTGGCCTAAACAAAAGCTCACTGTGTTTCATTCAGAATCGGAATAAACAGAACACTCAGTGAACACAAAGTTCTGGAATCTACCACCAACAGAAGCTGAAAATACCACTACCTCATCATGCCTACGTACTTTGTGTATCTCTACGCCAGAACCTCCCCAAGTTCGTAATCAAAATAAAATGAGACACACACATGTAAACTAAAATGGCACGTGTGTAAACTGCTTATCTTCTTGCCTCAACCCCCTAACCAAGATAAATCTATATGACACAGAAACACAAGAGTGTTTTAACTGGAAGTGGGATATAGAGTCTGTGCTGCTGTGTGAGATAGAAGTAGAGAGGAGTATCAATAAGATAAGCTGATAGGGCTTCATTTCTCCTGCGTTTATAGGCTCTTCCTTCAGCATAATGAGTCTTTAACACGGAGATAATAATATGGCTGTCATTAAATAAAACCCTAAATGACCTAAGGCTATTCACACCCTAGAGGGTGACAACAAACCATGACAGCTGCAATGTCCTCTGGGTTGTCTCCGTCCAGGTCGAACTTGAAGGTAACCATCTTGTCATTGTGAGTCTGCAGCTGACACTCCACCACCCGGTCGTCTTTGTCAGAGAGCTGCACATAGAGACACCATCCACCAGTGTTAGTTTGTTTATGTTACGTAGAATATAAAGACACTGGGGTAGCAGTAGAACAAAGATAAAGCACTCTCAGTGTGTGTGTGTGTGTGTGTGTGTGTGTGTGTGTGTGTGTGTGTGTGTGTGTGTGTGTGTGTGTGTGTGTGTGTGTGTGTGTGTGTGTGTGTGTGTGTGTGTGTGTGTGCGCGCTTGCATATCATTGTACCTACTGCTTGCATCACCAGGGTTGTGGGTTTGATTCTCACAGGGGACCAGTACAAAAATGTATGGATAAGAGTGTCTGTTAAATGACTAAAATGTAAATGTTTGTTTCTGCTTCCCCAGGTGTTCTGGTCACAAGAGACATGGCAGGTGGAGGAAGAGCATACTGTACTAACAGCATAACCTCTAAAATGATAACATAAACTGAATAACCACGCTTTTTTTGTATAACGACTGTGATAATGTCACTTCTGGTTACTTTTTAAATGACATTCTACCTCAAAATGAATGAAAATGGAATTATATTGACACCATCTGAAATATAATTTTCCCTTTAAAAGCCTTACTACCTGTAGCCCAACTGATGCACCATAGGGGCTTTGAATAAATAGGCTGAATCATTGAAAAAGAAATGCATAAAATGCTTAAAAGCGTGTCTCGGCAGAATATCCCCCAAAAATAATCAAATTTAATCATATTATTTTGAGTGGTGGCGACAATTTATTGGGTGCCGCTGCTAAATTATTATAGGGGAAACACTGCAAAGTATGCATATCTAAATGACACCCTATTGGTACCCTATTCCTCCACTATATAGGGAATAGGGTGCCATTTGGGATGGGCCCTACCTGTGGACTTGACAATTAGACTTGACAATCACGTGTATAGAATAGTCTTGATTGATTAATTGAATGATTTGTTTTACCCCAGTGATGCGCAGTCTTGAACGGGCCCTTCTCCGGAACAGCTTGCCAGCCGTGCGCCTGGCAGCAGTCTTGCCGCTCCTCTCTGATAGGCCCTCATAGACGTCACTCAAACCCGAGATCATGTCAGAGGCGTAGCTGTGAAGAGGATTGGTGTGTTAGTGAATTTGTGTCATAACCGCTGTAACATTTATGAGTTAAAATACATGCTATGCTATTAGGAGGAAATAGAAAAAAACACCTGTCAAGTTTTAGGTCAGAAACAGAGCTAGACTGTTATACATGCCAAATATATATGCCAAATGAAGCCCAATGTGAGGATATATTCAAATCAAATCAAATCAAATTTTATTTGTCACATACACATGGTTAGCAGATGTTAATGCGAGTGTAGCGAAATGCTTGTGCTTCTAGTTCCGACAGTGCAGTAATAACGAGCAAGTAATCTAACTAACAATTCCAAAAAAACTACTGTCTTATACACAGTGTAAGGGGATAAAGAATATGTACATAAGGATATATGAATGAGTGATGGTACAGAGCAGCATAGGCAAGATACAGTAGATGATATCGAGTACAGTATATACATATGAGATAAGTATGTAAACCAAGTGGCATAGTTAAAGTGGCTAGTGATACATGTATTACATAAGGATGCAGTCGATGATATAGAGTACAGTATCAACGTATGCATATGAGATGAACAATGTAGGGTAAGTAACATTATATAAGGTAGCATTGTTTAAAGTGGCTAGTGATATATTTACATCATTTCCCATCAATTCCCATGATTAAAGTGGCTGGAGTAGAGTCAGTGTCATTGACAGTGTGTTGGCAGTAGCCACTCAATGTTAGTGGTGGCTGTTTAACAGTCTGATGGCCTTGAGATAGAAGCTGTTTTTCAGTCTCTCGGTCCCAGCTTTGATGCACCTGTACTGACCTCGCCTTCTGGATGACAGCGGGGTGAACAGGCAGTGGCTCGGGTGGTTGATGTCCTTGATGATCTTTATGGCCTTCCTGTAGCATCGGGTGGTGTAGGTGTCCTGGAGGGCAGGTAGTTTGCCCCCGGTGATGCGTTGTGCAGACCTCACTACCCTCTGGAGAGCCTTACGGTTGAGGGCGGTGCAGTTGCCATACCAGGCGGTGATACAGCCCGCCAGGATGCTCTCGATTGTGCATCTGTAGAAGTTTGTGAGTGCTTTTGGTGACAAGCCGAATTTCTTCAGCCTCCTGAGGTTGAAGAGGCGCTGCTGCGCCTTCCTCACGATGCTGTCTGTGTGAGTGGACCAATTCAGTTTGTCTGTGATGTGTATGCCGAGGAACTTAAAACTTGCTACCCTCTCCACTACTGTTCCATCGATGTGGATGGGGGTGTTCCCTCTGCTGTTTCCTGAAGTCCACAATCATCTCCTTAGTTTTGTTGACGTTGAGTGTGAGGTTATTTTCCTGACACCACACTCCGAGGGCCCTCACCTCCTCCCTGTAGGCCGTCTCGTCGTTGTTGGTAATCAAGCCTACCACTGTTGTGTCGTCCGCAAACTTGATGATTGAGTTGGAGGCGTGCGTGGCCACGCAGTCGTGGGTGAACAGGGAGTACAGGAGAGGGCTCAGAATGCACCCTTGTGGGGCCCCAGTGTTGAGGATCAGCGGGGAGGAGATGTTGTTGCCTACCCTCACCACCTGGGGCGGCCCGTCAGGAAGTCCAGTACCCAGTTGCACAGGGCGGGGTCGAGACCCAGGGTCTCGAGCTTGATGACGAGCTTGGAGGGTACTATGGTGTTGAATGCCGAGCTGTAGTCGATGAACAGCATTCTCACATAGGTATTCCTCTTGTCCAGATGGGTTAGGGCAGTGTGCAGTGTGGTTGAGATTGCATCGTCTGTGGACCTATTTGGGCGGTAAGCAAATTGGAGTGGGTCAAGGGTGTCAGGTAGGGTGGAGGTGATATGGTCCTTGACTAGTCTCTCAAAGCACTTCATGATGACGGATGTGAGTGCTACGGGGCGGTAGTCGTTTAGCTCAGTTACCTTAGCTTTCTTGGGAACAGGAACAATGGTGGCCCTCTTGAAGCATGTGGGAACAGCAGACTGGTATAGGGATTGATTGAATATGTCCGTAAACACACCGGCCAGCTGGTCTGCGCATGCTCTGAGGGCGCGGCTGGGGATGCCGTCTGGGCCTGCAGCCTTGCGAGGGTTAACACGTTTAAATGTCTTACTCACTTCGGCTGCAGTGAAGGAGAGACCGCATGTTTCCATTGCAGGCCGTGTCAGTGGCACTGTATTGTCCTCAAAGCGGGCAAAAAGTTATTTAGTCTGCCTGGGAGCAAGACATCCTGGTCCGTGACTGGGCTGGGTTTCTTCCTGTAGTCCGTGATTGACTGTAGACCCTGCCACATGCCTCTTGTGTCTGAGCCGTTGAATTGAGATTCTACTTTGTCTCTGTACTGGCGCTTAGCTTGTTTGATAGCCTTGCGGAGGGAATAGCTGCACTGTTTGTATTCAGTCATGTTACCAGACACCTTGCCCTGATTTAAAAGCAGTGGTTCGTGCCTTCAGTTTCACACGAATGCTGCCATCAATCCACGGTTTCTGGTTAGGGAATGTTTTAATCGTTGCTATGGGAACGACATCTTCAACGCACGTTCTAATGAACTCGCACACCGTATCAGCGTATTCGTCAATGTTGTTGTCTGACGCAATACGAAACATCTCCCAGTCCACGTGATGGAAGCAGTCTTGGAGTGTGGAGTCAGCTTGGTCGGACCAGCGTTGGACAGACCTCAGCGTGGGAGCTTCTTGTTTTAGTTTCTGTCTGTAGGCAGGGATCAACAAAATGGAGTCGTGGTCAGCTTTTCCGAAAGGGGGCGGGGCAGGGCCTTATATGCGTCGCGGAAGTTAGAGTAACAATGATCCAGGGTCTTTCCACCCCTGGTTGCGCAATCGATATGCTGATAAAATTTAGGGAGTCTTGTTTTCAGATTAGCCTTGTTAAAATCCCCAGCTACAATGAATGCAGCCTCCGGATAAATCGTTTCCAGTTTGCAGAGAGTTAAATAAAGTTCGTTTAGAGCCATCGATGTGTCTGCTTGGGGGGGATATATACGGCTGTGATTATAATCGAAGAGTATTCTCTTGGTAGATAATGCGGTCTACATTTGATTGTGAGGAATTCTAAATCAGGTGAACAGAAGGATTTGAGTTCCTGTATGTTTCTTTCATCACACCATGTCACGTTGGCCATAAGGCATACGCCCCCGCCCGTCTTCTTACCAGAAAGATGTTTGTTTCTGTCGGCGCGATGCGTGGAGAAACCCGCTGGCTGCACCGCTTCGGATTGCGTCTCTCCAGTTAGCCATGTTTCCGTGAAGCAAAGAACGTTACAGTCTCTGATGTCCCTCTGGAATGCTACCCTTGCTCGGATTTCATCAACCTTGTTGTCAAGAGACTGGACATTGGCAAGAAGAATGCTAGGGAGTGGTGCACGATGTGCCCGTCTCCGGAGTCTGACCAGAAGACCGCTTCGTTTCCCTCTTTTTCTGAGTCGTTTTTTTTTTTTTGGGTCGCTGCATGTGATCCACTCGGTTACACTGGTTGTAAGGCAGAACACAGGATCCGCATCGCGAAAAACATATTCTTGGTCGTACTGATGGTGAGTTGACGCTGATCTTATATTCAGTAGTTCTTCTCGGCTGTATGTAATGAAACCTAAGATGACCTGGGGTACTAGTGTAAGAAATAACACGTAAAAAAACAAAAAACTGCATAGTTTCCTAGGAACGCGAAGCGAGGCGGCCATCTCTGTCGGCGCCGGAAGTATATTAAACATCAGTGTGCTGTAATATGGGCCTACAGCAGTTGGGACAAATCTCCTATAGAAAACAAGTACACAGTCATAGTAAAGGAACCACAAATCCACATATTCTGTTCAGCAGTGTAGTATTTATATTATGAACATGTTGCACAGCCTGGGACATGCAGTACATTTTAAAAAGCTTAAATTCAGTCCTCTGGGTCGCTTAGTGCCGTGGTCCCTGATTTATCCCTCCCTCCATCCACTACTTCAGCAAAGATTTACAGACAAACACTCTACTGGTTGGCAGGTTCTAACCATTCTCTCAAATCTGAAGTACTTTTGGGGAACTTCAGTTCACGGTGGACAAAACTGGTTGTTCACCCACTCAGGATGGACGTAATGGGGAAATGGAAATGTTTTTGTTTACGTTCTTCTTGTTTATGACATACTTGTTTGGTTTTATGTGTTGGTGTTGGGTTTCAGTTTTTAAGTAGTGTTTTTGCTGACTAACTGTAAAAAGGTATTTCCCACTTTCCCAAAGTATCATCTTTCTAATTGATATGTATAGAATCATAAGTAGTGCGTGCTGAAGATGTTTTGGAACACAAAATACCTTAGACAGAATGGGCACCAGATGACAACACACACACACACGCACGCATTCACGCACGCACACACAAACACCCCCTAGCCAGAAACATCTGATACTAAAGTAAAACAGACAGAAACCTCAAAGTCCATTGTGCTTCAAACACTAGACTAGGGAGAGGCTGTTGTTTCCCCCAGATCAGTCTGCTATTCGGACACACAGATGTGTACAGAGGCATAGGAAGCCTAGAGGTTAGAGGGTCCAGTAGGAACTTGGCAACTGGGGGTCTGTTTGTCTATTCCACTGCTGTTGGAAGCACATCCAAAAACAGATCAAGGAACGCAGCACTGACTGACTCTTTGCCTCTCAGCGAGTGTGTGTATGTGTGTGTGTGTGCATGTGTGTACGTGTGTGTGTCTGGGGGTGATGGGAATGGCAGGAGATGAATGTCTCTTTCTAATAAAAATAGACAAAGTATTTATTCTAGGGAAGAGGCTGAGGAGAGTACCTGTCCACAGGTGAGGTAAAGCCGCTGGGAGGGTGTCCTCCAGAGTGACCATGCTCCGTATTACCCAATACTGCAATACTCTACAAACGGGAAAAGGAGAGGGAACAATTAAGCATAAGGCAACAGTCACAGAAACATAGTGAATAAAGGTCATTCAAAAATAAGCAGGGACAGTTGAGGTAGAGTTGCTAGTCATCGCCTCTCTACTACTCTTACACTTGGATAACTAGCTCACTATTTGTCCCATTCACTCACAGAGGGAAAGCGAAGGGCTGGGATGGGGTGGTGGTCAGGGTGTCCATTGAGGGAGGTAGTCCCAGTCCCGTTGAGGGTTGACCCTTTGAGGCTGACCGCTGTCTCCAGGGGGTCCTGGAGGCCAGAGGAGCTGAGATAGCCGTCTGTCTCACAGTCAGCTGTTACAACAAACACATGAAACATGAGCATGTGACTGACCAGGCACGGCCGCATCCCCTTTACTCACTGACACACACACACGCACGCACACACAAAAGAACGCATTCACGCACATACACTCACACACACACACATACAGACGCATGCACGCACACACACTAAAAAATGCTGGGTTATTTGGATGACCTAACTGCTGGGTTGCAGGCATAGGGTCACTTATTTGGATTGTTCTCTTTTAAAACAGAAAGGTTGGATTGTTGATGGTGGGTAAAACGCTGAGGGATGGGGCTGGAGAAATGTAACAACTCTCAAATTCTGGTTAAAACTTTTGATATCATGGATGGTCAGTCCTTATGTAAGGACTGACCATCCATGATATCAAAAGTTTTAACCAGTGTTTGTTTACATTTACTTTGTTTACAAACATTGTGGCAAAACAAGCTTACATTTTGGGTTCTGATGGAGTACGACTGCTGAACTAAGCTCATGAGGCATTTCTAAGTTAAATTCTTCAAGAATCAATGGGTACATGTCATTATTTAAGTCCAAAAATGGATGTAGCAACTGCTGATTGCCCCTTTAAGGTTGAACAACTGGCACTTTTGTAGTGTTAATGAGGCTTACATAAGTGCATGAGTTCCACAAAAGCCTATGCATATCCCAGTGTTGGGATAGTTACCACTTTGTTACAATATATACATAATAATGTTTAATGATTTTACATTGAACAAAAATATAAATGCAATATATAAAATGTTGGTCCCTTGTTTCATGAGCTGAAATAAAAGATCCCAGAAATGTTCCAGATGCACAAAAAGCTTATTTCTCTCAAAGTTTGTGCTCCAATTTGTTGTCATCCCTGTTAGTGAGCATTTCTTCTTTGTCAAGATAATCCATCCACCTGACAGGTGTGGCATATCAGGAAGCTGATTACACAGCATGCTCATTACACAGGGGCACCTTGTGCTGGGGACAATAAAAGGCAACTTTAAAATGTACAGTTTTGTCTCACAACACAATGCCACAGATGTCTCAAGTTTTGAGGGAGCGTGCAATTGGCATGCTGACTGCAGGAATGTCTCCAGAGCTGTTACCAGAGAATGTAATGTTAATTTCTCCACAATAAGCCACCTCCAATGTCGATTTAGAGAATTTGGCAGTACGTCCAACCGGCCTCACAACCTCAGACCACGTGTAACCAGCCCAGGACCTTCACATCTGGCTTCTTCACCTGAGTCTGAGACCAGCTATCCGGACAGCTGTTGAAACTATGGGTTTCCACAACAGAAGAATTTCTGCAAAAACTGTCAGAAACCGTCTCAGGGAAGCTCATCTGCGTGCTCGTCATTCACACCAGGGTCTTGACCTGACTGCAGTTCGGCGTCGTAACTGTCTTCAGTGGGCAAATGCTCACCTATGATGGCGACTGGCATGCTGCTCTTCACAGATGAGTCCCGGTTTGAACTGTACCTGGCAGATGGCAGACAGCATGTATGGAGTCGTGTGGGCGAGTGGTTTGCTGAAATCAAAGTTATGAACAGAATACCCCATGTTGGCGGTGGGGTTATGGTATGGGCAGGCATAAACTATGGACAATGAACAGAATTGCATTTTATCAATGACTATTTGAATGCACAGAGATAGTGTGACGAGATCCTGAGGCCCATTATCGTGCCATTCATCTGCCGCCATCACCTTATGCTTCAGCATTATAATGCACAGCCCCATGTCGCAAGAATCTGTACACAATTCCTAGAAGATGAAAATGTCCCAGTTCTTCCATGGCCTGCATACTCACCAAACATGTCGCCCATTGAGCATGTTTGGGATGTTCTGGATCGACGTGCACGACAGCGTATTCCAGTTCCCGCCAATATCAAGCAACTGCACACAGCCATTGAAGAGGAGTGGGACAACATTCCACAGGTTACAACCCAACCAACAGCCTGATCAACTCTATGCAAAGGAGATGTGTCGTGCTGCATGAGGCAAATGGTGGTCACACAAGATACTGACTGTTTTTCTGGTCCACGCCCCTGCCATTTTTAAGGTATCTGAACCAAGTCATGTGAAATCCATAAATTAGAGCCTAATTTATTTATTTCAATTGACTGATTTATTTATATGAACTGTAACTCAGTAAAATCTTTGAAATTGTTGCATGTTGTGTTTATATTTTTTTTCAGGGTACAAACTTAACATAATTAACAGGAATTACATTTACACTCATACTCTCATGGCTGGCCAAAAATAACTTCATGAAAGCCACACCACTTATGGGCCAGGCCTCCTGAAAATAACCTATGGATTACATTCATCCCAGAATGAAAGTGAATATAAAACCCAATTGATGGTTAAATTAACCCATGTTTGGGCAATCCCAACAACCCAACATGTTGGGTTAGTAAAGTAACCCAAATGGCTGAGTCAAAATAACCCAGCCTGTGTTCTGTCCAATATTTACCCACTGCTGGTTTACCAAGTAACCCAAATTGGGTTGTTTTTAACCCAGCATTTTTGAGTAGTGTGCACACACAGAGAGGACTCAGAGGATTCACTATTGATTAACACCATGGTGAGTACACAATGACAAATGTGGAAGAATGCAGCTCCAATATTTAAACTAGATTAACCTGAATTATTTGGGACCTGCAGTCAAAGAGAGTTTTAATAGTCTTCCTGCTGGTCACTAGAAAACATTTGAGGATAATCACATGCACGCACGTGCACACGCACACACACACGCACACACACTCGACTGGAGAGGTAAGACCATCTAGGACTGAATAATTAAGTTATCCTCAGGCTCACATTTCATTCTCTCAGGGCCTAGTCAGGGCCATTCAGCACAACAACAATTACGAAATCAACAAATACTGCCAAATACTGCCATAATGGACATTGCTTTTATAACCTCAAGGGCTAGTAAAATTCCACACCCGGTGTCAAGGTTGACAATAGACCTTGTTGACCAGTGAGACTATGACATGTGATACAGTCTAATCTGTGTCTCAAATGGCACCCTATTCCCTATATAGTCCACTACTATGGCCCCTGGTCAAAAGTAGTACACTATATAGGGACTACGGTGCCATTAGGGACGCAGGCACAGCCAAAATCAGCTGAAGGTTAAGTTAAGTGGTCTTACAGTTGGCTGAGGAGCAGCTGGTGTGGTGGACCTGGAAGTGCTGATGCTGGTCTGCCTCTGGTTCCTCTGGTTCAGGGATGAAGCTGGCATTGATGCCCAAGTTTAGATAGCTGTTGAGTGGGGACAGAGTGTGGGTCCGAGGGTTCGGGGGGGTCTGAACCTGGCTCTGGGCAGGTGTGGGGGTCGGGGTGGGGATGAGGATGGGGCACTGAGGAGTCTCCAACATTGATGGAGACCTGTTGATTTTCGGGGAGGGCGGCTGCAGTGCAGGCTCTGGCTCCTCCTCAATGGCCTCCTTCTTCTTCTCTGCAAGGAGGCGCAGTTTCTCCCGCTGGCGCTTGATGGCGTTGACACGGTTCCGGATGGCCTTGGCCACCAGCTTGAAGTCAGCCTCGCACACGAAGCCCAGCACCACCTGGGATACAGACAAGGAAGGGACATATCAAAGTCAGGGCACAATAGTGTGACAAACAGGGAACATTTCACGGCCCATGATCCAGCACTGTCTGTGAAAATAATAACTCATAGAGGTCTGATGCACTTCCTAACCGTGCTGTTATGTACTGTACATATATAGGATCTTAATTTGAGCCCATTCGCTACAGCATGTAAATAATCCTGCAGCAACAGGAAATGTGAATTATTATGTGGATTACGTTGATCAAATCTCAGAATCTTCAGAAGCCTTTTAAAACTTTTAATAAACCACACGTTTTACATTTTGTGCAACAGGGTGATCCAATTAAGGTCCTACATCTGTATATCACACAACATGAAATGAAAAGATGACAAGCTCAACACAGCTGTGTATGCCTTGCCTGAGCCAGTGGGTGGCCAGTAGCCTAGTGGTTAAGAGCATTGGGCCAGTAACTGAAAGGACGCTGGTTCGAAAACCTGACCGACTAGGTGAAAAATCTGTTGATGTGCCCTTGAGTAAGGCACGAGTGTGTGTCGGTGGGTTTTTGCTCCACCACTTCTACTTGATTTACTCAAATGTACATTTAAAAAAGCTCATAGGGCAGAAGCCTACCTCCTGTTTCAGACTCCAACCTCTCCACAATGACCAAGACCAGAGAGCTATGTAAGGACATCAGGGATAAAATTGTAGACCTGCACAAGGCTGGGATGGGCTACAGGACAATAGGCAAGCAGCCTGGTGAGAAGGCAACAACTGTTGGCGCAATTATTAGAAAATGGAAGAGGTTCAAGATGACGGTCAATCACCCTCGGTCTGGGGCTCCATGCAAGATCTCACCTCGTGGGGCATCAATGATCATGAGGAAGGTGAGGGATCAGCCCAGAACTACATGGCAGGACCTGGTCAATGACCTGAAGAGAGCTGGGACCACAGTCTCAAAGAAAACCATTAGTAACACACTACGCAGTCATGGATTAAAATCCGCACGCAAGGTCCCCCTGCTCAAGCCAGCGCATGTCCAGGCCCGTCTGAAGTTTGCCAATGGATGATCCAGAGGAGGAATGGGAGAAGGTCACGTGGTCTGATGAGACAAAGATAGAGCTTTTTGGTCTAAACTCCACTCGCCGTGTTTGGAGGAAGAAGAAGGATGAGTACAACCCCAAGAACACCATCCCAACCATGAAGAATGGAGGTGGAAACATCATTCTTTGGGGATGCTTTTCTGCAAAGGGGACAGGACGACTGCAACGTATTGAGGGGAGGATGGATGGGGCCATGTATCGCGAGATCTTGGCCAACAACCTCCTTCCCTCAGTAAGAGCATTGAAGATGGGCCGTGGCTGGGTCTTCCAGCATGACAACGACCCAAAGCACACAGACAGGGCAACTAAGGAGTGACTCCGTAAGAAGCATCTCATGGTCCTGGAGTGGCCTAGCCTGTCTCCAGACTTGAACCCAATAGAAAATCTTTGGAGGGAGCTGAAAGTCCGTATTGCCCAGCGACTGCCCCGAAACCTGAAGGATCTGGAGAAGGTCTGTATGGAGGAGTGGGCCAAAATCCCTGCTGCAGTGTGTGCAAACCTGGTCAAGAACTACAGGAAACATATGATCTCTGTAATTGCAAACAAAGGTTTCTGTACCAAATATTAAGTTCTGCTTTTCTGATGTATCAAATACTTATGTAATGCAACCCCCTTGGGTTGTGCCATGGCGGAGATCTTTGTGGGCTATACTCGGCCCTGTCTCAGGATGGTAAGTTGGTGGTTGAAGATATCCCTCTTGTGGTGTGGGGGCTGTGCTTTGGCAAAGTGGGTGGGGTTATATCCTTCCTGTTTGGCCCTGTCCGGGGGTGTCCTCGGATGGGTCCACAGTGTCTCCTGACCCCTCCTGTCCCAGCCTCCAGTATTTATGCTGCAGTAGTTTATGTGTCGGGGGGCTAGGGTCAGTTTGTTATATCTGGAGTACCTCTCCTGTCCTATTCGGTGTCCTGTGTGAATCTAAGTGTGCGTTCTCTAATTCTCTCCTTCTCTCTCTTGGAGGACCTGAGCCCTAGGACCATGCCCCAGGATTACCTGACATGATGACTCCTTGCTGTCCCCAGTCCACCTGGCCGTGCTGCTGCTCCAGTTTCAACTGTTCTGCCTTCTTATTATTCGAACATGCTGATCATTTATGAACATTTGAACATCTTGGCCATGTTCTGTTATAATCTCCACCCGGCACAGCCAGAAGAGGACTGGCCACCCCACATAGCCTGGTTCCTCTCTAGGTTTCTTCCTAGGTTTTGGCCTTTCTAGGGAGTTTTTCCTAGCCACCGTGCTTCTACACCTGCATTGCTTGCTGTTTGGGGTTTTAGGCTGGGTTTCTGTACAGCACTTTGAGATATCAGCTGATGTACGAAGGGCTATATAAATAAATTTGATTTGATTTGATTTGCAATAAAATGCAAATTAATTACTTAAAAATTACACAATGTGATTTTCTGGATTTTTGTTTTACATTCCGTCTCTCACAGTTGAAATGTACCTATGACAAAAAAAATTACAGACCTCTACATGCTTTGTAAGTAGGAAAACCTGCAAAATCGGCAGTGTGTCAAATACTTGTTCTCCCCACTGTACGTATGCTATCTTAATTTGACCAGTTTCTCACAGCAGGAAAATAATCCTGCAGCAACAGGACATGTGAATTATTATGTGGATTATAATAAATTGACATTCTTGCAGGGTTGATAACTTTTTTTGTTAAAGTCTGACAATTTAAAGGGGAAATTACAAACTTTAGAAGCCTTTTTAAAGCTTGAATACACTACAAGTTTGCATTTCCTGCTGTGCAGGAAAATCCTCTGCAACAACAGTGATCAAATTAAAATAGTAGACCTGTACACCCCCTGGACAGGACACTAGTCTTGTCATTTGCTGTGTAGATAATCAATATGTATTGAGCAGACGCTGTCTATTTATGGAGGGGCTGATCTGAGGCCCTTTGATATTCTTCAAGAATTAATGTAAAAGATACAGCTGTAAATCACAGAGAATGGTGTTACATCCAAACCTGTCCCACTCAGAACACAGTGTTCCAGTCTCAGACCGGCGGGGAAGAAAAGGACTACGTCCCAAATGGCACCCTATTTCCTATATAGGGCACGGTGTCTGCGGGATTTCGCTCCACCCTTGTAATGAATTAAGGTCACTAATAAGTAAGGAACTCCCCTCACGTGATAGTCTAGGTCTTCATTGAAAGGAAAAAACAAAAACTCGGCCCTCCGTGGAATGAGTTTGGACCCCTGATATAGGGAATAGGGTACCATTTGGGATGTACTGAAAGTTGGTCATTTGCCTCCCTCCTCTCTCACCCTCGCTCAACACCTTGTCAGATTATGCTGTTAGATTCCCATAACCCAAATAATATGTCCTGGAGCAGGGTTTCCCAACCACCCCCCATGCATGTTCTGATTTTTGCCCTAGCACTACACAGCTGATTGAAATAATCCAAGTTTGTGGATGAGATGGTTATTTGAATTAGCTGTGTAGTGCTAGGGTAAAAAGTGTGCACCCAGGGGGGGCCCAAGGACCAAGTTAGGAAAACCCAGTTCTGGATGATAATAAATGGGATCTTGATGAAAAGGCTACATGTATGGAATTGTGGCTGATGGCCAGGCCGGGTCCTTCTCATTAAAAGTGACCTCTGCTAAAGGGGCTGGAGGACACAAGTGCTATGTCCCAAATAGCACCCTAGTGTGTGGGTCTTGGTAAAAAGTTGTGCACTATACAGGGAATAGGGTGCCATTTGGGACTCACCCAAGGAGAAGCTGCTTTGTAATGCGTCCTGTATGAGAGACAGGCATTATATTATTAAAGCCCTGACCTCCGCTATCTTCCTGAGCCACGCTCTCCTCTCACATTTCTAGCGCTGATGATTAAACGCTGACCTGTGCCCTTGACAGACTGTCTGCAGCCGGATCCACTTCACTTCATGGGCTAAGCATATGTCAGTGTGTGTCCACAATTGTAATCGAATCATAAACTATGTTGTATTAGATTCCTTGTGTTTGCTGGTTGGGGTCTGTTGCAAATAGCAGTGGTGTAAAGTACTTAAGTAAAAAATACTTTAAAGGACTATTTAAGTCGTTTTGGGGGGTATCTGTACTCCTAAAGAAAATAATGTACTTTTTACTCTATACATTTTCCCTGACACCCAAATGTACTCGTTACATTTTGACTGCTTAGCAGGATAGGAAAATGGTCAAATTCACACACTTATCAAGAGAACATCCCTGGTCATCTCATCTCTATTGCCTCTGATCTGGCGGAGTCACTAAACACAAATGCTTTGTTTGTAAATATGTCTGTGTTGGAGCGTGCCCCTGGCTATCAGTCAATAAAAAAAGTCTGAAAATGGTGCCGACTGGTTTGCTTAATATGAGGAATTTGAAATGATTTATACTTCTACTTTTGATACTTAAGTACATTTTAAACCAAATACCTTTAGACTTTTACTCAAGTAGTATCTTCCTGAGTGACTTCCATTTTTTCTATTAAGTTGTCTTTACTTTTACTCAAGTATGACAATTGGGTACTTTTTCCACCACTGGCAAATAGAATATATATATCATCAGAATCTATACAGGATATTCCTTCTTCAACTCATCCTGTACTCATTATCACCACTGTATGGTTTGCTATCTATACATACAGTGTCTGGATATGTGAGTGTAACTTTTTTGTTTGTCTCTAAATATAAGAATGGCTGTGTTTTCACCTGGTGCAACACCGACACTCCAACAATATGTCAGCTGATTCTACTACCTACTTGCAGAATAGCTATAGTATTACACCTCAGTTGTTTCCACTGGTCCATCTCTTTTGAGAGCCACAACTGTAAACCCTCCTTTTAATCATTCATGTAGGGGAAGTAAAGGTAAAAGAGACCATGATGTTAGGTAACTGCGAAGGTCAAGTGTTGTGGGAATGTACCCAGCCTACAGTGGTAGGTCATAGAGCTGTCCCACACAGCCTATAACTGAAACAGAGATCAACTCATGAGTGGTACCAAAGGGAGTGGATATAGTAGACCAATCGTACTGTATATAAATCTCAGCTTTATCCTTTACTGTTTTCAATGCTCCGCTGAGAGCTCTGCTCTGAGTAAGACGTACAACGTATGTATTACATGCAGTATGGCAAATAAACTTGCAACTTGAAATGTGAGCTGCTCACCATTTCCTGCGCCACCTCCTCTGGCACGTCCTTGTAGAGTTCGAACAGGAACTCAATGGCGTTGTTGTCCTTGTACTTCCCATGGAGTTTCTTAGTGTCGTCCATCCGGAGCCACAGCTTCAGGCCTGACTTCACCATGTCGTCCTCCTCAGCCAACTCAACATGGACGCCGTTGTTCTCCTGGAAGAACGTGTGCTCCAGCAGGTCCTGGATGGTGTACCTGAGGTAAAGGAATAATACAACTATTAAATTCAATCAATTCCTTTTCATTTGACACATTAATTGAACACCAAAGGATTTGATATATAGTTTTCTTAGCAGAAGGACCAGAATTTCATTTCACCATTTGTGTAATGTCTCATATGTTTTAGGTAATGTAAGGATATTATGAGAAGCCCAATAGCCCAATACCTTTCATCTTTGTCCATCCGGATACATCCTTCGATGATCTCTTTGAGCTCTGGGACCTTGACTTTGTAAAAACTGTCTGGTTTCATCCCCTGTGAGGAGAAGCAATCTGGTTAACATTGGTTATTTATCTGCTTGGTTTAAAATGTAAGGTAACATATGGTAACCAATGGTAACCTAGGGGACATAAGAGTAACATAGGAGAATGCATAGCTTTCTCAGATGTTGCCTCAAAGAAACATGCAAGACATACCTCCCTCATGATAAGTGAACTCACAACAGTGATTGGGGGAGAGAGAGAGAGAGAGAGAGAGAGAGAGAGAGAGAGAGAGAGAGAAGAGAGAGAGAGAAAGAGAGAGAGAGAGAGAGAGAGAGAGAAAGAGAGAGAGAGAGAGACGAGGGGCAAGGAAATGGGACAGACCAGAGTCTGTTTTTCTGTGTTAGTGTTGTCCTTTTAAAGGGCAGTGTGGCTACAAAAATAATGCAGACCTCTGTCTCTCATCAGTGCAGCGCAGTGAGCAGTCCATTATGGGTCTGCAACTGTTTCAATCTCCCTCAGACAACGCTGATAAGAGAATGGAGCAAATCCCCTCGTGTTTTAAACAGCCAAGGTTAACATCACAGCCGTCCTAATGTTACCCCATGTTTATTCCAACATTAAAATAAAACCGTTGTGTAAATAAAGGTTGTTGGTTGGTTAGCTGGTATACAATGTTGTAATTGTGCAACAATGTTGACTTGTTATGTTTGCGATTTGCGAAGGGGCAGACACAGGCCTGCAATTTCCTTGTTAGCCTATTTATTCTGAGACAGAGGATCGAGCTGTAAAGGACCCTTTTCTCTAAATCGCTTCAACTCTTACAAACACTTGATTACAAGAATGGACCACAAAGTACACTGCCCTTCATTTGGCCTCCACTATAATTATAATATCTCTATGGCTTATCAATTTAACAAAGGAACAGACAGTATACAAGCAAGCAAACCAATTGAGTATTCTCTTTTGATCTGACTGTTCGAATGCACTGCTTACTTCCACAGTGGTCATAATGCCTCTGCTTGTGAATCTAACATTGTATTGTGTTAAAACGTGACATAATATTTAAAACGTGTTCAGGCTAGCAGAGTTAATCTGACAGGTAAAGGCCCCAGACTCCCCTGAGTAGGGCCTTTTAGTTGTTTATGGAACATTGACTTTATGGATGGCGAGTGGCGACCGATCAGAGACGACTACAGTAACCTGCACTTATGACCCATACACACTCTCTCAGACCCACTCTACAGCCTCTACAAGGCTCTGTTTGCTCTGCTGTCTGTCTCAAGAAAGAGAGAGAGAGAGAGACAGACAGACAGACAGACAGACAGACAGACAGACAGACAGACAGACAGACAGACAGACAGACAGACAGACAGACAGACAGACAGACAGACAGACAGACAGACAGACAGACAGACAGACAGACAGACAGACAGACAGACAGACAGACAGACAGACAGACAGACAGACAGACAGACAGACAGACAGAGAGAGAGAGAGAGAGAGAGAGAGACAGAGAGAAAGGCGCTGTTTGTGTAGAATGCAGACGTCATTTTCAAAACACATCATTCTACCATCGCCTGCCCAAACCCACTGTGGCGTCACCACCTTGTATGCTCCAGCCCAAAGCCGAAGAACACAGCTCTCAATGTAGAGGTTCCTGTCATTACTGACTCCCTCTCTGAGTAGTAAACACCTCGGTCAGGGAGAAGCTTGGCCTTTCATCGAGTTACTTACTTCTGGATTGCTTTAATAAGTTTTGAGAGTAGTATGCACCCAAATGGCACCCTATTCCCTATACAGTGCACTACCATTGACCAGACCCATATAGGGAATAGGGTGTCATTTTAGACGTAGCCACAGAGTTTGTGCCAGTTCAGGGAACAGAACCGAAAACTGGAAAATAACAACATTTTTCTTGGAACGGAATCAGAACTGGGAACGAAAGTGATCTATACTGTTCCGGAACAGAACCGTTATTTTAAAAGCATGGGAACCATATAATAACGCTATTTTATGTTCCGGGTATTTTTCTACAGTCCCACAAAAAAACGCAACAAAGCGCCTATGCAAAACCCTCACTCTGTCACTCAGAAATGTATTCCAGTGTTTGCCTGCCAGCTGGAAATATTTGGCAGACTGTGTGTGCTTAGACCACTCCTGGACAGTCCTAGCAAAATTCTTGCTTGAAAAATTGCTCTTTCCTAAGAAGCTCTTTTTGTTTCTTTTTGACCATTTTAATTGAAAAAAATCATAGCAAGGTACTTAATTGTTACCCCAAAATGATTTGATATTGAGATAAAAACGACTGCATTGGATTTTTAACAAAAACATTTAAAAAATTGTGCTTTTATAATTTCACGTGGTGCCACTTTGTTTCTGAGGAGTGGAGTCTAACATCAAAACTTCATCCAGAAATCTACAGATGTAGGATCTTAATTTGATCACTATTTTGTTGCTGCAGATGAGCTTTGTGATTTACATAAATTAACTGAAAACCTACACTAACACACGGTTATACTAAAGTATTCCACTTTTCATGTAACCTCATTTTGACCTGGTAATAGCCTAACCACCGATCAAGCAACATTATAGACTAAACACTCAAAAGGATTATTTTGATGTGACAATAGAGGCCAAATTAAGATCCTTCATCTGCAGAACATCCAGAAGGTTGTTTTGTCACTTCCATTGTGCAAGGGAAGGAAAGCAAACGTGTGCACAATTACGCTATTGAAGAACACTGCAAGGAGGGAGGAGACTCTGTGTGGGACTATGGTCCTGTGTGGCTCAGTTGGTAGAGCATGGAGTTTGCATTTGCACCACCAGGGTGTTGAGTTTTGAGCCTGCAGGGGCCACGAAAATGTATACATGCACTTCTTACTGTAAGTCGCTTTGGATAAATGGGTCTGCCTAATTGCATATATTCCCACTTACGCTGGTGACTTTACGGTAGATCTGTGCTGCGTTCTGGCACTCGGAGTAGGGATACTCTGATGTGGCCATCTCCAGGATACACATCCCAAAGGCATAGACATCCACAGCCTCATCATACTTCTCCTCATACATCTCTGGAGCCATGAACTCTGGGGTACCTGGAGGAAAGGAGAGAGACAATACCAATCACAAGAAAACATACACACACACCAACAAACAGATTTACACAAACAAATCTTCTGTAGGGGAAAGACATTTGATTACACTGGACATGCATCATAGGGTAGGAATCTGTGGCAGAGTGATCTAATAATGAGCATCTAGAAAGGGTACTCAACGTCAATGGTCATAATCTAGAAACAACTAAAACTTTAAATTAATCCATAAAACTTGATGGCCCCAGTTGGGTGAACCCCATAGCGACAACACCTGACCTTAAACACTCCCCAACATAGAATTACATATAGAACTAAATAAAATTCTAGGCTCTCTGTGCTCACCAATGACACTTTTAGCGAAGGAGGCTCTTTTGAGTGTGGCCAGGCCCAGATCTCCAATCTTGACGGAGCCGGTGGGGCCTGTGATGAAGATGTTGTCACACTTGAGGTCCCTGTGGATGATGGGAGGGGTGCGGGTGTGGAGGAAGTGGAGCCCCTTCAGGATCTGACGGCTCCAGCGCTGCAGTAGCTTCAGCTTCATCTCCTTAAACCTCTTCAGGTACCTGCAGGTAAACATAGGATATTAGGATGCATCACCTAAAGAGGCTCATATATTAACTGTTCTCCTTCCTTACCTACAGTACAGGCCAGACCAGAGAGGACTATCAGGAACCCATCTTTAAGTCTACATGGAAAACTATTTTGATCAATCCTTGTTTTCCATGAAGATTCTATGATCATGATAAAAGATAGAACATATTAAAATGCTAGGAATTTGTGAGGAAAAAATTGTAGAGGAAACAGGGCAAAACAGGCACAACAGTCTCCTCTACTACAACGAGTATTGAGGCCAGGTCGGGGCGGAAAGGGCAAGCTCACGTTTTGAGGGTGCCGGAGGTCATGAGCTCAGTGACCAAAAGGATGCACTTGAGGCCCTTGGAGTTGTCCTTCCAGGAGTCGTAGAAGCGGACAATGTTTGGGTGCTGCAGACCCTTCAGCATCTCCACCTCCTCGCTGAACCTCTGCCGCTCCACCTTGGTCAGCTTACGCGTCTGCACGGAGCACAAAATAGATATATTCTAGAATGATTACCTACACAGTCAGATTTCCATTCTATTGGCAGAGCATACTGCAGGGAACACACACAACACACTCCATCCATCAGGCCTGGCTTTGTGACTATAGTTTATTATCAAGACTCAATACAGAATTTATAAGCTTATCAAGCTGTGTTGAAAAATATGTAAATGTGTGTGTCTTAGAGCTGGAGGAAGAGAAAAACAGAACCACTGACATGTTTACCTCCATTGGTCATTCATCTTGCTGAACCAGATTCCAGTGTTACATAATTATATTTTTCCATAGAAACTTGAACTGTGACTTCTACACATTTTAAGAGGTTTCCAAAAGCTGTGAGAAATTGAACCGAACACAGTGTAATCACAGTGGGTAGCTGGGTGAATAAAGCCATTTTTGTGCAGAGTGGGGTGCACTGTTAAAATAGAAAGACTAAAAACTCTGAAACCATGAAAAGTAGTTCACCTAAGCTGAGATCTGGTGTTTCTGGAGGGTGTTTGAATGTAAACCCAATGTAAGTGTTATGATACACTGAATAGATTTGAAAACAGAATGGAAGTACTCTGAAACACCCAAAGTGGCTCTTCATTCTGAATAATTGTGTTTTTAAGAGAGCGTTCCTAAAACACTTGTTGATGTTTCAGTGCATGTAAAAGGCAGCAACAAAACACAAAAGTAATGTTTTAGCAGACTGTGTCTCTCATATAACCAAATGGTTTTCAATTGCAAATTGTTTATAGCATAAATATTGATTGATTATAAATAATGATTTAATTTTCAGTAAATATTCTTAAGAAGACACGGAATTGAATAATTTTCTTAGAGCAGACTTTGACAGTAATTATAGGCTACAGCTGCCAGGAAACTTTGTGAGATTATAAATAATGTTACAATCAAAATGTTTCTGTAGGTTATAGCAGAGGTAGCATGAGTTATAAAGTGGGCCTTCATCACTGGTATTCATGTGAGAAGGTGGATGTGAACCTTTTAGTCATTTAGCAGATGCTCTCATCCAGATGAATTAGGGTTAAGTGCATTGCTCAAGGTTACATGTTTCACCTAGTCAGCTCTGGGATTCAAACCAGCAACCTGTCTGTTACTGCCCCAACACTCTTAACCACTAGGCTACCTGACACATTTTTTCGGTGTTTTGTTTAGACAGATTAGAAACAGGAGGAGACAGAGACAGAGATGGAGTTAAAGTTGGACAGGCAAAAGCAGGAATTGAACCCCTGACTGTTGGGACAGAAAAATGCCAAAATTATTTGGAATTTTACCCATTCAACCACACACCATGTGAGCATCTTAACACATCAGAAGACAAATATTTATATGATTGAAGGCAAAATGTGAACTTCAAACATTGTGCTGACGTACTGTTCAGAATCCCCCCAGTCTGGGGCATGGAGGTGGAGAGATGGGATTCGTGGCAGGTGTGCCCTCTAGCAAACTGTATGGTCAAGTATAAAAACAGGCAAGTACTTCACAAACTCAGAGAGGTGAGAGCACACCAAATGCTCAGATGAACTAGTCAACAAAAATCCAAGAAAGTACGCGTCAATGAATACGTGAGTATACAATGTTATCATATTAAAGAAGGAAACCAAAAAGGAATCCACTCAATAAGAACATTTATTTTGTGTAGCATTTTGGCTGCTAATGCTAATAGTCCAAGTAAAACAGTCCTTTTGATCCATTGATCAGCTTTCTTGATGCCTCATGAAGTTAATTGACACGTCATTGTTTGCACCTTTCGTGCACTTGTGTTTAATGTAAATGAAGGCCTGCTTTTTAGTTAATACTGCTGGCTTGTTTGCCTACTAGATTTACGAGTTGTATCTGCTCTGATGTATACCCTACATGCTACACTACATAGCCACTGCCATTTTAGCCTGCTCTAGCTTTGGCCTACCACAACACATGTTATTGCATTCCACTTTTGACATTAATATTGTCATCATGTTGCTAGATTTGCATTGCTTAATCACTTATTCTATCCACTGGCTGGCTGATCCTAACTAAATCCAATGAATACTAATTCCAACTGAACTGTCAATCATCATCTAGCTCAACTCTATTGTGATTCATTTCATCTGAACAACCTTCCATACCATTCAACATCATCTAAATATAAAGACTCCGGTCAGAAACATTAGCATAATGGACGAACGGTGGATCGCATTAATAATTTCACTGTAAGGGCTACACCTGTTGTATTCAGCGCATGTGACAAATGCAATTTGATTTGATTGAGCCCTTAGCTGACGTTTTGCACAAGTTTTGTATGTGTGCTACTGCTAACATTAGCAGTCATTGCCTGAAGTATGGTTTTTATGGATGTGAAATATAATGGCATATCAGTTGAATTTGAGGAATAACATGAGAAAAACCTTACAGATCTATGAACTGTCTTACTTTATCAATATGAACATCTGGAAGACCTGTTCATGTTTTGTCATTTGATAATTAGCAAATAAAAGATACAACTTTTGATTCTTCAATCATGTCTCAAATACTTTTTTTACTCATTAATTATTGTCCTGGACCAACTTTTGTGTGCTTTGTTAGAGCATAAAACTTTGACCTTTTGGAATGACCAATAAGGAGTTTACCAATACATGATATAAGAGCAGTGAATATACATTCAGGGGAGGGACTCCCATTTAGAGTATTTGGAAACTGCAGAAAAATGGAACTAATTCTGCACTAGACAGGATTCAAAACACAATCCTAGTTTTTGGGAGCTTTAGGGAGAGGAAACAATACCAAAAGAGGGACCTAATTCTGCACTATATGGGACTCTAAACACCATAGGGTTTTCAACCTTTTCCAGGTCTTATGTGGTGTTACACCACGTCATATTTCAGAACACCTCAGGATGAATGTTTCAGTACATCTTAAATCTGTTCTAATACCCTGACAACCACGTGTTTCAATACTCCAGCAAAGTTAAGGTTTTGTCTCCTTTAAGGTGGTGGCAGCTCAGTTGCCACTAGTTTTAGTGTTACAAAGCACTTCATTTTAAAAGTGTATGAATGGTTTGATTGAGTCTCTAGTGTAGTGCTGCCGGGAGGCTGCAGTGGGTGGATAGCTGTTTGGAAAACACCAGAGAGACCTCTAGACTTCTACAACCATGAATCCTGCATTGAGGCTGTTCTGGGAAAAACTGAGGGTATGTTTATGTTTACAATTGACTGACCACGACTCCTTCCTCCCCTTTAGAGAAGGGGGCTGCCACTCATGTTACCAGGCCCTGTCTGCCTCCCAAATCGCACCGTGTTCCATTTTATAGTGCACTACTTTTGACCACGGCACAAGGCCCTGGTCAAAAGTAGTGCACTATATAAGGAATAGGGTGCCATTTGGGATGCACACCCTATCAACACTGGGAGCACACTATCTCAGAGAGGGAGGCATGCAAGGGGAGCCCCAAAAAAGCTGTTCCCATTCCCACACCAACCGACGTCCATCAATTGCCAAACACTCATTCAATTAGAAGATTGATTCCAACATGGTGCCTCTGTTTTCAACACAGACCATTTAGGACTTTTGACCAATGATTTTGTATGTATTTATGTGGAGAATTGGTGTGACAGGAGTATGAGGCGACTACAGGTGATACATTCTAGGACTCGTATGTTAGGAGTACAGTAATTGATGGGAGACAGCTTCAGTGTCCTTGATGGTCAATTCTGAGTAAACTATGACAGCATTAAATAATGATCCCACTGATCTGATTGGGTGTTTCCCCTGCCTTTGTTTTTATACCGATGAGACCCACTGCATGGTACAGACTGTCATTGAGTTGCAGCTGCAGAAGTCTGTGTACATGCACCTCCATTTGTGTGTGCATACATGTGTGTCTCTATGTTAGGACAAGTGTGTTTAATCTGAACCCCAGAGCAGAGGACCATGTGTATCTCCTGTTGATTGACAACCTGACTGGCCTGTTAATCTTGAAGATCCCTCTACAGAACAGCCCACTGTAGTGTGTATGTGCATTTATCCTCATGGCTAACAGACTGTCCACTTGGAAGCCTTGGCAGCTCCTTAAACCCCATTCACTATACCACATGGCAAGCACAACACATTCAAATACATAATACAGAGAAGATATTTAGGCAACTTCAGACGCTTTCCTGGAAGAGCCAATGACTTATTCAGGTCTTCCTAAACTAAAGCCTGCAAGAGCCTGACAAAATGTGCTACTTGCTTCCAAAGGCGTCTTGTAACGTGTGTCTGATTACGGACTGATTATGTTGACTCATTCAAAAGCTGTATCCAATGAACACCTATTGCATTTGGGATATTTTTTTTTCATCAAATGTGTTATAAATGAAATGTATTCATGTTATTACTACTCACATAGAAAAAAATGTTAGGAATAATAAGGAATACCAGAATATGAGCAAGTAAAAGTGAAAACATCAATTGTGCTGACTTTCTGCTGTCATTTTATGCTATCACGGGATAGGTTTGTTGTGTGATGGACTAATTTCACAGTGATGTAATGATACATTTTAAGCATAAACACATGTATACAAACTACAGATAATTATGTACGATGAGTTGATGTGCCTTGTGTGAAAGTAAGAGCATTTATGTTGTCAAATCCACTTAAACATGATGGGTCATCACATGCTTTCCAGATTCAGTAAATAGCACATCTTTAACATGGTTGGATTTAACACTGATACAATACAAGTGACAGACAAGCCACTTAACTTGGTCTGAACGTAAAGAGAAACCAACAGTAAGCTATGCTATGTTGTCTTAGTAGTGAGAAACCTTGGCTGGTCTGGAAGACTATAGTATAGTCAGGCCTCTGCTATTTCCTAGAGAGAGATGACAGCACTGACAGAGAATGCCACTTGGGTGGATATCATACAAGGTCTTATCTTGTTTTTCCACTGCTGTTCACTGCTGTATGAACTCAATGACAAAACACAGACAAACACCTCATAGATGTTGCACCTTAAGATATGCAACATAACCAAATACATCATGTTGTGCCATATTTATATGGCCTATGGCAATGCATTAAATTGTAACATTGATCTAATCAAGTGTTTTTTTTTTACTTTAGTTTATTTGGTAAATATTTTCTTACAGTTTTCTTGAACTGCACTGTTGGTTTAAGGGCTTGTGAGTAAGCATTTCATGCTAAGGTGTACACGTTGTATTCGGCACAGCTGACAAAGTTTGATTTGATCTGGTTTAGTTCCTTTCCTGACTAGAGTAAGTCTACACATCTCCCAAATGTATTGTTGCACTGCAGGGGTGTAAAATATGAATTGGGGTTGCTAAATGTCTCCTCTCTCTTTGTTTGGCTAGAGAATATCAGAGAAAAGGCGAAGCTAGAGGGTCCACTCCCGTCACAATCTGTCCATGTGGGAATAGAGCGTTATTCAATGCATTTCTATGGGATTATTGGAATGAATAAGCAGACCGCCTGCCTTTCCGCTTTGCGACAATGACTCCCATTGTTATTGCGGAGACAAGACCATCTCATCATTAAATACAGTGTCTCTGAGAATCTGTATTCATAGCCACTGAGAGGAGAGAGGAGAGGGAGGGGTGTGTATGTTGATTTGGGGTCTGGATGGATGGATGGAAGAGCTGCAGGAACTATTAAGGCCCTGTGCCAACTCCCTCCACAGTTACATAAGCAGTGTTGATGGTTGGACCGTTGGTATTAAGAACTTCCTGGCTGTCAGCAGCACCCCTATTATGCAAACTGGGAGACGGATGGACAGCAAGAGACAGCCAACCCAGCACTAAAGGAGGCGGTGACTCTATGGCTTTACTTCAAAGGACAGGAAAGAAAGATCACGTAACACTGTCCTCATATAACATCCAAAATCCAAAACAAAGATATTGTAACAGCACTGCTGTGATTTCCATGCTGTGTGTGTGAGTGCAGTATATGGAAGATGAGTTTGCATCAAGGGAGAGAGAAGAAGAGAGATGAGGGAGAGAGAGAGCGAGGGGAAGACGAAGAGGGAGAGCAAAAGCGAACATCACAGCATGTTTGGTCTAGAATGAATGCAGTACCCGTGCTGTGGCTAACTTAAGAGGTTATCTTCTTTATGTGTCTTTCACCCATTACTACAATATGTTTCGGTCATACATATTCCCCAGAGGCTCCTTTTTTCCCCTTGATTTAACTAGGCAAGTCAGTTAAGAACACATTCTTATTTACAAGGACGACCTAGGAACAGTGGGTTAACAACCTTGTTCAGGGGCAGAACAACAGATTTTTACCTTGTCAGCTCAGGGATTCAATCTAGCAACCTTTTGGTTACTGGCCCAACACTAGGCTACCTGCCGCCCCATACAGATAGAGATTTCATACACAACGTTGACAGCATCAGAACCAACAAAGTACCCTAACCATCAGGGGTTAAATGGCCTCTGTTCTGACTAGCACCCATCTTGAACGTTGGGTGACATCTGACATGTCAAGCTGGGGATTGAGGCTAAAGGGAGAGGAGAAGTTGGTTGACACGAGCTCACATGCCTTTGATATCCCTGGTCAGGAAACACACCGAGAGACAGACCGCGCAGTGTGAGGAACTGAGGTACCAGTGTACACTTTCCAAGAAAAACTTGACTTGCTCTCTGAATGTAGCGGGGGAGAGAGGGGAGGTCAGGTGGTTAGGGAGGTTAGCCATTAATCTAATAAGAAATCCGGATTCAGCCCGCCCTCTCTCTCACCGGGCTAGCACTCTGAAAACTGCTGCTTTAGTGGCACCTAAAGCAATTAACTACACAAGCAAAAGACCAATGGACCCAGATTCAAGATTTCTGTCTTTATGTGCATCTCAAATGACACCCTATTCCCTATAAAGTAGTACACTAAATAGGGAAAGATTGTGCCAGAAGGGAACTATTTAGGCTACCGTTGGCCTGGACATTTGGCCTTTTTTGGAGGTTTTACTAGATAGTAGGCTAGTGTGTGAAAGGAAAAACTGCACTTGTGCCTGACTGACTGTCCTCTATCTTTTAGAGCCATCCATTCATTCTTCAAGACAAAGCCAGCAACTCATATTCCCTCTGTAGGTCACAACGTTTGACCAAGGCCTCAGTCAAAAGTAGTGCACTATATAGGGAATAGGGTGTCATTTGGGATGCAGACATACATATCTTAATTTGATCATCCTGTTGAATAAGAACTTATTTATTTGTGGGGCAAGAGTTGCTAAGATGTTTGTGCTGTAAGCCTCATGTAAGTCATGTTTCAAATAAATAGTGAGCAATAAGTACACGAGTTAGTCATGTCTATCCTGGAACAAGTCAGGATTTCTCAGAGATGTGGAAACCATTTACCATCTAGTGTGGGAAGGATCCCTCAAGTCTACTGTCTCTATATCCTCCTGGGTATGTTCTGAGTGGGGCTGATGCTGAGCTAATGATCACTCTGACCTGTGAGGTAACTGGGTCAGCATCCAAAATGGAACCCTATTCCCTATATAATGTACTACTTTTGACCAGGGCCCGCTGCATAGGGCTGTGGTCAAAAGTAGCGCACTAAATAGGGAATAGGGTGCCATTTGGGACACAACCTTTGTCTGACCTTAGGGTTACTATCTCTGATAGTAAAGGGAGAGGACGTTCTGCATACCATCTAGTCTGATAACGCTAAGATGGGAGGAAGCTTGTAAAGAGCCAAAGGTAATTAATCTGGGTTTTATTGCCCAAAAAGACAGCAGGTTTCTATTACTGCTTTCTGAGTGAACATTCTCTAAATCTGTCACGTCTGCTCCCGCTCTTCCCTCCCTGGCGCTCTCAAGCACCAGGCTGCCCTGCATCACGCACTCCTTCCATCTATTACACACACCTGCCTTCCCTCGTCACGCGCATCAGCAATATTGGACTCACCTGGACTCACTCATCTGTTTATTACCTCCCCTATATTTGTCAGTTCCCTGCTCTGTTCCCCACTGCTGCATTGATTGTTTTTTGTCTTTGTTTTCTTGTATGCTGACGCTGTTCCTGCCTCGTTCCATGTCCGTTCTATATTAAATGTTTGACTTCCCGTACCTGCTTCGCCTCCCCAGCATCATCCATGTGACCAATTCTCTATTCATTTGGATCCTGCTTGACCCTGAATGAAATAGGTCATACAGCAAAAATGTTAACATTGTTGCAACTACCTTGTTTTTACAGGGTCAGACCAGGGTAGATACAAGTGTTGTCTATAAATGTAATGCCATCCAAGGGGAAATGACCAGAGAGAACAAACACTTTGTCCGGAACTGCCTTCCCATGAAACATAGACAGACAGATGATAGATAGATAGATAGATAGATAGATAGATAGATAGATAGATAGATAGATAGATAGATAGATAGATAGATAGATAGATAGATAGATAGATAGATAGATAGATAGATAGATAGATAGATAGATAGATAGATAGATAGATAGATAGATAGATAGATAGATAGATAGATAGATAGATAGATAGATAGATAGATAGATAGATAGATAGATAGATAGATAGATAGATAGATAGATAGATAGATAGATAGATAGATAGATAGATAGATAGATAGATAGATAGATAGATAGATAGATAGATAGATAGATAGATAGATAGATAGATAGATAGATAGATAGATAGATAGATAGATAGATAGATAGATAGATAGATAGATAGATAGATAGATAGATAGATAGATAGATAACAAGTACAGCCTGCAGAGGTTACTCTTATTAAACAGACTGCAGTGCTGCAGCTATGTAACCTGATGAAAACAGTCTTTGTCCCTTGACCAGAGCCCTAAAGTAGTGCACTTTATAGGGAATAGCGTGCCATTTGGGGGACACACTGAGGGTGGAATGGAGTAGGTTGGTTATGCTTCATAGCAGCCTAAAGGCATTATAAATCACCCAATGACTCTTCTATCTGCTCCTGGACATGAAAAAACGCAATGATAGACTTCAACATGATGATGTAATCCTATCGAACAGATGAGAGAACAAATGACGGGCTTTATGCATACTTGCATATTACCCTCTGTTGTTACTGAGAACACATTTTATTTGACAACAACCTGGAATTCACAGCCTTGTCTCCAGCCACATCATTCCCTCTACAGTACTTCGCACAAACTTATGAAATCTGAAGGAGCTAATGCATACTTGGCAAACACAGGAAGAACATTTTAGCAAATACAATTATTTTCCATCCTAAAAAATACTGTGAATGTGTACCACTGGTTGTTAGAAGCCTATTTCCACTGGCTTGAGAGACCGAATTTCACGAGGCTAATGTGTCATAAATTCAATAAATAGGTTACGTATTATGTGAGGTTTCTTACACCTCTGAAGCTAGGTAAGCAACACAGGTTTTGCTGTTCAGTGTATTGGAGCAGAAAACTTAACAGGCTGTCAAGTTCCTTCAAGGTTATGTCTTACACCAGTCGTAAAGGAACTGGGAGGAACACAGAGCTCTTAAAATGGGCTTAAAGGAGTCTCTTGCATTGCACTGGCCAGGTAACAGTGGGCCGTTTCAAATGGCACCCTATTCCCTATACAGGGCACTTCTTTTGACCAGAACCCCATAGGCTCTCATCAAAAGTAATGCACTATGTAGGGAATAGAGTGCCATTTGGGATGCAGACTAAGTCTCCTGCATGACACTGAGCCATTACTTCCAAAAGTAGTGAGTACATGTTGTTTTGCCTGGTATAATAAATCCATTCTCTGTTCATATATAATGTGAGCAAAGTATATCCCAGTGATTACAGAGGGCTGAATAACAGACACAGCATAGCCCAAAAATCAGGCCACTCAGTTGTTTTTTCCACGAAACAGTGTGATGTCTAATGTTGTACTATCCATTAGTAGTGTAGATTAGCAAAAGGCAAGTACATTTATCGTATAACAAACCAGGAAAGCAAAGATGCCCTACACAAAGATGCCCTACTAAGCATGAATGCTACCAGCTTTACAGCAAGTAGTACCCTGTAATCAAATCAGAGGAGTTTGGTAGGAGGAGATATAGGAGGATTAATGGAACGGAGTCAAACATGTGGTTTCCTTATGTTAAATCTGTTTGACGCAATTCCATTTAAGCTGGCAGGTAGCCTAGTGGTTAGAGCGTTGGTCCATTAACTGAAATGTTGCTGGCACGAATCCCAGAGGTGAAAATTCTGTCAATGGGCCCTTGAGCAAGGCACTTGACCTTAATTGCTCCTGTACGTCACTCTGGTAAATGTATTTATGCTAGTCCTCCTATAGCTCCTCCCACCAGCCTCCTCTGAATCAAATATTATAAATATATTTTTATCTATTGGGTACTTTCTAAGAACAAGGATGTATGTATGTACAATATTTGTGAGGGACCAAGAAATAGTCTGAGAATAAGATTTAGAACCATGGTGTTTGGCATTCTTTAGTGCAGGTAATTTGCCTTACCACATGTGGAAATGTCCATATTTCACAGTCAAGGAGATGTGTGGTACTCTACCATACAGATGTAGAATCTTAATTTGAGCCAGTTTGCTACCTCCTACAAATAATCATGCAGCAACTGGAAATGTGAATTATTATGTGGATTATAATTAATGCCATTTTTGCAGGGGTTGATATATTCTCCGTAAGGGAAAATCAAGTCTGACATTTCTAATGGAAATTATACTTCAGAAGCCTTTTTAAACATCAAATACACTGTTTAACAATGCAATAGGGTGGTCAAATTAAGATCTGTATCGCTGCCTCCCAAAAGGCACTCTATTCCCTACATAGTGCACTACTTTTGACCGAGGCATTAGGGAATAGGGTGCCATTTGGGACACTACGTCAGTTCTATTTATCACTTTTACTAAAGGGTAATGTTACATCGAGAAGACAACACTGTATTGTCCGGTGCCAAGCAGGGATATAGTTAAGGACATGATGGTATGCAAGAGGAGAGGAGAGCCCTTCATAGTGCCCTTCAGAGCCACAGGAAGGAAGCCAACCACCTGAATGATTAATAGACCAACACTGGATACCTTGATGCCTGGGGATTCAACCCTATCCAATGACGTCGCCATCCAATGAGATAGTGGCAATAACTACTAGCATTGTGTCAACATGGACATGATATATTTTACTTTGGGCAACATTTGTTTACATGTCCAGTGGTCCACCATTCCACACTATCTGGGTTACTTTCTTTAAAAAGAGCAAGGTTGGGTTGTTGATGCTGGGTTATTTATGCTGGGTTATTGAGGTATGACTCAGAGCGTCAGATCAGAAGACTGGAGGCGTGGATTAGCAGGGGTGTGGCTTTCAGATAGTTATTTTTGGCCACCCGTGAGAGTTAACATATTTCCGGTTATACTGTTCTGTTGTATTGTTATCACATGTTAATGTTGAACACGTTTGTAACTTTAATGAGGCTTATTGAGATAGTTACCACTGTTACAAAAGGTAACATTATACATTTTATATAAAAATTCCTCATGCGCAAAACTATTGAAGTAAAATGTACATTTGCAGTGTAAAACTTTAACATGATGAACAGGAATTATATTTCCTCTCACATGTGGTCAAAAATAACTATCTGAAATCCACATCCCTAATAATCCACATCTCCCCAAAAAAAACTAAAGATTTCATGAAAGAGCAACTGAACACGCCGATTGGTACGTGTGTTTTTCTGTTGCTCATTGGAAAAACAAGGTTTCAGTCTTGGAGGTGTGTTTCCTGACTGATTGGAGGTGTGGTTAGTTGTTTTCCGTTTCAATGTTTGCACCATACGGGACAGTTTCAGTTTTCATTTATTCTCTTGTTCTTTTGTATTTAGTGTTCAGTTAATTAAAGGAAATAGGAACACATACTATGCTGCGCTTTGGTCTACTCCTTCTTCCTCAGACGAACATCGTTGCATTTGCAGCAATACAACCATGAAGGCCTGATTCACGCAGTCTCCTCTGAACAGTTGATGTTACTTGAACTTATTTATTTGGGCTGCAATCTGAGGTGCAGTTAACTCTAATGAACTTGTCCTCTGCAGCAGAGGTAACTCAGGGTCTTCCTTTCCTGTGGCGGTCCTCATTAGAGCCAGTTTCATCATAGGGCTTGATGGTTTTTGAACTGTACTTAAAGAAACTTTCAAATTTCTTGAAATTTTCTGGAATGACTGACCTTCATGTCTTAAAGTAATGATGAATTGTAATTTCTCTTTGCTTATTTGAGATGTTCTTGCCATAATATGGACCAAATAAGGTTATCTTCTGTATACCACCCCTACCTTGTCACAACACAACTGATTGCCTCAAACACATTAAGAAGGAAAGAAATTCCATAAATGAATTTTTAACAAGGCACACCTGTTCATTGAAATGCATTTCAGGTGACTGCCTCATGAAGCTGGTTGAGAGATTGCAAAATTGAGCAAAGCTGTTATTTTTTTTTATTTTTTTTTTTATTTCACCTTTATTTAACCAGGTAGGCCAGTTGAGAACAAGTTCTCATTTACAACTGCGACCTGGCCAAGATAAAGCAAAGCAGTGCGACACAAACAACACAGAGTTACACATGGGATAAACAAACATACAGTCAATAATATAATAGAAAAATATATATACAGTGTGTGCAGATGTAGTAAGATTAGGGAGGTAAGGCAATAAATAGGCCATAGTGGCGAAATAATTACAATTTAGCAATTAAACACTGGAGTGATACATGAGCAGAGGATGAATGTGCAAGTAAAGACACTGGGGTGAAAAAGAGCAACAACAAAAAACAATATGGGGATGAGGTAGTTGGGTGGGCTATTTACAGATGGGCTGTGTACATGTGCAATGATCGGTAAGCTGCTCTGACAGATGATGCTTAAAGTTAGTGAGGGAGATATAAGTCTCCAGCTTCAGTGATTTTTGCAATTTGTTCCAGTCATTGGCAGCAGAGAACTGGAAGGAAAGGTGGCCAAAGAGGAGTTGGCTTTGGGGATGACCAGTGAAATATACCTGCTGGAGCGGGTGCTGCTATGGTGACCAGTGAGCTGAGATAAGGTGGGGCTTTTCCTAGCAAAGACTTATAGATGACCTGGAGTCAGTGGGTTTGGCGATAAATATGAAGCGAGGGCAAGCCAATGAGAGCATACAGGTCCCAGTGCTGGGTAGTATATGGGGATTTGGACAAAACAGATGGCACTGTTATATACAACATCCAATTTTCTGAGTTGAGTGTTGGAGGCTATTTTGTAAATGACATCGCCGAAGTCAAGAATCGGTAGGATAGTCAGTTTTATGAGTGTATGTTTGGCAGCATGAGTGAAGGATGCTTTGTTGTGACATAGGAAGCCGATTCTAGATTTAATTTTGGATTGGAGATGCTTAATGTGACTCTGGAAGGAATGTTTACAGTCTAACTAGTTGTCCACATATTCTAAGTCAGAACCGTCCAGCGATCGGTTGAAGAGCATGCATTTAGTTTTACTTGCATTTAAGAGCAGTTGGAGGCCAAGGAAGGAGTGTTGTATCGCATTGAAGCTCCTCTGGAGGTTAGTTAACACATGGTCCAAAGAAGGACCAGAAGTAAACAGAATGGTGTTGTCTGCATAGAGGTTGATCAGAGAATCACCAGCAGCAAGAGCGACATCATTGATGTATACAGAGAAAAGAGTCGGCCCGAGAATTGAACCCTGTGGCACCCCCATAGAGACTGCCAGAGGTCCGGCCAACAGGCCCTCCGATTCGACACACTAACCTTTATTTGAGAAGTAATTGGTGAACCAGGCGAGGCAGTCATTTGATAAGCCAATGCTGTTGACTCTGCAGATAAGAATGTAGTGATTGACAGAGTCGAAAGCCTTGGCCAGGTTGATGAAGATGGCTGCACAGTGTTGTCTTTTATCGATGGCGGTTATGATATTGTTTAGGACCTTGAGCGTGGCTGAGGTGCACCCATGACCCGCTCGGAAACCAGATTGCATATCAGAGAAGGTACAGTGGGATTCGAAATGGTCGGTGATCTGTTTGTTAACTTGGATTTCGAAGACTTTAGAAAGGCAACGTAGGATAGATATAGGTCTGTAACAGTTTGGGTCTAGAGTGTCTCCCCCTTTCTAGAGGGGCATGACCGCGGCAGCTTTCCAATCTTTGGGGATCTCAGACGATACGAATGAGAAGTTGAACAGACCAATAATAGGGGTTGCATCAATTGTGGCAGATCATTTTAGAAAGAGAGGGTCCAAATTGTCTAGCCCAGCTGATTTATAGGGGTCCAGATTTTGCAGCTCTTTTAGAACATCAGCTATCTGGATTTGGCTGAAGGAGAAATGGGGGAGGCTTGGGAAGGTTGCTGTGGGGGGTGCAGAGCTGTTGACCGGGGTAGGGGTAGCCAGGTGGAAAGCATGGCCAGCCGTAGAATAATGCTTCTTGAAATTTTCGATTATCGTAGATTTATCGGTGGTGACAGTGTTTCCTAGCCTCAGTGCAGTGGGCAGCTGGGAGGAGGTGCTCTTATTCTCCATGGACTTTACAGTGTCCCAGAACTTTTTGTAGTTTGTGCTACAGGATTCAAATTTTTGTTTGAAAAGACTAGCCTTTGCTTTCCTAACTGCCTGTGCATATTGGTTCCTAACTTCCCCGAAAAGTTGCATATCGCGGGGGATTTTCGATGCTAATGCAATACGCCACAGGAAGTTTTTGTGCTGGTCAAGGGCAGTCAAATCTGGAGTGAACCAAGGGAGTGTTTGACAGTGATGAGGGGTGGTCATTTGGCCGCGGACCCATTACGGACGCAGGCAATGAGACAGTGATTGCTGAAATCCTGGTTGAAGACAGCAGAGGTGTATTTAGAGGGCAGGTTGGTCAGGATGATATCTATGAGGGTACACGTGTTTACGGATTTAGGGTTGTACCTGGTAGGTTCCTTGATCATTTGTGTGAGATTGAGGGCATCTAGCTTAGATTTTAGAACGGCCGGGGTGTTAAGCATATCCCAGTTTAGGTCACCAAACAGTACAAACTGGGGCAAAATTAATGGGCCTGAGGGGGGTCTATAACAAGTGGCAACAGTGAGAGACTTATTTCTGGAAATAGTATTTCTGCAGTAGATTGCAACTCCACCCCCTTTGGCAGTTCTATCTTGGCGGAAAATGTTGTAGTTGGGGATGAAAATGTTTGAATTTTTGGTGGCCTTCCTAAGCCAGGTTTCAGACACCGCTAGGACGTCAGGGTTGGTGAAATGTGCTAAAGCAGTGAATACAACAAACTTAGGGAGGAGGCTTCTTATGTTAACATGCATGAAACCAAGGCTTTCACAGTTACAGAAGTCAACAAATGATAGAGCCTGGGGAATAGGAGTGGAACTGGGGGCTACAGAGCCTTGGTTAATCTCTACACCAGAGGAAGAGAAGAGGAGTAGGATAAGGGTACGGCTAATGGCTATAAGAACTGGTCGTCTAGTGCATTGGGGACAGAGAATAAAAGGAGCAGATTTCTGGGCGTGGTAGAATAGATTCAGGGCATAATGTACAGACAATGGTTGGGTAGGATGTGAGTACAGTGGAGGTAAACCTAGGCGTTGAGTGACAATGAGAGCGGTTTCGTCTCTGGAGGCACTAGTTAAGCCAGGTGAGGTCTCCGCATGTGTGCGGGGTGGGACAAAAGAACTATCTAAGGTATTTTGAGTGGGACTGAGGGCTCTACAGTGGAATAAAACACTAAGTACTAGCCAAGACAGCAGCAGACAAGGCATATTGACATTAGAGAGAGGCATGAAGCAAACACAGGTGTTGATCAGGAGAGCTAAGACAACAATGGATAAATGGTGATGAATGGGCAGAGCGGGTCAGTTAGGTACATAGAGGACCTGAGTTCGAGGCTGGGGCCGACAGGTAAACAAAATGAGGTACCGTGTTATTGAAACAGTCCAGGGGGCATCAGCTGTGTAGCCGAGTGATCATAGGGTCAAAAGAGCAGCAATAGGTGAGTCAGGGTGCTGTTCGGTAGTCACTACTATGCTAGGAGAGCAGGGGACACAGCGTTCAGAAAAGCTAGCGGGCCAGGGCTAGTAGATGGTTCTTCGGAGACATCGTAACAGAATAGCCTGTTGAAACTACATCAGGCGATCACGTCAGCAGTCCAGTCGTGATGGATCGACGGGGCTCCGTGTCGACAATAAAGGGTCCTGTCCAAATGGCAAAGGAGGAGTTGTAGCCCTAGAATTAGCTGGTATATGGGCCTAGCTCGAGGCTATCTCAAGGATAACTGATGCTTGCTTTGGGACAGAGGCATTAGCTAACAGTAGCCACTCGTTTGCAGCTAGCTAGCTGCGATGATCCAGTGTAACGATCCAGAGCGGCAGGAATTTGGGGATTGGTAGAAAGAATCAGTCCGATATGCTCTGGGTTGATATCACACTGAACAGACAGGCAGGTGTTGTCCGAGCCAGCTAAGGCTGCCTGGCTGGTGACAGAGAAAAAGGTGAAGACCGCTAGCCGCGGCTAACAGAGACTAGTAGCTAGTTAGCTGGTTAGCTCCTGATGGAAGTTCCGGTTATAAGGAATAAAAATAGCAGATCCGTACCACATTGGGTGAGGGGGGTTGCAAGAAAGTCTATTTAGTTCATAGATAGAAAGTGAGATTAAGATATAAACGAAGAAGACTGGCTATTTACACAGGATAAGATACGGGATAAGACAAGGACAAACACACATGACCTACCTCTACGCCATCTTGGATCAGATCATCAAGGCAAAGGGTGGCTACTTTGAAGAATCTTAAATATATTTTGAATTGTTTAACACTTTTTTGGTCACTGCTTGATTCCATATGTGCTCTTTAATAGTTGTGATATCTTCATTATTATTCTACAATGTAGAAAATAGTAAATAAATAAATAAAACCCTGGAATGAGTAGGTGTGTTCAAACTTTTGACTTACTGTAATTAATAAATGTTTTAGTTGTGCAATTTTACATCTAGCTAAGATGTTTGGTGCAGTATATCTCAAGTTGCGCAATATGTTGTCTTGTGTCAACAAAGTTGGAGATGCTGCTATTCACCACGTTTGTGGAAAAATGGGCATCGTCAAATCAAAACCCAACCTAAATTTACACATTGTGACGCATGAATGTTCCATCCTTTGTTTTAGACGAGACTGACTATGACCAAGATTATCCTATTTACCCTTTGTAGTAAATTTTGACTCATATCGATGCCACATAGGGCGATTTAAAAGGAAGATGCTGGGTTGCTTTTTAAAGGCAGTCGCTCAGATGCTGACTTAACCCAGCATGAAAGTGAATAAAAACCAAACTGATTAGCCCATGTTTGGGTATTCCCAACAACCCGACATGTTGGGTTATTCATGCAACTCACCTGGCTGGGTCAAAATAACCCAGTGTGTGGTCTGTCCAATATTTACCCAGTGCTGAGTTACCAAATAATCCAAATTGGGTTGTTTTTAACCCAGCATTTTTTTTGGGAAAGTATGGGGGGACAGGGGGGACTTTAATAACCCTAAGGGGTGTCTTGCACTGTTAAAGTACATACTATTAGCTGTTGACTGAGGGAACACATTTGAATGTTTGTTGTTCTGTTTGGACATGCGGTGTGTTGGTCCCAAAAAAGGTTATAGCCATTAGTGTGTCCAACACTCATTATGCCATTAACCCATTCATCACTGTAGTCACAACATGTACTGCAAATTGACCGAGGGTTACCCGCAAGGTGGGGTTTTGCGGCACCCTTTCCCACTCGGCTGTGACTGAAACACTGTGTTTGTTTTGGGAAGGGTGACCTAGGCCCATCTAGCCCCCACACTCTTCCTGAGTGAACACACATGACCAAAAAATTTGGTCTCATAGCATTTTGTATTAATCTGTATGTAAAACCGAATCACTCCATTTGGTATGATATGTCATGTTTGTATGGTATGTATTAATTTGTGGATGTCCATCCCCCATTTCGTATGGTATGTTATGAATTACAATTCATATTATATGTTACAAATTTTCTAAACGTACAATATCTTACGAATTTGCAAATGTACAATATGTTACGAATATCAAAACGTATGGTACAGTATGTTACGAATTCCAGCAATGGTGGCAAGGTGGCTAACGTTAGCTGGCTGTCTAATGTTAGCTAGCTGTCTAACATTACCTAGACTAGGGGTTAAGGTTGGGTGAAGTTTAGGAGTTAGGTTGAAGGATTAAGGTTAGGAGAAGGGTTAGCTAAAATGGATAAGGTTAGGGGAATGGTTATCTAACATACTAAGTAGTTGCAAAGGAGCTAAAAAGTAGTAGGTATGTTACCCTACTTTCTTTTTTGCCTTAAGTAACCATCTGTCTTATGTAACCATATCAAACGTAACATATCATTCTAATACGAGTGTCCCGATTTAGAATTACTATGTTACGTCTAGTCTATGAGACCAGGCTGGACCACATGTTTACCCCCCAAAACAGCACCTCCTCGCTCCAAAAAAGCCCATGGTACACAGGCGCCCACTGTCAAAACCACGGAGCTGTGGCGTGATGGTTTTTCCTAGAGCCTAAACCAGTTTTACCACTTATGTGGGCCTACAGCACCATGGCAGACAATGGATGGTTTTGATATGGATGGCCAGAAACTGAAGACAGATCAAAATAATGAACATCAGTGACTTAAGTGGTAGGAGGGGGCAGCCAATCAAAAACCAGGATTATGCCTATCTTTCAGAGATCGGGTAATAGGCACGTAAAAAAACATATAGTACAGCTTAATGTGAAAAAGAGAGCAAAAGCAGAACTAATCATCCATGAATATGTGAGTCACCAAACCATTTTAATTCAAATACTTTTATAGGCTGCAAAAGTTATGATATGGGTTCTGGCTCGTTGATATGAATCCTAAAAAAATATGAGTCCCACTAAGGTATTGATACACAGAGAGGGTTTCTTGTTATGTTGATGACTCAATAGGGATGTGCCAATGCCAAGGCTACAGTCATGTGCGTAAAAGCAGTAAGAACAATAGCTAAATCATTACTACTGGCAGATTACGATATAGTCTTGGTCTGTTATGTTCCAATGAGTTTTCTATGAGCAGTCTTTCTGGCCTCCCATTGGTCAGAGCCAGGTTCTACCTCCAAATGAGAGGAAAGGCAACAACATGTAGGGCGTTAAACACTTAGCTAACTCAACACAGTCAAGTTCAAGACTCAAGTTTTAAACTCACGTGCACATGTACAGTGAAATACCAACAGTGCAGTGGTCAATATCAATGTAGCACTAAAAAAATAACATAAGGTAGAACAAAAACACACTAGAAATAAAAATAAGAAATATGAAGAGCACAAGAAAGTAAGCATCTATATAACAGGGTCAGTTCTAATACCATATTTATAATGTGCAGGGATACTGGAGTGATAGAGGTAGATATGTATAGGGGATAGATGACTTGGCATCAGGATGTATGATAAACAGATTAGCAGCAGCGTAAATTAAGATTGTATGTGAGTGTGTGTGAGTGTGCATAGAGTCAGTATAAGTGTGGATGTTATATGTGTTTTTTCGGTTAGAGTGGCGGAGGTGATGTTCCCTACCCTCACTATCTGGGGTTGGCCCGTCAGGAAGTCCAGGATCCAGTTGCAGAGGGAGGTGTTCAGTCCCAGGGTCCTAAACTTGGTGACGAGCTTGGAGGGGACAACGGTGTTGAAAGTTGAGCTGTAGTCAATGAACAGCGTTCTCACATAGGTATTCCTCGTATCTACGTGGTGAGGGCAGAGTGGAGTGCAGTGCAGTGCGTCGTCTATGGATCTGTTGGGGTGGTATGCAAATTGGAGTGGGTCTAGGGTGTCTGGGATGGTGGAGTTGGTGTGTGCCATAACTAGCCTTTCAAACCACTTCATGATTACAGATGTGAGTGCTACAGGGCGGTAGCCATTGTGGCATGATGCCTTAAGAGTTATTGGGTAAAGGAAAAGGAATGATGGTAGTCATCTTAAAACGCGTGTGTGTGGGGGGGTAGAACACTTAGCTAACACTCAACACAGCCATCAAGATGTTCTCTCCATTCGCTCATTCTCATTAACCGAAGCGGAACAATGACAGAAATTATGAAGGCAACGTTTAGAAATTATTTTAGAAAAAATATTATTGTCAATGGAATAGTCCTGTTTACTGGTTTACTAGAAGGGATTAGGATAGGGCATAGGAATTACTGTAAATGATCTGAAGAGGGGCATCGACAATAGAAATATTGATTACTTGATAGCTGAGAAACTTCAATGATGAGCTTGCAGATGCAGTATGTCCATATCCTAACACTTACTGAAATACTAGCAACTATCTGATATTGCGTTCTATTTTCAGTACCAATTGCAAATGCGGCTAGAACAGGGGTGTAAAACTAATTTTGCCCACGGGCCGCAATTTGTCTTCACCGAGGTCCAGAGGGCTGCACTGAAAATTACTTCCATTTCCTTGCAGTAAGAAATTTGCAAAAATAGTCCTCAATCCATTGTTTTTGGAATTGTCAATGCTCCCGGTCTATCTTTCATTTCTTTGATTATTAGCAGCTCGACACAGAAAATAAACCGTATGAATGTAGGTTCATTATAATTTCTACACAGTTTCGATTTGGCTTTAGTTCTTTTAAATAATCCTCAGTTTGTCCCCCCCTCCCAAAAAGAATAATAAAATATATATATATATACACTACCGTTAAAAAGTTTTAGAACACCTACTTATTCAAGGGTTTTCTTTACTTGTACTATTTTCTACATTGTAAAATTATAGTGAAGACATCAAACCTATGAGATAACACATATGGAATTACATAGTAACCAAAATAGTGTTAAACAAATCAAAATATTTTTATTTGATTTGAGATTCTTCAAATAGCCACCCTTTGCATTGATGACAGCTTTGTACACTCTTGGCATTCTCTCAACCAGCTTCATGAGGAATACTTTTCCAACAGTCTTGAAGGAGTTCCCACATGCTGAGCACTTGTTGGCGGCTTTTCCTTCACTCTGCGGTACGACTCATCCCAAACCATCTCAATTGGGTTGAGGTCGGGTGATTGTGGAGGCCAGGTCATCTGATGTAACACTCCATAACTCTTGGTCAAATAGCCGTTACACAGCCTGGAGGTGTGTTTTGGGTCATTGTCCTGTTGAAAAACAAATGATAGTCCCACTAAACGTGAAACCAGATGGGATGGCGTATCGCTGCAGAATGCTGTGGTAGCCATGCTGGTTAAGTGTGCCTTGAATTCTAAATAAATCACAGACAGTGTCACCAGCAAAGCACCTCCACACCATCACACCTCCTCCTCCATGCGTCACGGTGGGAACCACACATGCAGAGATCATCCGTTCACCTACTCTGCGTCTCAAAAAGACAGCGGTTGGGAACAAAAATTGCAAATTTGGACTCATCAGAATAAAGGACATATTTCCACCAGACTAATATCCATTGCTCGTGTTTCTTGGCACAAGCAAGTCTCTTCTTATTATTGTTGATGTACTTTAGTAGTGGTTTCTTTACAGCAATTCAACCATGAAGGCCTGATTCACGCAGCCTTCTCTGAACAGTTGATGTTGAGATGTGTCTGTTACTTGAACCCTGAAGCATTTATTTGGGCTACAATCTGAGGTGCACTTAACTATAATGAACTTATCCTCTGCAGCAGAGGTAACTCTGGGTCTTCCTTTCCTGTAGCGGTCCTCATTAGAGCCAGTTTCATCATAGTGCTTGATCATTTTGCAACTGCGCTTGAAGAAACTTTCAGAGTTGTTTCAGAAATTTTAAAGTAATGATGGACTGTTGTTTCTCTTTGCTTATTTGAGCTTTTATTGCCATAATATGGACCAAATAAGGCTATCTTATGTATACCACCCCTACCTTGTCACAACACAACTGATTGCCTCAAATGCATTAAGGAAAGAAATTCCACAAATGACATTTTAACAAGGCACACCTGTTAATTGAAATGCATTCCAGGTGACTACCTCATGAAGCTGGTTGAGAGAATGCCAAGAGTGTGCAAAACTGTCATCAAGGCAAAGGGTGGCTACTTTGAAGAATCTCAAATATAAAATATATTTTGATTTGTTAACACTTTTTTGGTTACTATATGAGTCCATATGTGTTATTTCATAGTTTTGATGTCTTCACTATTATTCTACAATGTAGAAAATAGTCAAAATAAAGAAAAAACCTTGAATGAGTAGGTGTGTCCAAACTTTTGACTGGTGCTGTATATATACTGTATATATAGATTGGACCCCCTCTCACGAGTCCACGGGCCTTATGTTTGACACCCCTGGCCTAAAATACATTTCAAAACAAATTAAGCAGATCTGAATAACCACAAGGTTTTTTTCGCCCACCTGGAAAACATAAATTGATCAGCCCCTCATTTTCTACTAAGTGCACACACACACACGTACACGCATGCACATGCGTGTTGTGCACCGTTTTCTCTGAACCATGTAAAGCTAACACAAACAAACAGAGCTCCTGACTCACGTCAACATGACGTGTTGACATCTACACTGCACCATTGTGGGCCCCCTCCACTTTCCCCAGTGAGTCAATGGACCATGAGGTAGGTGCAGATAAGATGGATCCAGTCATATTGTGGGCTCTGAGAGGATAGACAGTGTTGATGTTGTCAGCAGCTAAACTAATAGGAGACACTCCGATACCCTGCCTCTGTTTTGACACTGAACTGAACATTTGACACTGAACATTAACCACTCCGTCAGAGATAATGGATAAACACACACACATGCAGGTGCATGCACAAACACACACGCACACGCACACACAACATGCACACACACTAATGCACACACAGATGCACACACACATTTGCAGGCTAGTGGCTGGATTACAGTAGCATGATATAGAACAGTAGTAGAAATATGTAAACTAATGATTTGAGTTTTGTTCTTATCATGATTTTTTGAGCATTTCTTATACCAATAGACTATTCAAAGAGGGAAGCAAGCTCTTTTTTACTGAATGTTAAATACAGCAGCCCAATTGATCTCACGGGGTGTCCTGGGATACAAACATGTCCTGGGATACAAACATTGAGTTGTTATTGTACCTGAAATGCACAAGGTCCTCTACTCCGACAATTAATCGACACATAAAACGGCCAACCAAATCGTTTCTAGTCATCTCTCCTCCCAGGCTTTTCATCTTTGAACTTATATGGTGATTGGCATCTACACTTTCATAGTATTACCACAACAACCAGCAAAACAATCAGTCTTTCAATCACCCTCGTGGGTATAACCAATGAGGAGATGGCTCGTGGGTATCTGCTTCTATAAACCAATGAGGAGATGGGAGAGGCAGGACTTGCAGCGCAATCTGCATCAGAAATAGGAATGACTTCTATTTTAGCCCTTGGCAACGCAGATGCTCGTTGGCGAGCACAAGCAGTGTGGGTGCAATAATTGAATAACATGGATTTCTACATTTATTTTGCGACACTCGTGCACACGACGTGTCCGGTCTGGTCAGCATGTTAGGCTATAGCAGTTATTATTCAGACCATTCAATCTTCAGGAAGAGAAGTGAAAGTCTTCTGCATCTAATTCTAGTCCTATATTATTCAAGGATGTCATCAGAATGATGAAGATAAGGACAATGAAACTTATTTCATTTAACTGTTGAAAGCGAGGAAGAATTGAAGCAACACTAGAGAGAGAAAGAGGAGGTAGGCAAATAACATTAGGGGAGATATTATGAAAGGTATATATGCATCAGCCTACTAATTATACAAATATGCCCTATTATATTATAAAATTAAAATTACATTCGCTAGCCTATACTTGTAACTTTGTAGGCCGCATGTAATGCACCAGAATCGCATGCTCTCTTCTGCTTTATCATTGTTTGAACGATGTGCGTAATTCCAGTCCATAAAATACAGTATAATACAAGTTTCATGTATTTACGCAAGAGAGCATATAGCATACATCTATGGACTTTTATGTTTTTCCGTTGTGTGTAATGTGCAGTAGCCTATATCATATAGCCTGTATTGGATAACTGCACAATAATTTGGGCTTTTTTGGGCTTGGGCTCATGAAATGTATTTAATATATGGCTCATCAGGTTCAGGTAGCATCTGGTTTGAATTTTCATGGTGATCAAAGCTCTAATCAAATCCAGACATATTTATATGCTTTATAATGCTTTTGAATGACATTTCTGCTTTTTGGCGGGAAAAAAGTGATTTATTCTCAGGATGGAACATTTGTAAGGTACCGGGAAGATATTCAAATCTAGCATGCACCAAAAAGCAGTGCTTAAATGTTAACACCAGAGCTTCTAGCTCTTACCCCTTCCAGAGCCCTCTTTCACTGCTCTGTTACTGGTTGCAGCATTGCCTACCGGAGCCTAGGTGATGTGATTCTTCCCTCGCACTCTCCTGCTTTTCTTCTGCGTCACTGTTACAAAAGACACACATGTAGTACGCCTTAGCACATAGGCTACATGACGATAACTCTCTTGCCTCTGATAGGAAATGCTTTCCATATGCTTGGCAATGTTGATTCGATTAGGGGAGGAATAATAAAGATGGATGATTTCACCGTTTCTTTTTCTTCACCATTTTTTGCATGACACACATGGCCTGCTTATAGGAGCCGAGTACTGCCTCCAGTTCAGCACGTGTGTCAGCTCTATTACACCCAAGCTATAGGCTTGAAATAGTTTCTCTGTATTTTTATTGATTAAGGATCCCCATTAGCTGCTGTCAAGGCACAGTTACTCTATATACAGTTTAAAATATTACATGCCATTACAGTTCATAACACTTACAATGCATTTAGTGTGTTCCCTCTGGCCGCTACTCCACTATCACATATTTACATTACAGTGTATGTAGAGTGCGTATCTTGTCATGTGTATGTGTGTCTGTGCCTGTGTGTCTCTTCACAATCCCAGCTGTTCCATAAGGTGTATTTTTATCTGTTTTTTAAAATCTGATTCTACTGCTTGCAACAGTTATCTGATGTGGAATAGAGCTCCATGTAGCCATAGCTCTATGTAGTACTGTGCACCACCAATAGTCTGTTCTGGACTAGATGCTTGTGAAGAGACCTTTGGTGGCATGTCTTGTGGTCTATGCATGCGTGTCCAAGCTGTAGAAAGTTAATCAGTAGAAAGATAACAGCATGGTACCACCCCTCTCTGGGGCTGTGTGTGACAAACAGCTGGAAGAGTACAAAACAGAATTCCAAGAAATAGTGCACTATTACCACTGTGTATGAAAGGAAACATGAATTGCAGTCATATACTAACAAATCTACACAGTTGCCTTAAAAGTTGCTAACTACATTTTATGAAGTGGTACTTTTTCAGACAAAGGGCTCTTTATCGGCAACACCTTTAAATGTGCACAATGCCTTATTTCCTTGGTATGTGTTTGTTATTCAACACCGTCCTCCTGCATCTGCATTAATATGCTCAACGCGAGTCAAGATTTCAAACCTAATTTGTTTTGAGTACTGTGTGCTGTGTTTTGTCGAACACACCCAAGTCAAGCCCTGTATTCTGAACAAGTCTCTTTACACATGGCAAGGGAAGACAAGACAGTTAGATTCAGGCATTTGCTGTTTGTCCCGAAGCATCATTAATGAGTCTGTGATGAAGGATTCCTGAATAAGGTTTTAAAGGTGGAACAGAAGAGTTTCAGTGCTGCCGCTCTTATTAATGTGTTATGAAGGGCAGAGGAACTGGACAGTGGGAGCGTATTTTTAAACAATAGCAGGCCTTACAGTCTGTTGTGCAATCCTTTTACTGGGTCCCTATTAGTGCACCAGACTTGAATGGTTCCGTGATGTTAACTGAGTTTCGTGGATGGAGCTGTAGTCTAGACTCATAGCCTCTAAGGCTCCATAATAAACCAAAACCAGAAACATCATAGGCCTACTCAATGTAGGAATAAAGGAGCTCTTTATTGAAATCAAAGGAACTGAAAACACAATTGTATAGCACTTTGTAGAGTTCAGGACCCCATCAACATTAGGAAGCAGCTGGAACCATGGCGACCAACAAAACTATGGAATAGGAGGTGAATGCAATGAAAACATTGTGGCCTGCTTAGTTAACACAGACTCTTTCGTCCCAAAATGTGAGCCAACCTCTTCCTCTTCAGCAGTGAAAGGGACCATGTTAGGTCTCATGTCTTTTTCATTGGCCTGGCTGGCTGGCACATGGCTTCTTGAATCCCCGGTTGACACAGTAGTACAGTTTATTCTGGTTTACCTGTGGGTGAGAGTTGCTAGGCGACAGCCCCCATGTGGTGCTTCTCCCCAAAGCCATATGATCATGGTATAAAAGAGTTAATACCTACTTTACAGAAATAACACAAACAGGTCATCATAATATCATTCCCACATATCAAATTCACTGTTTATGCTACAAAACTAATTTGATAGAGGTTTTAGACTGGAGAACTAGTACCATACCGCCTGTATGGTCTAGTAGATCATTCACCTACTTCAGCACAACATAATTATTTATCTCAGTGTAATTTTCACCCTTCATTATAACCACCATTTAATATTATCTTCACATTGTACAATTGGAATGTGTGCTGTAGTCCTAATATTTCTAAATCTTATTGTTGACATAAGCAAAATATATGAACCAGGACAAAAAAGGTATGAAACCATGGCATGGGAGAGGAGGAGGTGTGCATTTAGAACTGTGTTATTAATAGGGCTTTAGACTACTTCAACTGATGGTTTCTTACTTCAATAGAGCTTTCCTGCTTTCTGTCAGCCGTTGCCACTAACTGTCATCTGACTGTTTTTTTTTGTTTGTCAATGACTTGCCCCTGCTGAGTAGCCATTGGAGAAGGAAGATGATGGGAGATACTGAAATAAACTAAAGCAGTAATAAGAAGCGGAGCAATTAAGGTAGCTTCCCCCTGAGGTTAGTCTAACGTAGTGGTAACCACACCAACAACATCCACCTTTAAAGCTCATTAGAGGTGATTAGAACAGATATAGCCGTTGGTTCACTCCAGACCTGACTGCCCTTGACCAGCACAAAAACATCCTGTGGCGGACTGCAATAGCATCGAATAGTCCCCGTGATATGCAACTGTTCAGGGAAGTCAGGAACCAATACACACAGTCAGTCAGGAAAGCAAAGGCTAGGTTTTTCAAACAGAAATGTTCATCTTGTAGCTCTAACTCCAAAATGTTTTGGGACACTGTAAAGTCCATGGAGAACAAGAGCACCTCCTCTCAGCTGCCCACTGCACTGAGGCTAGGCGACACGGTCACCACCGATAAATCCATGATAATCAAACATTTCAATAAGCATTTCTCTATGGCTGGCCATGCTTTCCTCCTGGATTCCTCAAACCCGGCCAACAGCTCCACACCCCTCGCAGTTACTTGCCCGAGCCTCCCCAGCTTCTCCTTCACCCAAATCCAGATCGCAGATGTTCTGAAAGAGCTGCAAAACCTGGACCCGTACAAATCAGCTGGGCTAGACAATCTGGACCCTCTCTTTCTAAAATTATCCGCTGCCATTGTTGCAACCCCTATTACCAGTCTGTTCAGCCTCTCTTTCATTTAGTCCGAGATCCCTAAAGATTGGAAAGCTTCTGCGGTCATCCCCCTCTTCAAAGGGGATGACACTCTAGACCCAAACTGTTACAGACCTATATCTATCCTACCCTGCCTTTCTAAAGTCTTTGACAGCCAAGTTAATAAACAGATCACTGACCATTTCGAATCCCGCCGTACCTTCTCCACTGACCAATCCGGTTTCCGAGCTGGTCACGGGTGCACCTCAGCCATGCTCAACGTGGCTGAGGTGCTCAACTAAATGATATCATAGCCGCCATCGATGAAAGACAGTACTGTGGAGCCGTCTTCATCCACCTGGCCAAGGCTTTCGACACTGTCAATCATCGTATTCTTATTGGCAGACTCAATAGTCTTGGTTTCTCAAATGACTGCCTCGCCTGGTTCACCAACTACTTCTCAGATAGAATTCAGTGTGTAAAATCGGAGGGCCTGTTGTCCGGACCTCTCGCACTCTCTATGGGGGTACCACAGGGTTCAATTCTCGGGCCGACTCTTTTCTCTGTATATATCAATGATGTCGCTCTTGCTGCGGGTGATTCCCTGATCCACCTCTACACTGACGACACCATTCTGTATACCTCTGGCCCTTCTTTGGACACTGTGTTAACTAACCTCCAAACGAGCTTCAATGCCATACAACTCTCCTTCCGTGGCCTCCAACTGCTCTTAAACGCTAGCAAAACCAAATGCCTGCTTTTCAACCGTTTGCTGCCCACACCCACCCGCCCAACTAGCATCACTACTCTGGACGGTTCTGACCTAGAATACGTGGACAACTACAAATACCTAGGTGTCTGGCTAGACTGTAAACTCTCCTTCCAGACTCATTTCAAACATCTCCAATCCAAAATCAAATCTAGAATCGGCTTTCTATTTCGCAACAACGCCTCCTTCACTCACGCCGCCAAACTTACCCTAGTAAAACTGACTATCCTACCGATCCTCGACTTCGGCGATGTCATCTACAAAATAGCTTCCAATACTCTACTCAGCAAATTGGATGCAGTCTATTACAGTGCCATCCGTTTTGTTACCAAAGCACCTTATACCACCCACCACTGCAACCTGTATGCTCTTGTTGGCTGGCCCTCGCTACATATTCGTCGCCAGACCCACTGGCTCCAGGTCATCTACAAGTCTATGCTAGGTAAAGCTCCGCCTTATCTCAGCTCACTGGTCATGATAACAACACCCACCCGTAGCATGCGCTCCAGCAGGTATATCTCACTGGTCATCCCCAAAGCCAACACCTCCTTTGGCCGCCTTTCCTTCCAGTTCTCTGCTGCCAGTGACTGGAACGAATTGCAAAAATCGCTGAAGCTGGAGACTTACATTTCCCTCACTAACTTTAAACATCAGCTATCTGAGCAGCTTACCGATCGCTGCAGCTGTACATAGTCCATCTGTAAATAGCCCACCCAATCTACATACCTCATCCCCATATTGTTTTTATTTACTTTGCTGCTCTTTTGCACACCAATATCACTACTTACACACCATCATCTGCTCATCATCATCTGCTCATCTATCACTCCAGTGTTAATCTGCTAAATTGTAATTACTTTGCTACTATGGCCTATTTATTGCCATACCTCCTCATGCCATTTGCACACACTGTATATAGACTTTCTTTTTTTCTATTGTGTCATTGACTTGTTATTGGCTTGTTTATTCCATGTAACTCTGTGTTGTTGTTTCTGTCGCACTGCTTTGCTTTATCTTGGCCAGGTCGCAGTTGTAAATGAAAATTTGTTCTCAACTAGCTCACCTGGTCAAATAAGGTGATTTTTTTTAAAGGGGCCTTAACCCCTCTTAAGCCTCCCTCCTGTATAAAGAGAGAGAGGATAAACCAAGCCGAACCACTGAACATGGCAGCTAGCCAGAGGAAGGCAGGGAATATACTGGCCTCTAAACAAAAATAAACTAAATGATATTCTGAGTAGGTGAAGAGAGGGGAATAAGAATCAGGTTTAAAAAAACTTGTCTACAGTACATCCAAAACGGCACCCTTATCCCTTTATAGTGCACTACATAGGTAATAGGGTGCCATTTTGGATGCATACCTTGGCTCCTGGACCTTTGCCTCCTCGGGGAGATCAGACTGGCTATTGCTAACTATGCCTACGGCTCTGTAGCTCTTTAGCCACCACTCTCCTCCTCAGTGGGAGATCTATTTTTATGGGATGTGTTTCAAACATAAACAACACCTGGCCGATCGGCATGCATTTCTATACAAACAAAGTTTTCAAAAACTTGATTTACCACAATACTTGGGAGTGGTAGCAAAATGACTCAGTAGCCCCTCTCTGTCTCTCGATTTAAAACAAAGGAACATTCAGCTGAGGTAAAGGGGGGCCACAACTTTTCCCTATAAGCAGTCTTCCCTGACCCACTTCCACTCAACATAAGGCAGTACGCTAAGAGTTCATAAAGAACTTAAGAATACACCTTTAAATCCTTGACTCATCTTGCCACCAAACTGGAAGCTTTAGCAAGCTGCTACCAAAGCGGAGCATATCTCTGTCATTGGCTCTGACTGCTGCTACTCAAGCTGTTGGGAAGCTGCATGCATGTTGTATTAAACTGACAGACAGCCGCTTCTGCAAGTCATCATGATGGGGTTTTAAAACAGACTAAGAGGGAGGGGATGGTGGGAACTGGGAAGGGAAATCGCCCTCGCTGATTTACCTAATCCCAGTGTTTATAGTATTAGTTATACCTGTGGTAAGTGAGCTAATCCTATGGTGGGATACTGGGATTATGTCACTCATAACAACTCTAGCAATGGAGGAACTGCTCACAAAGCTACCCTTTCATGATGTGTGTGTGTGAAGGAGTTCAGACAGATACCATAAAAGGACCCTCAATACAAATTATTCTTACATAACAGTGAGTGAATAATCTAATAGCAGTCAGTCAGTCTGTCAGTAGGGGTCTCTTGTGGGATTGAGGATGTGTGGTTGAGAGAGGGAAGAATTTGTCATCTGTGACTTTCGGTAGTTAGCTCGCCTCAGTTCACACGTGAGCGGGGCAGAGCGAGAGAGAGTCAGGGAGCTGGTGTGCTGGTGTCACTGGTTGTTAATGAAAACACCGTTTAGAAGGAATCATGGCAGACAGACAGACAGACAGACAGACAGACAGACAGACAGACAGACAGACAGACAGACAGACAGACAGACAGACAGACAGACAGACAGACAGACAGACAGACAGACAGACAGACAGACAGACAGACAGACAGACAGACAGACAGACAGACAGACAGACAGACAGACAGACAGACAGACAGGCAGGCAGGCAGGCAGACTGGCAGGCAGGCAGGCAGGCTGGCAAGCAGACTGGCTCAGTTGGAGCAGCAGACCGTTGACAGGTTGATATGCAAGAGCGGCCCTGACCCACAGGAGCCAGCTCAAAGTCACAGAGAATATGGATTACAACCAATTTTTTAGAATGCTCTGGACTGAAGCTTTCATCACAGTGAGACCCATGAGTTGTTGAGGGATTGTGTACTGAGATTGTATGCCTATGAAGTATGAATTAGACCTATTCTTAAGTGAAGAGAGAACGTATAGGCCTAGGACTCCTAGGTGTCTATGTCCCACCTGGTCCACTGTCACCAAGACAGGAGCAGCTGGTGTCAGCAATGATCAAGCTTTATTTATTTATCCCTAACCATTTAAGCAATTCACCACGAAAAAAAAGGTCTGATGACATCATGATCACCTTTGTTTCATGCACAGCAAATTTTCCAGTGTTAAATCAACAGTGAGAGTTTTAAATTAACAATGAAAGTGTGGAACAGTTTAGACACTGGAAAGTGTTAACTTAACACACTGCTTGGTGTAAAGCTTTATTTCCTAGAGTGCCTTGCCTTTTGAGTGAATTGTAGAGTTACCACCCATGACCGCATTTCTTAGTGGCAGACACATGATTGTTGCATATACAGTAGCTGCCATGGCACCCTAGTAGCAGCCTAAGCATAGAGCGGCAGTAAATCTGTACACATACTGAGTGTACAAAGCATTAGGAACAGCTTCCTAATATTGAGATGCACCCACTTTTGCATTCAGAACAACCTCAATTCTTTGGGGCATGGACTCTACAAGGTGTCGAAAGCATTCCACAGGGATGCTGGCCCATGTTGACTCCAATGCTTCCCACAGTTGTGTCAAGTTGGCTGGATGTCCTTTGGGTGGTGGACCTTTCTTTATACACACGGGAAACTGCTGTGTGTAAAAAATACAGTAGCGTTGCAGTTCTTGACACACTCAAACAGCACCTGGCACCTACTACCATACCCCGTTCAAAGGCACTTAAATATATTGTCTTGCCCATTCACCCTCTGAATGGCACAATTACACAATCCATGTCTAAATTGTCTCTCTCTCTGATTTAACCGGTCTCTTCCCATTCATCTACACTGACTGAAGTGGATGTCACACCCTGACCATAGTTTGCTTTGTATGTTTCTATGTTTGTTTGGTCAGGGTGTGATCTGAGTGGGCATTCTATGTTGTGTGTATAGTTTGTCTGTTTCTGTGTTTGGCCTGATATGGTTCTCAATCAGAGGCAGGTGTTAGTCATTGTCTCTGATTGGGAACCATATTTAGGTAGCCTGGGTTTCACTGTGTGTTTGTGGGTGATTGTTCCTGTCTTTGTGTTTTGCACCAGATAGGGCTGTTTTGAGTTCTCACGTTTATTGTTTTCATTAGTTTATTCATGTATAGTGTCTTCATTAAAGAAACATGAATAACCACCACGCTGCGTTTTGGTCCTCCTCTCCTTCACCACAAGAGAATCGTTACAGAATCACCCACCACAACAGGACCAAGCGGTGTGGTATCGGGCAACGGCAAAAGCAGCAGCAGGAGAAGCAACAGATGCAGCAGCAACAGGAGCAGCAGCAGCAGCAGTGGGAGAGGCTGCACTACTTACAAGAATGGACATGGGAGGACGAATTGGATGGTAAAGGACCCTGGGCTCAGCCAGGAGAATATCGCCGCCCCAAAGAAGAACTGGAGGCGGCGAAAGCGGAGAGGCGCTGGTATGAGGAGGCAGCGCGGCGTCGTGGATGGAAGCCTGAGAGTCAGCCCCAAAAATGTATTGGGGGAGGGGGCTCACAGGGAGTATGGCTACGCCAGGTAGGAGACCTGAGCCAACTTCCTGTGGTTACCGGGGGGCGAGAGAGACCGGGCAGGCACCGTGTTATGCTGTGAAGCGCACGGTGTCCCCAGTGCGGGTGCATAGCCCGGTGTGGTACATTCCAGCTCCGCGTATCGGCCGGGCTAGAGTGGGCATCGAGCCAAGTGCCATGAAGCCGGCTCTACGCATCTGGTCTCCAGTGCGTCTCCTTGGGCCGGCTTACATGGCACCAACCTTGCGCACGGTGTCCCCGGTTCGCCTGCATAGCCCAGTGCGGGCTATTCCACCTCGCCGCACTGGCAGGGCGACCGGGACCACTCAACCGGGTAAGGTTGGGCAGGCTCGGTGCTCAAGAGCTCCAGTGCGCCTGCACGGTCCGGTCTATCCGTCACCACCTCCACGCACCAGCCCTCCGGTGGCAGCCCCCCGTACCAGGCTGTCTCTCCGGTCCATCCTTACAGGGGCTCCCTCCTCTCCAGCGCTGCCGGAGTCTCCCGCCTCTCGGGCGCTACCAGAGCCTTCCTCCTCTCCGGCACCGCCTGAGCCACCCGTCTGCCCAGCACCGCCAGTGCCACCCGTCTGCCCAGCGCCGCCAGTGCCGCCCGTCTGCCCAGCGCCGCCAGTGCCGCCCGTCTGCCCAGCGCCGCCAGTGCCGCCCGTCTGCCAGGGGCCGCCAGTCAGCCAGGGGCCGCCAGTCAGCCAGGGGCCGCCAGTGCCGCCAGTCAGCCAGGGGCCGCCAGTCAGCCAGGGGCCGCCAGACCCCCTCTGCCCAGAGGCGCCAGACCCCCTCTGCCCAGAGGCGCCAGACCCCCTCTGCCCAGAGGCGCCAGACCCCCTCTGCCCAGAGGCGCCAGACCCCCTCTGCCCAGAGGCGCCAGACCACCCCCTCTGCCCAGAGGCGCCAGACCACCCCCTCTGCCCAGAGGCGCCAGACCACCCCCTCTGCCCAGAGGCGCCAGACCCCCTCTGCCCCGAGCAGCTGCCCCTCTGTCCCGAGCAGCTGCCCCTCTGTCCCGAGCAGCTGCCCCTCTGTCCCGAGCAGCTGCCCCTCAGTCCAGTGGGGTCATGTAGTAGGGTCGCCGTAGTTAGGAGGCCAAGGAAGCGGACAAGGTGGCGGACTAAGACTATGGTGAAGTGGGGGCCACGTCCAGCACCAGAGCCGCCACCGCGGACAGATGCCCACCCAGACCCTCCCCAATAGGTTCAGGTTTTGCGGCCGGAGTCTGCACCTTGGGGGGGTACTGTCACACCCTGACCATAGTTTGCTTTGTATGTTTCTATGTTTGTTTGGTCAGGGTGTGATCTGAGTGGGCATTCTATGTTGTGTGTCTAGTTTGTCTGTTTCTGTGTTTGGCCTGATATGGTTCTCAATCAGAGGCAGGTGTTAGTCATTGTCTCTGATTGGGAACCATATTTAGGTAGCCTGGGTTTCACTGTGTTTGTGGATGATTGTTCCTGTCTTTGTGTTTTGCACCAAGATGGCGTAGCAGTAAGTCGTCCTGTCTCGTGTCCCTTGTATATACCGTATATTTTTCGTTTTTTACATATTTTTCTTCACATATCTCTTCAAAAACATTTTGCTAAACCTAAGCTTCCAAATACTCTCCTGCAACCCGCCTCACCCAATGTAGCTATTTTTCCTAAAGTATTTATATTTACTTCGGAACCGGAACCCCTCAACTGAAGCTAGCCAGCTAACCACCAGCTATGCTAGCGGTCTTCAGCTAACCGGTCATCAGCTAAGCTAACCTTTAGCTCGGAAAGCTCTCGCCAGCTCGAACAACGCGACTCTAACCAGAGCATAACGGACCTATTTATTTTTCATCCCCGGATTCATCCCCGGATTCCCACCGCAACCGGAACATTTTTCAGCTGGATCTTCACAACTAGCTATCTAGCTAAACCGCAACCCCGGATGATTACTCCTGGCTAGCGCTTCCACCCACTTAGCGTGAAGCTAGCTCGGCCAGCGCACCTGTACTACCACCGTAGCATACTCCTGGGCTACAATACCCGGGCCCACGACCGGTCTATCGATGTCACCGCATGAAGAGGAATAAACAGACTCACCCCATCGCGACGTCCCCCAAAGGCCAACTCTCTAGCCCTCGCTCTCTCCCTGCTTGCTAAACTTGGCCTGCTAACTGCTAGCTTGTCTAGCCCCGGTCCGCTAACTGCTACCTTGTTTAGCCCGGGCCTACGAACTGTTAGCTTGTTAGCACAGGCCTGCTAACTGCTAGCTTGTCTAGCCCCGGTCCGCTAACTGCTACCTTGTTTAGCCCGGGCCTACGAACTGTTAGCTTGTTAGCACAGGCCTGCTAACTGCTAGCTTGTCTAGCCCCGGTCCGCTAACTGCTACCTTGTTTAGCCCGGGCCTACGAACTGTTAGCTTGTTAGCACAGGCCTGCTAACTGCTAGCTTGTTTAGCCCGGGCCTACGAACTGTTAGCTTGTTAGCACAGGCCTGCTAACCGTCTGAATCGCCGCGTCCCAAACACGCACCGGACCCATACTCACTTTCTATCTCTTTTTGATTTTTAATCTGTTTATACCTTTCCGGAAACCTGCCTCACCCAATGTGACACGGAATCGCTATTATTTTTTATTTTTAGAACACACTCAAGAACCTCCAGAAGCCAACCAGCTAACTAGCTACAAGCTATTTAGTCATTGTTAACTTTTTTTCAACCTGGATAACACTCGCCAGTCCAGCTCCCCTGCCCCATCCACCGCTGCCCCCTGGACACTGATCTCTTGGCTACATAGCTGATGCACGCTGGACTGTCCATTAATCACGGTACTCCATTCTGCTTGTTTATGTTTTATCTGTCGGCCCCGTTGCCTAGTCAACGCCATTTTACCTGCTGTTGTTATGCTAGCTGATTAGCTGTTGTCTCACCTACTGTTTTAGCTAGCTTTCCCAATTCAACACCTGTGATTACTGTATGCCTCGCTGTATGTCTCTCTCAAATGTCAATATGCCTTGTATACTGTTGCTCAGGTTAGTTATCATTGTTTTAGTTCACAATGGAGCCCCTAGTTCTACTCTTCATACCCCTGATACCTCCTTTGTCCCACCTCCCACACATGCGGTGACCTCACCCATTACAACCAGCATGTCCAGAGATACAACCTCTCTCATCATCACCCAGTGCCTGGGCTTACCTCCGCTGTACCCGCACCCCACCATACCCCTGTCTGCGCATTATGCCCTGAATATATTCTACCATGCCCAGAAACCTGCTCCTCTTATTCTCTGTCCCCAACGCTCTAGGCGACCAGTTTTGATAGCCTTTAGCCGCACCCTCATACTACTCCTTCTCTGTTCCGCGGGTGATGTGGAGGTAAACCCAGGCCCTGCATGTCCCCAGGCACCCTCATTTGTTGACTTCTGTGATCGTAAAAGCCTTGGTTTCATGCATGTCAACATCAGAAGCCTCCTCCCTAAGTTTGTTTTACTCACTGCTCTAAGCACACTCTGCTAACCCTGATGTCCTTGCTGTGTCTGAATCCTGGCTCAGGAAGGCCACCAAAAATTCAGAGATTTCCATACCCAACTATAACATCTTCCGTCAAGATAGATCTGCCAAAGGGGGAGGAGTTGCAGTCTACTGCAGAGATAGCCTGCAAAGTAATGTCATACTTTCCAGGTCCATACCCAAACAGTTCGAACTACTAATTTTGAAAATTACTCTCTCCAGAAATAAGTCTCTCACTGTTGCCGCCTGCTACCGACCCCCCTCAGCTCCCAGCTGTGCCCTGGACACCATTTGTGAATTGATCGCCCCCCATCTAGCCTCAGAGTTTGTTCTGTTAGGTGACCTAAACTGGGATATGCTTAACACCCCGCCAGTCCTACAATCTAAGCTAAATGCCCTCAATCTCACACAAATCATCAAGGAACCCACCAGGTACAACCCTAACTCTGTAAACAAGGGCACCCTTATAGACGTCATCCTGACCAACTGGCCCTCCAAATACACCTCCGCTGTCTTCAACCAGGATCTCAGCGATCACTGCCTCATTGCCTGTATCCGCTACGGAGCCGCAGTCAAACGACCACCCCTCATCACGGTCAAACGCTCCCTAAAACACTTCTGTGAGCAGGCCTTTCTAATCGACCTGGCCCGGGTATCCTGGAAGGACATCGACCTCATCCCGTCAGTTGAGGATGCCTGGTCATTCTTTAAAAGTAACTTCCTCACCATTTTAGATAAGCATGCTCCGTTCAAAAATGCAGAACTAAGAACAGATACAGTCCTTGGTTCACCCCAGACCTGACTGCCCTCGACCAGCACAAAAACATCCTGTGGCGGACTGCAATAGCATCGAATAGTCCCCGTGATATGCAACTGTTCAGGGAAGTCCGGAACCAATACACGCAGTCAGTCAGGAAAGCTAAGGCCAGCTTCTTCAGGCAGAAGTTTGCATCCTGTAGCTCCAACTCCAAAAAGTTCTGGGACACTGTGAAGTCCATGGAGAACAAGAGCACCTCCTCCCAGCTGCCCACTGCACTGAGGCTAGGTAACACGGTCACCACCGATAAATCCATGATTATCGAAAACTTCAATAAGCATTTCTCAACGGCTGGCCATGCCTTCCGCCTGGCTACTCCAACCTCGGCCAACAGCTCCTCCCCCGGCAGCTCCTCGCCCAAGCCTCTCCAAGTTCTCCTTTACCCAAATCCAGATAGCAGATGTTCTGAAAGAGCTGCAAAACCTGGACCCGTACAAATCAGCTGGGCTTGACAATCTGGACCCCCTATTTCTGAAACTATCCGCCGCCATTGTCGCAACCCCTATTACCAGCCTGTTCAACCTCTCCTTCATATCGTCTGAGATCCCCAAGGATTGGAAAGCTGCCGCAGTCATCCCCCTCTTCAAAGGGGGAGACACCCTGGACCCAAACTGTTACAGACCTATATCCATCCTGCCCTGCCTATCTAAGGTCTTCGAAAGCCAAGTCAACAAACAGGTCACTGACCATCTCGAATCCCACCGTACCTTCTCCGCTGTGCAATCTGGACCTCAGCCACACTCAAGGTACTAAACGATATCATAACCACCATCGATAAAAGACAGTACTGTGCAGCCGTCTTCATCTACCTTGCCAAGGCTTTCGACTCTGTCAATCACCATATTCTCATCGGCAGACTCAGTAGCCTCGGTTTTTCGGATGACTGCCTTGCCTGGTTCACCAATTACTTTGCAGACAGAGTTCAGTGTGTCAAATCGGAGGGCATGCTGTCCGGTCCTCTGGCAGTCTCTATGGGGGTGCCACAGGGTTCAATTCTCGGGCCGACTCTTTTTTCTGTGTATATCAATGATGTTGCTCTTGCTGCGGGCGATTCCCTGATCCACCTCTACGCAGACGACACCATTCTATATACTTTCGGCCCGTCATTGGACACTGTGCTATCTAACCTCCAAACAAGCTTCAATGCCATACAACACTCCTTCCGTGGCCTCCAACTGCTCTTAAACGCTAGTAAAACCAAATGCATGCTTTTCAACCGATCGCTGCCTGCACCCGCATGCCCGACTAGCATCACCACCCTGGATGGTTCCGACCTTGAATATGTGGACATCTATAAGTACCTAGGTGTCTGGCTAGACTGCAAACTCTCCTTCCAGACTCATATCAAACATCTCCAATCAAAAATCAAATCAAGAGTCGGCTTTCTATTCCGCAACAAAGCCTCCTTCACTCACGCCGCCAAGCTTACCCTAGTAAAACTGACTATCCTACCAATCCTCGACTTCGGCGATGTCATCTACAAAATGGCTTCCAACACTCTACTCAGCAAACTGGATGCAGTATATCACAGTGCCATCCGTTTTGTCACTAAAGCACCTTATACCACCCACCACTGCGACTTGTATGCTCTAGTCGGCTGGCCCTCGCTACATATTCGTCGCCAGACCCACTGGCTCCAGGTCATCTACAAGTCCATGCTAGGTAAAGCTCCGCCTTATCTCAATTCACTGGTCACGATGGCAACACCCATCCGTAGCACGCGCTCCAGCAGGTGTATCTCACTGATCATCCCTAAAGCCAACACCTCATTTGGCCGACTTTCGTTCCAGTACTCTGCTGCCTGTGACTGGAACGAATTGCAAAAATCGCTGAAGTTGGAGACTTTTATCTCCCTCACCAACTTCAAACATCAGCTATCTGAGCAGCTAACCGATCGCTGCAGCTGTACATAGTCTATTGGTAAATAGCCCACCCATTTTCACCTACCTCATCCCCATACTGTTTTTATTTATTTACTTTTCTGCTCTTTTGCACACCAATATCTCTACCTGTACATGACCATCTGATCATTTATCACTCCAGTGTTAATCTGCAAAATTGTAACTATTCGTCTACCTCCTCATGCCTTTTACACACATTGTATATAGACTCCCCCTTTGTTTTCTACTGTGTCATTGACTTGTTAATTGTTTATTCCATGTGTAACTCTGTGTTGTCTGCTCACACTGCTATGCTTTATCTTGGCCAGGTCGCAGTTGTAAATGAGAACTTGTTCTCAACTAGCCTACCTGGTTAAATAAAGGTGAAATAAAAAAATAAAATAAAAAAATAAAACCAGATAGGGCTGTTTTGAGTTCTCACGTTTATTGTTTTCATTAGTTTATTCATGTATAGTGTCTTCATTAAAGAAACATGAATAACCACCACGCTGCGTTTTGGTCCTCCTCTCCTTCACCACAAGAGAATCGTTACAGTGGATTTAACAGGTGACATCAATAAGGTATAATAGCTTTCACCTGGTCAGTCTGTCATGGAAAGAGCAGAATGTTTTTAGCTAGCTAATGTTTTGTTTGAAAAATGCTTTTGGACACAGTACCAGCTTTTTTGTTTCACCTACCAATTCTTGATCTTTTGAGAACATAATTTGAGGAGTCGGTTGAAGCGTGAGAGGAACTGAAAATAAAGGAATACAGCATACAAGGGCTCATAGTGATGACGACTGGCTATTATTCTGAACTTTGTGTGGTGAGCTTTCTGGCGCCCAAAGCTGCTGAGGTATCATCCAAGTCGGTGCTACTCAGAGAGGAAGAGGAGAAGTCCAGTGGCTATAAGAATCAGGCTGGTGCCCTGACTTTCCCGCTACAAGATCATCAGCAGACTCCATCACCATCATCTACTATCCTCTGACCAGCTCCCTACACTCAAGCCATAAACTGACCCTCACCATCTTTGGAGAAAGCTGCTTTCATGATATATTGATTTTTTTTTTTTAAGTGCTTGAAGATTCTATGAAAAGTGCTGTAGAAATGTACTAAATTATTATTATTATTTTCAGTCCTACGGGCTTCACCAAGTGAGATCCTGGGCAAATATGTCATTTAAATGTAATTATTTAACCCAATACAATACATATTTCACAAGGCCTTATTTTGAGGGCATACACTCCAAACCAGTGGAGGCTCCTCAGAGGAGGAAGGGGAGGACACTCCTCCTCAGTGAATTTCATAAAAATTGTGAAACAATAAAAAGTTATTATTTTAAGATAAAACTATACTAAATATGGGTTTGATCCCAGGCTATGTCACAGCCGGCCGTGAACGGGACACCCATGAGGCAGCGCATAATTGGCCCAGCGTTGTTAGAGGAGGGTTTGGCCGACCGGGATTTCCTTGTACCATCGTGCTCTAGCGACTCCTTGTGGCGGGCTGGGCGCCTGCAAGCTGACCTCAGTCGCCATCTGGACGGTGTTTCCTCCGACACATTGGTGTGGCTGGCTTCCGGGTTGGATGCGCGCTGTGTTAAGAAGCAGTGCGGCTTGGTTGGGTTGTGTTTCAGAGGATGCATGGCTTTCGACCTTCGTCTCTCCCGAGCCCGTACCGGAGTTGTAGCGATGAGACAAGATAGTAACTACTAACAATTGGAAACCACGAAAAGGGGGTAAAATTCACATGCACAAAAATAAATGAAGGAGAAGCGAGAGAAGGAGAGCAAGAGAGAGAGAGAGATAGTTTAGCCTAGTCAAATACCCGGTTCAAACAGAGAGCTATAAAGCTAGCTGGCTATGGCTATCGAACACTGGAACTCTTCCAAGTCAAGGTAAGCTTTTGGTTTTATTAATTTATTGCCACCGGGGCCCGATGGTGTAACTGCTAAACTGCTTGCTGACCTTGTACTGCATGATTGTAACTGGTTTACTAATGCGTTAGTTATAGTAACTATGTTGACTATAACGTTAGCTAATATGGTAACAACGATGTAGGCTGTGTGTAGCGGTTAGTGGTTATGATACGAAAGTTTGGCTTGGAAACATTTTTTTCCCCTGGTCACAGACAGTCAATGTGTTGTGCACTGAAGTCCACAAGCAAAGGTGAGAGCGCGTAGATCCGCAAAGGAATTATATATAAAACGAGCAAAATGTTCATGCTGTTTGTATGTGGCTGCTATGAAAGTGAACTGTGTTAGTGTGTGATCACGGGTGTATTCATTCCGCCTAAATAAATGGAAGCAAACAGAATGAAACAGGGATAAACATACCTGAATTTGTCCAATAGGAACTCGATGCAGGCAAGAGTGTGCAAGGGGGTATTTAATGTGTCACTGTCTGTCACCTTGATTACTCCAATTTTTCTCTCGACCTGTGCACCTGCGCTGTAGACTTTCATTCATAGGCTAGGATGTAGCATCCTCATGATGGGTATAGGGAAAATTTGAGTATCATGTAATAGCCTTAACTTATCGATGTTGCATTGACCTGGGTGAATGAAATAAGAATGACAGTCATCCAATATGCTGTAATAGAAATAAGGCCAAACTCATCTTAAATGTCACTGACCGCCACTGCTCTAAACAATTAACTCTAAAAGTTAAACCAAAACCACGACCATCATTATCATATTTCCCAGCATGCTCTATTGCAGATAGATTTTAGGAATAGTTTGTTTCAATATCTATCACAGGGGGCTGCTGAGGGGAGGACGGCTCATAATAATGTCGGCGCAAATGGAATGGCATCATGTATTTGATACCATTCACCTTATTAACACAATTACCTCCCCAATTAAGGTGCCACCAACCTCCTGTGATATCTATGTACATTGATTGATTAATTAATGTTTCTTAAATATAAATGACATACATTTTCAAAACTAACCCAATGTTACTTGCATTTATTGTACCCATACTAAAATGGTTGTTCCAGTTTAGATGCTTTAGGTCGTCTCATTTTTCAATCTTCCCAACCCTGGTAGTCATTCTGAATGAAGGTCACAGGTGATAAAAGAATCTGAAGGTTGGATATCCCCACTCAGGCTGGATTTCAATAGGAATTAAATCATCACTTTGCAAGCCAGTATAATGTGACAGGTTGCGTGAATAACCCAACATGTTGGGTTGTTCGGATTACCCAAGCATGGGTTAATTTAACCATCAATTGTTTTTTTAATACACTTTCATTCTGGGTTGACCAAGCAGCTGGTTCTTTTTTAAAGTAATCCATAGGTTATTTTCAGGAGGTGTGGCTTATAAGAGGTGTGGCTTTTAGATAGTTATTTTTCGACACCCGTGAGAGTAAATGTCATTCCAGTTGATCATGTTAACTTTGTACACGCAATGTTACATTTACCTTGAATATCATTGCACATTATATAGTCTAATACAAAATATATTTAAAAAATGTTTACATACTGAAACAAAGTGGTTACTATTCCATTGGGGATATCACATTGGGATTTGTATAGGCTTTTAAGGAACTCGTACACTTCTGAAAGCTCCATTAAAGCTACAAAAGAGTCAGCGTTCAACCGTAACATGTGATAACAATTCAACAGAACAGGTGCACTGTAATGACATTTACTCTCATGTGTGGCCAAACATTACTTACTGAAAGCCACGCCCCTACTAAGCCAAGCTTCCATTCTTCCTTGTTCTCCCCAATTTCGTGATACTACGATCTCGTCTTGTCGCTGCAACTCCCCAATGGGCTCGGGAGAGGCGAAGGTTGAGTCATGTGTCCTCCAAAACATGACCCACCAAACCGCACTTCTTAACACCTGCTCGCTTAACCAATGTCTCAGAGGAAACACTGTTCAACTGATGACCGAAGTCAACCTGCAGGTGCCCGGCCCACCACAAGGAGTCGCTAGAGCACAATGAGCCAAGTAAAGCCCCTCTAGTCAAACCCTCCACTAACGACGCTGGGCCAATTGTGCGCCACCCTATGGGAATCCCGGTCACAGGCGGTTGTGACACAGCCGGAGATCGAACCCCAGGCTGTAGTGACACAAGTGGGCACTGGGATGCTGTGCCTTAAACCACTGCGCCACTCAGGAGGCCCAAGCTTCCAGTTTTCTGATCACCTGGGTCATATCTTAATAACCCAGCATCAACAAACCAACCATGCTCTTTTTAAAAAACAACCCAACTAAGTGATCCAATCCCTGCAACCCAGCAGTTGGGTCATCCTAACACCTAACCAAGTATTTTTTTGAGCGTAAGCCCTGAACTTAAATAAGCCCTTATGATATACATATTATATTTTGTTAAATTTGAATGATAACATATTCACTTAGCATCTCACTTGGTGAAGTCCATAGGACTGAAAATGAATGTTTGCAACCATAGCCGCGAGAAGGCCCAGTGCACTACTTTTGTGAAAAAGTAGTGCACTGGCTACGTATGTATGCAACAAGCATGTCGCTGTCACTAACAAATGAATGAATGAAAGGCAAGGCATTCTGGGAAATATGCAAATAAATCTTTACACTAAGCAATGTGTTATTCAATACCGTTCAGTGCCTAAGTACATTTCCTGCAATTGTACACATGTTGCCATGGGGCAGAGTGAATCTTTTCCAATTTTATATCAAATTTCCTGCAAATCTACTCATTTTGCCATAACTTATGCCAGGTTAATGATATCTGAGTGAGAGTGACTAACAAAATCAATGGGGACTCCATGGAAAATCAATGGGGACTCCATGGAGGTCAGGGCTCCTGGGCACGTGCCCTGCGTTACCGGTCGGTAATCGGCCATGTTTACTTCAAGTTTAGATAGCTGGCTAGACTAATTTATCAAACTAAAAATTGTTAACTGACATGGCCATTTGAGTGACTGTCAGTGACTAACATAACAAAATAAACATTGCTGAGGAAAACCACATTTCGAACTTGCACCTTGTGTATTCTACTTTTCTAATTCTCAACAGTAAGTTTCACATTTTTTGGGGGGGGGCGGCTCCCTTGCTGCCTGGGGCCCTAAGTGACTGTTTATGTCCTCCTGAGTGGCGCAGTGGTCTAAGGCACTGCTTCTCAGTGCTAGAGGTGTCAATCCAGACCCTGGTTTGATTCCAGGCTGTATCACAACCAGCTGTGATTGGGAGTCCCATAGGGCAGTGCACAATTGGCCAAGCGTTGTTCTAGTTTGGCTGGGGTAGGCCATCATTGTAAATAAGAATTTGTTCTTAACTGACTTGCCCAGTAAAATGAAAAGATATGCATGGAGCTTGCACATGCTTTCAGTGTTGATTTAACATTGGGGAATTTGCTGTGTGACAAAAAAATGTCTGTCACTCACCTGCAGCTCGCACCATGCCACTTCCACAGTAGTCTCTGTGTCCAGTCCTTTATAGACGGTCTTGAACGATCCCCTCCCAATCTCAATGTTGAATTTCAGGTATCTTCCATCAGGTGAGGTGGCCACAGCTTTGGTCTCAATGTCCTCCCTCTCCTCCTGTTCACATTTGCTTTCATACGGACTGCGTGACAACACTTTGTGCGCTTTATTTTGAACAAGCTCATTGTCTGAGTCCGAGCTGGCATCTTGTGTGTTGGGGCTCGGGAGCGAGCTCCAGTTGTTGTCCAGCGGGGTGACGGGGTCCGAGACTTGGGTACAGGGGGGCGTGCTGCCGGTGATGCTCGCACCCGGGCTGGAGACTGGAGATGGAGACGCCGGTGGAGTATCCGTTTTGTCGTCTTCTTCTACTCTGGCCTCGTTTAACGTTAAAATATTCTCCGCTGACCAGGACAGAGCCTTTGAAAGCGCCCCGCCATATAGTTGTGGGTCAATGTCCATGTTAATTTTGTGAAGCCCATAAGAGTTTCTCCTGGTCCCCAAATTGTAGGTCAGTGGCATCGACGGGACTCGACCAGATAAGCAGTCATCGTTTAGGTCGACGGAGAGGCTTGGGAAGCCGCGTCCAGCTATTTCAACCTCCACTTGTGACATTGTAGCGGTTCTTATTCCAATTTCTAAGGATAGAAAATATATATTTTTAAACCCGAAATAAGAAAATCAAACCGGGCCGCTACTTTACTAAGACAGCATGCTATTTTACACGTCTTTCAGCAATTGATGCTATGTTACTATGTAGCCTAGTTTAAACGTTCGAGACATTAGCCTACTTGTGGAAAATAGTGGTAAAATTAACTTGTGGCACGTAGCCTATTATAGTACACGAGCTGTAAAAAATTACTTGTGTCACATAGTTTACAAGACAACTTTTAATTATTTAGGTTACTGTCAAAAAAAAACTATTCTCAATTGAAATAGCCTACCTCAAAATGTGTTCAAATTCGGAAAATTCACATACTTCTCAGATAACCCGGGAAAACCGGACCGTCCATCGCCCTTGTACGTGTGAGTTGTCAACCGTATCTCTAGTAAAGAAGGCAAAACCGCTGTCTGTATCAAGAGGGTTGTTCGGATCGTGCGCTCACAGACCCGTGTGCTCACAGACCCGTGTGCGCTTTCAACGACGCCCCCATAGACCGTCTTCTGTAGCCTACCTGGACAAGATCCTCTTCTTAAATAACTGACTTCATGAGATATAAATCCATTCGTGTGTATATAGCTTCTTTTCTTTGGAATAGTTGGTAACACTATTTTCTTGTTCTGAATTAAGAGAAGTGGACAATAAATAAGCACGTCAATTACAAGACTGGTATCAATTCAATTTCAATTCAATTTAAGGGCTCTCTCTTTCTATGTAAATTTAAGAGGTTAGGCTAAACAAGCCATTTGACAAGAAAACACAGTTTGAATTGAATTCCTAACAGAGCCCAAACCTTAGCTCTGCTACTTTTAATTAGCTCCCTACAGGAAACATGACTTGGATTATCTGGATTCGTGCCATGCCCTCACAGGCTCCCACAGTCCACCACATAGGCACAGACAGTGTGTTCTGGGCAAATTACAAGATGTGCTATTCTATTAAGGTTGTTGTTGTTTTTGTTACAAACTGGATCAAACTGATAGCTCATATGACCAATTATGTATTCATAAACTTTGTTTGAACTATATTTTCAATAAGGAATGCATGAATGTGAGAGGGCACAACATGCTTCTGGCAACTCATTCTTCCCTCGTGGAGTTGTCCTTATTCAGTGAAAGAAAGTCAGAGTTATGAGATGTCCCAAACAGCAGTCTATTCCCTATAGTGCACTAATTCTGATCAGAGCACCACTATATAGAGAATACAGGGCCATTATGGACGCAGACAAAACAATGTGTGCCTTGATGAGAGTGAGAGAGAGAGACAAAAAAGGGGGAAAGAGAATAAGTGAGAGCCTGTAGAGGGAGCTTGACTCTAGTCGGCTGAAACAAGACACTTGTTATCAGTACGGCTACAGTTAGCCACACCTGTCACACAGACATGCACTACAGGGAGTTATCAGCAAACACACACAAGACTCCCTCAGCTCAGCTGAACCAAGGACCAAGCCTATGGAGACATACCACGTTTTTATTTTATTTTTTATTTAACCTTTATTTAACTAGGCAAGTCCGTTAAGAACAAATTCTTATTTACAATGACGGCCTACCCCGGCCAAACCCTAACCCGGACGACGCTGGGCAATTGTGTGCCGCCCTAAAAATGGTTAAGTGTGTGTGTGAACTGTCAGCTAAGCTTCCTGCCATCCAGGACCTCTATACAAGGTGGTGTCAAAGGAAGGCCCTAAAAATTGTCAAAGACTCCAGCCAACCAAGTCATAGACTGTTCTCTCTGCCTCCGCACGTCAAGCGGTACCGAAGCGCCAAGTCTAGGTCCCAGAGGCTTCTAAATAGCTTCTACCCCCAAAACATGAGACAGCTGAACATCTAAACAAATGGCTACCCAGACTATTTGCATCTCCCCCCTTTTTTATGCTGCTGCTACTCTGTTATTATCTATGCACAGTCACTTTAATAACTCTACCTACATGTACATATTACCTCGACTAACTGGTGCCCCTCCACACTGACTTTGTACTGGTATTTTTTTGTATATAGCCTCGCTATTGTTATTTTACTGATGCGCTTTAATTTTTTGGTACATTAATTAATTTATTTTTCTTAAAACTGCATTGTTGGTTAAGGGCTTGTAAGTAAGCATTTCACTACAACTATTGTATTCGGCACATGTGACAAATAACATTTGATTTGAATTTGTGAGGTTCTCCAACCCAGCTGGTGACTGCAATAAGTAGCTCACCAGAGTAACAGCCCAGTCAGCTGTCTGTCTAGTGATTCCTGGGAAATTAGTAGCAATATGGTTGTGTAAGCTATATCTTACTTGCAATAGCTTGGTTACCTAGTCTCTGGGCTTGCTCTGATCTACAAATCACTGAGCATTATAAATAACCACTCATTATTATTTGTAGATCAGTCAATCAGTCTCAAACACAACCTTTAGGATTGTTTTAATAAAATATTAGAAGTTGCAATGTTCTTTCCTATATAAGACTGGTGCACGGCAAGCGTACCGGTGCGCCAAGTCTAGGACCAAAAGGCTCCTCAACAGCTTCTACCCCCAAGCCACAAGACTGCTGAACAATTAATAAATGGTCACTTCACCCCCGCCTACATGTACAAATTACCTGTACCCCCGCACACTGACTCAGTACCGGTGCCCCCTGTATGTAGCCTCATTATTGTTATTCTTATTGTGTTGTTTTTTATTATTACTTTTTATTTTAGTCTACTTGGTATACTTTTTATTTTAGTCTATTTTGAAAATATTTTCTTAACTCTTTTTGAACTGCACTGTTAGCTAAGGGCTTGTAAGTATGCATTTCATGGTAAAGTCTACACTTGTTGTATTTGGCGCATGTGACAAATAAAGTTGATTTGATCATTCATAAAGGTGTAGTAAATGTGTAACTGTATTCATCTTTGGCACTAGGGGGCACTATAATGCACCTAATTAATCCAAGATCCCCAGAGCTGAGATACTGTAATACATGTTACCACTATTGACATATTCATTTAATATACAAAATTGATTGCCACTTGTAATAACTCAAATTAGACCTTGACATGTACAGAATTGTCCTCATTCATAACTGTAGGACAACATTTCTCTCCTATTTATTTTCTTACAGGATTCCATTGGTAAAAAAAAAGGATGAATACAGAGACAGTGTACAGGAGTGTCATAGGTTATGTACTAAGGGTTTACAGCAGTCAGTCTGTACATGAGACATCCAGCACCATTATTACAGCTGAACTAAATCAGGATTCTAATATTCCCATGTGTGTCCTCTTCCTGGGAGGTTTTAAAACTCCCCAAATGTCTCCAGGGTGTCTTGACTGGGATTTCTTGAGGATTTTTGGAGGTAAAGAAGAACAGCAATACAGCAGAAGTCCATACCACCACCACACCTAATCGCTGCAAGTACATTTGTTAATAATCAGGAGGTTAAGAATAAAAACAAGTTATAAATACAAAACAGAAGAAAATAGTAAGGGAAAGACACAGATTGTGGGGAAAGTCCCACATCAAACATCCCAGGTGACTACCACAGAAGTCTAAATAAAGTCACCTCCTAAACTGCTCCTGCAGATGGAATTTACTAGCGAGATTGGTTCCCTTCCAGTAAGAAAATGTTTTAAACTTAGGTGAACCAAATAAGGCAACTACCTAAACCAAATAATGACTATTATTATCATCAACCACGTAGATTGGGTGCTGAGGTGCAAATAATAGCCTTTTAAACAGCGCAACCCTCATTAACCTGGTCCCAGATCTGTTTGCACTGTCTTGCACCTCCTTTGTCACGCCAATGACCACAGGGAGTTGGCAGGACAGCACAAACCGATCTGGGTCCAGGCAAGCAGTACTCTCACAGCCAATAAGGATGAAGGTTCCCAGTCTGAGTTGAGCACTTGTTCAATCCCACAATGCAATGTCTCTTCAGAAGAACTTGACCCCCTTCCCGTCGTCCATGGAGATGACCTCTGCCTTGCCGTCCATTTGCAGGGCCTGCAGTGAACGAATCAGCATCCAGTCTTCCAGCCCATGGAATTCTGGGGAAAATGGGTTACATCTATTACATTTGCTGTACAGCTCAACAGAAGGCATAAAATAGTGCAGATGTCTTTAGGTATTGATGAATAGAAGGAAATGTCAGAAATGCACATATCTGTTGCTGTACCTTCGCTTTCTGTGTCGTCACCGTTGGCGAGCTCGTAGAGTGTAAACACTGTATTAACCATACCGTTTTGAGAGACCTGAAATGATAGGGAACATGAGCTCCTTTCATCAAGAAGTATCAACAGAGTATGGATGACACAAGGATTTAGACTATTACTTGCTGGAAAACTACATCATATCTTCGATAATGATGCTACATTGCATGATTCTTCAAACAATGTAAAAGGAGCATTAGGCTACACCCCAGTGGTGTAAAGTACTTAAGTAAATATACTTTAAAGTACTACTTAAGTCATTTTTTGGTGTGTCTGTACTTAACTTGACTATTTATAATTTTTGCCTACTTTTACTTCACTACATTCCTAAAGAAAATAATGATAATAAAAAAAAAATAATAATAATAAAAATAATAATAAAAATAATAAAGAAAAAATGTACTTTGTACTCCATACATTTTCCGGACATGCAAAAGTACTCGTTACACTTTGATGTGAATTGGACCATTTTCCTTTATCAAGAGAACATGCCTGGACATCCCTACTGCCTCTGATCTGACGGACTCACTAAACACAAATGCTTTGTTTGTAAATTATGCCTGTGTGTTGGTGTGCCCCTGACTATCTGTAATATATATATATATATATTCAAAAATATATATTTGTGCCATCTGTTTTGCTTACTATAAGGAATGACATTTTCTACTTTTACTTTTGATACTTAAGTATATTTTAACAATTCCATTTACTTTTGATACTTAAGTATATTTAAAACCAGATACTTTTAATCAAGTAGTATTTTACTGGGTGACTTTCACTTTTTCTATTAAGGTATCTTTACTTTTACTCAAGAATGACAATTGAGTACTTTTTCACCACTGCCTATATAGTGCATTACTTTAGACCAGGGCCCATAGAAGACCTACTCACCCACTGGTAAATCAGTTTCCCCCATTCTTCTGGCCTCCTCCACATGACTAGACACCGCGTCTTGTTCTTGTCTAACCATTCCAGGTTCCCTGCAAACAATATCCAGTTCAATTACTTTTGTCAGAATAATTATCAATATCCATCCTTCAATTAAAGCTGCCCTGTTACCTTTTTTCCTCAATTCCTCAAAAACAATTAGTATGGCCTCCATTGATAGTTTTCCTGAAAGATCAGTTAAGGTTTCTGAGGAGAAACATTCAGTGGGTATAATTTCAGAGAACATCCTTATTATATTACACTAGCCTCAAAGTCTTATTTATTTATCCCTTATGTTACCAGGTAAGTTGACTGAGAACACATTCTCATTTACAGCAACGACCTGGGGAATAGTTTCAGGGGAGAGAGATGAATGTGCCAATTGGAAGCTGGGGTTTGATTAGGTGGCCATGAGGGCCAGATTGAGAATTTAGCCAGGACACCAGAGTTAACTGCCCTACTCTTACGATAAGTGCCATGGGATCTTTAGTGACCACAAAGAGTCAGGACACCCGTTTAACATCCCATCCGAAAGACGGAACCCTACACAGGGCAATGTCCCCAATCACTGATCTGGGATATTTTATTAAGGGCAATGTCCCCAATCACTGCCCTGGGAAATTGGGATATTTTGTTTAGACCAGAGGAAAGAGTGCCTCCAACTAGCCCTCCAACACCACATCCAGCAGCATCTGGTCTCTCATCCTGGGACCAACCAGGACCAACTCTGCTTAGCTTCAGAGGCAAGCCAGCCGTGTGATGCAGGGTGGTGTGCAGCAGTCCAACAACAAATAACAGGACAGTAGAGCAAGAAATGGCCTCCTGTGATTTATTTGGTTTGATCTATGAAATACGTGTCAGTAAGTGAAACTCAGAACATGGTAGATAAAAGGATACTATCAATATTCTTGTGGTTGAACACAGGGCTCTCTTGGGCTTCCATGATGTCCAGAGTGTAGAGCTTGTGATGGCGGCAGTAGGACAGTGCGAGGGAGCACCAAGCTGCAAGCTGTTTCTGTCTGGTGTCAACATTGGGCTGTAACCTGTCAACCACCAAAAGCAACCATTACTGACATCGCACCAACTTATATTGATTGACATGTACCTACCTCCTACCTGTAAGTCAAGCGCTAGAAGTAGCTAGCTAGCTAATCACTCACTAACGGTTATCCAAGTTTCATTTTGTTTGAAAGAGATGTGAATAATAATCATAAACATTAGCTGCGAACACAACCACATCCTACAGTATTTGTGCAAGTTAGCAATTTGAATGTACATTCAAAATTATTTACAGTTGCTAGCCACGGATTGCAATACATCATAACGTTCGCTAACTAGCTTTAATGATAAACTAAGTAGCTACAACGTCAATACGAATGACTATCTATCTAGCTAGTTACATGTTGAGAAAATCATTGCCATTGCTATCATTCATATGTTCGCCGTGTGGCGAACGTTAGCTGATCCACATCACTAGCCAGCTAGCTTCAACTAGCATTATTTTATTTTTTTAATAGGTCAACAAGTAACTAACGTAATGCAATGGAATCCACACAACACAATATTTGTTATACGTGGGTATCACCATTTAGTTGTGAAAATGGTTAACTTACGTAAAAAACGGAGGAAAATTATATTGCCAGGGCCACTCAAAACTCATTGCAAAATGATGTAAACACAAGCTGACACCCGGAAGTGCAAACTCTAAATCGTTCCCTACTAGAAAATCATATCACACCATAGAGATAGATAGAGGACTCATCATTGTATCTGTGCCATTATAGTTTCTAACAAAAAAGGCACACCATCGCGAGACTTCCGGGAACGCTTGCAAAGCAGACCAGGGTGGGGTTTGGGGATAGAGAAGTCAATGAGAGAAGTGAAACATTCTTCCTTAGTTGTTCATTTTCTCGAAATCTAAAGGCACAGCCTAGATTCGAGCCAATGTCTTAAGTAGTTCGGCTCTATCCTCGTGAAAGTGACAAACTGACATGTTTTCATTTCCGTCAAAAATAACTTTTTATGGAAGGAGTGCCTTTGATTTGACGGCCTGCACATGCGCAGTTCAGCGCGATACGACCAAACACGCATGACATCGCCTACAAGTGTGATGGGGGATTTCCTTTTGAGAAGCAATTAAATGCTATCTCCATTTTGAAATAGTACATTTTCTTCACGATTGGCTGATCCCTCCTGATGACTCGTTGGACGTGACTCCAATAGGATCATCAGATTCAGGGAATGAAATTGGAAGTCCCACCCATTTGACTACATTAAAATGGTGAAAGCCCTCAATCGCGATGCCCATGTTTATACGGCCTTTTAGCCACAGAGGCCTCTATCTTTCACACACATCAGTGGATAAAGGCCGGGCTAAGTTACTTTACGCAATTAACAATTTGAAACAATAAATGTTGACAAAGCAGTGAGTCATGTTAGGTGACATATTTTTACAAAGTTATTTTATTAAAGGAACACGTGCATTTTCAGTAATTTACAAACATAAATATGCTACTTGATTTCTATGTACAGAAAAAAAACGAATGTTATGCTTCTCACAACTGTCTAACTATTCATTTAGGTCTGGCCTTTTCCAGCTCTATTAATGCTAATAAACTTAATGAAATAGCATAGCCATATGTCATTATCATTCTGTGTGTTAATTTACAATGAGGCTTTGTTTAATTAACACTAAATGTGCCTATTTAAAAAAGGTGGCATCTGATTATCCATTACAAAATCTAGAGAAGCTGTACAAGGGAAGTTGGTGTCTAATTCATAGCAGGTTTTGGGTAGTACATATTTGATATATTTCTACATTACAGTTACAAAATGTACATTGACTGAATAAGACATTATTAGCATAACACAGGACTTCTAGGCTATTCAGAAACATGATATACAGTAACCTCAAACATTTCAGTAACTTTTAAACATTTTGATTTCATCTTTAAAATGCATCTAAAAGGGTTTGTTTGATCGTGTGTAAAAACAAAGTATCAAAGCATCTTCAGGTTGCCTTGAGAATTGGGGTGTTAAGATAAAATCATGTTATTGTGAATTAACATTTTTACATGAAAGGAAGATTTCAAAGTGGGCCTATAGCAACAAAAAATGTTTTGAGACTGTACATAAGTGATGCCATAAGGGTGTGTGTTATTTTACATAATAAGGAATGCAGTGAAGAAGCAGAAATTCAGAGAACATTCTGAATTGGCAAATGAATATCCAACTAAGATATTAGAATAAATGCAGTGCAAATATTTGACATCGCTTTCAACTAGGCCTAATGCAAGCAGCTCCTCTATGGCTGCCTCCCAATAATCTCTCCTTTCTCCTGAAGTGTGCACTTGCTCACTTCCCTTCATGATTTGAAAGGACATGATTGTTAGGCCTATATGTAAACTCCCTCTAGCCCATGCCTACACCAACCCAATGCTTTTACATTTGTGGGGAATAGTGAATGAGTGCACACTTCAGAAAGAAAGAGACTATTTGGACGCACCCTCTGTCCGGTGGTGAGTGTGTGCTTTTTCTCCTACTGCAATATTACTTAAATTGATCACTGACCTCTGACTGACAGAGGCTTATGATTGTTTCAACTGGAATGGAAGATGTATTCGTATTCGTTCAGGACTAGCTCCACTATCTGGTTCTGGAAAACCATGTGCATGGCGATGTTGGCTGACTCCATCTCTGGCCGGAGCAGCGTGGGACCAAAGACGATAGCCACGTTCTGCACAGTCATACGGTTCTCTTCTCCATAGTTTATCACTCTGAGAGAGGGTGGATAGAGAGGGAGAGAGCCGAGAGAAGCAGAATACTATACGTTATCATAATATCATCAATCAAATAGGGCTCTGGTCAAAAACAGTACTCTTTATAGCAAATAGGGTGCCATTTGAAACACAGGCAAAATGTGATTGTGAAAGACCTACTTGCGTAAATGGCTGAAGAGGAGTTCCATGGTGTCATGGTTTGGCCGAGGAAGAGACTCCACCAGCTCTCGCATGTAAGATGCTTTGAGGGTGTAATCAACAGTTCCTGAAAACAAGACAAGATAGAACAATAAATGGTACACTAATGTATAGATTCAATGTATATCTCCAATAGTTCATAAAAAGGGAAGTGGGGGGCCTCTGAGTGGCGCGGTGGTCTAAGGCACTGCATCGCAGTGCAAGCTGTGCCACTAGAGATCCTGGTTCGAGACCAAGCTCTGTCGCAGCCGGCCGCGACCGGGAGACCCATGAAGCGGCGCACAATTGGCTCAGCGTCGTCTGGGTTAGGGGAGGGTTTGGCCGGCCGGGATGTCCTTGTCCCATCACGCTCTAGCGACTCCTGTGGCAGGCCGGGCGCATGCACTCTGACACGGTTTCCTCCAACACACTGGTGTGGCTGGCTTCCGGGTTAAGCGGGCATTGTGTCAAGAAGCAGCTTCGTGTTTCGGAGGAAGCACGCATCTTGACCGTATTGCAGCGATGGGGGAGTTGCAGCGATGGGACAAGACTAACTACCAATTGAATAGCACAAAATTGGGAAGGAAAAAAGGTGTAAAAACACAACAAAAAAACAAAGGGAAGTGGGGTGGTAAACATGATTAGTCCTTCCTTGATAGTGAAGTAATACACTGGGTAAGAAAACTGAGGTGCCACTGTGGGGCCAAAACCTAACAGTTTCAGGCTATTCTGAGAGGTGACATTGTGGCCTGCTGCTTACTTATGGCCTGGATGAAGTGGCTGAAGTGGCTGAAGGGGAAGAGGGGTTCAGGAAGCTCCCTGAAGAAAAGCTTCAGAGCCCCAGTGATGACGTGGGTGTCCTCCCACTGGCCATCCTCCAAGTCCAGTTCCTCTGTAGATTAGAATCGCATCACACAACAGAGTCAAAGAACAGGACACACAAATACAGACACACATACAGAAGGTAAAGAGATGGGCATTACCATGATCTGCCTTGAAGCGTAGTTTCTGAATGACAGCTAGGTTCCCACTGACTCTGTAGAGTCCATCCATGTCCAGACCTGTGAAGACAAACACACATCAGCATTGGGTTCAATCAACTACTGTGGTAACTTTTTTTCTTTTACTGTAAATATTGTGCTGAGTAATACACTGCCATTTCAATGTCACTACTGGCATTTACAGTTGAAGCATAACACATTAAAACTCAGTTTTCCTGGGATTGATTTGCACTTTTCGCACCAAAGTACGTTAATCTCTAGGAGACAGAACACATCTCCTTCCTGAGCGGCATGACGGCTGCGTGGTCCCATGGTGTTTATACTTGCATACTATTGTTTGTACAGATGAACGTGGTTCCTTCAGGCATTTGGAAATTGCTCCCAAGGATGAACCAGACTTGTGGAGGTCTACAATTTATTTTCTGAGGTCCTGGCTGATTTCTTTTGATTTTCCCATGATGTCAAGCAAAGAGGCACTGAGTTTGAAGGTAGGCCTTGAAATACATCCACAGGTACACCTCCAATTGACTCAAATTATGTAAATTTGACTATCAGAAGCTAAAGCATAAACATAATTTTATGGAATTTTCCAAGCTGTTTAAAGCCACAGTCAAATTAGGTTATGTAAACTTCTGACCCGCTGGAATTGTGATACAGTCTATTATAAGTGAAATAATCTGACTGTTAACAATTGTTGGAATATGTACTTGTGTCATGCACAAAGTAGATGTCCTAACCGACTTGCCAAAACTATAGTTTGTTGACAAGAAATTTGTGGAGTGGTTGAAAAACAAGTTTTAATGACTCCAACTTTAAGTGTATGTAAACTTCCGACGTCAACTGTAACATAATCATCATCACTGTGATTACTAATCATTACCTCTCTTTTCCACTGCTCGGATACATTTCTCCACAAAGCTTGGGATAGTAGTTTTCTCCTGGGAACACAGTGCAGCCAGATGACAGCCAAACACATTGTCTGAGGGAAGGATGGTGGATGTTGTTTACCCGTATCACAACAGAAGATATGTACAAACTCATTCCAATCTCAATCTCTCTGGATAAGTAACATAGTCGTGACAATTCCTGACAGTAAATGTAATGTAGCCTGATTTGGAGCAAGTTCGGCATGTGTAGCATTGTAGGAATGAAGACCCTATGAGCCCACCTCGGATGTAACCCTTCTCCTTGACGGACTGCAGCGTGGGTCGTTTCAGGAGGAACTTGATCAGCTTGGTACGAACCTTCTTCTGATCTGTCTCTCCCCCAGAGGAGGTGGCCGTGCTCGGTCTGGAAGCTGGGGAGGAGGAGGGGAGGGGGTCAAGAAGATCAAAGAGGAGAAGGGGGTTAAACAGCCACAAAACATGAGCAATTTGACCTGGTGGAGGCTATTGCGGCTTAAACGTCTGCTATTTGAAGCAGGAATAGTGTAGTTGGGAGAACTTACATATCCTCCTCTTGTCCAGGGTGCCTGGTGACCTGTCATCTCTGTCTGTACCGGAGGACTTCTCACTGATGTCCACGTCCTCCTCCTCAGATTGGTGATGATCCTGGTCCTGCAATGTCATTGGCTAACATGCATGATGTTTGAACCAGCAGCCATTAAGTTAATCGTCCTAAATTGACCTTGATCAGGGAGTTTTTCTTATTTTTATTCAGTACATATTTTTCTCAATGCACGTTAAGGTGTGCGAGTTAATTTACTTCTAAACATTCAAGAGACTTACCAGCTGTCGAATAGTGTCGACTAGAACTTTGTGCCAGTCGTTGATGATACTCTCAGTGTCGTACTGTATCAGAAACTCAACACCATTTCTGTTTTTCAACTGACGAGACAACATACAACAGAGGTTATTATGAATAACATTTGCTTTACAGATTTATAGAGAGGGCAACAGTCTTAGACTAATGGAAAATATATTCTCACATGATGTTGCTTCCCAGAATCACTTATCACAATGGGCAGAAAATGGTGAATGTATAGTCAATTACATTTTTATTTAATAATAAATGGTACTCTCAAATGAATCATTATCTTTGATGTATTTAGTACAACTCCTAAAACACCTGTATTATGACTTCATAGCAACCAACTGTCAACCCACCTCTACAACATTCTTTTTGCTGGATTTATCCCTGGGAGCCCAGCCAATCGTTGCACCTCGTAGCTCCACTGTGACCTCTGGGGCGATTTGATTGGTCTTGTTCTGTTGAGAGAAAAAGACATCATGGAGGACAGTTGATGAAAACTGACAGTACTGCATTCCATGAAATCAGACAGTGATGTAAGAGTTCTTTATCTGTGCAGGTAACAGTTGTGCACCTCTCACTCACCGAGGCTCCTGTGGCTGCAGACTTGGGGTCTTTGTGGAAGGTCAGAACCCCTCCGTGAAGAACCGTCCAAGACTGGGTCCAGTTTTTCCTATAGAAAGGCCACTGAGTGTGAGCTGTACTGTACTTCAGGGAATGTTGCAGTGTGGAAAATAATTTGGTAATGTAATGGCTGATAATTCCATCACTTGCTTCCATATCAGCAATTATGCCCAGACTTTGGATGAGGTCAGAATTACCTTACTCTTTTCCCATTCTCTGACACTTTAGTTTTGTTGAGAATTCCAGCTTTTTCTAAACTCTGCACCTGAAAAAGGATCCAAACATAACATGCTTTTAATTATGCAAAGCCAAGTGTTCAAGTGAGACATAATTATTGATTCATTGATAAAGTACAATCCTGTTAACCTCTACAAACAGAAATGCACCAAAAAAGCGACAGGAGGAGAGTATTTGACAACTGTGGCTAAACTCTGACAACAAGCTCCTTTGTAATAGCTTGTTAACAGACACCTCTCCCTTTATGTTTTATAATGAACAGCATGAATGGTATAAAACCACAGGCACATTTTAGACTATTGCATCCTCTCTTTCACTGTGTAGTGAGGTGTGATGAGGTGGTACGGCGGTTGGTAGCTCTGGCTGAGAGTTTCCCAAAGGTGTTGTGACGTCAGCTGCCCTCAACAGGGAAAACAAATCTATTTATATACCAGGAAATATACCATTTCCCAAGTGACATCTGTTTCTACTCTCTCAGGTATAGCTATGCAACTACTATTCTGCTTACAAATTCTTCAATATACGGGTACAACACACCATTAGCCCTTAGATAGAGAGCATGCGGATGGATACAATATTTATCAGGGCAGTGGTGAGATATATAAAAAAAATATTTTAAAAACACATTGTGCCACTGAGGCTCTGATTGAAGGGGCTTCTTGCTTTTGTCACTTCTAGGTTAGACTACTGCAATGCTCTACTTTCCGGCTACCCGGATAAAGCACTAAATAAACTTCAGTTAGTGCTAAATACAGCTGCTAGAATCCTGACTAGAACCAAAAAATTTGATCATATTGCTCCAGTGCTAGCCTCCCTACACTGGCTTCCTGTCAAGGCAAGGGCTGATTTCAAGGTTTTATTGCTAACCTACAAAGCATTACATGGGCTTGCTCCTACCCATCTCTCTGATTTGGTCCTGCCGTACATACCTACACGTACGCTACGATCACAAGACGCAGGCCTCCTAAATGACCCTAGAATTTCTAAGCAAACAGCTGGAGGCAGGGTTTTCTCCTATAGAGCTCAATTTTTATGGAATGGTCTGCCTAACCATGTGAGAGATGCAAACTCAGTCTCAACCTTTAAGTCTTTACTGAAGACTCATCTCTTCAGTGGGTCATATGATTGAGTGTAGTCTGGCCCAGGAGTGTGAAGGTGAACGGAAAGGCTCTGGAGCAACGAAACGCCCTTGCTGTCTCTGCCTGGCCGGTTCCCCTCTTTCCACTGGGATTCTCTGCCTCTAACCCTATTACAGGGGCTGAGTCACTGGCTTACTAGGGCTCTTCCATACCATCCCTAGGAGGGGTACGTCACTTGAGTGGGTTGAGTCACTGATGTGATCTTCCTGTCTGGGTTGACACCCCCCATTGGGTTGTGCCGTGGCGGAGATCTTTGTGGGCTATACTCGGCCTTGTCTCAGGATGGTAAGTTGGTGGTTGAAGTTATCCCTCTAGTGGTGTGGGGGCTGTGCTTTGGCAAAGTGGGTGGGGTTATATCCTTCCTTTTTGGCCCTGTCCGGGGGTGTCATCGGATGGGGCCACAGTGTCTCCTGACCCCTCCTGTCTCAGCCTCCAGTATTTATGCTGCAGTAGTTTGTGTCGGGGGGCTAGGGTCTGTTTGTTATATCTGGAGTACTTCTCCTGTGCTATCCAGTGTCCTGTGTGAATTTAAGTATGCTCTCTCTAACTCTCTCTTTCTTTCTCTCTCTCGGAGGACCTGAGCCCTAGGACCATGCCTCAGGACTACCTGACATGATGACTCCTTGCTGTCCCCAGTCCACCTGGCTGTGCTGCTGCTCCAGTTTCAACTGTTCTGCCTGTGATTATTATTATTATTTGACCATGCTGGTCATTTATGAACATTTGAACATCTTGGCCATGTTCTGTTATAATCTCCACCCAGCACAGCCAAAAGAGGACTGGCCACCCCACATAGCCTGGTTCCTCTCTAGGTTTCTTCCTAGGTTTTGGCCTTTCTAGGGAGTTTTTCCTAGCCACCGTGCTTCTACACCTGCATTGCTTGCTGTTTGGGATTTTAGGCTGGGTTTCTGTACAGCACTTTAAGATATCAGCTGATGTACGAAGGGCTATATAAATACATTTGATTTTGATTTGATTTGATTTCTTCTGAGTCTAAACCAATCAGCTTTCAGGAACAGAAACAAAACACCATTCAGAGGAAAGACAGGTCAGGTCAGAGTGGTCATAGCGCTGGGCAACTTCACAGAAGTGTCATTTGAGTAAGAACAGAACTGTCATTTTCAGTCGACTCAGGGCTGATCTAACCTAATGAGGATCAGCAGACTGGGGAGGACAATAAAGGAGGACAGGAGAGGAGGAGGGGGACTCACGTGATGCTGCCCCATCTCTGGAGAGTTGTCTGCACTGGAACCCTCGCTGCCGTAGTCGGAGGCATTTCTTCTGTGATTCGGGAAGAACTTCTGACCAATAGGGGAATAAAGGACACTTTACTTTGTCACAATGTGACCAAAATGACATCCCATCTAAACAGAATTGTTTAAGTACACAATCTACTCTTTTATATGTGTGGTATAGACCACTGTATTGTTACGACACCAAATGTCACTGGCTGAACACAGTGATCCTAAGAATAGAAGTGAAACGTAATAGGTGTTCCAGGTGCTTGGCTCTCTCTCGTTTAGGAAACAGTGTCAAAATGGGGGCTGTATGAGAGCTGAGAGGGTCAGGTGTTTCATATGGTGTTCCCAGTCACTTCACTCTGCCTCACTAAACACTGCTGTCAGAGCCAGCTGACACTCCTACTGTAGCTCTTATAGCTCTATTGTGGTGGGCTCTGGCTAGGGGGATGTGAGGTGTGTGTGTATTTGTGTGTGTGTGGAGGTGTGGGTATGCGCACTAGCAACACTAACCCTTTCCTCCATGGTTGAGCTGAAGTGAGCTGGACCCATGGTGTGTCTCCAGTTCTTCATAGATAGAGACCCCCCGTCCAGCGCAACACCATTTCCCACCTTAGACTGGCCTGATGCTACAGGGGCCTGGAGGGGTCAAATGATAGAGGAGAAACTCTATACAAGAAACTCCAAAATAAGTAATTCATAAGTTAGAAATTAGGCATTGATTACCTATCTAAATCTGTATGGTAGAATTAATTGCCATTGGTGTTTAATCTTGATCTCTACCTCAGGCAGGTTCCACTGGGATTTGGAGCCGTCTCTCAGGTAGTAGTACGTCTGTCCTCTGTCGTCCAATGATTTGATCCACTGTTACCACACACACCACACACATAAATATCCATATTGCACTGCATCATTATGGAGAAAATGTACTGTGAATCAGGTGGCCCGGTAATATTCCCTCAAGCTGAGTGGCATGGTCTCCCCCTAGATTTCATTCCTGGACAGGTCTCTCTTGAAAAATATATTTTTACCTCAATGAGACTAACCTCAATAAATAATGGCTAAATAAAGGGTCTGTGTACCTGCTCAGGTGTGTGTTTGCTGGAGAACACCCATGTTCCATCAGGGTCTACATTGAGGTTCCAGCCAGTTGGAGCGCTCCTGTCCAGGCTGGCCCTGGGGATGACTGCCTGGATCACATGGCTGGGGTTGTAGTCGTTATGGAAGGAGTGAGGGTCCACTGGGGACAAAGCCAATGGCTCCTCTTCCAGGGATTCAGGTAGGTCAGCCTCGGCTGGGTAGTCCTCCTCGGGCAGGGGAGGCTGGACACACATCATGCACACACACATGCATGTTAACACAGAAACACACCCACAGACAGGACAGACAACACAGAGATACACACACACGTTGTGAGAATGTTACATTCAGTGTTCCCATTGTGCTGCTTCAAAACAGATCGAGAACAGGACAATGGTTAACCTTCCTCCTAGGTTCCTTTCAGCTTTTCAAAGTTCCTCATTTAAACTAAGCAGTTTAAACAGCTTTTAGCTTATTCTTTCACATCTCTTTAGAATTGTGAAAACACAAGAATGTAGTTCGCAAAAAGTTCACAATAAGGTCAACGAATGCATTGCCTAATAGTTTGAGGAAAACTACATGTATGAAAAATAACTGTCTGCTATATACTGTAGGAGCTTAACTTCATGAAAAAGATGTGTTGTATTATTTGTAGACTTCCCATGGGTGAAACTATAATAGACGAAGTAAGTGAGTGTCTAAGTGGAGCAGGCCTTACCGGCCCTTCCTCCAGAGAGCTGTGCCCACTCAGCGGCTCCATCAGAGGGGGGTAGGGGCACTGTGGCTCTGGGGGCTCCCAAGACGTCTCTCCCGATACTGGGTTGTAGAAGTACTGGCGGCCGCTAGTCACATCCAAACACTGCTCCCAGTCAGTGGTCCATGCAGGGGGGGAGACAGAGGTGGAGGTGGGGGACTGAGAGGAGGGCGAGGGAGACGAACACACAGGCTCCTCAGCGGGAGCCTCAGGGTCTATGTGGGGGTTGTCCCAGGTGGTCTGCCCCGATTCAGGGTGGTAGTAATACTCCTGTCCACTCTCCTGGTCAGTGTGCACCTCCCATCCCTCAGAGTCCAGGTAAGGAGGAGAGCAGGGAGGGGAGGAAGCCGAGAGAGGGGACTCAGACACGTTTCTGTGGAGCTCCGCTACATTGACGTACACAGCGTTCTGGGCACTCTCATTGTCAACCTATGGGAAGAGCAGGAAATATGGGTCAGGGGTCATCTGGAAAAGTTTAGAACTACAGAGTGACGCCAAGCCTTGTCCCAGATCTGTTTGTGTGTTGACAATAACCATAGGAGTTGGAAAAACAGCACAACCAGATCTGGGACGAGGCTGAGGTCAAGTGACACTGATTCTAGGCTGTCAGAATACTTAATGCAGCAGAGAGACAAACCTGTGAATAAAAAACTAACATCAACTTTAGTCTCACAGCTCTATAGACAGTCAGTTGGTTCTGAGTAGATAAAAGAAGCTGTGATATTTCTGGAGAGAAAAAAAAGCCACTTTCACCTATAGCACTCAGAAAGAGGGTGACAGAACAGTCTTTCTTCCGGTGCAGTCAGCTCAGAAAGTCAAATCTAAAGCTAAACAGAAAGCATGGAGCTCCAGACCACAACCCAATGCATCGTTTTTGACTAAATATACAGACACCCACTATTACCCAGTTACCCACAGACACAGACTCTGCATTGCCAAAAGTGGAGGTGCAACACTCAACAAACTAAAACTCTATGCCTACTTCACAGTCCGCCCAGGCATTTCTGTGTGACATTGTCTTTCGTCTTAGGGTGGTGGTAATGTTCCAGAACAATAACAACTGTCCACAAATAAACATAGAAGGCCAATATTCAGGTTTCATTCAAAAGTTCAACAATGGTTACTAATCAACTACAGCAGGCGCACTTTCAATTCTCCACATTACAGAACTGAAAAAATAATAATTATGACTCACACTTTCACTGAATATAATCAAATTCAACTGTTGACTGAATTTAAGTTAATAGTACATTTTATTCTTCCTCTCATCTGCGACCCACAGTTATAGAAACCATTTTACAGTAGGAGGCTAAATATATCACCAGTATGTAAATATAGGCCTAGTCAAGACCAATACACATGGTTAGGTTAGTTGAGTTAGCCTACATGTTAGTCTTGTTGTCATTGTTGTTGCAGACTGCCCCAAGAAATTGCCCCTCAGATAAATAGTTTTAATTGTATTGAATAAATGAGAGTGAAGGAGAGAGATGTAAATGCCTAAAGTAAGTCTGTGTTCATCATTCCAGAAAACATTGGCACACTCACTCACTCCTGCTAAAATCAAAGTTTTTCATTTATATTTTGGTCATTTATCCAGAGCGACTTACAGGAGCAATTAGGGTTAAGTGCCTTGCTCAAGGGCACAGACAGATTTTTCACCTAGTTGGCTTGGATATTCGAACCAGCAACTTTTCAGTTACTGGCCCAAAACTCTTAACCACTAGGCTACCTACTTCCGTTGAAATGACCCCCATCTAAAATAGACAATCTGATCCTACATTTTCAGAGGCCTGAGTCTAGCCTGGAGTCTTTTCTTATTTGTTCCAGTGGCCTAAGTTTCACCTGCTGTATTCCAATGAGGAGGTGTCTGACTGACTTTATGATTCCTGGGACATCCCTCTGGGAACCCTGATGGATATGTTGGCATCATCATGGCACTGTGAGAGGGACTGTTGATCTCTCACTTCCTCTCTCATAGCCTTCTGGTGTGAACTATCACACCAGGATCCTTTAGACTATGAAAACCTACCACTGGTTTGATGAACGGTGACAGGTCGGAAGCCTATTTATGTGGGTCAAAGGTCGGAAGGCAGATATGGATAGAAATGAGTAAATTTGACTATTTTCCTCTGGTTAATAATAATACATTTTGTATCAGATATGGACTCGGTGTCCCATCTAGAGGTTTTTGGCCTGTCATTAGAATCATTATTTATCTCATTATCAACACAAGGTTATCAATACACATGACCAGGCAATCAAATCAAAAATAGATCAACAAAATACAGACAAGCAAGAGGAAATTAGAGAGTTGCATCATTGATCACTCGCTGTGTTGATTCTGAAATGCCCCCTCCCCTGCCCACTGGAAAACATATCTACCCAGAGCAAACACCACACAGTAAACACACACTAACCAGAAGTGAGAAAGTCGGTCTTTGTGTGGGCAAAATGTCAGTGTCACCAATAAACATAAACAGGCAAAACCCTCAAATCTACCCATTTCATCAACACACACAGTAAGCACCTCACAGTAAATGTAATACCCATATGTGAGAAACTATGGTTTTGTGTTGGCAAATTTGTCAACTTACACCTGGCAAAACTCTAACGTCAAGAGTGCTTAATGGATCTATGCACTAACCATGCGGAAGGCGGCGTTACTTGTGTTACTGAGCATGCTCTCTGGGGTTGACATACACAGCAACAGAGGAAAACAAAGTTGAGCTGAAGCAATATATCCGCAGAAGGGTGAGACTAAGTAGACTCAACAGGAAGCAAGAAAGTGATAACAAGGTAGACGTAAACACTGTCAATGTTGTATATACACTGTACAACAAACCCAACACACTCTGATCTACATTCAGAACCAGCCAATTTAGCCATAGATCCATCAAAACCAGTGCACTGACAGTTTTGGTGAGGCTGCATTGTTGCATTTAGAGACATACGTTATACAGTTTGTTCTGGACCTACCTGGTTTGCAATTGGTAGAGCCAAGCCCCCCCGGGTCTGATACCCATGCCGGGGCTTTGCATAAAGATCCACCATGTTTATGTAATCCTAATTAGTAGAGCCATATAATACAGCTGACCAGAGCACAGCTACACAGCTACACTAGCTACCACAGGACTGAACTGACAGGAGCAGAGGCAGGCAGACAGGCACACACACCATGCAGTGTGCGCACACACACCAACGACAGAGATGCCTCCGAAAGGAGAACTGCCTACTCTGTTACAATGACAGGGGAGGGGTATTTCAGATGTAGGGAGGCAGAGAGAGAGATAGACAGCGAGCGAGAGAGAAAGCGAGAGAGAGAGAGAGAGAGAGCGAGAGAGAGCGAGAGAGAGAGAGAGCGAGAGAGAGAGAGAGAGCGAGAGAGAGAGAGCGAGAGAGAGCGAGAGAGAGCGAGAGAGAGAGAGAGAGAGAGAGAGCGAGAGAGAGAGAGAGAGAGAGCGAGAGAGAGAGAGAGAGCGAGAGAGAGAGAGAGAGAGCGAGAGAGAGAGAGAGAGAGAGAGAGAGAGCGAGAGAGAGAAGGAGGCAGATAGAAAGAGGACAGGTCATTTGAACCCACTTCCTTTCTGTCTTACCAATGATGAAAAAGGAAATGTCGGCATGGAAACAAAGCTTTAGGAGAGTGCATTCCTTTACTCAAGTGGTGAATTAGATTAATTAGTGAGGAAGCCAGGGCAGAACTAAGAGGAAACTGAAAAAAAACTCTGGGTTTAGCTAGTCCACTGTACTCATAAAGGTCATGGTTTGACTGTTATAACTCTGGTTTGGGTTATATCTCCTTCTCTTTGTGAAGTAGTCTTTACATTAACATTAGAAGTTCTGTAATCAGCCTGAAAGTAGCATTAACAGTAAGAATCGGACTACTACTATTGGTTTCCAAATCAAATGACAACAAATGTTTAAGAATTGCTTGATACATTTACATTGAGGAATTGTGAAAAACTGAGTTTAAATGTATTTGGCTAAGGTGTATGTAAATTTACAAAAGTACAATTGTGCACTGTGTAGAGGAGAAATGTAAAAATTTTAATGGACAATGTTGCTGTAAAACTAGGAGGAACCCAGAGTGGCTGAAGCTCAGACTGCAGAGTAGGTGGGTGTTTGACTTGAGACAGGAAACTTTAGTGAAGGGGCAGTTGCTCAACCATCACTTCCTTCCAGGGAGGATCAGACTGTTCACAGATCAGACTGCTGACTGTCTGAAGCCTTTGGCTGAAATGTAGTACCATAACATCCATACTAACACAACTAATAGTATGATAATAAGCATCATACCACTGCAACCAATTGCATCATCATAATTCATCAAATAATAGTATCATAACACACAAAACCGTAAGTACAGTGCCTTCAGAAAGTATTCAGACCCCTTGACTTTTTCCACATTGTTACTTTACTGCCTTATTCTGAAATTGATTCAATATTTTTTTTAATTACACACAATACCCCATAATGACATTTTTGCAAATGTATTCAAAATATAAAACATAAGTATTCAGACCCTTTGCTATGAGACTCGAAATTGAGCTCAGGTGCATCCTGTTTCCATTGATCAACCTTGAGATGTTTCTACAACTTGATTGGAGTCCAACTGTGGTGAATTCAATTGATTGTACATGATTTGGAAAGGCACACACCTGTCTATATAAGGTCCCACATTTGACAGTGCATGTCAGAGCAAAAACCAAGCCATGAGGCCAAAGGAATTGTCCGTAGAACTCAAAGACAGGATTGTGTCAAGGCACAGATCTGGGGAAATGTACCAAAAAATGTCTGCAGCACTGAAGGACCAAGAACACAGTGGCCTCCATCATTCTTAAATGAAAGAAGTTGGGAACCACCAAGACTCTTCCTAGAGCTGGCCGCCCGGCCAAACTGAGCAATCGGGGGAGAATGGCCTTGGTCAGGGAGGTGACCAAAAACACAATGGTCACTCTGAAAGAGCTCTAGACTTCCTCTGTGGAGATCTAGAACCTTCCGGAAGGACAACCATCTCTGCAGCAAATCAGGCCTTTATGGTAGAGTGGCCAGACGGAACCCACTCCTCAGTAAAAGGCACATGACAAGCCGCTTGGAGTTTGCCAAGAGGCACTTAAAGACTCTCACCATGAGAAACAAGATTCTCCGGTCTGATGAAACCAAGATTGAACTCTTTCGCCTAAATGCCAAGCGTCACATCTGGAGGAAACCTGAGCACCATCCTTATGGTGAAGCATAGTGGTGGTAGCATCACGCTGTGGGGATGTTTTTCAGCAGCAGGGACTGGGAGACTAGTCAGGATCGAGGCAAAGTTGAATGGCACAAAGTACAAAGAGGTCCTTTATGAAAACCTACTCCAGAGCACTCAGGACCTCAGACTGGGGCGAAGGTTCACTTTCCAACAGGACAATGACCCTAAGCACACAGCCAAGACAGCGCAGGAGTGGTCTCTGAATGTCCTTGAGAGGCCCAGCTAGAGCCCGGACTTGAACCCGATCGAACATCTCTGTTGAGACCTGAAAATAGCTGTACTGTGACGCTCCCCATCCAACCTGACAGAGCTTGAGAGGATCTGCAGAGAAGAATAGGAGAAACTCCCCAGATACAGGTGTGCCAAGCTTGCAGCATCATACCCAAGAAGACTCAAGGCTGTAGTCGCTGCCAAAGGTGGGTGCTTCAACAAAGTACTGAGTAAAGGCTATGAATACTTACAGTTGAAATGAGAAGTTTACATACACATAGGTTGGAGTCATTAAAACTCATTTTTCAACCACTCCACAAATGTCTTGTTAAAAAACTATAGTTTTGGCAAGTCGATAAGGACATCTACTTTGTGCATGACACAAGTACATTTCAACAATTGTTTACAGACAGATTATTTCAGTGGGTCAGAAGTTTACATACACTAAGTTGACTGCCTTTTAAACAGCTTGGAAAATTCCATAAAATGAAGTCATGACTTTAGAAGCTTGTGATAGGCTAATTGACAACATTTGAGTCAATTGGAGGTGTACCTGTGGATGTATTTCAAGGCCTACCTTCAAACTCAGTGCCTCTTTGCTTGACATCATGGGAAAATCAAAATAAATCAGCCAAGACCTCAGAAAATAAATTGTAGACAAGTCTGGTTCATCCTTGGGAGCAATGTCTAAATGCCTGAAGGTACCACATTCATCTGTTCAAACAATAGCATGCAAGTATAAACACCATGGGACCACGCAGCCGTCATACCGCTCAGGAAGGAGATGTGTTCTTTCTCCTAGAGATGAACGTACTTTGGTGCGAAAAGTGCAAATCAATCCCAGAACAGCAGCAAAGGACCTTGTGAAGATGCTGGAGGAAACAGGTACAAAAGTATCTATATCCACAGTAAAACGAGTCCTATATCGACATAACCTGAAAGGCCGCTCAGCAAGGATGAAGCCACTGCTCCAAAACCGTCATAAAAAAGCCAGACTACGGTTTGCAACTGCACATGGGGATAAAGATCGTACTTTTTGGAGAAATGTCCTCTGGTCTGATGAAACAAAAATAGAACTGTTTGGCCATAATGACCATCGTTATGTAAGAACACCATCCCAACAGTGAAGCACGGGTGAGGCAGCATCATGTTGTGGGGGTGCTTTGCTGCAGGAGGGACTGGTGCACTTCACAAAATAGATAGCATCATGGGGCAGGAAAATGATGTGGTATATTGACGCAACATCTCAAGACATCAGTCAGGAAGTAAAAGCTAGCTTGCAAATGGGTCTTCCAAATGGACATTGACCCCAAGCATACTTCCAAAGTTGTGGCAAAATGGCTTAATGACAACAACAAAAAAGGTATTGGAGTGGCCATCACAAAGCCCTGACCTCAATCCTATAGAAGATTTGTGGGCAGAACTGAAAAAGCGTGTGCGAGCAAGGAGGCCTACAAACCTGACTCCGTTACACCAACCCTGTCAGGAGGAATGGGCCAAAATTCAAACAACTTATTGTGGGAAGCTTGTGGAAGGCTACACAAATCAAATCAAATTTTATTTGTCACATACACATGGTTAGCAGATGTTAATGCGAGGTAGCGAAATGCTTGTGCTTCTAGTTCCGACAATGCAGTAATAACCAACAAGTAATCTAACTAACAATTTCAAAACTACTGTCTTATACACAGTGTAAGGGGATAAAGAATATGTACATAAAGATATATGAATGAGTGATGGTACAGAGCAGCATAGGCAAGATACAGTAGATGGTATCGAGTACAGTATATACATATGAGATGAGTAAGTAAACAAAGTGGCATAGTTAAAGTGGCTAGTGATACATGTATTACATAAGGATGCAGTAGATGATATAGAGTACAGTATATACGTATGCATATGAGATGAATAATGTAGGGTATGTAACATTATATTAGGTAGCATTGTTTAAAGTGGCTAGTGATATATTTTACATCATTTCCAATCAATTCCCATTATTAAAGTGGCTGGAGTTGAGTCAGTGTCAGTGTCAGTGTGTTGGCAGCAGCCACTCAATGTTAGTGGTGGCTGTTTAACAGTCTGATGGCCTTGAGATAGAAGCTGTTTTTCAGTCTCTCGGTCCCAGCTTTGATGCACCTGTACTGACCTCGCCTTCTGGATGATAGCGGGGTGAACAGGCAGTGGCTCGGGTGGTTGTTGTCCTTGATGATCTTTATGGCCTTCCTGTAACATCGGGTGGTGTAGGTTTCCTGGAGGGCAGGTAGTTTGCCCCCGGTGATGCGTTGTGCAGACCTCACTACCCTCTGGAGAGCCTTACGGTTGTGTGCGGAGCAGTTGCCGTACCAGGCGGTGATGCAGCCCGCCAGGATGCTCTCGATTGTGCATCTGTAGAAGTTTGTGAGTGCTTTTGGTGACAAGCCGAATTTCTTCAGCCTCCTGAGGTTGAAGAGGCGCTGCTGCGCCTTCTTCACGATGCTGTCTGTGTGAGTGGACCAATTCAGTTTGTCTGTGATGTGTATGCCGAGGAACTTAAAACTTGCTACCCTCTCCACTACTGTTCCATCGATGTGGATAGGGGGGTGTTCCCTCTGCTGTTTCCTGAAGTCCACAATCATCTCCTTAGTTTTGTTGACGTTGAGTGTGAGGTTATTTTCCTGACACCACACACCGAGGGCCCTCACCTCCTCCCTGTAGGCCGTCTCGTCGTTGTTGGTAATCAAGCCTACCACTGTTGTGTCGTCCGCAAACTTGATGATTGAGTTGGAGGCGTGCGTGGCCACGCAGTCGTGGCTGAACAGGGAGTACAGGAGAGGGCTCAGAACGCACCCTTGTGGGGCCCCAGTGTTGAGGATCAGCGGGGTGGAGATGTTGTTGCCTACCCTCACCACCTGGGGGCAGCCCGTCAGGAAGTCCAGTACCCATTTGCACAGGGCGGGGTCGAGACCCAGGGTCTCGAGCTTGATGACGAGCTTGGAGGGTACTATGGTGTTGAATGCCGAGCTGTAGTCGATGAACAGCATTCTCACATAGGTATTCCTCTTGTCCAGATGGGTTAGGGCAGTGTGCAGTGTGGTTGAGATTGCATCGTCTGTGGACCTATTTGGGCGGTAAGCAAATTGGAGTGGGTCTAGGGTGTCAGGTAGGGTGGAGGTGATATGGTCCTTGACTAGTCTCTCAAAGCACTTCATGATGACGGAAGTGAGTGCTACGGGCGGTAGTCGTTTAGCTCAGTTACCTTAGCTTTCTTGGGAACAGGAACAATGGTGGCCCTCTTGAAGCATGTGGGAACAGCAGACTGGTATAGGGATTGATTGAATATGTCCGTAAACACACCGGCCAGCTGGTCTGCGCATGCTCTAAGGGCGCGGCTGGGGATGCCGTCTGGGCCTGCAGCCTTGCGAGGGTTAACACGTTTAAATGTCTTACTCACCTCGGCTGCAGTGAAGGAGAGACCGCATGTTTCCGTTGCAGGCCGTGTCAGTGGCACTGTATTGTCCTCAAAGCGGGCAAAAAAGTTATTTAGTCTGCCTGGGAGCAAGACATCCTGGTCCGTGACTGGGCTGGTTTTCTTCTTGTAGTCCGTGATTGACTGTAGACCCTGCCACATACCTCTTGTGTCTGAGCCGTTGAATTGAGATTCTACTTTGTCTCTGTGCTGGCACTTAGCTTGTTTGATAGCCTTGCGGAGGGAATAGCTGCACTGTTTGTATTCGGTCATGTTACCAGTCACCTTGCCCTGATTAAAAGCGGTTTGACCGAAGTTAAACAATTTTAAGGCAATGCTACCAAATACTAATTGAGTGTATGTAAACTTCTGACCCACTGGGAATGTGATGAAAGAAATTAAAGCTGAAATATATCATTCTCTCTATTATTATTCTGACATTTCACATTCATAAAATAAAGTGGTGATCCTAACTGACCTAAAACAGGGAAGTTTTACTCAGATTAAATGTCAGGAATTGTGAAAAACTGAGTTTAAATGTATTTGGCTAAGGTGTATGTAAACTTCAACTGTATGTAAATGTAATATTTCAGTTTTTATTTTTAATAAACTATCAAACATGTCTAAAAACCTGTTTTTGCTTTGTCATTTTGGGGTATTGTGTGTAGATTGATGAGGAAAAAAATGTATGTAATACATTTCTGAACAAGGCAGTAACCTAACAAAATGTGAAAAAGTCAAGGGGTCTGAATACTTTCCGAAGGCACTGTATCATAACACCCCAACCAATAGTATAATGATAATACCCCAACCAATAGCATAATGATAATACCCCAACCAATAGTATCACAACACCCCAACCAACAGTATCACAACACACCAACCAATATTGGGGTTGGTGTACAATAGTAGCACTACATCTCCATCAATGACTGTAGTGTTTTTCAGATTCAGGCTGGCGGTTGCAGTTGACGTTTGAATAGTTCATTTTTACATCCATTGGCTTGGATTCACCAAGCAGGAATATTATCTGCAGTAAACATCAGAGATGCCGTGCCAACCAGTTGGCAAGACAGCAGAAACCGACTGGCACCCTGGCGAATACAGTTCCTGGAACATCCCAAATATTTCACCTCTATATTTGGTACCTGGGCACAAGGTGTTTTGCTATTCAAATGTGCCCGGGCCAGCAGCCTCACACTATGTTTATGCTATTACATAAGCACAGAGGAGGCCTGTATTTCAGACTCACAAACAAGGACCTGAGTGGACAACACACTTCATTGATGCAGACAGATAACTTAACAGGGGATACGGCCCATTCAAATTTAAGTAATTTAATTCCTGATTTTTTTAAAAGTTTGTCTAAGATCATACATCCTCTGTTTTGTGAGTGTTTAAAATTGAAATGCCAACCAAAAGAGTGAAAGTGAAGCACTGCGGAAGAGGAAACATTGTTATGTTGTTGAACTAGGAGACGATTGCAATATTTTGCATAGTCTTTAATTACCCTAAAGGAGAAAAACCTGAAATTTCTCTCATACTGTAGCCTTGAGCAATGCTATGAATCAGCAATCTGCCTGATTACTTAACCAAATTACCAATCATCCAATCAAACAATAGGGAAGCAAATTGGGGCCCTAATCACACCACAAAAACAGTCGGCCTATTGAATGAGTCTGACTCCTCCCCCGTTACATCACTCCTCATGGCCCAGAATCCTGGATAACCCCAGAGAATGCTGTGTGGAATTCTAGTTCTACCTTCTACAATCTACATACAGCACACCAACCTTATCACTTCCCTACCCATCTCCTCAGGCCAGGCTGACTGACGCTCTTCTGACTGCCCCGACGCAGAAAATCAGCTCCAGTAGGATCTGCAGGAAAACAGATCTCTAGAACATAGATATTCTAGAACATAGATGGTACATAGAGATGAATACAAAAGAGAGATAATAATGTAATGTCTGAATATACTGTGGTAACATTATAAGAGCCCAAGTCAAAGATACGTGGTAACAACTGCTGCCCAAGAATGCCTGCAGTACTGCACACAGTAAAGCTACTTAGCTAAAATACATATTTACTTAAGGTAAGCAGATCTCAGGAGCTTTGATATTCAAGTCACAAACAGTTAACCCTATCATTACGAATATAGAATATGTAAAACATTTTTTTAAATTAAAACATGCATCAAGACGACATGAAAGACATTCCGGGTCTAATATGACTACTTGACCAAGGAGACAAGATACTTGAGACATTGGCTGCGTGTAGACGGGCAGCCCCATTCTGATATTTTATTCACTAATTGTTCTTTTGACGAGTCACATCAGGTCTTTTCACATCAGAACTTTTTCAGCACTGATCTGATTGGTCAAAAGACCAATTAGTGAGAAAAAAAAACATCAGAATTGGGTTGCCTGTGTAAATGCAGTCATTGAATTGTCTCATTACAGCTGAGGAGCAGTCAATGGGAGCTGCTAGAGGAGATACCACACAAGTACAGAGAAAAATGATGACTTTCCACCTCCCACTCAAGTGGTGTGTGTGTGTTTACCAAAGCAATACATCTAGTGATGCATGAACATGAAGATAACACTATTACTATTCTTTTTCACAAGAATAGTTTGTTTACAACAATAGTTAAGGAATTGCTGATTAATTGGATCATATAAGCAATGCATTCCTACATTCACTTTCATGTCAATTGAGTTAATTTGTATTTAACTAGGATAGTCCACTCCACTCGATAGTCCAACCATGATGACAGCCTCGGGATCATGACATTGCGTGTTAGCCTAAATGTTGGATTCATCTAAATCTATTCACCCATCCTTACTCTCAAATAACCTCCACATGATTTCAGTTTAGAAGCCATGCCTAGGATATGTCCCAGATGACCTCCTATTCGCTTTGTAGTGCACTGTTTTTGACCCTATGGGCTCTGGTAGTGCTAGAACTGTTGCTCTGGTTCACACACTAGTACCAATAAACCAAGACTAATCACTCACCACTACCAAGGCCTACTGACCACAATAAAACATAATATCCCTGAGCAGCACAGCTATAATTCAAGGACAACCACTTCAATTGAATCAGAAAACATCTCACTCACAGACAGTCCCAAATGGCACCCTATTTCCTTTAAAGTGCACTACTTTTGACCAGAACAACACGCTAGCTGGTGTTCTATTCTGTCAGAGAGCAGGAACAGAGAGTTTCCTGGCATGTGACTTTGGTCTGCAGAACAGAGCAACTTACAACAGCTGCTGTACCGTCTGTCTCTAGGTTACGTTGTGATCTGTTCAGACTCAAGAGGCTGTCTGTTCAGGCTCCCCCAGTGCCTCTCAAAGTCCCATCCTTGTCCCAATCACAGCACAGGAGAATGGACATGCACACACAAAGGTGCACACACACAAGTCAGCTGAATGGACAGCACACCCTGCCAAAACCACAGAGGGGTTGAGATACTGTATGTTGAGTCGAAAATACATTTTGGCGTCTCCTTTAAAAGATCTTTGGGACATTGGTCCTGTTGACACATGAAAACATTGGACCGACACCGACATGTCTAGTTTGGATGATCAAGGCTATAGACCAACAGTGGTCAATATTCAATCAAAACTTTCAGGGAAGGGTTTTCCCACCAAAAGTCTCTGATCAAATGCATGCATTCGTCTTGACAGTAAATTTCATTCGGACTGACAGCGCTTATTTTAACATTCATGTGGCTTCTGCTTAGCTCTAAACATTATATTAAAGATTGCATCCCAAAAGGCACCCTATTCCCTACATAATGCACTACTTTGATCAGAGACCTATGGTACAGTGTAAGTGAAGGCTACAGTTACAAGACATGTAAGATGATGCAAGTAAGACACTAAGGGCTCAGACACACCAACAGCGTTTGCTGGCCGAGAGTACTTAGCACCTCTGAGCGTAATTTGCGAACCAAGGGCACACCGAGTCAGGCGTCTACAGCGGGTAGTCCCTAAAACACAGCGCGCTGAAAGATCAAAATCAGCAGAAGAACGCTAGATCCACTTTCGGTGCGATGTGTGCGAGCCTTAATACACCTTGTCACTTACTCCTGTAAAACCTACAGCACTGCTATCCAGTTGCACCCAAAATGCTGCTTATTTCAGAAATCTGTTGCACATGGCACATTTTATTTCATTTAAAAAAAACTTAACTAAGCAAGTCAGTTAAGAACAAATTCTTATTTTACAATGATGGCCAAGCCCGGCCAAACCCTCCCCTTACCCGGACGATGCTGGGCCAAATACAGCCTGGGATAAAACCAGGGTCTGTAGTGATGCATCTAGCACTGAGATGCAGTGCCTTAGACCACTGCGCCACTCATGAGCCTTTGCGGCTCTAGGGCACAGAGAATACAGGTTGGAGGTTCTCTCTGTACAGTCTGTTTGATTAAAGCCTCTATTCCTTAGCATCATCCTGTACCAGCCACTGTCCTACAACTTAAATTCTACAAATAGATATATATATTTTTTTTTACACAATTTTTAGATTGCACTAACATATCCCTTAATCAACAGTGGATGGATCCCCATGCCAATAAGGGGCAGAACAGCCCTAGGTTCTGTCCCAAATGGAACCTTATATCCCTATATAGTGCACTAATTTTGACCATAGCCCTATGGGCCCTGGTCAAAAGTAATGCACCAAATAGGGAATAGGGTGCCATTTGTAACACTACCCTTGTTGCTGCATAGCAGGGGTGCCACAGGACCATTCATTGCCACTCATCCAGAACAGTTTAGCCAACTAACCATATCAGATGAACCAAAGGTATGTACACTGAAAAAAAATATGTGCAACATGTAGTGTTGGTTTCATGAGCTTCAAATAAAAGATCCCCGAAATGTTCCAGAAGCACAAAAAGAACATTTCTCTCAAATGTTTTGTACAAATTTGTTTACATTCCTGTTAGTTAGCATTTCTTATTTGCCAAGATAACCCATCCAACTAACAGGTGTGGCATATCAATAAGCTGATTAAACAGCATGATCATTGTACCAGGTGCTGGGGACAATAAAAGCCCACTAAAATTTGCAGTTTGTCACACAACACAATGCCACAGATTTCTCAAGATTTGAGGGAGCGTGCAATTGGCACACTGACTGCAGGAATGTCCATCAGAGCTTTTGCCAGATAATTGAATGTTAATTTCTCTACCATAAGCCGCCTCCAACATCGTTTTAGAGAACTTGGCAGTACGTCCAACCGGCCTCACAACTACATACCAAGTGTATGGCGTCATGTGGGTGAGCAGTTTGCTGATGTCAACTTGTGAACATGGCCATGTTCTCTTATAATCTCCATCGGGCACAGCCAGAAAAGGACTGGCAACCCTTCATAGCCTGGTTCCTCTCTAGGTTTTTTCCTAGGTCCCTGCCTTTCTAGGGAGTTTTTCTTAGCCACCGTGCTTCTCCATCTGCATTGCTTGTTGTTTGGGGTTTTAGGCTGGGTTTCTGTATAAGCACTTTGTGACATCTGCTTATGTACAAAGGGCTTTATAAATAAATGTGATTTGATTTGACCATCAGAAGCATATCTGTATTCGCAGTCATGTTAAATCCATTGATTAGGGTCTAATGAATTTATTTCAATTAACTGATTTCCTTATATGAACTGTAACTCAGTAAAATGTGAAATTGTTGCATGTTGCATTTATATTTTGGTTCATTATATTTACTTAGAGCGCTTCAATTCAGGAAGCAATGGAACTAGCCTACAGTATATGTCATGTACTGATAGAATGAGTAAAGACTTGACAATTACCTAAATGTGAGTTTGATTGCCAGTGTGCACATTGTGCATAGCCTATTCACACACTGCATGGCATGGTTGTCAATGCCACCTAACCTAAGCCCTAGCTAGCTGCTTCTTCTGAGTTAAACTCTAAACCCCCACACATTACCATGGAGACAGACCTCCATTTGGGGAAGTGGGGCTCCACTTGAGGGGTCCTGGCACGTCCACATGAGTTGCAACCTTCTGAGTCCTAAATGGCACCATATTCCCTATACATTTCATTGCTGAGCTCTATGGGTCCTGGTCAAAAGTAGTGCTCTACACAGGGTGTAGAGTGCCATTTGGGATGCTTCCCCCATTGTCCCGACAGACAGGGGAAGTGAGGGTGTCATTCATTCCACTGGGGATTATTGTTGAAAGCCACAAACCAGCTCTCTGCCTTTCTGTAAATTGGGGATAGTTTACTATGGTAAAACCGATTTTAGAAAATAAACCAGTATCTGTGGTGGCTTTATCTAAGCTTTTTTAAATAGTCTTTCTACATTTACATGTTTCAGTTTGCAAACTAGATCAAGTTCTATTATAGCAATTTAGGCCTACTATACTAGTTTAGTCAGCAATCATAATGTTTTCACATTGCAACAATGTAATAACTTTAAAATCGTGAGCGGAGCAGATAAAATGTAGCCAATTTATAGGCTACACCCAGATGTATACAAATAGTTCCATGCTTGACTGTACATCCCGATACTAGAAGCGGCCTACGTCACTTTACCTCGGAACGGGTGAACCAAAGATGACATCGGACTCGTGGAAAGTTCAAGGTTTCTCCGAAAAACGATGTTGCGCCTGTCAAGCCAACCAACTTTATTCGCTAAATTTCCATATTTTTTTTAGGTTGGATAATTCTCGTGGTGCTCTGGCAACATGCAGCAACTGGAACATGCAGCAACTGGAAGCAACTACAAGCAGCAGTTTGGAAGTGGTTGTTGGTAGCCTACATTTCGGATTAACTCTTTCCTTTCTGGTTACAGTATGTATGTAGCCTATCGATTCGAACCAGCAGAATTAACCAGTTTCTAACCTGTTCTGTGGTTGCCCCAACAACTCTCCCCTAAACCCGACCCACATTAACGGTAATAAAAATAAAATGTAATAAGAGATAGAAAGACGATTCCACTTTTGTGAAATCGTACAGATACTTATAATTGTTCCAATCAAATTGTACAGGTCCATACGCACCTAACAGTGATGTGGTCCCGCTTAACGTATTCCAGACAGTTGCACCAACACTTGAATCAGCTGGTCTGGACACTACAGTTGCATTCTAGGGGCACCCCCTTACCCCGTTGGACTGGCACACAAAAGAGTGTGTGTGTGTATTCATATGTAGATGAGCTGGCATCTCATGCATGTTTTATGGATACATTTCTTATGGATAAAAACCAAGTTAACAGCACAACTTTCAACCAAACACATTGCATTCTGTTAACAACAATATCACCATGCATCTTTAATGCAGATCACAAGCCTCACTTACTGAAAACATCTTTTGACTCATGTTTATGGATGGATCCCAGAAGGTAATACAGTATTTCTCTGAATGTGATAGTTTGTGATTCATTAGCTGAGTCCTGTTGACCACAATCGAATTTTGGGAAATCTGACACCAGCAATACACCTCGTTCTCATCTGTAACTGTGATTCATTGTTTGATTCCCAATTTGCACCCTATACCCTATACTTTTGACCAGGTGCCATTTGGGAAACAAACATTGAGTACAGTAATAATTCCTCTATGAATCATGGAATGAATCAGACCAGTCCTTTTCTTAAAATAAATACAACAGGGTAACTACAATGAAGGGTTCATGACTGGTGCAAAACTACCTCACACTCAACATCAATGAACAAAAGAACTGCTCATTGATTTCCAGAGGCAGACCCAGTGAGCCACCTAGTCCTGGGTGGTGAAGCGAGTGTGGGGAGTTAAGTACATGGGAACCATCATGGACAGCACATACTCTTTTAATGCCAACACTAAGCATATCAATAAAAATACCAACAACGACTGTACCTCCTGCGCAGACTGAGACAACCGAATGTTAACACCCGGATACTCTCCAACTATTACACCTGCCATATAGAGAGAGTGTGCTAACTTTCTGTTTCCTGGCCTGGTACGGTGGCCTCAGTTTATAATAAGGGTATCCTTAGGCGGACTGCGAATTTGGGGTCCAAGCTCTGTGAGCTGCAGTGCAGGGAGCTTCAGGGCCTCTATGATAAACAGGCAATGGACAAGGCCAAACGCATCATAGAGGACCCCACACACAATCTTGCCCTATGTTTTGAACTGCTGCCCCCCAGAAGGAGATTAAGGGTCCCATTGCTTAGTAAGAATAGGAGCAAGGCATGTTTCACTCCATCAGCCATTGGGCTGCTGAACAATGGGACATAGGACAGATGCAAGCCCAATAAACAGACAGTAGGCCCCAGAGACTTTGATTATGTGGAAATGTTTACTGACTTTCCAGTTTTCTGTACTGCATGTACACTGAACAAATATCTAAACACAACATGTAAAGTGTTGGGCCCATGTTTCATGAGCTGAAATAAAATATTCCAAAAATGTTCCCTACGCACAAAAAGCATATTTCTCAAATGTTTTGCACAAATTTGTTTACATCCCTGTTATTGAGCATTTCTCTTCTGCCAAGATAATCCATCCACCTGACAGGTGTGGCATATCAAGAAACTGATTAAACAGCATGATCACTACACAGGTTCACCTTGTGCTGGGGGCAATAAAAGGCCACTAAAATGTGCAGTTGTGTCACACAACGCCAAGTCTCAAGTTGTGAGGGAGTGTGCAATTGGCATGTTGACCGCAAGACTGTCCACCAGAGATGTTCCCATCTTTAATGTTTATGTCTCTACCACAAGCTGTCATTTTACAGAAATTGGCAGTACGTCCAACCGGCCTCACAAACGCAAACCAAATGTATGGCTTTGTGTGGGCGAACGGTTTTCTGTCAATGTTGTGAACAGAGTGCCCCATGGTGGCAGTGAGATTATGATATGGGCAGGCATAAGCTACAGACAACGAACACAATTGCATTTTATCAATGTCAATTTGACTGTGCAGAGATACAGTGACAAGATCCTGAGGCCCATTGTCGTGTCATTCATCCACCTCCATCATGATAATGCATGGCCACGTCGCAAGGATCTGTACACAATTTCTGGAAAATGAAAATATTAAAATTCTTCCATGGCCTGCATACTCAGACACGTCACTTATTAAGCACGTTTGGGATGCTCTGGATCGATGTGTACGACAGCGTATTCCAGGTCCCACCAATAGCCAGAAACTTTGCACAGCCATTGAAGACGAGTGGAACAACATTCCATAGGCCACAATCAACAGCCTGATAAACTTTATGAGAAGGAGATGTGTCACGCTGCATGAGGTAAATGGTGGTCACATCAGACACTGACTGGTTTTCTGATCCACAGCCCAACCTTTTTTTAAAGAATCTGTGACCAATCGATTCATATCTGTATTCAGATCCCATCGACGGGGGCTGTAGTGGAGTGTGTTGAGAGCTTCAAGTTCATTGGTGTCCACATCACCAACCAACTATCATGATCCAAACACACTAAGACAGTCGTGAAGAGGGCACGACAAAGGCTATTTCCCCTTAGGAGACTTTAAAGCTTTGGCATGGGTCCTCAGATCCTCAAAAACTTCTACAGCTGTACCATCCTGACTGGTTACATCATCACCTGGAAACTGCTCTGCATCTGACCGCAGGACGCTACAGAGGGTAGTGCGTACGGCCCAGTACATCACTTGGGACAAGCTTCCTGCCATCCAGGAGCTCTATACCAGACGGTGTCAGAGGAAGGCCCTAAAAATGGTCAAAGACTCAGCCACCCAAGTCATAGACTGTTCTCTCTGCTACCACATGGCAAGCGCTACCAGAGAGCCAAATCTATGTTCAAAAGGCTCCTTAGCAGCTTCTACCCTCAAGCCATACGACTGCTGAACAGTTAATAAAATGGCTACGTGGACTATTTGCATTGACCCCCTTTTTACGCTGCTGCTACTTGCTGTTTATTATCTACTATGTACAGTGCCAGTCAAAGGTTTGGACACACCTACTCATTCAAGGGTCTTTATTTTTGACTATTTTCTAGTGTAGAATAATAGTTTAGACATCAAAACTATGAAATAACACATATGGAATCATGTAGTAACCAAAAAAGTGTTAAACAAATCAAAATATGTCTTATAGGTGAGATTCTTCAAAGTAGCCACACTTTGCCTCGACAGCTTTGCACACTCTTGGCATTCTCCCATGAGGTAGTCACCTAGAACGCATTTCAATAAACAGGTGTGCCTTGTGAAAAGTTAATTTGTGGAATTTCTTTCCTTCTTAATGCATTTGAGCCAATCGGTTGTGTTGTGACAAGGCAGGGTTGGTATACAGAAGATAGCCCTATTTGGTAAATGACCAAGTTCATATTATGGCAAGAACAGCTTAAATAAGCAAAGAGAAACAACAGTCTATCATTACTTAACAACCTCTTAAGGATCTGACACTTTTTTCAGATTTTCACAAGGATGTGCATTTCTTGATACCATTTGAAAGGAAACACTTTGAAGTTTGTGGAAATGTGAAATGAATGTAGGAAAATCAATCACTGACTCTCAATCTTACCTGATCCGAAAGAGAAGGGGCTGTAACATCAATCGGGCCACAGGTTTGATCCAGGCTTTGCTGTTCTGCTGGTGTTTTCGTTGCACCCAGAGATCCAGCCGGTTCTGTTCCCACTATGTCTGTCATCTCTGAGAGTGGTATATCTGATATAGTCTCATAGATATCAGGGTCCTGATATAAATGAGATTGCCCACTAGGATCCCCTGCCAGTGTTTTCATCATCCAGCCGTCGGAGTTCTGCTGTTCAACTGGATCCTTGATAAACGGAGAATGGCCTGACTGCAACTGGGGAAGTACACTTGTGGGCTCGGGTGGGACAAGGAGCTTTAGGGAAGGGTGCTGCAGCAAATTGCCAAGACCTGGAGTGTCTGAGGCTGAGTTGAATGAGACACCTGGAACTAAACTATGCTTCTTTATCACTTCTTCATCACATGGCGGGCTATGTCTAGTCTCGTTGTTGGAGGTCTGCAGTTCCACCATTGTCTTCACGTGCTCATACCGCTCGATATCATTGATGTCTTGTGAGACTCTGAACGTGGACTTCCTGTGAGTGGAAAGTGATCTCGCAGAGTGATCCGTGGACACGTGGACCCTGACCACAGTGCCTGGCCTTTGACCTTTGTTAGACATCTTCGTTGGCTCTCTGTCAGTCGTTGCCTGCAGGGATGTGTGACTCTGAGTCCCAGGATCGGTGACGTCCAGTTGGCCCTGAGTCTCCACAGAGAGCTCCCTCACATACTTTGCAGGGATGTAGAAGGGCTTGGTGCTCTGGTCCTTCTGGACGTGCCACCAGTGCTCGTTGGTCCTGGAGACCAGGATGTACCTGTGAACATTACAGGCCCAAAAAGGCAATGTAAACAATATGTTTGGGGGCTGTGCAAAACACACAGTACGTCTATAATCTATATCATGTTGTCCGATCTATTTGTTTGTAATTGTACTCATTTTACCATGAGCTGATGACTAATTTCCATTTTGTGAAATATTTTATGGACAATAAATATTTTCAATTCAATTACATGTCCTTGGGCTTGATGGAGACCAGAGCCCCGTCCCTGGCTGTGTACTCATATTCAAACTCCACCTGCACCATCTCCATGTTACTGTAGGTAGGCCTATACAGTCAGCCGCTCCCCTGGCTGGGACCTCTGTATTGAGATGCAGACAGTCACATTTCAGAAGAGGTCATCTTGGGAGCTGGAAACAGTCGAAAGGGTACATTTAAAACTGCTGTATCTGACTTTGTGCATCTCAAATGGCACCCTACTTTTTTACCCGGGTCCATAGGTAGAGTGGCATTTGGGACATACACTTTATTTGCATTAAAAACATAAATTCAGATCCAGTAAACTGAGACAGGACTTTGCTACACTGGCCATACAGTAATAGGCGTTGGGGAACCTCAACATTGTGGGATTCACAGAATTACATATTAGAACTAATTAATAGAATCTCTGTTGTGGAAGTACTCAGTTACTAAAGTCCATCTTTGTCCTCTAGCAACATGATGCACATCTGCCTTACAGATTATTATCATAAAGAATGCAGACTGACAGGTATGGCAGTTTTGGTTCCATGATTTTAACTTGAAAATGGGCAGGCAGACACCATTAAATGTTGGTTCCCATCGCTGTGCATGAAAATACTGCTACAGGAAGTTGCTGACAGCAGTCACTGCAGTGCAGAACGCCCTAACCCCAAATTTAGAGCACTAAAGACACACAACACGGGCACACACACACACAGAGCCCACAGAACAGGAAGCCTGTAGCCCTGCACCACCCTGGAGTGACGATTCTCAGATCACCCCATAGTCAATCTGCAATCTCAGTTTCCCATATAAGGCCTCCAGAGGCCAATGGAGAACTGCAGAAAACACAGGACTCAGTTCCTCCCTCTAATTTTAGTATTGTGAAACCATTGACAACCAGGACCAATTACTAGTCAGAAGTCAAATTGGTCCAAGTTGATTCCCTCTCCATTCTTACCCATTCAAAGTGAGTGAGCCATCTGATCTGTCATCATAACAATTGTATTTTGTTGACATTGGATATTGTACTTGGATCGAATGTCCTGGTGAAAATACATTTTAAATATCTTCTTTGAGTTCGAGTAACTTGAGTGAGCCATCTGATCTGTCATCATAACAATTGTATTTTGTTGACATTGGATATTGTACTTGGATCGAATGTCCTGGTGAAAATACATTTTAAATATCTTCTTTGAGTTCGAGTAACTTGATTGATATGGTGTTGAAATAAAGTTTTGGTCTTGATAAAGCCAAGGGTAAAAACCAACTCTACATTATAATGAGTCAGAGATGTTATGCAGAACAAGTTAAACACATTATGATTTAATCCTCACTTACAGCGGAATAGCCAAAGTGTCATTCAAAGGGAATCCCATGTCACAATAATGCACACTAACATCACACCAAACTTTTACAATAAAACCAATGTAATTCAAGGCTTGACGATACAATAAATGTGCCTACCTGGAGATGCAAGGCTTATACCAACTTTGTCCTCTTCTCTCTGAATGTTCAGCGGCTCCCAAATGTCAGAGGGAGTTATAATAACTTCCATTTGCATTAATACCCATCATATTAAACCTGGTAAATCTCTATTTCACCATCTAGTTTCCATCAAATTAGTTCACTTGTCCAAGAGTCCTATGTTCAGAGGTCCTGTGGTGTCAGTTATAAATCCTAGTAGTCTACCACTGCCCTGTGCGCGCACACAGGTTTCAACTTGCCTGACTGCCTCTGTATCATTTCCTGTTCTACCAACTGTGTATTGGAACACAGTGAATGGTGAGGCTGGGGGACAGGAACAAACACTCAGAGTGCTACAGTATGGCAAATGGTAGTGACTCAGGTTAGTCCTATTGTCTCATTTAGTCTGTGACCATTACTTCTGTTTAGAACTACAGTACTGAACACTCTCTGGTTATAGGCGAACAGCCCAGAGAAATTCCCCCAAAAATGTGCATCAACTATGGGCCCTGGTCAAAAGTAGTGCACTATATAGGGTGCCATTCGGGACACAAACATTAGCTATTAGTGTTAAATACCATCTAGCCTGCATGCCAGTGTGCATTCTGCTGGTTTGGTATAACATGACAGTTGGACAAAAAAGGGACGCAAACAGAAAAGTATCAAGATTATTTCTAATCTGAGTTTTATTATAAATTACACCTGTGATACACATCCTTTTATCCTCATATTTTCCTCTGCTCTGTAAAGTAAAGCAAGTTAGTCACGTCTACAGTAAACTCATGTCTCACCTATTCCCTAGACTCCTAGAGGATGTTTTACAGAGGTTTGAACCCTGAGCTATGAATTTCCCTTTGTGGGGAATTTAGGACCAAAAACAAATTAAAAAGACTAATGTATGGTTTGTCACAGATTCTTTATTCCCACACATGCAGTACTGCTCTAAACAATGGGCAGTGTGTGTGTGTTTGGTCCCACAGCTGGGAGAACATTACCTCTAAACTTAAAGGACGATGTTGGCCTGCCAGAGAGGGCTCTGTTCAAAAGAATTGCTGTTTTTAGTGCTGGGATCTACAGCTCCATCAGGGCTCGGATTTCATCAACACGTGACGTCTTCCTCTCACTGGGGTTCTTGGTGCCAAAAGCCTTCTCCACCAGATCCTGCTTCTGCCTCTGAATCTTCACCATGTTCTCCTCCACGGAGCCCTTCACTATGAACTACACACACAATAAATATTTGTATGTACATACACACCGCTTCTGCCTCTGTGTCCATGATAAAAACTACACACTTTAGTGACTACATTACCCACAACCCGCAGCCATGTAACCTCTGACCTTAGTGATGACAACATCTCTCTTCTGGCCGAGGCGGTGACACCGGTCCACACACTGGTCCTCTGCTGCTGGGTTCCATGCCTGTGGACACACACAAATGTCAGAGTGTGTACATATATGTCTGTGTGTGAGGAAAGTGTAGATTACTGAACAGTTGAAACACTTACTGGGTCCATGAGGAAGACGCGGGATGCAGCGCTGAGGTTTATCCCCACCCCTCCGGCTTTGAGTGACAGCAGCATGATCAATGGGCTGCCAGGGGCGTCGCTCTGGAACTCCTGAATGACCTGAGCCCGCCTTTTCTGGCTCATAGTGCCGTCCAGACGTACAAACTTGAAACCCTCCTCCCTAGAGGCAGAGCGTGAGAGAGTGATCCGGGGTAAAATATATTTTTAAGTGTTCTGTGTGTGTGTGTGTGTACATGTTACCTGAGTGGAATCTCCAGAATAGTGAGGAAGCGTGTGAACTGAGAGACAACCAGACTCCTGATGCTGTCGTCCTCACTGCGCAGTCTGAGCAGGCTAGACATTAGAGCCTCCACCTATACACATCGTTTGTTGATCAGGGGGTGTCTTACAGTAGCTAGAAGCCATCACATCTTATAGCACATGAAAACCATTCGCCAGGAGTACGGATTCTATGAACATACAGTAATAAATCAATTATACAGATATATATATATATATATATATATGTGTATTTGTCTTGTCTATATTGAATACATCATTTAAACATTCACAGTGTAGGTTGGAAAAAGTATGTGAACCCCTAGGCTAATGACTTCTCCTAAAGCTAATTGGAGTCAGGAGTCAGCTAACCTGGAGTACAATCATTGAGACAAGATTGGAGACGTTGGTTAGAGCTGCCCTGCCCTATAAAATCTCACAAAATTTGAATTTGATAATCACAAGCATTGCCTGATGTGAACCATCCCTCGAACAAAAGAGATCTCAGAAGACGTAAGATTAAGAATTGTTGACTTGCATAAAGCTGGAAAGGGTTACAAAAGTATCTCTAAAAGCCTTGATGTTCATCAGTTCACAATAAAACAAATAGTCTATAAATGGAGAAAGTTCAGCACTGTTGCTACTCTCCCTAGGAGTGGCCGTCCTGCAAAGACGACTGCACGAGCACAGTGCCGAATGCTCAATGAGGTTATGAAGAATCCTAGTGTCAGCTAAAGACTTACATAAGAGTCTCTGGAAAATGCTATCATCTCTGTTGCTGAGTCCACGATACGTAAAACACTAAATAAGAATGGTGTTCATGGGGGGACACCACAGGAGAAGCCACTGCTGTCCAAAATTCCTCCTGACCGTTGTGCAGGTCTGATCCGCAACTACAGAAAACATTTGGTTGAGTTCATTATTAAAACCAAGGGTTCACATACTTTTCCCACCCTGCACTGTGAATGTTTACACGGTGTGTTCAATAAAGACATGAAAACGTACAATTGTTTGAGCAGACTGTTTGTCTATTGTTGTGACTTAGAAGATCAGATCCAATTTTATGACCAATTTATGCTTTTTTTTCTTGCGTACACACACAAAACCAGTCAAAAGTTTTACAACACCTACTCATTCAAGGGTTTTTCTTAATTTTTACTGTTTTCTACATTGTAGAATAATAGTGAAGACATCAAAACTATGAAATAACACATAGGGAATCGTGTAGTAAGCAAAAAAGTGTTAAACAAATCCATATATTTTATATTTGAGCTACTTCAAAGCCACCTTTTGCCTGGACAGCTTTGTACACTTGGCATTCTCTCAACCAGCTTCACCTGGAATGCTTTTCCAACAGTCTTGGAGTTCCCACATATGCTGAGTACTCGTTGGCTGCTTTTCCTTCATTCTGTGATCCGACCAATCCCAAACCATCTCAATTTGGTTGAGGACGGATGATTGTGGAGGCCAGGTCATCTGATGCAGCACTCCTTCACTCTCCTTATTGGTCAAATAGCCCTTACACAGCCAGGAAGTGTGTTGGGTCATTGTCCTGTTGAAAAACAAATTATTGTTCCACTAAGCCCAAACCAGATGGGATGATATATCGCTGCAGAATGCTGTGGTAGCCATGCTGGTTAACTGTGCCTTGAATTCTAAATAAATCAGTGTCATCAGCAAAGCACCCCCACACCATAACACCCCCTCGATGCTTTACGGTGGGAAATATACATGTGGAGATCATCCGTTCACCGATACTGTGTCTCAAAGACACGGCGGGGTTAGAACAAAAAATCTAAAATTTGGACTCAATAGACCAAAGGACAGACTTCCACCGGTCGAATGTCCATTGCTCATGTTTCTTGGCCCAAGCAAGTCTCTTCTTACTGGTGTCCTTCAGTAGAGGTTTCTTTGCAGCAATTCAACCATGAAAGCCTGATTTACTGTCTCCTCTGAACAGTTGATTCTGTGAAGCATTTATTTGGGCTGCAATTTCTGAGGCTGGTAACTCTAATGAACGTATCCTCTGCAGCAGAGGTAACTCTGGGTCTTCCATTCCTGTGGCGGACCTCATGAGAGCCAGATCATCATATCGCTTGAAGGTTTTTGCGACTGCTCGAGGAAACTTCAAAGTACTTGAAATTTTCCGTATTGACTGACCATGTCTTAAAATAATGATGGACTGTCATTTCTCTTTGCTTATTTGAGCTGTTCTTGCCATAATATTGACTTGGTCTTTTGCCAAATAGGGCTATCTTCTGTATACCCCCCTACCTTGTCACAACACAACCTATTGGCTCAAATGCATTAAGAAGGAAAGACATTCCACAAATTAACTTTTCACAAGGCACACCTATTAATTGAAATGCATTCCAGGTGACTACCTCATGAAGCTGGTTGAGAGAATGCCAAGAGTGTGCAAAGCTGTCATCAAAGCAAAGGGTGGCTATTTGAAGAATCTCAAATATAAAATATTTTTTGATTTGTTTAACACTTATTTGCTTACATGATTCCATGTGTGTTACTTCATAGATTTGATGTCTTCACTATTATTCTACAATGTAGAATATAGTAAAGAAAAACCTTTGAATGAGTAGGTATTCTAAAACCTTTGACAGTTAATTAGTTAGTAAGTAAGTATGTATATGCATGTATGTATACACAAAATGTTTATAGGCACAAGAACTTTCTACAACAGGGTGGTATTCACTAGGAATCAAACGGGCCCAAACAGGGAGGGACTACCTGAACGTTTCCAATAAATGTTTTGCTAGTTTGCACAAATGAATATACCCCAGAAGTGGTTCTACAGGTGTGTGTATGTTACCTTGGAGCTGCTCCTCCAGTTCTCCAAGAGGTTACTCTCCTCCTCCTCCTCCTCCTCCAGAGGGAACTCCACTAGTTCACTGGCCTTGATCTGGCCTCTGCACAGAGGGCACCGCGCCTGCTCCTACACACACACACAATAAGTGTACCTGGTCAATGCCTGCAGCAAGCGAGCGAGCGAGAGCGAGAGAGCAAGAGAGTCACATGGCGTGTATGTAGTTAACTACCTGCTCACTGCGTATGACCTCTGCGATGCAGGGTCTGCAGTAGACGTGTGCACAGTGTGTGATGACGGGCAGACGAACAGAGTCCAGACATACAGCACACTCTTCATCAGAGCCAGTGCCCAGCACCAGCCTCAGTTTCATTATCAGACGCTCTCTCAACTCTGCAGGAGTCACAGCTACCACACCTGGCAAGGGGGGGAGGGGTGGGGGAGAGGGTGTCGGAGAGGGGGTTCATTAGAATGGTATGTGGCTTATTTAAAATACCAACAAAACAATCCGCTACAAAAGTTACAAAATGTATGTGTATACACACACTTTACCCATATGTGTGTGTTACCTGTGTGTGTAGTGGTCTTTCCCAGTAGGCCAGGGTGGCAGCAGAACTGTCTCAGCCTGACTAGGATAGCCAGAACATCTGCATAGTTCCTGAGGACGGTCCCCTCTGCAACGTACCTAGACACACACACACACACAGGTGAAAACACACATGGCCACACACAGGTATAAACACACACGGCCACACACAGGTATAAACACACACGGCCACACACAGGTATAAACACGCAGCCACACCTGCTGATGGTGGTGCGTCCCTCTGTGCGTGCCAGCTCGTATTCCTCCCTCTCCTTCTGTGTCAGCTCCACTTCCTCTATTCTGACACTCCTCTCCGGCAGAGAGACCAGAGGCCGACCACACACACGGCTGGTCTTTGTACGACGCAGCGTGACACACTTCACCAGAGCCTGTAGATTCCTAAACACACACGCCGGGTCAAACACACACATTTGAGTTGTCAGCTTTGGCAGCCAGTGAAAACATAAACACAGCCATTGTTACAAATGTGAGATGCTGTAGTCGAGATCAGTTGTCGCTTTAGCAGGAGGGCTCTAAAAACCATGAGTCAGCCAGCCAGTCAGTCAAGCTAACATGACTGTGAATAACTCTCTCGCTGTTGTGTGTGCGCACGCGTGTACTGACTGCAGGCCGGTCTTGTCCCCCTGTGTGACAGGTCTCTGTATGACTCTGTTCCACCACTCTCTCACGTCGAACGGCTTAAGACGCAGAAAAGCCACCAGCATCCACAGATCCCTCAGGTTGTTCTGGATGGGAGTGCCTGGACACAAATGACACTGACCTCTTCACATGTTCTATGTCAACAGTTGACATTATCCACTAGCAGTGTGTGTGTGTGTGTGTGTGTGTGTGTGTGGAGCTTGTACCTGTGAGTATCCAGCGTCTCTGTGTGTTTAATTTGAGTACAGCCTTGCTCTGCTGGGTGTTTGGGTTTCTGATAATATGGCCCTCGTCCAAGACCACTCTCAACCACCTCACTGTATGGAGGGGACTAGCACTGCCCTGAGACAGAGACAGAGAGGAGTGAGTGAAAGAGAGAGCGTTGCAGTTTACCAGTCCCAAATCAAGAGCGATAACACACACCCACCCTCCACTCACCGAGTAGTCAGCAGAAAGCACGTTGTAGGTGGTGAGGACCATGTGCTGCGAGGACAGGAAGTGTGTGTCCCTGTTGCGTTCCGAGCCATAGTACAGATACACATTCAGCTTGACGTCCGCTCGCACATGTTGATCCAACTGGTCCTACAACACAAGTTAACATGTTAGTGTGTGTGAGAGTGACTGACCGTTTGTTTGTGTGTCTGTTTGTGTGTGTCTGACTGACGTGACTGTTTATGTGTGTGCACGAATGTGCAAAAGAATGTGTTCTCACCAGCCAGTTGCTGAGTACCGATAAGGGGCAGATGATGAGAGTGGCTCTGGCTGCTGGGTCGTCTGTGCTCTGGGAAGAGGCAGCCTCCACCGGCGAAACTAAACTTTTACCTGAACTCACACACACCAAATAATGCAGTCATCAAATGGGTGGGGATACGTGTAGCTTTATCACAGATCATCAGTATATCAATGATGCATGGCAGAGCAATATAATATATCCACCATATATTGACTATTGAACTCACCGACACTCTTTTTCTGAGGAGCTCCCTGTGTTAACCCACTCAGTGCTGCTGCAAAGTCCAGATCCTCCAACACAGCACCCCCTAGACACACACACACCACCCAGTTTTGCATGCAAAGCCTAGTGTTGCACGCAAACTGTTTCAAATTCTAAATGCCAGTACTTGTAAAGACGGCTGTCTTACCTTTTCTTGAGGTGCTGACTGCTTTCCCTTTGGTCTTAGCAGCTGAAAGGACAGATTTTATTGCAGCACAGACCACCACATATACATGGCATCAGGAGGGACAAAATCACACACACAGTCAATTTACCTTTCTTTGTTGTGGTGGCCTTGGCTTTGCCTCCCTGTGGCCTTCCCTTCGCTGCGTGGTGAAGGACAGATATATTAGTTCAGCTGAGTCTGCATGTCCTCACACAAATAGTAGTAGTGTGTATATTAGGGACTTCTACCTTTCTTTTCAGACACCCAGTCCTTGTCTCCATCCTCCACTACATCCTCTTGCACCACGTCCACTGACTCCACACACACCACCTGGGTTTCAGCCTGATTGGCTCTGAAACACACACACACACACAATTTGTCCTGACAGAAACCAGAGGTGATAACATACGCAAGCAGAGAGCTATGTGCTAAGGCTCTAACCTACCTCATACAAGGGGAGTGACCAGCGGGAGCCACAGACACTTCTGCCTGATCCCCGTCGCCACTCTTCCCTGAGCGAGAGAGAGCGAGAGAGAGAGAGAGAGAGAGAGCGGAATCAACATTAGTGAGAGAGGAGCAGGCACCTGAAATGTCTGAGCACACACACTTACCTTCAGGGTTTTTCCTTGCGGTGGTAGAGGCCTTAGGTTCAGGGGAAGACTTCTCCTACAGAGACATATAGAGACACAGCTCACTGACAGGACATTCAGAAATCCACGCAGAGGCTGTCATCTTTTCACTTTACAACAGCTGATCTGAACCAGTGTTGGGGTCAATTAATGAAAAATAACTTGAAATTGGGTTTACTTTTTGAATTGACTGGAGAAATTAAAATGGAATTGACCCCGCCCCCCCAACCTTGATCTGAACAGACATGATAGTGACAAATCTATCACCTAATCCTTTCACCAATCAGCAGCCACGAAGGAAGCCCACTTCAGATCATAACACTTACCGGTTCACACAGAGGTTTCCCGTGGTGGAAGTTGGAGAGGATCAGAGCGATGGTGGTCAACGTTTTCCCCTGAAAACACAAACCACAGTGGTGATGGTGAAGGGTGTGTGAGTGTGTGTTCATGTACTGTACATGGTCAGTAATCAGTGTGTGTGTTCGTCTCACCAGTCCCATGTCGTCAGCCAGTATGCCGCCCCGGACCCTCCGCGGTCTCTCTCTAACAGAGGAGTGTGTGAGTGTGTTATAGAACAGTTCCCCCTTAACCTCCCAGAAGTGGGGCAGCGCAGCGTTGTTCTCACACGCACACATCCAGCTCAGAGCCTGCTTCTGGTGGGGCAGCAGCGGAGTACACACTGCCTGTAGATCGAAAGATAATCACGCGAACACAAATAACCATGAGTCTATTCCGATTTCAACCTCCTCCTTCGTGTGTGTGTGTGTGTGTGTGTGTGTATATACACATACACTGGAGTTGACAATTTGGGGGTCACTTAGAAATATCCTTGTTTTTGAAAGAAAAGCAAATGTTTTGTCCATTAAAATAACATCAAATTGGTCAGAAATACAGTGTAGACATTGTTAATGTTGTAAATGACTGCTGCAGCTGGAAATGGCTGATTTGTAATGGAATATCTACATATGCGTACAGAGGCACATTATCACATTATCAGCAACTTTAAAACATTAACAATGTCTATACTGTATTTCTGATCAATTTGAGGTTATTTTAAATGGACAAAGAAAATGTACTTTTCTTTCAAAATCAAGGACATTTCTAGGACAGTAGTGTGTGTGTGGGTGTGTACACACAGTACCAGTCAAATGTTTGGACACACCTACTCATTGCAGGGTTTTGTCTTTATTTTTACTATTTTCTACTATGTAGAATAATAGTGAAATCATCAAAACTATGAAATAACACATATGGAATCATGTAGTAATCAAAAAAGTGTTAAAACAAATCAAAATATATTTTATATTTGAGATTCTTAAAATAGCCACATTAAGGTCAGTCAATCCAGAACATTTCAAGAATTTTCAGCTCCCCAACGGGCTCAGGAGAGGGGAAGGTCGAGTCGTGTCTTCCGAAAAATGACCCGCCAAAGCGTTCTTTTTATTATGATTTTTACCATTTTTATTTACCCTTTTTCACAGTCTCCAATTAGTAGTTACAGTCTTGTCTCATCGCTGCAACTCCTGTACGGACTCGGGAGAGGCGAAGGTCGACAGCCGCGCGTCCTCAGAAACACAACCCAACCGCACTGCTTCTTGACACAATGCCAGCTTAACCCAGAAGCCAGCCACACCAACGTGACGGAGGAAACACAGTACACCTGGCGACCGTGTCAGCGTGCATGCGTCCGGCCCACCACAGGAGTTGCTAGAGCGTGATGGGACAAGGACATCCCTGCCGGCCAAACCCTCAACTAACTCGGACGACACTGGACCAATAGTGCGCCGCCCCATGGGTCTCCCGGTCGCGGTCGGCTGCGACAGAGCCTGGACTCGACCAGGATCTCTAGTGGCACCGCTAGCACTGCAATGCAGTGCCTTAGATCACTGCGTCACTCGGGAGGCCCCCAAAGCGCGCTTCTTAACACCCACCCGATTAAACCCGGAAGCCAGCTGCACCAATGTGTCGGAGGAAACACTGTTCAACTGACGACCGAAGACAGCCTGCAGGAGCCCGGGAAAGCCCCCCCACCAGCCAAACCCTCCCCTAACCCATATGACGCTGGGCCAATTGTGCGCCACCCTATGGGACTCCCGGTCACGGCCAGTTGGGCTTGAACCCCAGGCTGTAGCGATGCCGCAACACTGCAATGCAGTGCCTTAGACCGCTGCTCCACTCAGGAGGCCCTCCATTCCTGACTCTCCACACTCTCTCCCGCTTCTCTTAAAAACACAAGTATACATGCACTCACCTCCACTGCCTCTCTCTCTCCAATCTTATCGTCCATCAGGTTTTCAAATAAATTGTCAAATGCATTCTTCAACTGCAGGAGAGGGGAGGAAACGGCGTGATACGACAACCCAGACGTAGGAAATCATAATTTTCAATATCTTGGTGTACATCTTTATAAGCCTATTTGTTTTTAAGTGTATTGTGTCTGATCAAAATGCACCATATTCTGTACATAGTGAACTACTTTTGACAAGAGCCTTATGGGTCCCGGTCAAAAGTAGTGCACTAAATAGGTAGAACACTAAATAGGGAATAGGGTGCTATTTGGGAAGCAGATGGTTGGAAGTATAATACCTCTTCTGCAGTCAGTAGGACACTCTTCCTGGGCAGATCTCTAGAACCATCTGCACACATGAATCCTTTCCCAAATGACACACACACACACACACACACACACACACACACACACACACAGTGAGACAAGAGATTACCCAGGAGGAGGCTATGAGTGTACCTGTGTCAGCGTGTGTGTGTGTGTGTGTGTACCTGTAGGCCCACTCTGCAGTTTGAAGCTGCGGGAAGTTATCTGCCTCACCACTGCATCTCTGTTCTCCTCTCTCCCCCAGAAGGACAGAACTACAGACATGGTGAACTGGTTTGTCACCCCGAACGGCACCACCCTAAACACACACAAAACAGTTCATTACCTTGGCTTGTACACACACAGCTGCATATCAGTTATAAACACTGATCCATGGACCTCTACATGAACTTTGACAGGACCCATGGACACTGTCAGCCCTGCTCTCACACACACTCACTCACTCACCCTTCCACCCTGGCCAAGTTGTTGTCCATGATGTTAGCCAACAACACGGCTAGCTCTCGTTTGATGTGCCCCACCTGACTGCCATAGACGTTAGCCACCATCACCGCATTACGGTCGTAGGGGTTCTGAGGCTGACGCACCAGAGACACCATCTCCCCTTTGTTCACCTATACACACATAATAGGGTCATTCATTCTCAAGGCCTATTTGTGACGCACAAGTTAAAGTAGTAAGAAGTTAGTTAGTCTAAAGCCAGGAGTGGTCAGGACAAACTCTTGGACCAACTTAAGATTCATGGATTTAGCCAGTTTTTCTTTACCTTTTGGTAGATAGCTACTTACCACACCAGTATAATACCGGAGGCCTACCACGCTCCCACGTAGGCTGCCAAACAGCACCCCAGTGTCTGGCTCTCGGTCCAGCTCTTCTCCTGTGCCTCGGATGGCCTGGGACAACGTCTCTGTGACCGGGTCATCTGCAAAGCTAAACCCAGCCCCACCAAACCATCGCCTGGACTGCATGGTGCCTGAAACACACACACACAGTTGACAAGTAGACCCGTGTTTCCCCAAGGCCCTACCCCAGGGTGTGCACACATGTTTTGTTCTATCCCAGCAATAAGACTCCTGATTAAACTAGCCAACTAGTTGAATATAGTTGAATCCGGTGTTTTATTTGCAAGTGCAAAATTAACTCCTAACATAACTAGCTGACATTCGAGCTAGTTTGCTGGCTACTGTACTGGATTAATAAAATGTATTTATAAAGCCCTTTTTGCATCAGCAGACGTCAAGGTGCTTATACAGAAACTGAGCAGAAAACCCCAACCAGCAAGCAACGCAGACATAGAAGCACGGTGGCTAGGAGGGGTGGTCTCTAGTAAGACTATGATTATCTCAAGTTCAAGCAGCTACAACAAACATTTGACTAGTAGTGGGCACTAGCACGTGAATGGCGATTTGGTCTAACCTTAAAAACTAGCAAGCATTAGCTGAGCTTGTTCTAAGCTAACTAGCCAACGCTGGTTAATGACCTAACTAGCTAGGTCATGATTGGCTAATGCATGTATTTCACAATATATACAAATGTTAACAATAGGTCAAATATATCGGGGTTTGGATTCACCTTGAAGATAAACAACTTATTTGCTAAATGTTAGTTTCGTTTTGTTTTAGTCCTTCAACGCAGGCTGTGTATTTAAGCGCCTTCGTCTCTCTCCTGAATAGCCAATGAGCGCGGACTCTCAGTTTAGTCTAGCGTCACAAGAAAGGAACACGCCCACCAAAGTATTCTGCGTTTTTGATTGGCAAACACGTATTCTGAATTTCCGATTCATCGAGGTACCCGTATTTGCTATATCCTTCAACATCAAGGGGACACCGGTAGCTAGCGTCATCCCGAATCAGAAATACCCTTTCTTTCAATATACATGTTGGTCTGTGCCAGATTTGTTTATCTGTTCCATCAATATGGTAAGACTCCCTCCCTAATTCTTATTTTTCCAACGGTTGAGTTACGTTTGGGCATAGAATTTAGCGTTCTGTCCAGTAGCTATCAAGACAAGCTCCCTCACGCTACAGAAACAGGTGAAATATTGGCCTACCATCGGCCATTCTGGCTCATACATTACTTTATTTACTGTGTGTCTCGAAAACACAGCTGCTGTCAAACCAGTGTTCAGTAAGCTCTGAGCCTGATGCATCTGTCCTCTTAAGGAATAAATTATTATTAGAATCAACACAGTTTCAAATCTTGCAAATGAATGTTAGAGAGGATGATGACACAGAGACAGATAGGCCTGCAGGCAATTCCAGAACCCTCACCTTGGCGGTGTGCTCCGCTGCCATCGGTGGCACCTTCCAGTACGGCTACAACCTCTCCATCATCAACGCCCCCACCAACCACATCCAGAGGTTCATCAATGAGACACACTGGGAGCACTGGGGAACCGGCCTAGACACCTCCCAGGTGACCCTGCTGTGGACCGTGATCGTGTCTGCCTTTTCCCTGGGTGGCCTGACCGGGGCTCTTCTGGCAGGACCCATGGCTGTCCGCTGTGGCAGGAAGAACTCACTACTTCTCAATAACTCTTTCTTGTTCCTCGGTGCAGTCCTCGCCCTTACCAGCAGGGCGGCGAGGTCAGTTGAGATGATTATTTTTGCCCGCCTGCTAGTGGGGGTCAACGCTGGAGTGAGCATGAACGTCCAGCCCATGTATTTCGTAGAGAGCGCCCCCAAACACCTGCGTGGCGCTGTGGCCTTCTCCTCGGCCGTGTTCACAGCATTTGGGATCTTCCTGGGCCAGGTGGTGGGTCTAACGGAGCTGTTGGGTACCGAGCCCCTCTGGCCCTACCTCCTGGCCAGCAATGCCCTCCCAGGCCTCCTCCAGCTACTCACCCTGCCCTGGTTCCCTGAGAGCCCCCGCTACCTGCTCATGGACCGGGGGAACAAGGAGGCGTGCGCCCGGGCTCTGGGTAGGTTCCGCGGCGGGGCTGACTTCAGCCTGGAGATGGAGGAGATGCTGAAGGAGCAGGCTGACGCCGGTGGGGCCATGGCCAAGAGTCAGACTCCCTGGGACCTGTTCTCCAACCGCTCCCTCCACCCCCAGCTACGCACTGTGATGGCTGCTAGCAGTGCCATGATGCTGTGTGGTAATGACTCCATCTACTTCTATGCCTCGTACATCTTCCTAGCAGCAGGGATCCCTGTGGAGAAGGTCCAGTATGTTTCTATCGGCACTGGGGCCTGCGAGTTCACTGCTGCCGTCGTGTGTAACCTGCTGGTTGAGCGTGTGGGCCGCAGGATGCTCCTCAGTGGCGGATACGCCCTAATGGCGGTCTGGGCGCTGGTCTTCACCCTGGCCCTGACCCTCCAGGGCTACTCTGTCCCAGGGATGCCCTATCTCAGCATGGCCTGTGTGTTCTGCTATATCCTCAGCTTCGGTATGGGCCCTGCCGGGGTTACGGGAATCTTGCCTGCTGAGATCTTTGACCAGACGGCTCGGCCTGCGGCCTACATGGTGGCTGGGTCCCTCATGTGGATCAACCTCTTGATAGTAGGCATGGCTTTTCCATTCATAGTGAGTTACCTCAATGCGCTCTGCTTCATCCCGTTCTGTTGCATCTGTGTGGCGACCTCTTTGTTTGTGGGCCTCACTCTGCCCGAGACCAAGGGCAGGACACTGGCTGAGATCACAGCAGAGTTTGATAGGAGGAGTCTTTTGAAGAAGGGCCCAGAGAAGCAGGGGCCCGAGCCCATGAAGGAGCAATATCAGCTGGGTAAAGCTCTCTCTCTCACCACCATAGACCCAGAGCCCCTCTCTCATCTCCTAGACCCAGAGCCTCTCTCACAGCCCTAGACCCAGAGCCTCTCTCTCTCACAGCCCTAGACCAGAGCCTCTCTCTCTCACAGCCCTAGACCCAGAGCCTCTCTCTCTCACAGCCCTAGAACCAGAGCTCTCTCTCTCACAGCCCTAGACCCAGAGCCTCTCTCTCTCACAGCCCTAGACCCAGAGCCTCTCTCTCTTACAGCCCTAGACCCAGAGCCCCTCTCTCTCACAGCCCTAGACCCAGGGCCCCTCTCTCTCACGGCCCTAGACCCAGAGCCTCTCTCTCTCACCACCCTAGACCCAGAGCCTCTCTCTCTCACTGCCCTAGACCCAGAGCCTCTCTCTCTCACTGCCCTAGACCCAGAGCCTCTCTCTCTCACTGCCCTAGACCCAGAGCCTCTCTCTCACTGCCCTAGACCCAGAGCCTCTCTCTCTCACCACCGTAGACCCAGAGCCCCTCTCTCACTGCCCTAGACCCAGAGCCCCTCTCTCACTGCCCTAGACCCAGAGCCCCTCTCTCACTGCCCTAGACCCAGAGCCCCTCTCTCACTGCCCTAGACCCAGAGCCCCTCTCTCACCACCTAGACCCAGAGCCTCTCTCTCACCGCCTAGACCCAGAGCCTGGGGGAACAGTCTGGGGGTCTGAGGGTGGGGTATTATATGAATTATATTTAATTATGGTGTATGAATGTGGTGCCTTGGTCCCTAAACCAAATAGCCTATACCTCTTTATGAACTCACTGTAATCAAGACTGCTGTTATAATGACAAATTAAGGCTGTCCCCGACTAAAAATAAAATCTTGGTCGACCGAGAGTCTTCCTGTTCTTTCGACCAATCAAAATGTTTAAACTTATTGCACTGTCCGTGCTGAAACTGCAACATCATTTCAGCCATTTAGTTTCTTACTTGTTTCTGACTGAAAAGTTATGTTATCAAAATCCCTCATTTGTTTCCAAAAAATATTCCCTATTCCCTCAACCCTTGCTTTCTTTACATGTAAGCATCGCATGCATGTGATCAATAGGGCCTATAGCCTATCATAATCACATCAATAAATTGCTTATAACAAACTCCAAACCCATAATGTCAACTAGGAAAATGGATGCGGAGGACATGGAAAAAGAAACTCAAAATGGGCGAATATTTACTGGTTGCTCAAGAGGGAAAGGGGAAGTCAGATCTGTCGAAGACATTTGACTTAGTTGTGGAAACTACTGGAGATTAAGAAATATTTGGGTATAGGCGCAAGCGTTGTGAGTATCGTGTGCCAAGCAGTTGCTGTTAGATTACAATATCATTTTTTATAACCATTTGGAACAGTCTAAACAACACTAAATAAATAAGTGTACCAGAGAGTCTGTACTAATGAAAAAAACAAATATATATAAAGCCTTTATTACATCAGATTAAAAACAGTTGCATGCATTCATGAATTGCGGTTTATTTATTGATTCGGTAAATTATTCAAAGCTTCCGTTATTTAATTGTAAAACGAAAATGCTTGATTGCATTTCAAAGCATGTTTCTCTCGTATGCTTTGTGATGGCATGAACGAACGAAGGATTGAATGATTGATTGATACAGTAGCCTATATAATGAAATATAGGCCTAAGTAAGTTATGGTATTAAGATTAAACAGGACGTGCTCTTAGGCCTACACCTCGATGGTGGTTATACAAGGTTAAAATACAAAGCCTACTAATGATGACGACATTACTCATTATTATAATGATTAAAAACAGCAAAATCTGTGAAATTGCTTTAGCCGCCATTTTGCCGTTGCATGAGGCTTGGTGCTCATGGAATTAGTAGGCTGTTAAAGAAACACTCAAACAGGCAACAGAAGCAATATCTGTCTTATTTCTGTAGATGTATATGGATGATTTATAAAGCCAGGCACATTTAACAGTTAGGCTATTCATTATAGACCTAATTCAATTGTGGTTTCCTCACTCCTCAATTTTCTTAGACAATTAGGCTAAGGTAAGGGCTGTTTCCCCGTCTCTGCTGCTGCCTCCACCGCATTGTTCTCAATCCCAATATGCTGGTTAACTTTGCTATTATGCACATAGCAACATAGGGAAAGGCAGCAATTCTATGGCGCACTGAAGATTGTTTCAGAACCGCGGACAGTGACCGTATCCAATGCCGGAGAAAACTAATTTGTTCTAAATTAATATTTGATTCATTAATGTTGCACCATTATTTTGACCTAATATAACCATATACAATTTCAGTATCACGTCTTAGAGTGATGGATTGTGCCCTCCCCTTGGCCTCTGCAATGGATTAGTCCACTGAGACAGCCGTGAATCAGACAGGTCTTGTGCACCATGAAAAAAAATTACAATAATTGTTACTGCTTGACTAAAGAGATCTCGGTCGACCAACAGCTTATCGGCCAATGAATTGACCAGTCGACTAAATGGGGGTCAGCCCTATAATGAATGATTCTGAATAATGATTTTGCACTATATTATTGCTATGATTTCTTTATCAAAACTCCATTACCTCCATTATGTTTAGACTGATGTGCAGTTTGAGTCAGATATGTTCCTTCCATGCATGTGTGATATGGGGAAAGGGCATTGTCTGGTTATACTTGAATATCAGTACTGTACTACTCTCATCAAGTCCAGTCTCTACAGTTATGTACAATTTAGAATGTTGTAAGCTCGACCTATTTTGCTGTAAATGCCAAACCTTAATTGATATTGATTGTTGCAGTATGTTTACAGTATATAATGCATGTTTTATTTATCACCAAAAAGTGTTGGAGTGTTGGATTATGTATTTTCATCCTATTTTGTCTGTTTGATCAGGAAATCACCAGCTATTTTCACTCTTTATGCCACAACACAAACACTTAAAACACATAATATAGGCTATAATGTTACTATTTAAATTACTATACAGAATGTCCATTAAGTGGCATCATTGCGCTGAGTAAATCCTTTGTTTCAGGGTTTCATGTATGTACCTTCAGTATCAGGTCCACCCTACCCTTGGTTACTCTTGGGTACCCAAAGGTTATCTATGCACTTTCAAGCATGACAAATAAACTCTATGAAGCCATTATTTGCAATTCTTGCTTTGTATGTATTTGAGTGTTAGACTGAAACAAGTGCTGATGTCAATCCAGCAATATTTTTCTGTCATGAAACAACTATATAATATAGATACAGTACCAGTCATTCCAGGGTTTTTCTTTATTTTTACTATTTTCTACTTTGTAGAATAATAGTGAAGACATCGAAACTATGAAATAACACATGGAATCCTGTAGTAACCAAAAAAGTGTTAAACAAATCAAAATATATTTGAGATTCTTCAAAGTATCCACCATTTGCCTTGATGACAGTTTTCCGCACTCTTGGCATTCTCTCAACCAGCTTCATGAGGTAGTCACCTGGAATGCATTTTAATGAACAGGTGTGGCTTAGTTTGTGGAATTTCTTTCCTTCTTAATGCATTTGAGGCAATCAGTTATATTGTGACAAGGTAGGGGTGGTATACAGAAGATAGCCGTATTTGGCAAAAGACCAAGCCCATATTATGGCAAGAACAGCTCAAATAAGCAAAGAGAAATTACAGTTCATCATTACTTTAAGACATGAAGGTCAGTCATTCCAGAAAATGTCAAGAACTTTGAAAGTTTCTTCAAGTGCAGTCACAAAAACCATCAAGCACTATGATGAAACTGGCCCTCATGAGGACCGCCACAGGAAAGGAAGACCTAGAGTTACCTCTGCTGCAGAGAATAAGTTCATTACAGTTAACGGCATCTCAGATTGCAGGCCAAATAAATGCTTCATAGAGTTCAAGAAACAGACGCATCTCAACATCAACTGTTCAGAGGAGACCGTGTGAATCAGGCCTTCATGGTCAAATTGCTGCAAAGAAACTACTACTAAAGGACACCAATAAGAAGAGACTTGCTTGGGCCAAGAAACACGAGCAATGGACATTAGACTGGTGGAAATCTGTCCAAATGTGAGATTTCTGGTTCCAACCGCAGTGTCTTTGTGAGACGCACAGAAGGTGAACGGATGATCTTCGCATGTGTGGTTCCCACTGTGAAGCATGGAGGAGGAGGTGTGATGGTGTGGGGGTGCTTTGCTGGTGACACTTGATTTTATTTAGAATTCAAGGCACACTTAACTAGCATGGCTACCACAGCATCCTGCAGCGATACACCATCCCATCTGTTTTGCACTTAGTGGGACAATAATTTGTTTTCCAACCGGACAATGACCCAAAACACACCTCCCAGGCTGTGTCGGGGCTATTTGACCAAGAAGGCGAGTGATGGAGTGCTGCATCAGATGACCTGGCCTCCACCATCACCCAACCTCAACCCAGTTGGGTTTGGGATGAGTTAGACCGCAGAGTGAAGGAAAAGCAGCCAACAAGTGCTCACCATATGTGGGAACTCCTTCAAGACTGTTGGAAAAGCATTCCAGGTGAAGCTGATTGAGAGAATGCCAAAATTGTGCAAAGCTGCCAGCAAGAAATCTATCCTAATTTAAATCTAATGTCTTGAGAAGAACTGTTACAATAATTTTTCAATAAGGCAATCAGCTCAGGTACCTACACTCACCATAGACATATACATTTATAAATGTTTACATTTTTGTAATTTAGCAAGGTGCTCTTATCAAGAACGACTTAGTTATTAGCACATTCATCTTAAGAAAGATAGGTGAGACAGCCATATATCACAGTTGTTGTAAGTACATCTTTCTCAAAGTAATCAGGAAAAGGCAAGTGTTTACATTTTTTTGTCACTGTGGGATGTAATGAAGATTCTTTGAAGAGGTAGGTTTTCAGACGTTTTTGGAAGATGGTCAAGGGACTCAGCCGTACTAACGTCCGGGGGAAGCTCATTCCAATATTGGGGTGCCAGGACAGAGAAGAACTTTGACTGGGACGAGCGGGAGCTGACCCGGCCAAGAAAATAGAAGTGGCTTGGGGTGTAGGGTTTGAGCATAGCCTGAAGGCAGTGGTGTAAAGTACTTAAGTAAAAATACTTTAAAGTACTACTTACATTGTGTTTTGGAGTATCTGTACTTCACTATTTATATTTTTTGACAACTTTTACTTTGCTATGTTCCTAAAGAAAATCATGTACTTTGTACTTTTATTATTTTGATTGTTTAGCAGGACAGAAAATGGTCCAATTCACACACTTATCAAGAGAACATCCCTGCTGCCTCTGATCTGGCAGACTCACTAAACACACATGCTTAGTTTGTAAATTATGTCTGAGTGTTTGAGTGTGCCTCTGGTTATCTGTAAAAAAAAATATAAAAAAATGTGCCGTCTGGTTTGCTTAATATAAGGAATGTTTAATTATTCATGCTTTTACTTTTGGTACTTAAGTATATTTCAAACCAAATACTTTTACTCAAGTAGTATTTTAATGGGTGACTCACTTTTACTTGTCATTTTCTGAGGTATCTTTACTTTTACTCAAGTATGACAATTGGGTTCTTTTTCGACCACTGCCTGAAGGTAGGGAGGGGGCAGTTCCCCTTGCTGCTCCATAGTCAAGCACCAGGGTCTTGAAGTGGATGCGAGCTTCCACTGAGAGCCAGTGGAAAGTGCAGAGGAGCTGGGTGACATGGGATAACTTGGGAAGGTTCAACATCAGGCGGGCTGGCTGCGGCATTCTGAATAAGTTGCAAGGGTTTGATGGCACAACCAGTGAACCCAGCCAGCAGAGTTGCAGTTGTCCAGATGGGAGATGACAAGTACCTGGATTAGGACCTGTGCCGCTTCCTGTGTGAGGAAAGAATTTTCTACGGATGTTGTAGGGCATGAACCTGCAGGAGAGAGTCACTGCTTGGATGTTTGCAGAAAACAACAGGGTGTTGTCCAGGTTCACGCTGAGGTTCTTTGCACTCTGGGAGGGGGACATCATAGAGTTGTCAACCGTGATAGAGAGGTATTTGAGTGGGCTGGCCTTCCTGGGTGTGTGTGGTTCACTTTAAACCCGACATGCTGTGGAACCTCAACACACAAAGTGCAACTGGGAGCAGAGCAGGGTGGACAGATGCAACGTAGAACACAAACACACACCGAGTAAGTGGATCCTCTCACAGAGAGACTGCATGCTAAGCCAGACCTCTTATCTTGCTTTCTCACGTTTTCTTTGTCTGAATCTTTCCTCTCTTTTTTCCCCGTGTCTGACATCATTAGTCTCTTCCTCTCCATCTCTTTTTATTTATCTGGATAACTTAATTTCCCCACTCTCTCCCTCTCCCTTCTGCCTCTTTCTTTCTCCATATATCGCAGTCTCCCTCCTGATACTGATCTCTTCTCGTTGTCTTTCACGCTCCAGGCAAATGCTGACTCCCGGCAACAACAACAGAGGAAGCTGCAGCAAATGCAGTAGTAGCAGAAAGAAAAAAACCATGAAGAAAACCACCAGAGGAACCCCCCCTCACTGCTCTCCTCTCCCCAGGACCACAGTTCTGAGATGGGCTGCTTCTCGGGACACCAACCCATGGCTCCTGTGCTTCATCCAGACCTGGACTGTGGCAGCAGCAGCCTGCCTAAAAACTCTGTGGTTTGAATGCTAAAGGTGCTACTGAGAGTAATTTTACAGTACATTTTACAGTGCAATATGAATGGTTGAAACACTGGCCTTTTAAAGTATTTGCTAAAGTTGATTATAATTACAAAAAAACAATTTAGTAGTATTATAAATACAGATAAAATGTATTACTTTTATCAGTATTACTGTTTTTCATGATGTTTCACGAGTCGTGGCTGAACTACAACATGAATAACAGAGCTGGCGGGTTATACACTGCATCAGCAGGATAGAACAGCAGCCTCTGAAAAACACTCATCCAGAAGTGGCGCTTTAATGCAGGGAACTGAAATCCATTTTGCCTCATTGCTATCAGCATGTTAAATGTGCAACCAGAGTGAAAAGAAAACTCTAGACCACCTTTACTCTGCATACAAAGCTATCGCTCACCCATTTGGCAAATCTGACCATACTTCTATCCTCCTGATTCCTGCTTACAAGCAAAAATTAAAGCAGGAAGCAGGAATAAAAAAGTGGTCAGATGAACAGGATGCTAAGCTACAGAACTGTTTTGCTAGCACAGACTGGAATATGTTTGGAGTTCTTCCGATGGCATTGAGGAGTACACCACATCAGTCACTGGCTTTCTCAATAAGTGCATTGATGACATAGTCCCCACAATGACTACGTACATACCCCAACCAGAAGCCATGGATTACAGGCAACATCCTCACTGAGCTAAAGAGTAGAGCTGCCGCTTTCAAGGAGCGGGACTCTAAGAAATCCCGCGATTCCCTCCGACGAACCATCAAACAGGCAAAGCGTCAATACAGGACTAAGATCGAATCATACTACGCTGGCTCCGACGCTCATCGGATGTGGCAGGGCTTGCAAACTATTTCGGACGACAAAGGGATTAACATCCGAGAGCTGCCAAGTGACACAAGCCTACCAGACGAGATTAATTACTTATATGCTCGCTTCGAGGCAAGAAACACTAAAACATGCATAAGAGCACCGGCTGTTCCGGATGACTGTGTGATCACGCTCTCCGCAGCCGATGTGAGTAAGACCTTTAAACAGGTCAACATTCACAAGGCCGCAGAGCCAGAAGGATTACCAGGATGTGTACTCCGAGCATGCGCTGACCAACTGGCAAGTGTCTTCACTGACATTTTCAACCTCTCCCTGACTGAGTCTGTAATACCAACATGTTTCAAGCAGACCACCATAGTCCCTGTGCCCTACCCATAGCACTCACGTCTGTAGCCATGAAGTGCTTTGAAAGGCTGGTCATGGCTCACATCAACACCATTATCCTAGAAACCCTAGACCCACTCCAATTTGCCTACCGCCCCAACAGATCCACAGATGATGCCATCTCTATTGCACTCCACACTGCCCTTTCACACCTGAACAAAAGGAACACCTATGCGAGAATGCTATTATTTGACTACAGCTCAGCGTTCAACACCATAGTGCCCTCAAAGCTCATCACTAAGTTAAGGACCCTGGGAATAAACACCATCTGGAACTGGATCCTGGACTTCCTGACGGGCCGCCCCCAGGTGGTGAGGATAGGTAACAACACCTCCGCCACGCTGATCCTTAACACGGGGGCCCCTCAGGGGTGCGTTCTCAGTTCCCTCCTGTACTACTAGTTCACTCATGACTGCATGGCAAGCGGTACCGGAGCACCAAGTCTAGGTTGAAGAGGCTTCTAAACAGCTCCTACCCCCAAGCTGTACATCTAATCAAATGGCTACTCAGACTACTTGCATTGCCCCCCCCCCCATCCCCATTTTACACTGCTGCAACTATCTGTTGTTATCTATGCATATGTACACTACCGTTCAAAAGTTTGGGGTCACTTAGAAATGTCCTTGTTTTGAGGGAAAGTTACTTTTTTTTGTCCATTAAAATAACATAAAATTCATCAAGAATACAGTGTAGACATTGTTAATGATGTAAATGAACATTGTAGCTCAAAACGGCAGATTTAAAAAATAAAAAAATAAAAAAATGGAATATCTACATATGCGTACAGAGGCCCATTTATCAGCAACCATCACTCCTGTGTTCCAATGGCGCATTGTGTTAGCTAATCCAAGTTTATCATTTTAAAAGGCTAATTGATCATTAGAAAACCCTTTTGCAATTGTTAGTACAGCTGAAAACTGTTGTTCTGATTTAAGAAGCAATAAAGCTGGCCTTCTTTAGACTAGTTGAGTATCTGGAGCATCAGCATTTGTGAGTTTGATTACAGGCATTTCTTCTGAAATTAGTCAGTATTTTCTTGTTCTGAGAAATGAAGGCTATTCCATGCAAGAAATTGCCAAGACACTTTAGATCTTGTACAACGCTGTGTACTACTCCCTTCACAGAACAGCAAAAACTGGCTCTAACCTGAAAAGAAAGAGGAGTGGGAGGCCCCGGTGCACAACTGAGCAAGAGGATAAGTACATTAGAGTGTCTAGTTTGAGAAACAGACACCTCACAAGTCCTTAACTGGCAGCTTCATTAAATAGTACCTGCTTCTAGGCAGAGTTCCTCTGTCCAGTGTCTGTGTTCTTTTGCCCATCTTTAATCTTTTCTTTTTATTGGCCAGTCTAAGATATGGCTTTTTCTTTGCAACTCTGCCTAGAAGAGTGTGCTTCTGATCAATTTTATGTTATTTTAATGGACAACAAGTGTGCTTTTATTCCAAAAACAAGGACATTTCTCAGTGACCCCAAACTTTTGAACGGTAGTGTAAATATTACCTCAATTACCTCGACTAACCGGTGGCCCCGCACATTGACTTTGTATCCCCTGTATATAGCCTCGCTATTGTTATTTTACTGCTGCTCTTTAATTATTTGTTACTTTATTTCTTATTTTTCTTAACTGCATTGTTGGGTAAGGGCTTGTAAGTAAGCATTTCGGCGCATGTGACAAATACAATTTGATTCCTAATATCTAGTAGTCATTCATCTTGATGCTGTTAATAATTGTCAGTTACGTCATATTATTTGTGGTATTAAGGCTAATTATTTTCCTTATTTGAATGTTGTTAAACAATATTCTATGTATGTTAACATTTTCTAGTAAATTGTTACGAATTTCGACCATTGTGTTCTTTTTGTATTATTACATCTTCATCGCGAGACATTTTTGTTGTTGTGCAAGCTTGCTGGCATCTCAGAGGTTGGTAGTTCAAAGGATCTGAGCCCACCCACTGCGGAAACGAACAGACGATTTGTCGCGAGAGAGGGTTTGTTTACATAACAGGTTAAGTGAATTTACGTAGTAGGTTAGAAGAATTACGTTAATGTTAGGAAGAGTTTAGGGTGAGATTTCGCCTCAAAATTACAGTCAAGTGTTGTCCCCGACGCGACCACTAGATGAAGCTGTAGGCCAAATCCTTCTAGCCATAACGCTAGAAACAAAAACATACTATCTGTGGCGACAAATCATCATTATCAAAACACGGGCTTGCAAGACATTGATGTATAAATACATTTAAAAACGGGGCTTCCTTCAAGCTTGATTAGGCCGGCGCTGCATTGATAAAATGACAAATATTCGTCGTGATAATTCTCAAAGTTTATCAAAAGCTTGGATTGCACTGAGGAGACTTGATAAAAACGGTTGGTCTATTTTTTTAATTCATCCTTTTGGTTGGAGTTGCGTAAACGTTAGGTTTCTTTTGATTTATTTTGCTTCTACACCTGCATTGCTTGCTGTTTGGGGGTTTTAGGCTGGGTTTCTGTACAGCACTTTGAGATATCAGCTGATGTAAGAAGGGCTTTATAAATACATTTGATTTATTGTTGCTCCCTGACGCTGTGTTTACACTGGTTTCCATATAAACAGTCTCTGAGTTTCATCTCTGGGTTACATTTTAGCTCGTGCTAGTCGTGGGTTGCATCTGAAATAACGTACAAATCTAGCTACCCCCTTATCAAGCTCAAAACGGCAGCCCTAAATATTTACACGTAACAAAAATATAAACGCAGCATGCAACAATTTTAAAGATTTGACTGAGTTACAGTTTATAAGGACATCAGTCAATTTAAATAAATAAACTAGGCCCAAATCTATGGATTTCCCGACTGGGAATACAGGTATATACAAATCTGTTGGTCACAGATACCTTTAAAAAAGGTAGGAGCGTGGATCAGAAAACCAGTCCGTATCTGGTGTTTCCACCATTTGCCTCATGCAACGTGACACATCTCCTTAACATAGAGTTGATCCCGGCTGTTGATTGTGGCCTGTGTATGTTGTTCGACACGTCTTCAAAGGTTGTGCAAAGTTTCTGGATGTTGGCAGGAACTGGAACATGCTGTAGTACATGTTGATCCAGAGCATTCCAAACAAGCACAATGGGTGACATGTCTGGTGAGTATCCAGGCCATGGAAGAACTTGGACATTTTCAGCTTTCAAGAATTTTGTAACAGATCCTTGTGGCATGATCCTTCAGCATTATCATGCTGAAACAGAGGTGAATGGCACGACAATGGGCCTATAAGGATCTGTGCATTCAAATTGACATCGATAAAATGCAATTGTGTTCTTTGTCCGTAGCTTATGCCTGCCCATACTGTAACCCCACCGACACCACTCTGTTTACAATGTTAAGCAAACTGCTCTCCCACACAACGCCATACACACTGTCTGCCATCTGCTTCCCTGTGACGGTTTCTGACAGTTTGTGCAGAAATTCGGTTGTGCAAACCCACAGTTTTATCAGTTGTCCAGGCGGCTGGTCTCAGACAATGGTTACACGTGGTCTGCCCTTGTAAGGCCGCTTGGACTCCTGCCAAATTCTCAAAAAGATGTTGGAGGTGGCTTATGGTAGAGAAAGTAACGTTAAATTCTATGGCAACAGCTCTGCTAGACATTCCTGCAGTCAGCATGCCAGATGCACTCTCCCTCAACTTGATACTTCTGTGGCCTTGTGTTATTTAACAAAACTGCACATTTTAGAGTGGCCTTTTATTGTCCCCAGCACAAGGTGCACCAGTGTACTGATCAAGCTGTTTAATCCATTTCTTGATATGCCACACCTGTCAGGTGGTAAATGAGAAATGCTCACTAATAGGGATGTAAACAAATTTGTGCTACATTTTTTTAGAGAAATACGTTTTTTGTGCATATCATTTCTGGGATCTTTTATTTTAGCTCATGAAACATGGAACCAACACTTTACATGTTGCTTTTATATTTTTGTTCAGTATAATAAAAATGTAGTACATTCTTCCAGCCCAACTTCAACTAGCGGGAAGCAGGTGGATTTGACATCTTTGTTGATGCACAGTTCACTGAGAAATGATAGCCAGCAAGGCTACTTGAAATTAAATGGAAGCCCCCTATCAAGGCTTCACATTATAAACCATCTGTGATTATTTCTTGCAGTTGCACACATAAAAAGCTGAATTCATTGCAAATTAGATGTGTTTCTCCTATTCCAGATGACAGAGTCATTGCATTGCAAGAGGTCACCATTCCAAAGGGTATGGAGGCCACTACAGTTAAACAGGTAGGCAGAGTGGTTCAGCAGTAGGCCAAATTGTCAGGTCAGGTTTCTCCCCCATACTAATAGCTCTCTCGCTCTCTCTTTTTCGCCCTCTCTCTCTCTTCAAGATCATAACACATTTGTTTGGATTGAATTCTGCTAATGTGACACAGACATTTAAGGTATGCCATATATTTTTTGAAATAAAGTTCTGTTTCCTAAAATTCAGTCTCAAATTATTGTACCATGTACTGTATACTGACTGACACTATTATAATGTATCCCTTACCAAATGATGGCATATTTCTAGATAAGAAACCACAAGGGCTGTCTGATTCCATTCAACAGCTTTATACCGGTGAACAGCAAGCACATGTAAGTACTGCAACATTCAGTATGTTACTGTGAGCCAATCATTTACTAAAATGTATATTTAATGTAAAAATAAAAAATATTCAAGTGTAATTCATTCTATCAGTGCATAACATTAATGTCTATATTTTGATTCATAGGCCATATGTGCTGGAAGTGGCAACAGTCTTTCAGCATGGTACACATTTAACTTATATCCTCACATTTCACATTAAAATATAATTTAAATAACAGATATATGGTGAGCTACAAAAGTATTAGGACAGTGAAATGTTTTGGGGCTCTGTAAGTCCAGCACTTGACACTCTGAAACTATAGCAATTTTTGTACATAGTCCCCCCATTTTAGGGGACCAAAGGTATTTGGACAAATTCACTTATACACTGAGTGTACAAAACATTAAGAACAACTTCCAAATATTGAGTTGCACCCCATCTTTAGCCCTCGGAACAGCCTCAATTCTTCAGGGCAAGGACGCTACAAGGTGTCAAGCTTTCCACATGCAAGCTGGCCATTGTTGATTTCAATGCTTCCCATAGTTGTGTCAAGTTGGCTGAATGTCCTTTTGGTGGTGGACCATTCTTGCTACACATGGGAAACTATTGAGTGTGAAAAACCCAGCAACATTGCCATTCTTGACACAGACCGGTGCACCTACTACCATACCCCGTTCAAAGGCACTTAAATCTTTCCCTTACCCGTTCATCCTCTGAATGGCACATGTATACAATCCATGTCTCAGTTGTCTCAAAGCTTTAAAATCCTTCTTTAATCTGTCTGCTCCCATTCAACTACACTGATTGAAGTGGATTTAACACGTGATATCAATAAGGGGATTGTAGCTTTCACCTGGATTCACCTATGTGTCAGTCTATGTCATGGAAAGAACACACTCAGTGTATATGCATTAAAGTAGTCAAAAGTTTAGTATTTGGTCCCCATATGCCTAGCATGCAATGATTATGTCAAGCTTGTGACTCTACAAACTCGTTAAATGCATTTGCTGTTTGTTTTAGTTGTGTTTCAGATGATTTTGTACCCAATAGAAATTAATGGTAAATAATGTATTGTGTCATTTTGGAGTCACTTTTATTGTAAATAAGAATGTTTGTAAACACTTCTACATACATTAATGTGGATGCTACCATTATTATTATTATTATTACGGTTAATCCTCAATGAATCGTGAATAATGTGTGAGAAAGTTAAACGCACAATTATCATACCCCCCCGCTAACCTCCTCTTTTATTGTAATGGTGAGAGGTCTTCGTGGTATGATATTTGTGCATCTGTAACTTTGTCACTCATCATTATTCACAATTCATGTAGAAGTGTTTAGAAACATTCTATTCTTACTTACAATAAAAGTGACTGCAAAATGACACAATACATTAATTTCTATCCACACAAAATAATCTGAAAGACAACCAAAACAAACAGTAAATGCATCCAACAAGTGTGTAGAGTCACAAGCTTGATATAATCATTGCATGCTAGGAATATGGGACCAAACTAAACTTTTGACTACTTTAATACACATGTAAGTGAATTTGTCCCCTAAAATGTGGGGACTATATACAACAAGTGCTGTAATTTCTAAACAGTTCACCCGATATGGATGAAAATTAAATTAATGATTTTATGCACTTTAACATGTATAATTTCAAATCCAAAGTGCTGAAGTACAGAGCCAAAACAACAAAAAAATGTGTCACTGTCCCATTACTTTTGTAACTCACTGTATTATTATCTAGTATATAAAATCTATGTTGTTTCCCTTCTTGTTAGAATGCGTGATTGATGTTGTGTGGTGTATTTGTTGATTCTAAGTCATTCCAAAACCACGGACCATTGCCATGACAGTAATCAATAAAAGTATGCGAACAAGACTACAAGGTGTTGTCAGAAGGGTAAGACAATATTTCTAAGGGCTTTCTATATTCATAATCCAGAGAGGAAAAAGCATTGATTTGTCATTATTTATTTTTTCAGATAGTGAGACTTGAAGAACTGTTTCCTCAGATTAAATTAAGACGTCATGAGAAAATTTATCAGGTACATCATAAGAATCCATCATGTTGTACGAAAAAAGTATCAAAATGTTTGCACTCACTAATGTAAGTTGCTCTGGATAAGAGCGTCTGCTAAATTACTCATGTAAAATATTGGAACTACAGTATCATCATACATATGTCGGCTGAATTCTGTTTTATTTTAATAGGAAATAGAGTTGCTGAACCAACAGTTGAGATTTCTTCATAAAAGAATGCAGGTAAGCATAAGTATTGCTTATGACATATAGGCAGAAGAAAATAAAAAATGTAGATTTTCTGTTACTGCACATAAGATGAGAGTTTACTTTAATCGAGCACAAAGAGGTGTGTACCACAGTCTACTGGCTATGTTACATTCAGATTGTGTTTATTATAGATGCAATTATTGTTTCAGATGGCTGATTCTCACAGCTGGATGGGGATGTTCATCAGAACCCCTATGTGGTAGAACAAAACACCTAGGCCCAACATGTTTTATGTACTTTCCATTTGTTTACTGTCAATTTTACCATAGCCATATGAGCAGATTTAAGAGTAATGGTAAATCTGGTTAATATATATACCTATAATCTGATGTTATCTGTAGTGTAGCATATCTTGAAAATGTATGAGTTTGAGCAGTGTAGAAAATCAATTTGCTGTTGGAGATAGTTGGTATAAAATGTTCACCCCCCCAAAAAAATAAAACTGAGCTTATTAGTATTTTGGGAACAGTAGTTCCAACTAGCCTTTGTACAAGTCTGTTTGTGCGATCATTCCACCACCTAACATGACAAGGGGAGTGGCAAGGAGTAGAATGATCTCACAAACAGAACTTGTACCCACCCAGGCTAGCTCCAAACGATTGGCATGATGCTTTAGTGCTTTGGTACATGATTGTGCAACCTTTCCATCCCCATTACTGATAAAATAAAAAGGGGTTTTGTCAACTTTATTGATTTAGGGGGGAAAAAATACTTCATGTGATTTTTCAAGTGAAACTCAATGTTCTCAAACAGTACCAAAATAAAATGTACTAAAATATTTGGGTTAACCTTTTAACTGGACATTGAAGTCAAGCATACAAAGATACATGAGAAGCTTTTGTCCCATGAATAGTTATACTAAATCCATCAAAAGCATTTGCTAAATTTGAAACATAATTAACTACATGTAAGGCAGTGTTCCCACCATCTTTATGCGCAAACCAAGTCATGAGACAAAGGCAGATATTTAAATAGCATAGTGGCCTCAACTCAGAGGTGGTTGGCAAATTGTTCTGGGAATATGTGAGTGCAAGGAATGTAAAATGTATTAATTAAATACAGATAGTACAAAATGTCATGTGAATAGAGTAGTTTCAAATCTATTGAACTGTTGAGGAGTTTGTGTTCTTTGCCTAGGGGGACATTTGACTCATGCAAACAGTGATTGTCCTTTTAAAGTAAGTAGACAAGATGTCACTTGTCACACAAAAAATAAAAATGTATTTGTATGTAATTACAGAATGGTGTCAAACGGAGTATGCACCAAATGTCACATTGATCCACAATTACAAAGATGCATTTCGTCCAGCAACAAATATTGAAAATTATATACATAAAGGGCATGGGTGACAAAAACAGTACACTAGGATTCACAGGACACGTTTCCAGTAGGACAGTTAAGCAAAATCAATAATTACAGAGGCCATTTTACTTTTATACTTTCTCTTCAGTCTCGGGACATTAAACTAAAACTTATCCTATCCCAGAGACCATGGTCTTTAAACTTTTCAGAGATGGGAAAGTTCTGGCTCGTGAAAAGGACTGGAGTACTTGTTGGCAGTTCTATTCGCTTTTTGACTTTTTGCTGTCATTCCCGTTCTTCTCTGGGACAATCTCTTCAGGCTTTCTCTTCTTGGTGCCGTCGGCCATGCTGCTGCCAGGGTGAGCGCTGAATGTGATGATGATGCAGGTCATGTTGTCACAGCCTGTGCCATCTCCAGATGTATCAGGTGCCAAGCAATGGTCAAGTAGCTACGGAGAAAAAATAAAGTTTGAGAGCGCTAGTTCATTGTTAAATAAAGAATGAGTAATGTCATGATTACAGGGAAGTGGTGGATCTCAGGTACATCAGAGGTTTCCCAACACAATAAAAAAATATATAATCTTACTTCTTCAACTATGGAGGACAAAGGCCTGGCAGCATCATCGGCTTTAGGCTTTATTCTCTGACTGACAAAGTCTACAACCTCTTGACTGCTCATGACGTTCCTGTGGATGACACTCATTAATGAGGGGAAATATAGCTGTGGATTCATTTCACACATTGATTATTGAAGTAATTTAATTTAAGAAGAAAAAAAAAAAAACTACCAGATTCCATCGCATGCAATGATCATGAAGTCATGCTCTGGGTTGAGGGTGAGCTCTTTGACATCAGGCATTGAGGAGATCATCTGCTCCTCTGGGCCAAGGGCCTTGTTTCGTTTGTAAAAGTGATCGCCTGAAAACACAAAGGCCCTTTCAATCTAATGTCTTTTCTTCAACAGCAAAAAGTACCGTAATTTCCGGACTATAAGCCGCTACATTATTCCCACGCTTTGAACCTTGCGGTTTATACAATAACACAGCTAATTTATGGATTTTTCCTGCGTTCACAAGATTCACGCCGCCAAAAAAACTGAGCACCGTCACATAATGTGACGTAAATCAAGCGCGCTCAAACTTCCATCATTCTGATTACGGTAGTCATTTTGTCACCCTCATCATGGCAAAGACACAGAAATGCATATGATGCAGCTTTCAAGTTGAATGCGATCGATCTGGCTGTTGGAAAAGGAAAAGAGCTGCTGCACGGGAGCTTGGCCTTAATGAGTTGATAAGACGTTGGAAACAGCAGCGTGAGGAACTGACTCAGTGCAAAAAGACAAAAGCTTTCAGAGGGAAGAAATCAGATGGCCCAAAGTATTTGCAGCCACTCGACATCAGTGTAAATCGTACATTTAAGGTGGTGCTCCGTGTTCAGTGGGACTCTTGGATGACAAGTGGGGAGAAATCCTTCACTAAAACGGGTCGCATGCGAAGAGCAACTTATGGTCAAGTCTGCCGGCCGCATGCGAAGAGCAACTTATGGTCAAGTCTGCCAGTGGGTCCTGACAGCGTGGAGCATTGTCAAAAAATCCACTATCATCAACGGGTTTCGAAAGGCTGGACTGCTGCGTGTTGAAGAGGGCAGCATGAGCTCAGCAGAGAATTTGCCTCCGGATGAAAGTGACGAGAGCGACAATGAAAACGATCCAACATTGGATGAAGCAATTCTGAGGCTATTCAACTCCGACACCGAAGGAGATGACTTCAGTGGTTTCAGTGCACAGGAGGAGGAAGATAGTGACCAATGACTTTCTTGGTAGGCTACTGTTTACTGCTATTTAAATAAAAAAAATTGTTACAAGCCGTGTTTCGTGAAAGCCTATTTATTTTTGTTACAAGCCGTGTTTCGTTAAAGCCTATTTATTTTTGTTACAAGCCGTGTGTCGTTTAAAGGCTGTGTAAAGTTAATTTGTTTCAATGTACCGGTAGGCACCTGCGGCTTGTAGACATGTGCGGCTTATTTATGTACAAAATACATATTTTTTAATAATGCAGTGGGTGAGGCTTATATTCAGGTGCGCTTAATAGTCCAGAAATTACAGTATATATTTCTTGAAACAATGCCTGATAATTCAAATCAAAATGCCAGGGCTAGGAAATGCAGGAGGATCGATTTACCGATGGCCCTAGAGAGGTTGAGTCCTCCGTTGACACGACCGTCCATGGTGACCTTTCCACCAGCATTCTTTATCCTGGCCAGCTCCAGCTCATCCTCTGGCTTGTGGTCGTAGGACATGTCTATGGCCTTGCCCTTCTCAGACACCACACAGCGGGAGTCGCCGGCGTTTGCCACAATCAGCTGTTTCCCTCTGATCAGAGCCACCACTGCTGTAGTGCCACTGTCTGCGCCAGGCTGGGGGAAAAGGGCACACAGTTAATCTGAAAATTGCCACCTTCAGTTTAAAGGGCCTGTGATTAACCCACTACACAGCTAAGGATAATAATATTTTGCATTTAGGGAGGCATAGAAAGTAATCACTACTTCAGACGCAAAACACCCCATTACCTTTCAACAACCAGGGCTACTCAGAAATCCTTTTAAGAAAGCGCTCTCCATTCAAGGTTTAAGTTGAAAATTAAGATGTGTATTCTACCTCTTCTTTTCCATCCATTCCAGGGTAGCACATCTCCTCATTCTCTTCATCAGAGTCCTCCCCCTCTTCAGTGTCTTCTTCCTCACTGTTTTCACCTTCATCTTCCTCACTGGCATCCTGTAGAAGCGTAATTACATAATTAACACAAAGCATTCTTTCCAAAAATATTTTAAACAGTTCGTGTTGAAAAATCCAGTGGGGGAAAATCTATTAACAGCAAATGTGAGTTACAGCAGAGGTGCCCAACCCTCCTACTGGAGAACAGTCATTCTGCAGGCTTTTGCTCCAATCAGAATCTATCAACTGATTCTACCAATAGCTCCTCACCAGGACCTCTAAGCTTAATCAGGTGTGTAAGAACTGTGTTTGGGCAAAAGCTTGAATACCCAGTAGCTCTTCAGGCAGAGGGTGGGGCACCAGAGTTAGAGTAACAGGAACTTAACTCCTGAAGGAGAGTTCTTCCCCCTCACCTCCTCTTCGCTACCCTCCTCGTCTTCCTCTTCCCCCGACTCGTCACTGTCCTCAAAGAACTTTGAGCTGGTGTCTCCTGGAGCCGGAGCTGCTGAGGAGGAGCAGGAGGGCCCGGTTTCCTTTTCTCCTTCAGAGGACCCTGCTGCTCCGGTCACTGAAGAGCTGTCCCCTCCTGCTCTCCTGGCCCGCAGCTTGGAGAATCCCGCACCACCAGCTGCACTTCCAGCACCATCAGCCTTCCGATTGCAGTCTACCTCACTCTCCACTTCTCCGTTGATGCCCTTCTCCCCATGGGAATGTGGTTCACCTTCCCCAGACGCTTTTTTGCCCTCCGGACAGAGCTTCTTGTGTTTAATCGCATTGAGGTTCTGTCCATAGCGGACGAGTAACTCTTCAATGGTCAAGGTGGCCTCTTCGTGCAAAAGTTCTGCCTCCTCATTGTCCACTAACAGACAAAGGAACACATGGGTTTGAATCAAACTATTTGTTTTGAATAAAGCACAAGGAATGACAACTACATATTTAACGTGGTCAGCTGTTACAGCGTACTTACAATCATCTTCTTCAGCCACTTTTTCATTTGGTGCTTCCTCTTGTGGGCGGCCAGCTATCTGAACAAGCTCTTTGATCACTTCCTCTGTGGTCACCCTGCTATCAATGGCCAGAAATGCATCCTCCAAAGCCTGAAACACATCCACCCACCTAAGACAAATGTATGCTGCTATGGAGTAGATTTTGACAACAAATACAAGAGCTACTGAACCAAAGTTGGTTGTACTCACTTAATGTGAGATTATACCCAATAAACATTGTAAGAGTGTATATAGAAAGTGCACATATATGCACCATGTTCAATTGTCCATGTCAAGAGGATTCCTTTCCATACCCAAAAAGCATTCTTGCACTCACCTTTTGCAGTTTGCCATCTTTGTAAGTCTTCTGTTCCTTAATGATTTCAGGAAGGTACTTGGAACAGTATAATGCTACTTCCTCACCTGAGAAAGCAAGTATTAAACAAGTTATTCTAAGTAATCGATAATGTCTGACATTAACAAAAATAACATACAATCAAGGTATGCACAAAAGTTAATATTCAGGATAAAAAGAACAGTACCTCCATGTCCATCATACACAGCAAACATAGCCGTTTCATCATCCAGTTCTGGAATGCAGTTGTGAGCATCCTGTTGAAAGAAACAAAAACGTTACTCTCATGAAATGCCATTTCTATGAGCAGTAGAACAGCTACATCATAGAAATCAGACCGGTGCCGCTTGAATGTGAAATGAATAATGATGCATTTACATTGTTAATGTTAACGGCCCAGTCTTGCACATCTTAAATATTTATATAAATACATTCCGGAAAACTACCTAGCTACATTGTTGGATAACTACAAAACTATATAGTTAGCCACAAACAAAAAGTATTCATGCGCAAATAAAACTTAGCTAGCTGGCCAGTGTTGACGTTGATAGTTATTAAGCCACGTGTTTAATGGTTGGATAGCTATGCCAAGCCCCATATGTTTGATAACCTGTAGCACATTATAGACAACTTACACTACTTTTTGTTGTCTGAACCAAATCATTTCGTTAGCATTCTAGCTAACTGGTAGCTAGTTAGTTGGACACCATACTGGCAACGAATGACTGCGGAATCCAATCCAGCTAGCAATTTGTTTAGATCATCTTACCTCCATTGAGACACGCCAGCCCTGCATGGCCGCAAAGCCATAGCTCATATTTTGGTTTCCCCCATTGGAAGAGGACTTCACTGTATTGGGTTGCGACAAGTAAGCTCCCATGATGGACCAACAATGGGTTTCAACTTCGTTGGTGTTGGAAAATCCGATGTAGCAAGGGAAAAAAACAAGATGACGATAATAAATTACAGATGCTCCAACTTCACCGTACAGTTCATTATATCATACAGTAGAGTACAAACATTTCTATCATGCAGTAGAATATAAACATTGCACATATGTTTGATAAAGGGCCAAATACTAGTTAGCCGGTTTATTGCTAGCTTGGATGGGGTATCTAGCGACTGTTGGCTAAGCTAACAAACGAACATAGACACCGTTCTTACTCGTAAACTATATATTTTTAAGCGAAGGCAAATGGGACACCATTAACCGGAAGATAATACTTGATATCAAAACATTTCAGGCTTAAAAGTGAGACCAATTTTAACATTTTACAGGAAAATACCAGCACGTGTAACTACAAACACAACAGACCTCTCAAAAATAATCGGATACATAAAGGAAGCGGAAACGATGTGATGAATGAGAAGTGCGCATGTCTACTTGTGAGCAGCGGCGTTCAGAAAGGGCGCCAAAACTTTAGTTGCAGAGAACGAATACGTCCTCAAGGTGTCACTAAAGTCTCCGATTCTAGTGTGGCCAACAAACGTTGGAGTGGATCCCTATGTCCTTTCTCCACTTCCTTTTCTTTTAACATGAAAAAAGGCGACAGGCAGCAGTTCGGTAAAAACATGTTTAGTTCTTTAATCAGTAGACACGGAAGAGATTTTAAATACCCAAGAATACAACAGTAGGTGGGGGAAAACAAAGGAGATGTGTATTGCCACTATCTTGTCCTGTGCTGTTATTATTTTTGTAACTATTCTAACCCCCTATGCAAAGTCAAAAAGGATCATTGCTAAAAAAAAATGAAAAAGTTTAGCAAAAAATGAAATTGAGTATGTTTTATTCCAATACTGAGCTTTTCCTTAAACTTTTACAACAGTTGAGATTCCCTTCCTCTTGAGGTAGATTGTCCTGTCCTGTGAACTGGAACAAACACACACACACAGTTGTGAAGAAGGCAGTGCCTCTTCCCCCTCAGGAGGTTGAAAAAGTTTGACATGGGCCCTCAAATCCTGAAAAGGTTCGACAGCTGTACTAGTGAGATCTGGCTGCATCACTGTTTGGTATGGAAATAACACCACCCTCGATTGCATGGCAATACAGAAGGTTGTGCGGACCTCCCAGTACATTACTGGGGCTGAGCTCCCTGCCATCCAGGACCACTATATCAGGCGGTGTGAAAAGGAGGCCCGGAAAATCATCAAAGGCACCAACCACCCAAGCCATAGACAATTGTTTTCTGCTGCCTCACGGCAAGAGGTACCGGTTCATCAAATCTGAGACCAACAGGCTCCTGGACAGCTTGTATCTTTATTGACCTTTTATTTCACTATTTGCACTGTCTCCATGCACACTCACAGGGACTTACACACTAACACACACTGTCACTCCAACACACACACACACAAACACTCACTCCATCATTTGCTCACTCACACATAATATGCACATACATTTATACTGACTCTACACACCCACACACCCACTCACATGCAAGCTGCTGCTACTCTGTTTATCTTATATCCTGTTGCCTAGTCACCTTACCCCAACACATATCTATAGTTGAAGTCGGAAGTTTACATACACTTAGGTTGGAGTCATTAAATCTAGATTTTCAACCACTCCACAAATTTCTTGTTAACAAACTATAGTTTTGGCAAGTCGGTTAGGACATCTACTTTGTGCATGATACAAGTAATTTTTCCAACAATTGTTTACAAACCGATTATTTCACTTATAATTCACTGTATCACAATTCCAGTGGGTCAGTAGTTTACATACACTAAGTTGACTGTGCCTATAAACAGCTTGGAAAATTCCAGAAAATGATGTCATGGCTTTAGAAGCTTCTGATAGGCTAACTGACATCATTTGAGTAAATTGGAGGTGTACCTGTGGATGTATTTCAAGGCCTACATTCAAACTCAGTGCCTCTTTGCTTGACATCATGGAAAATCAAAAGAAATCAGCCAAGACCTCAGAAATAAAATGGTAGACCTCCACAAGTCTGGTTCATCCTTGGAAGCAATTTCCAAACGCCTGAAGGTACCACACTCATCTGTACAAACAATAGTACGCAAGTATAAACACCATGGGACCACCCAGCCATCATACCGCTCAGGAAGGAGATGCGTTCGGTTCCCTAGAGATTAACGTCCTTTGGTGCGAAATGTGCAAATCAATCCCAGAACAACAGCAAAGGACCTTGTAAAGATGCTGGAGGAAACAGGTGCAAACGTATCTATATCCACAGTAAAACAAGTTCTATATCGACATAACCTGAAAGGTCGCTCAGCAAGGAAGAAGCCACTGCTCCAAAACCGCCATAAAAAAGCCAGACTACGGTTTGCAACTGCACATGGGGACAAAGAACGTACTTTTTGGAGAAATGTCCTCTGGTCTGATGAAACAAAAATAGAACTGTTTGGCCATAATGACCATCGTTATGTTTGGAGGAAAAAAGGGGGAGGCTTGCAAGCCGAAGAACACCATCCCAACAGTGAAGCACAGGGGTGGCAGCATCATGTTGTGGGGGTGCTTTGGCGATGAGGTGGTGAGTGTAGGTAGCAACACATCTGCCACGCTAATCCTCAACACTGGAGCTCCACAGGGGTGCGTGCTAAGTCCCCTCCTGTACTCCCTGTTCACCCACGACTGCATGGCCAGGCACGACTCCAACACCATCATTAAGTTTGCCGACAACACAACAGTGGTAGGCCTGATCACCGACAACAATGAGACAGCCTATAGGGAGGAGGTCAGAGACCTGGCCGTGTGGTGCCAGAGTACCAACCTCTCCCTCAACGTAACCAAGACTAAGGAGATGATTGTGGACGACAGGAAATGGAGGACCGAGCACGCCCCCACTCTCATCGACGGGGCTGTAGTGGAGCAAGTTGAGAGCTTCAAGTTCCTCGATGTCCACATCAACAACAAACTAGAAGGGTCCAAACACACCAAGACAGTCGTGAAGAGGGCACGACAAAGCCTATTCCCCCTCAGGAAACTAAAAAGATTTGGCGCGGGTCCTGAGATCCTTTTTTACGTTGCTGCTACTCTCTGTTTATCATATATGCATAGTCACTTTAACTATCAAAAGCCTGAACTAACATTCATGTACATACCACCTCAATTGGGCCGACCAACCAGTGCTCCCGCACATTGGCAAACCCGGGCTATCTGCACACTTTTCATCATATATGCATAGTCACTTTAACCATATCTACATGTACCTCAATCAGCCTGACTAACCAGTGTCTGTATGTAGCCTCGCTACTTTTATAGCCTCACTACTGTATATAGCCTGTCTTTTTTTACTGTTGTTTAATTTCTTTACTTACCTAACACCCTTTTGCACTATTGGTTAGAGCCTGTAAGTAAGCACTTCACTGTTAAGTCTACACCTGTTGTATTCGGCGAACATGACAAATACACTTTGATTTGATTTAACTTTGCTGCAGGAGGGACTGGTGCACTTCACAAAATAGATGGCTTAATGAGGAAGGAAAAATATGTGGATATATTGAAGCAACATCTCAAGACATCAGTCAGGAAGTTAAAGCTTGGTCGAAAATATGTCTTCCAAATAGACAATGACCCCAAGCATACTTCCAAAGTTGTGGCAAAATGGCTTAAGGACAACAAAGTCAAGGTATTGGATTGGCCATCACAAAGCCCTGACCTCAATCCCATAGAAAATTTGTGGGCAGAAATTAAAAAGCGTGTGCGAGCAAGGAGGCCTACAAACCTGACTCAGTTACACCAGCTCTGTCAGGAGGAATGGGCCAAAATTCACCCAACTTATTGTGGGAAGCTTGTGGAAGGCTACCTGACACGTTTGACCCAAGTTAAAAAATTTAAAGGCAATGCTACCAAATACTAATTGAATGTATGTAAACGTCTGACCCACTGGAAATGTGATGAAAGAAATAAAAGCCGAAATAAATCATTCTGTCTACTATTATTCTGACATTTCACATTCTTAAAATAAAGTGGTGATCCTAACTGACATAAGACAGGGGATTTTTACTAGGATTAAATGTCAGGAATTGTGAAAAACTGAGTTTAAATGTATTTGGCTAAGGTTTATGGAAACTTTCGATTTCAACTGTATCTCCATCACTCCAGTATCCCTGCACATGTAAATATGGTATTGCAATGGACTTTTTATATAGTGTATATAGTATACTTACTTTATTGTTTTTTTTCTAGTAATACATTGTTATTGATTATTGCATTGATGGGTTTTGAGTTTGTGAGAAAGGCATTTCACTGTACATGTGCATGTGACATTAATATTTGAAACTTGAGTCAGTGGAGCCTCAAGGGGTCACCTAGTTCCTCATTAAACACAGGGGGGAGACACACACCAGTGCTCAGGTTGTTTTTTCTAGAATGCCAAAAGCCTGCTGGTGGCCAATAACACCTCAAAGCCTTTCATCATTTCATCAGTTTTTTTTAACCTTTATTTAACTAGGCAAGTCGTTAAGAACACATTCTTATTTACAATTATGGCCAACCAAAAGGCAATAGGCCTCCTGCGGGGACAGGGGCTGGGATTAAAATACAAATATAGAACAAAACACACATCACGACAAGTGAGATGCCACAACACTACATCATGTAGGAGTTAAATGTGTCTGAATAACAAATACTAGTGTCAATGTGTGAGTCACATTGGTCTCTTTCTGATTCTCACATTCAAAATCAGATTCTGATTCTGACATACTTTTATTTACTGCATAAGTAAAAGCAGCAAATGTATCACCTAGGCACCACTGCCATTCATTCCAATTAGACTGGTTTTGGATTTGCTATTCATTCCAATTAGAGTGGTTTTGGATTTCTACTTGACCAAGATGGCTGCAATCTTCACCCCATTATGTTACTTTGAGGATTTATGACATAGGATTTATGACATAGTAATTTAATAGGATCTCTATGGGCTAGACTGAGCCTCTTCAAATGACAGTCAAGCCGATCTTACTAAATTGACCACATGTTATGGTAAAATATAGTTTATGGATCTCTGTAGGCCTATCATTGATCTATATAGCAGGTGGCACATACAACTCACAGATTTACACAGAAAAAGCTAAGTTGATCAGGACTCAGTGTGCTTTATCATGGGTCAAAGTTTAGCTTAGAAGGTCATAGGTTTTTAAAGACCATTGCTTTATCCCTACGCAAGAACAACACAATGTTTTAAATGTGGAATGCATGTGCGGTTAGTCTAATAAAAGTACTTATGTAGTCTTATAAAAGGTCCTGTAAAGTAGGTTAATTTTCCTTTAGTTTTGACACAGCGTAACTTGTAATGTGGAAATTGTTGTTTATTTCAACACTGCTTTATTGATGACAGTGACAGTCGGTGCCGTTTAAGATTTTTTATATGAGCATGGCCTTGTTTTTTTCTATTACATCATATTGAGCTGAGATAAGGCGGGGCTTTACCTAGCATAGACTTTTAGATAACCTGGAGCCAGTGGGTTTGGCGACGAGTATGAAGCGAGGGCCAGACAACAAGAGCATACAGGTCGCAGTGGTGGGTAGTATATGGGGCTTTGGTGACAAAATGGATGGCACTGTGATAGACTGCATCCAATTTGTTGAGTAGAGTGTTGGAGGCTATTTTGTAAATGACATCGTCGAAGTCGAGGATCGGTAGGATGGTCAGTTTTACAAGGGTATGTTTGGCAGCATGAGTGAAGGATGCTTTGCTGTGACATAGGAAGCCGATTACAGATTTAATTTTGGATTGGAGATGCTTAATGTGAGTCTGGAAGGAGAGTTTACAGTCTAACCAGAGACCTAGGTATTTGTAGTTGTCCACATATTCTAAGTCAGAACCGTCCAGAGTAGTGATGCTGGACGGGCAGGCAGGTGCAGGCAGCGAACGGTTGAAGAGCATGCATTTAGTTTTACTTGCATTTAAGAGCAGTTGGAGGCCACGTAAAGAAAGTTGTATGGCATTAAAGCTCGTCTAGAGGTTAGTTAACACAGTGTCCAAAGAAGGGCCAGAGGTATACAGAATGGAGTCGTCTGCGTAGAGGTGAATCAGAGAATCACCAGCAGCAAGCGTGACATCATTGATGTATACAGAGAGAGTCGGCCTGAGAATTTAACCCTGTGGCACCCCCATAGAGACTGCCAGAAGTCCGGACAACAGGCCCTCCGGTTTGACACACTGAACTCTATCAGAGAAGTAGTTGGTGAACCAGGCGAGGCAGTCATTTGAGAAACCAAGGCTGTTGAGTCTGCCGATAAGAATGTGGTGATTGACAGAGTAGAAAGCCTTGACCAGGTCGATGAATACGGCTGCACAGTAATGTCTCTTATTGATTAAGATATCGTTTAGGACCTTGAGCGTGGCTGAGGTGCACCCATGACCAGCTCTGAAACCAGATTGCATAGCGGAGAAGGTACGGTGGGATTCGAAATGGACAGTAATCTGTTTGTTAACTTGGCTTTCAAAGACCTTAGAAAGGCAGGGTAGGATAGATATACAGTGGGGAGAACACGTATTTGATACACTGCCGATTTTGCAGGTTTTCCTACTTACAAAGCATGTAGAGGTCTGTAATTTTTTATCATAGGTACACTTCAACTGAGAGACGGAATCTAAAACAAAAATCCAGAAAATCAAGTAATTTATTTTATTGCATGACATAAGAATTTAATCACCTACCAACCAGTAAGAATTCCGGTACTCACAGACCTGTTAGTTTTTCTTTAAGAAGCCCTCCTGTTCTCCACTCATTACCTGTATTAACTGCACCTGTTTGAACTCGTTACCTGTATAAAAGACACCTGTCCACACACTCAATCAAACAGACTCCAACTTCTCCACAATGGCCAAGACCAGAGAGCCTGTTTGAAGTTTGCCAATGACCATCTGGATGATCCAGAGGAGGAATAGGAGAAGGTCATGTGGTCTGATGAGACAAAAATAGAGCTTTTTGGTCTAATCTCCACTCGCCGTGTTTGGAGGAAGAAGAAGGATGAGTACAAGCATGGAGGTGGAAACCTCATTCTTTGGGATGCTTTTCTGCCAAGGGGACAGGACGACTGCACCGTATTGAGGGGAAGAAGGATGGGGCCATGTATCGCGAGATCTTGGCCAACAACCTCCTTCCCTCAGTAAGAGCATTGAAGATGCGTCGTGGCTGGGTCTTCCAGCATGACAACAACCCAAAACACACAACCAGGGCAACTAAGGAGTGGCTCCGTAAGAAGCATCTCAAGGTCCTGGAGTAGCCAGTCTCCAGACCTGAACCCAATAGAACATCTTTGGAGGGAGCTGAAAGTCCGTATTGCCCAGCGACAGCCCCGAAACCTGAAGGATCTGGAGGAGGTCTGTATGGAGGAGTGGGCCAAAATCCCTGCTGCAGTGTGTGCAAACCTGGTCAAGAACTACAGGAAACGTATGATCTCTGTAATTGCAAACAAAGGTGTCCCGTCCTGACCTTAGTTCCTTTTTTATGTCTCTATTTTTGGTTTGGCCAGGGCTTGAGTTGGGGTGGGCATTCTATGTTTTTGTTCTATGTTTGTATTTCTGGGTTTGGCCTGGTATGGTTGTGTGTCTTCACCTTACAGAACTGTTTCGCTTCATTCACTCTCTCTTTGTTGTTTTTTGGTTATTGCAGTGTTCAGTTTATTTATTAAAATGAACATGGACACTTACCATGCTGCGTTTTGGTCTGATCCTTCCTATTCCTCATCCGAGGAGGACAACGATCGTTACAAAAAGTTTCTGTACCAAATATTATTTCTGATGTATCAAATACTTATGTCATGCAATAAAATGCAAATGAATTACTTAAAAATCATACAATGTGATTTTCTGGATTTTTGTTTTAGATTCCATCTCTCACAGTTGAAGTGTACCTATGACAAAAATTACAGACCTCTACATGCTTTGTAAGTAGGAAAACCTGCAAAATCGGCAGTGTATCAAATACTTGTTCTCCCCACTGTAGGACTGTAGCAGTTTGGGTCTAGAGTGTCTCCTCCTTTGAAGACGGGGATAACTCCGGCAGCTTTCCAATCTTTGGGAATCTCAGACGATACGAAAGAGAGGTTGAACAGGCTAATAATAGGTGTTGCAACAATTTCGGCAGATGATTTTAGAAGAGAGGGTCCAGATTGTCTAGCCCAGCTGATTTGTAGGGGTCCAGATTTTGCAGCTCTTTCAGAACATCAGCTATCTGGATTTGGTTGAAGAAGAAATGGGGGAGGCTTGGGCGAGTTTCTGTGGGTGTTGCAGGGCTGTTGACCGGGGTAGTGGTAGCCAGGTGGAAAGCATGGCCAGCTGTAGAAAAATGCTTAATGAAATTCTCAATTATAGTGGATTTATCAGTGGTGACAGTGTTTCCTAGCCTCAGTGCGGTGGGCAGCTGGGAGGAGGTGCTCTTATTCTCCATGGACTTTACAGTGTCCCAGAACTCTTTTGAGTTTGTGCTACAGGATGCAAATGTCTGCTTGAAAAAGCTAGCCTTCGCTTTCCTAACTGCCTGTATGTATTGGTTCCTATCTTCCCTGAAAAGTTGCATCTCACGGGGGCTATTGGATGCTAATGCAGAACGCCACAGGATGTTTTTTTAATAGTACCAAAAGCCTACCCTGACTTGCATTCGCAATTGAAAGTGAAAGTTTAAAAAAATACAATAAATATAGTTCCCTCGCTCTCGCTTCTCCTTAATTTTGGAAGAAATTAATTTGTTCAAAACTGTTCAGCTATTGTCTTTCTCTCTTTGAGTCAACTTCTCACCACATTTTACGTACTGCAGTGCTAGCTAGCTGTAGTTTATGCTTTCAGTACTGGATTCATTCTCTGATTCTGTGATTTGATGGACAACATGTCAGTTAATGCTGCAGGAGCTCTGATAAGTTGGAGGACGTCCTCCCGCAGTTGTCATAATTACTGTGTAAGTCTATGGAAGTGGGTGAGAACAGTGGTGAGAGCATAGTGAGAACTAGGTTTTGTATTCAAGGTAGCTGTCCTCCAGCTACACCATGGTGTTACCCTACAGAGTGCTGCTGAGGCTACTGTAGACCTTCATTGCAAAACAGTGTGTTTTAATAAATTATTTGGTGCCATGTGAAAATATTTAGTATATCTAAAAAGGATGCATTTTTTATGTTTTACTATTTACATTTTTATGAAATTCACTGAGGAGGATGGTCCTCCCCTACCTCCTCCGAGGTGCCTCCACTGATTGACGATTGACATCCTAAAAAGTGAATCTAGAAAGAGAAGGCCAAAAAAACAACAAATTATTTAAATTAAACAGCAGTTGTTTACCCCCAAAGCCTTTATTTCATTTTTTTACCCCTTTTTTCTCCCCGATTTCATGGTAGTTACAGTCTTGCCCCACAGCTGCAACTCCTGTATGGACTTGGGAGAGACGAAGGTCGAGAGCGGTGCGTCCTCTGAAACACGTCCCAGCGAAGCCGCACTGTTTCTTGTCACAATGCCCGCTTAACCCAGTATCCAGCTGCGCCAATGTGTCGGAGGAAACACCAAACACCTGGTGACCGTGTCAGTGTCAGTGTGCATGCACCCGGCCTGCCACAGCACGATGGGACAAGGATATCCCGGTCGGCCTAACCCTCCCCTAACCTGGACGACGCTGGGCCAATTATGCACCGCCCCATGGGTCTCAAGGTTGTGGCCGGCTGCGACATAGCCAGGACTGAACCAGGATCTCTAGTGGCACAGCTATCACTGCAATGCAGTGCCTTAGACCACCGCGCCACTCGGGAGGCCCCCTCAAAGTCTTCTAAAATGGGTTTGTCCCTGATGTCAGTTGAAAACTGGGGGTCCCTGCTGTGATTGACATTTGGAAAGGGGCAAGTCCAGATGGAGAGGTGTGAATCTGTGAGAACTGCTCTCTCAGAGAAGGCGGATGAAGGAATTACTCCTTCAACTGCTGAGTCACAGAGAGCTCTGGATTGTATTGAGACAGCAGCTGATATGTCTCAACACACACTCACATACATGACTCCTACATGATACGAGTGTCAGACATTGCTCCATGGTAAAATAATTCATAACTGGAGTGTGACAATCTTTTTTAAATCATGATATTGATGCACCACTATTGGTGGCCTTGATTTAGCGCTCTTGTGTTTTTGGGATAGACTTATGATTCCTGTTTATTTGGGATACTTCTTGAGTGTGTCTTCCAAAGAGCCGTCATTGTAAATAAGAATTTGTTCTTAACTGACTTGCCTAGTTAAATAAAGGTAAACATTTTTTTTTTACAAATTTGCCTGCAGCTGTCAAAAAGACAAGTGGGTAAAAGAATTCTACTTGGGTGTCCGTAATTATTCATGGACATCCCTATCAACCGGCGGCTGATAAGATAGAGGCCTAATCAGGGAGAGAGAGTCTTAAGTCCCCCCTTTTGCATATGCAGAACTCTAAAATGTATTTGCTCAATTTGGGGGATTAAGGGCGAACAAGAGTCCTCTCTAACTTTTTCTTTCACTCTCCCCCTCTTCCTTGGTGTGAGCAACTGATGACCCAGGGATGCGTGATCCCCCTTGGGGATTAGTGCTCTAAGTCTATGGGTTATGGAACGCTGCCATCTGCCACCAGGCACATTCATATACTCAGCAGAGGTCGGCATCATTTGTTGATTTAAAGGGATAACTTAACTTTCCCAGGACAGTATGACCTCATCAGTCGCCTAGAAAGAACTACTGTCTGCACATGAGGCGCTGAACCAGAAGAATCAGGCAGAATTTTAAGTGCCACACTAAAATAAAAGCCACCTTTCCACAAAATGATGGATGTCCCTCTGGCAATACTGCGTCCTTTTTGTGACTGAAGGATCTTGTTGATGAGAGAAATAACAAGATTGCATAAGATGATGAAACATATAGGATGTCACAGCACCAGTGACAATCGTTCATTGTTGTAGCAGGCCTACAATTCATCAGTGATTGATGTTGGTCATGTGTTTGTGAATGCACCCTCAAACTGATATAAGAGTCCCAGTGTTCCATCACATCTCCTTATTGAAACTTAAACAAGCGTTGCCTGGGTTGAAATAGCTATAAAACTAAATTTAAAAGCTAGAGAACCCTTAATTCACTCAGTGGACACCTGTGCGTCAGGCCTTTGTCCACCAACCAGCTGGCTTTGGCCAAAGTGTGAGAAAAAAGAGATAGACTCATTTGAATGCAAAAGCTCTTAGACACCATAAAGCCATACTTGGGAGAGAAAATAACACACAAAAAGCTGTCCAAGTCCTTGAGAATGCCACAAGGTATTCTTGTCTGGGTTGAAGTATGGGAGCAAATCCTTACATATCAGTATGGTTGGGTGACCCCGTGGGTAGTCAATGGGCAAGTTGATGGAGACATCATTTTATTACAGCCTTATTCAGTATAGGACACTCAAACCTTTATGAATTTGATTTAAACATTATTGTTCCCAAGAGCTTAAAGTCAACATTTGTCTCAACATTCAATACATTGTCAAGAGCCAGCACACACACATGTTCAAGAACCCATCTGGTGTTTGGGGGACCGGAAGCAGGAATTATTTGTCCTGTCCACTTTTGGTGCCAGTGGTTTGTTGCTCTTTTTAAGGCGACGTGGCGTGCGAGAAGGATCTTGGAGGGGATTAAAAAGTGACAGGCTTGAGTGTCCTACTATCAGACTGAGCTCATGCAAGGAATTTGGTGGCTTAGGGGCTCAGATACCATCTTTCCACTACTGCACTATTTGCTCTTGCTTGGCGTCACTGTTTAGCTTACATGTGCCGAAGGACAACTACATGCTCAATTGGTGTCAACACCATTTGTGGTAGATGTGTTGTGAATGGGTTAATACTGAGCTAATGTGGACTCTCTTTTTTGGAAGAGTATGGAGGAACGTTCTTTAATAAGTTTGTTTTTTGCACCTCTTATTCAACTGGCTGAGTCTGTTGAATACGATTCCTGTGAATTGCTGTGAAAAGTAGCAGGTCAGATGTTTGCCCACCTCTGCTGATAGTCAAGGGCCTATTCAGACTGACAAGAGTTGTAGGAGAGTCTGAGGAGAGGTGCCGCAAAGGGATTTCTACTTTTCCTTGCCTTACAGTGGCTTGAGAAAGTTTTCACCCCCCTTGGCATTTTTCCTATTTTGTTGCCTTACAACCTGGAAATATAATCGATTTTTTCGGGGGGTTGCACATTTGATTTACACAACATGCCTACCACTTTGAAGATGCAAAATATTTGTTACTGTGAAACAAACAAAAAATAAGACAAAAAACAAAAAACTTGAGCATGTATTCTTCAAGGCAAAACTGCTCCAGCTCCTTCAAGTTGGATGGGTTCTGCTGGTGAACAGCACTCTTTAAGTCATACCACAGATTCTCAATTGGCCATTCCAAGACATTTTAAAGGTTTCCTCTTAAACCACTCAAGTGTTGCTTTAGCAGTCCTGCTGGATGGTGAACCTCTGTCCCAGTCTCAAATCTCTGGAAGACTGAAACAGGTTTCCCTCAAGAATGTCCCTGTATTTAACGCCATCCATCATTCCTTCAATTCTAACCAGTTTCCCAGTCCCTGCCTATGAAAAACATCCCCACAGCATGATGCTGCCACCACCATGCTTCACTGTGGGGATGGTATTCTCGGGATGATGAGAGGTGTGTTTGCGTCAGACATAGCGCTTTCCTTAATGGCCAAAAAGCTACATTTTAGTCTCATCTGACCAGAGTACCTTCTTCCATATGTTTGGGGAGTCTCCCTCATGCCTTTAGTTAAAAAGTGGGAAGGTGAACGGAAAGGCTCTGGAGCAACGAACCGCCCTTGCTGTCTCTGCCTGGCCGGTTCCCCTCTTTCCACAGGGATTCTCTGCCTCTAACCCTATTACAGGGGCTGATTCACTGGCTTACTGGGGCTCTCTCATGCCGTCCCTGGAAGGGGTGCGTCACCTGAGTGGGTTGATTCACTGATGTGGTCATCCTGTCTGGGTTGGCACCCCCCCTTGGGTTGTGCCATGGCAGAGATCTTTGTGGGCTATACTCAGCCTTGTCTCAGGATGGTAAGTTGGTGGTTGAAGATATCCCTCTAGTGGTGTGGGGGCTGTGCTTTGGCAAAGTGGGTGGGGTTATATCCTTCCTGTTTGGCCCTGTCCGGGGGTGTCCTCGGATGGGGCCACAGTGTCTCCTGACCCCTCCTGTCTCAGCCTCCAGTATTTATGCTGCCGTAGTTTATGTGTCAGTGGGGCTAGTGTCAGTTTGTTATATCTGGAGTACTTCTCCTGTCCTATTCGGTGTCCTGTGTGAATCTAAGTGTGCGTTCTCTAATTCTCTCCTTCTCTCTTTCTTTCTCTCTCTCGGAGGACCTGAGCCCTAGGACCATGCCCCAGGACTACCTGACATGATGACTCCTTGCTGTCCCCAGTCCACCTGATCGTGCTGCTGCTCCAGTTTCAACTGTTCTGCCTTATTATTATTCGACCATGCTGGTCATTTATGAACATTTGAACATCTTGGCCATAATCTCCACCCGGCACAGCCAGAAGAGGACTGGCCACCCCACATAGCCTGGTTCCTCTCTAGGTTTCTTCCTAGGTTTTGGCCTTTCTAGGGAGTTTTTCCTAGCCACCGTGCTTCTACACCTGCATTGCTTGCTGTTTGGGGTTTTAGGCTGGGTTTCTGTACAGCACTTTGAGATATCAGCTGATGTACGAAGGGCTATATAAATACATTTGATTTGATTTGATTTAAACACCAAACGTGTTTGTTTATTTTTTTCTTTTAGCAATGGCTTTTTTCCGGCCACTCTTCCGTAAAGCCCAGCTCTATGGAGTATACGGCTTAAAGTGGTCCAATGGACAGATACTCCAATCGCAGTCATGGGTGAACAGGGAGTACAGGAGGGGGCTGAGCATGCACCCTTGTGGGGCCCCAGTGTTGAGGATCAGCAAAGTGGAGATGTTGCTTCCTATCTTCACCAACTGGGGGCGGCCCGTCAGGAAGTCTAGGACCCAATTGCCCAGTGTTGAGACCCAGGGCCTCAAGCTTAATGATGAGCTTGGAGGGTACTATGGTGTTGAATGCTGAGCTATAGTCAATGAACAGCATTCTTTCATAGATATTCCTCTTGTCCAGATGGGAAAGGGCAGTGTCCAGTGTGATGGCGATTGCATCGTCTGTGGACCTATTGGGGCGGAAAGCAAATTGAAGTGGGTCTAGAGTGACAGGTAAAGTGATATGATCCTTGTCTAGTCTCTCAAAGAACTTCATGATGACAGAAGTGAGTGCTACGGAGAGATAGTCATTTAGTTCAGTTACCTTTACTTCTTGGGTACAGGAACAATGGTGGCCATCTTGAAGCATGTGGGGATAGCAGACTGGGATAGGGAGAGATTGAATATGTCCATAAACACACCAGCCAGCTGGTCTGCGCATGCTCTGAGTACGAGGCTAGGGATGCCGTCTGGGCCGGCAGCCCTGTGAGGGTTACACGTTTAAATGTCTTACTCAGGTTGTCCACGGAGAAGGAGAGCCCACAGTCCTTGGTAGCGGGCCTCGTCGGTGGTACTGTATTATCCTCAAAGTGGGAAAAGAAGGTTCAACATTGCACACCGTTCTTTCATAATCAATGCACCACAGGCTTCATTTAATCAATATCATACAAATTATTACATGAAACAAATGCAAATTGTGACTTAAAATGTTGTTCATTCACTGGGGAGTTGACCCTGTTTGCCTTTGCATTGAAATGACTGTGCTCTGAGATTTCTTTATTTCTTTTTTATTAAAGCTACGTCGAAAATGTCAGACTTTAACAGGCTATAACTGGGATTGTAGGTAAAAACTCAGTAAAACAAGACTCAAATAGAGGCCTGAGAATAAACAGAGGCCTAAGAATAAAGTCTACTGGTCCTTAAAATAAGGGAGTGTGGGGAGGGGCTGGAAAACAATCAAATGATGTCCTTTTGCTCTCTTCCACCCGGGTTTTGTAGTTATTTTTGTTTTCTCACCCCTGTTGTTTGTGGAGAGGGCCAGTCTGCTCAATGGGGTTTGCTGTTGGAGAACAAACAGATGCGGGCTGTGGGAACCCCACTGCTGATCCATCTAAATCAATTACAGCCTCTGGGAACACCAGTCTCCAGAGGGAAATATAATAACTGCCATCCACCTTTCCCTGCTCCATTCACAGTGTCTTTTCACACTGTCACTGGGCTCATTTATTCAATTAGTGTTTGAAACGCCTGCCCAAGTCTTTGTCTTTGTATGGACAAGGGATTGTTTTTTCGGTTTCTCCATCTCTCTCTCTCTCTCGCTCTCTCTCTCTCTCTCTCTCTCTCTCTCAAAAATCAAATAAACTCAAATAAAATTGTATTCGTCACATTCGAATACAACCTTACTGTGAAATGGTAAGAAATGATTTACTAAATAAATAAAAAGTAACACAGTAAAATAACAATACTGAGGCTATATACAGGGTGTACCGGTACTGAGTCAATGTGCGGGGGTGCAGGTTACTAAAGGTAATTTGTACATGTAGGCAGGGGCAAAGTGACTATGCATAGATAATAGACAGCATGTAGCAGCAGCGGCTCTCTCTCTCGCACACACTCACACAAATCCATGAGCATGCACACACAAACTGAACTGTTCATTTTGTTTTGTCTTTAATTTAAAGAACTTCCCCAGCACTTAAGTGGGGCTCCTTCTGATGAGTTATTAATACTTTTTATTTTTATTTGCGACAGGCTCAGGACACGGGCCAAACCCTCTATCCAGGATATCCTCTACCGGACTTGTTATACACAGAGGCTCTCCAGTGTTCCCTCAATAATTCTCTAGTCTCCACCCACACACCATGCCTTCATATCATGTTTAGAACTGTCATCAAGTTCAGAACGGTTAAACATGTTTTGCACATCAGTTTTCAAGATAAAACATTCAAAATGCAGAAAGTGTCACAGTATCTGTATTTTGAAAGATCTATATCTTGAAAACTTGATTGCTGACATGAAAAACATTTTGGGACTGTTTCAACAGTGAACTAATGAAACAAATACTAAAAGACACTTTTCCTTTCAGGACTGAGTTCTTGGTAATGTTAACTTCTCATGGAAGAGTGGGGATAATCTGATTCATTTTCTTCTTTCAGGGCTTTTGGTGTAAAGGAGAGTGGGGTAAGTTGAGACTTTTTTTAACGTTCAGCATCAATCCGTCAAGGGAACAATAATATTCTTTCTAACAAAGATACCATTTACATATATTTCAGGATGTTGTGTATTCCTGGAAATAATCGGAATTCATGTAAATATTAAGATTTTGTATGTGCCCTCATATCCTCAAAAAGTTATACAGTTGCAGCATTAAGGGCATCTTGACTGGCTGCATAACTGCTTGGCATGGCAACTGCACCTCCCTCGATCGCATGGTGCTACAGAGGGTGGTACGGACATCCCAGTACATCACTGGGGCTGCACTCCGTGCCATCCAGGACCTCTATATCAGGTGGTGTGAAATAAAGGACCGGAAAATTGTTAAAAACTCCATCCACCCAAGCCATAGACTGTTCTCTTCGCTTCTGCACGGCAAGTGGTACCAGAGCTAGCTACGTCTGACACCAACAGGCTCCTGAACAGTTTCTATCCCTAAGCCTTAAGACTGCTAAATAGATCAAATGGATACATCGACTATCTGCATTGACCCTTCTATTACATTTTTTGGGTTTTGCACTGATTGCACACTCACTCACTCACACACACTCACTCAACACACAAACACGCACGCACGCACACACACACACACTTAATTTGCTCACACACACACATTCATACTGACTCTACGTATGGTACACGCACACACACACACACTCACATACAATCATCATATACGCTGCTGCTACTCTGTTTACCATATATCCCGATTCTATGTCACCTTACCGCTAAACATGTCTAACCCTACCACTCCAGTATCCCTGCACATTGTAAATATGACGCTGGAAAACTGACCCTGGAACTAACCCTGTACGTGTATATACTGAAAGAGAAAATAGAAACGCAACATGTAAAGTGTTGGTCCCATGTTTAATGAGCTGAAACAAAAGATCCCAGAAATGTTCCACAAGCACAAAAAGCTTATTCCTCTCAAGGATCATCTGAGACCAGCCACCGGACAGCTGATGAAACTGAGGAGCATTTCTGTCTGTACAAAAGCACTTTTATGGGGAAATACTAATTAGGATTGGCTGGGCCTGGCTCCTCAGTGGGTTGGCCTGGCTCCCAAGTGGGGTGGGCCTATACCCTCCCAGGCCCAGCCGTGGCTGCACCCTTGCTCAGTCATGTGAAATCCATAGATTAGGGCCTAATGAATGGATTTCAATTGAATGATTTTCTGATATGAACTGTAACTCCAGTAAAATCAGTGAAATTGTTGTGTTGCGTTTATATTTTTGTTCAGTAAAGCTTACTTTCTCTTGTTCTTCATATTTCAATTTCTTTTGTGTTTTTGTTTTATTTTTGTTCTAAGTAAGACTTTTTATAAATATTTTATAGTACTACTGATATTGATTAATGCATTCTTGCTAAGAGCAAGCAAGAAAGGCATTTCACTGTACTTGTTTGTGTGACAATAAAAACTTTTGCTATTATTGTTAATCACTCCCTGTTCAGTTACTTTTACCACTGCACTAACTTGCTATGGTGAAACACCTTCTGACGAAATGTCATCTAGATTCTTTAGCATCTCTAACCTTCCATTCTTAAGTCAAATTCTGGAGAAATGGTTTTTTAAACAGCTAAATGATTTAAGTGGCAACTGTATAAAAAAAACACAGATGCCTAGAAGCTATCTGTCCTTGTGTTCTTGGATTTATGTGCTGCATTTGACACTGTTGACTACGATGTCCTTCTAGACAGACTGGAGAGGTGGATTGGCTTCTCCGGGCCAGTTCTAAATTGGTTTAGGACCTATTTAACCAATCTATTTTTTTGTCACCCTTGGTGAACATAACTCAAAGAAAATTGATATGACGTGGCTTTCCACAAGGTTTGATTTTGGGTCCATTACTGTTCAGTTTATATATGTTACCCCTTGGCAGCATTATCAGAAAGCACAGGTTTGATTTTCCCTGCTACACAGACGACACACAACTTTACATCTCTGTGTCACCAAAGGATTTTAGCTCCACTGATAAATTATTAGACTGTATTGATGATTTAAATACTTGGATGTCTCACAACTTCCTCCAGCTAAATCAAGATAAGACTGAGGTACTTATTGCTGGAGCCAAAGCGCAGAGAGAGAACCGCACATTTTAATTCATGGGCTATAAAGATAAAACACAAGGTAGAAAACCTAGCTGTCATTTTAGATTATTATGTCAGCGTTTGGGTGCAGAGTGAAAGCGGAGTCAGGCGCAGGACACAGGTATGTAGTAATCCAACTAAGTTTACTCAAAGAATAAAGCAAAATTCCAAAATGGATCATACAACAAAACTCTAACACAAGCACAACCACTAACGACATAAACAATCATGGACAGAACAGAAATGTATGTCCAGATGGTTAAATAGGGAATGTAATGAGGGAATGTAAAACAGGTGTGTGTGTAATCAGACAAAACAAAACTAAACAGAAAAATGGATCGGTAGTGACTAGAAAGCCGGTGACGTCGACCGCCGAACACCACCCGAACAAGGAGAAGGGCCGACTTCGGCGGAAGTCGTGACATATTAACTCAGTTTCAAAACACACATTAGGAATTTGACCAAAATAGCTTTTTACCACCTGAGGAACATTGTCAAGGTGGGCTGCTTCTCTCTAAGGCTAATACAGAGAGACTCATCCATGATTTTATTATAAGCAGGCTTGACTACTGTAATGCTCTCCTGTCTGGTCTACCCAAGAAGACCATTGGTCAACTGCAAAACATACGGAATGCTGCAGCACTAGTACTGACGAAGACCAGATTGAGAGCACACGTTTCACCGGTTTTAAAGTGTCTGCACTAGCTGCCTGTGAGTTTTAGAATAAATTGTAAGATTCTTCTATTGGTTTTGAAATCAATCCACAATTGTGCTCCCCAACACATGTCAGACATGCTTTTTAATTGTGTACCCAGTAGGTCCCTCAGGTACTCTGGCACTGGCCTTTTAACTACCCCAAAGCCTAGGACCAAGAGGCATGGAGAAGCAGCCTTTAGTTATTATGCCCGCAGCCTCTGGAATAGCCTGAGGCTGAGGTCATAGTATTGTACAGTCTACTACTGTTCTTAGTTTATTAGGAGATTTTACTCAGCTTTGCAACAAACCACACATATTTACTACAGTACCTCACAGGCACCATTCTAGTAATCCCACTCGCTCACCATGATTGTTTCAAAGTATAGACTCTGGTTACAATGGTTCAGGTAGACCTGTAGGCTCCCATACATGCCATGCTGCGGCAGACAGACTGATTGGAGACAGCTTTTTGTGGCATTCCTCCAAAGCTTCAGGAAGCCCATTGTTGTTGTGGGATGGTAAAGGACTTAGTGGGTCCATATTACAGGTCCACAGTTTAATCAAACTCCAAAGTAGAACCACCTTTGATCTGCACACCTCCTCTCGAGTCTCTGTCCTCCACACACACAAACATTCCACGTGCACACGTGCACACGCACGCACGCACGCACGCACGCACGCACGCACGCACGCACGCACGCACGCACGCACGCACACACACACACACACACACACACACACACACACACACACACACACACACACACACACACACACACACACCATTGCTCCTCCCTACTTATCACACTGCATCTGTACATGGGCGCTTTCTATTCATCATCCCTGTTTTGACACTTGGGCTCATTAAAGAGGCACAGGAGATAGCAGTGGGGGTAGAGGGAGGAGGAGGTTAGGGGGAGAGGTAACACCCCGGTGGCGTGAGGCTGGAGCTCAGCCCTGTCTGCTCTAACGGCACCTCTCACCCACATGCTGGCTGTTATCAGGGCTCTTCTACACTTAGGGACAGGGGAGTGTTACTGTTGACAGGGCCCAGTTACCTTCTCTCAGCAACTGCACAAGTAGAGCCATGCTGCAACATGGCCCGTCGCCATTCTCTGTGCTGCTGACTTACTCATTCCTGTTCGCTAAAATAAAAGATCTTTGCGAGTTTTATCATGAAGTGTAATGTTTTGATTGTTTGGACATAAGATCATCATCATTCTTCAGACTACTGCAGTCAACAAGGTGTCATATAATATACCAATATTGCATCTCTCTCTCTCTCTTTCTCTCTCTCCCCCGCCTCTCTCTCTTCCCCCTTCGCCACTCCCTCTCTCTCTGCTCATTGCAATACAGTGAAATTGAATTACCAATTTCAATGCTTTCTCTACCCTGCTAGCTGGATGGCTTTTCCCACAGACAGTTCCAAAGGGAAGGACAGGGGGGCAAAATGTACACGGAGACAACAGCTTGTGGGAAAGAGATATAATTAAATCAGATCCCCAATGCAGCTTCTCTTTTCATGAAACAAATCAACAGAATTCTAAATAGTTCATGCATTAATGAAAAACTAAAGAAACAGATGTACACTTTATTAAGTTAGAATGTTGTATTTTGTGGTAGAATGCTGGGTCACTAACAACCAAAGTATGCACTCAAGAAATTAAACCAAAGCTCAAAGAGAACTGGGAAAATCTGCTGATTGCATAAGCAAAAATGAAATGACTTAATGGAATGACATGTTTAGTGGATAATGACATATGTTTTAATTGATTTACCAAAAAAAATTATAGCACATTAATGTTCCAGCATGTGTAAAACTTGACAAATGAGAATTGTCATCACATATTTCAGATGACACAATTGATTTTCTGTATTTTGAGAAATGCAATACACCAAGACCCTGTATTTAAACAGCCTAGCCTCCCTCCCTGTTGGAAAGATTTCCACTTTACATCCTTGCCATTATGAGTGTAATGAGCCCAAAGACAGTGAACCAGAGCCCTGTGAAACACACAGGGCTTCATTAGGAGTGAGAGTGTGAGACTGATCTGTCCCTCTCTCTCCTCAGAATCAGTTGCAACTGTGTTATCATACGTAGCTCATCATAAGCCTAACATCCCCAGCACTTAACCTCCCTTGAACAGAATGAATGACAAAGGTATCAGTAATAGGAAAAGGTGGGGGGACATGGAGCAGGATGCAGAGTTTCTAAAAACAGCACTCAATCAAGTGATCAGAGATAGGTGCGTGGCTCCAGCTTCCCTTGACAAACCTCAGGGTGGCTACTGAGACACACAGACACTCCCTTTAACTTTGACAGGATGAGATACACTATCATTGACATTTTATCTAGTCAAGGATACTGGTGAATGATAATGTCACACGTTTGGAAATAGACCATTGTCTGTACTGGAATGATGTAATGAATTTGTTTGAATCTCTTGGTCTTTGTCTCTCTTCAACTTGCAATCCTGTAGCAACTAGAACCATTTATAGATATCTATATACAGTACCAGTCAAAAGTTTGGGCACAACTACTCATTCAAGGTTTTTTTAAATATTTATACAATTTTCTACATTGTAGAATAATAATGATAACATCAACACTATGAAATAACATATTGAATCATGTAGTAACCAAAAAAGAGTTAAACAAATCAAAATATATTTTATGTTTGAGATTCTTCAAAGTAGCCACCCTTTGCTTTGATAACAGCTTTGCACACTCTTGGCATTCTCTAAACCAGCTTCATGAGGAATGCTTTTCCAACAGTCTTGAAGGAGTTCCCACATATGGTGAGCACTTGTTGGCTGCTTTTCCTTCACTCTGCGGTCCAACTCATCCCAAACAATCTCAATTGGGTTGAGGTCAGGTGATTGTGGAGGTCAGGTCATCTGATGCAGCACTCCATCACTCTCCATCTTGGCCAAATAGCCCTTACACAGCCTGAAGGTTTGTTGGGTCATTGTCCTGTTGGAAAACAAATGATATTCCCTAAGCACAAACCAGAAGGGATGGCGTATCGCTGCAGAATGCTGTGGTAGCCATACTGGTTAAGTGTGTCTTGAATTCTAAATAAATCACTGACAGTGTCACCAGCAAGCATCCCCACACCATCACACCTCCTCCTCCATACTTCATGGTGGGAACCACATATGCAGAGATCATCGGTTGGAACCAAAAATGTCAAATTTGGACTCATCAGATGAAAGGACAGATTTCCACCAGTCTAATGTCCATTGCTTGTGTTTCTTGGCCCCAGCAAGTCTCTTCATATTATTGGTGTCCTTTAGTAGTAGTTTCTTTGCAGAAATTCGACCATGAAGGCCTGATTCACGCAGTCTCCTCTCAACAGTTGATGTTGAGATGTGTCTGTTACTTGAACTATGTGAAGCATTTATTTGGGCTGCAATTTCTGAGACTGGTAACTTGGAGGGAGGTAGCTTAGTGGTTGGGCCAGTAACCAAAAGGTTGCTAGAATGAATCCCGGAACTAACAAGGTAAAAATATGTAATTCTGCTTCTGAACAATGCAGGTATCCCACTGTTCCTAGGCTGTCATTGTAAATAAGAATTTGTTCTTAACTGACTTGCCTAGTTAAATAGAGGGTTAAAAAAAAAATCTCTAATGAACTTATCCTCTGCAGCAGAGGCAACTCTTGGTCTTCCTTTCCTGTGGCGGTCCTCATGAGAGACCGTTTTATCATAGTGCTTGATGGTTTTTGCGACTGCACTTGAAGAAACTTGAAAGTTCGTGAAATGTTCCGGATTGAATGACCTTCATGTCTTAAAGTAATGATGGACTGTTGTTCCTCTTCGCTTATTTGAGCATGTTCTTATCATAATATGGGCATGGTCATTTACCAAGTAGGGCTATCTTCTGTAAACCACAAATGCCACATTAAACTTTTGACAAGGTTAATTGAAATGCATTCCAGGTGACTTCCTTATGAAGCTGGTTGAGATAATGCCAAGAGTGTGCAAAGCTATCATCAAGGCAAAGGGGGGCTACTTTGAAGAATCTCAAATAAAAAATATATTTTGATATGTTTAACACTTTTTTGGTTACTTCATTATTCCAAATGTGTTATTTCATAGTATTGATGTCTTCATTATTATTCTACAATGTAGAAAATAGTCCAAATAAATAAAAACCCTTGAATGAGTAGGTTTGTCCAAACTTTTAACTGGTATTCTACATGGCTGTCATATACACTATGCAATAGTAATCTAAATAAAGAAAGGATTGCTTATAAACCGACAGGTGTGCTCTTCTGACAGCCCTCTTCTTGGAGAACCCTCTACTAAACCACTTCATTGGTAATCTGGGTCAAAAACCTGAATCGTGTTGTTCCCTACTTGGTAAAGCACAAGTTAAAATATAAACACCATGGCCTTAAAGATGGAATCTGCATTAAGGGAACCAGTGCCACTGTTCTACCTAGTCCCTCTGTTATTATTTTGTTGACGAAATGGTGTTGAGGAGAGTACAAACGGAAGTGAGCAGCGTGGTAAAGAATATTAAAATGGTGTCCGAGGGAGAAAAAAAACAGTTTGTTGTTTGCAGTAACTGCTTTGTTGTTGTAATATCCCAAACGGACATGGCAGTTCCACAACTAAGGATTCCAAACAATGGATGTCGAAGTCACTGTATGCGTTACCTTGTGTCCCTCCCTACTTCCAGGTGTCCCTCTGTCTGTGTTGTTTCTGCCTGGATCTTTCCCAGGCCTCTGTGAAGTGGCTGCCCAGCAGGCCTTTGGCACTTGGGGATGGTCCAAGGTGAGAATGGGGGTTATTCACACCTTCCTGGCAGCAGGGGTTTCTCCTCCACAGTGGTTAACGATGTGGCAGCCAGCTCCTGAGTTCCTCCTCATTGACCCTCCAATTTACTCACACACGCACGCGCACACACACACACACACACACACACACACACACACACACACACACACACACACACACACACACACACACACACACACACACACACACACACACACACACACACACACACACACACACACACACACACACACACACACACACACACACACACACACACACTTCCCTTTGGGTCTATTATGGTCGGTCTGCTTCATTAGAACATGTATTACAATCACCTAGAATACAACAAGCAGAGCTTGGGCTCCTCCCTCTAAAAGGTATATTAGGGAGTTCCTGGTAGGATGCTGTTTGACAAGACCCTGTCAACGGGAAGCTCGTCTTCTTATCAAAGAAACAGGCTGATGGCATGTACCTGCCTATTAGGAGGGATTCCTGTTTACTGCTCAATTACCCAGATCATCTGAAGGACAGCATCTGTCCTCAGGATGCTGTGGTAGTTTAGGATGGGATGAGTAGGTGCCCTTTACTGCTACAGTAGCAGTGGTGATTTAGATAACTCAACTCAGACCCCACTATTTAAACAGTGGCATTTTAAGGTCCTTCCATTACAGAATCCTCACACCATAGAGTTTGTGTGGAATTCCTCCTTGTTCTGCATTGGTCTACTAGTACAAAACAGTTTATTCTCTTTAGGGACAAATATCACGAGGTGACATTGATTTCTTTGTGACTAACTGTCTAGATGAGAAACTAAATAAACGAGTAAGCCCGCTTTTGAAGTGGTAAGTATTAGCAGCATACCATGGTTACCGTATAGTGTAATATATTACTAGGCCTATGTCGCTTGGTTTCCTGTGGAAAGATACATCTGGATCAAAATTGGAGGTTCTCATTAGCACAACTATAGGAGGACAGGATGGCACCATGGCCGACTCCAAGCACTTCCACTGACTCTCACCTAACAGTAGCCAAGGAGGCCACGTCCCTTTAAGATGTAAGATCAAGGCAACACCTCTATTCAGAAAAGCTGTCTTAGCTTGGAGTCTGACAATGTGGAACATGGACAGTGCTTAAAGCAGCATCAAAGCCTTTTATTGCCACAGAGGCAGGATCAAAGGGTCTGCTCTGTCGAAGAGCGGCCGTCACTTCCCCATTATTTATCATAAGGAACCCATGGGAGGGAAAAAACACCTGAGTGACTCTCCTCATGCTGATCCTTCTCAGCTCAGGTCATGGAAGAGAGGACCCTGGCCCTTGGTGACCCCTGTGCCTCCCTCTTAACCCAGGGCTTCAAGCATGTGATTGACATCGGGTCAGAGGAAGTGCATGGCATCTCCTCTCCAGGTGCCATTTGGGTGGAAATAGTTAGTCCATTTATAACCCGGTGTTACTGAGTGTGGGGCCGGCTGGCAGGGGCAGAAGTTTCCATGAAAAAAACCCAGGAGAAGAGAAAGAGAGAGAGAGAGGTTGATACTGGGTAACCTAGCCGTGTTTGTTGGACCTGTTCAGTTCAATGGCTTTTAAATGTACATGTAATTGGCTCTTTGTGGCATGACTGCTGTTAGGCCCAGGAGAGGGTGACTCCTTGCCTAACTACAAAGCCATATGCTACTGGGAGTCAGTCTCGCAGCTCCTCAGTCACTGGCCCTGCTAAAGACTTGCTAAATGATCACAGGGCTCATTGGATCCGCAACGCAGCTTAGAATGTTCCAGGTGTCATCTTCGAGCCAACAGCAGTATGTCCGTTTCTCTCACATTATCCAGAAAACATAATCATAGATAATGATTGCCAAAGGAAAGGGCCACCAATTCACATTTCCAATAGCATAAATCTTTGACAGATGAAAGTACCTTGATTTGTATCATTCCGCCTGTGTCATTAATAATAATTAGGGGATCACGGTGAGAAAGAGGCAACAGTCCAAATCCTTGGTGAAATCTTCCTAAAGGGGAGAGAATGGCTCCAGTGTTCTATTGACTACATAGCCTACTATCATCCTCACTGCACCATCTTTCTGGTGGCAAAATTTTACAGAATACAGTAGCTGTAAAGAGAAAGAGAAGGGACATTTAAGTGTAAGAATCTAAGCCACACTGGCCTTCTGTGACTGGGAGAAAGCAGCCGGCTGCAAGCCTGCCGTCCTCCCCCGGCTGGCAGAATGCTGCCACAGTGACCCCTAATCCACAGCGACCCCTGATTACTGCCTGAGCACAGAGAGAAAGGGTGGCTGGGCAGGCTGCTTGCCTCCAGCAAGGGCGAGCTTGAGTCAACACATTTGTGAAGGGATGCAATTTATAAACACTGACATCTAAATATAGTGGAGAGGAACGAGACTTTGCCCAAGCCTTCCTGTTAGGAGTAAAGTGATTTAAATGTTGCTGTGTTGGGACTGGGAGCAAAGCAGAGTGTTTCAGCTGAAAAGGCCAGAGGGAGAAGAGGGGACTTCATAATGAGAGGGTTGGTACTGGGCTAAGCACCATTTTGCCCTCTTTGTTACTTTTTATTGTCTTTTCTTGTCCTTTTGGTTGACTCAGTGTCTAGCATCAAAATACACTCAAGTATAATTTACAGAAGTCCCTCGAATGTGGGGGGAAAATAAGACTGGTTTGGATCAGTTTGCCACGAGAACCCTGAGGATTTTGGGGGTAAACCACAGCATAGAATCTGTGAGGTTTCTTTCTTTTGTTTTCCTAGGGGAGGCTCTATGGCTGTGACTGGACTCACAGTCTCCAGTAAATCACAACTCTGCTATACTTAATGCTTAGCTTGTCTGAGGACATGTGCAGGCAATTTTGGCAGAATATGAAAGACAGAGCTGTTTTTTTATGCAACAAAATGATTCCCCCAACAAGCAAAACGATACACACGCGCTTACAGCTACTTTACTGTACATTATGTGTCCTTCTGCCTGTTGCATCAACACAGTTTTTTTCTGAGTGATTAGTGATCTAGTTGATTATAATCAAAACGTCACTCATTGCTAATGTCAACCCCAATACATTTGTGCATTTATCAGATGTAACTAAATATTGTTTAAGATATGGCCATTACTTCTGTGTGCTAAGATTATGTGTGCTTCAGTTAGCACGGTTGTTGATCCAATCCAATGGTGAGATCTGGTGATGACGTTGGTAGAGAGCGAATCAAGCCATTGTTGTCACTATTTGACGATGCTGGCTCGAAATGAACAGATCCAGAGACCTGTTGAGGTTTTACTTGACTTCACATTCAGTGAAATACTGTGAACCTGGACTCCAAACCAGCAGTTGATGGCTAAATCAAATGTTAGTGGGGTGGGTGGATTGACATAGAGATCAGTGTTTACAGTATATAACTGGGCCTTCTATAGGCCCCAACACCCTTACTCCTCATTAATATGCAACCTAGGCACCTCCCTCTGTTAACCCTCAATATAGATCTAGACAAAAAGCCTGCCAGCGAGGGCAATGGTTGGTGACAGTCAGTGGCACATAAACCCAGATCCAACACAATGCTGTGGGAATGAGCTGTTAATATACTGTATGAGAGCACATCATGGGAATTGTAGCTACTTGCAATAGCACTGCCATAATAAATAAGAGTCACATGTTTAACACAGAGTCGAGGGCAGGGTTTATTCTCCGTAGAGAAGAAAGGCCTTCACACCGGCCACATTAATTGGCCTATTAGCAGTTCTAATAGAATGTGCCTCAGCACTTGCCCTTGGTGACTGGCTGTTTATAAAATCTGCATAGTTAATTAGATGATAACATTCTATTCCTGCTCAATATGAGTCTGAATCAGTGACCTAAGCAAAAAATATATATATTTTTTTAATACACTGCATATAGCCATTATTATTTTTCCCTAGGTCAGTGGGTCAATTAAAATTGAATAGAAACGTTTCATGTTTTTCTCCTCAATAAATAACACTCCCAAGTTACACTGATATTACATACTGCATAACTGACTCGTGGGAATGTGATAATGTTGTCATAAACATGATGACGTTGACATCAGCAAGTCATGACCGTTGATGTGACCTACAATTATGTCAAACTGTCATAATGCGGTAGAAGTCATATGAATGATAACCTATGGTAGGGATTATGATACAACAATCAAATAAAGCATCACTAACAGTTGACTCTACATAAGACAAAGCTACAGCAGGAGGTCAAAGTAAAAATATCAGTTTTTGTTGTTGGGAAAGTGCTGTATTCTAAAAACATCCTACAATCAGCAGGGATGGTTTGCCGGTCCCTTGAAGACCTGATAGAGATCTTCAGCAGCACAGGGTCAACAGCCAGAACGCACCACGTGAGACTGAGAAAGTCAGTCATGACCGTGCAGGCTAAAGGAAATCCACGCCTTCCCCTCTGTGCTTGGTCTCTCACATCTCTGACTTCCATGGCAGCAGCTCGCTCCATGTGGTACTTCCATCTCCCCTGCTCTGCCCTCTGGGGGGTGGGGGGGGCTCTCATGTGGTGCAGGGCCCTCTGCCGTGATTAGTTTGTACATTGTTTTTACAAACTCTGAACGAACCTCCTTTGGCAGCTACTGTTTTTATTGCCTTCCTCATCCTTGTCATTAAAAACGTTTTGACACGTGAAGCCCACTACCACTTCACATTCCGACATAATTGGCACACACCCATTCACAATTCAATTACATGGAAACTTTTTTTGTGTGTGTGTGTGTGCTGGTTGGTATGGGTACCATTATGTTAGTGTGGGGGTACAGAGAGGCCCTTTTGAGGCCCACAAAAATAAACAATTATTTCAGGTGTATATTTGTTCAGGCCCTCATGAACCTATAATAACATCCCCCAATTTAGAAGAATCTAAAAGTAGGGTTTAAAAACTGAAGATGTTGTAGCCTCTTGTTTTTCTGGCCTGTTGTTCCAGGTATTTCACGGAACCCTGTGGTGTTGAGCTACTGTAGTCAGTTGTGTGAGAATAGAGCTCATGCAGCAACAATGCAAGTTCTGTCCTTCCTCAAATCAAATCAAATTTTATTCCTTACACTCATCACACTACAGACCACAGCTGAAGGCAACTTTCTTCTTTGTATGTTGAATTACTTAATCTCCACCAGTATGTCATTTTATCTGTCACTGTTCCATTCAATTAGTCCACAGAATTTCAGCAAGTCACAGCTGCAACCCATAGCCATGTCCTTGTATTCATTCAGACAAGGTTACCCAAAGAGTTCGGTGCACTTTTGAGAACTTTCCCTGCTTTGTGACTGATACAGTAGTAAGTCACGCGTGGGGCTGACATATGGCCACCAGGCATGTGGAATGGAAGGTGGAGTAGGGGGTATAGGGGTTCCTTAAATCTTTTGACTGAAGTCAATACAGCATCAGTTAGATACAGTTGAGAGCAAAGTAGATGGCCAAACGGTGGCATAAGTCTTGAGGATTGGGTTTCAAGTGCTTTGACTTTCTCCCTGGTCCTTTGTTTTGGGGCGCTCTTTTCCTCTTTGTGTCTCAGGTTCACTGGAACGATGGCAGTTGAAAGAACAGAAATCAGACACGGCTTGGCTCAACGGCACACCAAACCAGAGTGTGCACTGAACAGCTCTCGCTCTATCTCTCTGGGAATGGCCTTCCTTTAGGATACATGCCTGAGCCCTATACCCGAGAGCCATACCTACATGAATATAACGGAAAACAAGAGTATAAGTGCTTTGAATGTGACTTTCCATTCGGGAGAGACTTAACATGTCTAAATATGACAAGATATTAAATCATATTAACAGCAGCATTATTTTGAAGATCTAAATGTAGATATTGAAAGCTCCTAATAACAGTTTGGTATTCAGACTAATTGTATTATGCACAAAATTGTTAGGTTGTTACTTTACAAAGACGCTTATTGTCTTCAAAACCCTTTCCACTGACAAACGTTGCTCGAGGTAACATGCAGTACCAAAGACATTCCTATGTATTAGAAACACCAAACTTGAGAATAAATGTTTGTAGGCAGGGCTATTTCACTGAATGGCTCCATCACCCTGGCAACAGGATCACTCCATCAGTTCAGCCAACAGATGGTGGGTGTGCAACAAGCAGCATATGTTCCAATAAGCACCGGCTATTACTACAGATGGAGGGTGGGAAGGAGGCTGGCACTGAAACATAACCTGACATTTCCTCCTCATTTGGTGCTGCATTGTTACATACCACAAAGCGAGATTAGCCCTACGAGGTGAATAGCACTGGAGAATCTGAAGGCAAATTACTGACGGTCCATTGCATTTTTAGACTGAACGTTAACCAAACTGGGTTTGACAACTGGCTGTATATTACTAGGCAGGACGAGAAATAGGAGGAATGGTTTGCTCATGCTGACATACTGTATGTATATGTATTTTTATATATTTACTTCCCCTTGCTGGGTTTTATAGCTCTGTAACAAGGGAGGGTTTCATGGTACAGAGGTATGATCTTAATTTGATCAACCTGTTGCAGGGAATTTAAAACTTGTTGTCGATCTGAGGTTTAAAAAGGCTTCTGAAGTTTGTTAATTTTGTCACGCCCTGGCCATAGAGAGGATTTTCTTCTTTATTTTGGTTAGGCCAGGGAGTGCCTAGGGTGGGCATTCTAGTTTCTTTATTTCTATGTTTTCTATTTCATTGTGTTTGGCCGGGTGTGGTTCTCAATCAGAGGCAGCTGTCTATCGTTGTCTCTGATTGAGAACCATACTTAGGTAGCCCTTTTTCCACCTGTCTTGGTGGGAAGTTGACATTGAGCTTCACGGTTTGTTTTGGTAGTGTTATTTGTTTGGCGTCATTTTGATTAATAAACGAAAATGTACGCTTACCACGCTGAACCTTAGTCCTCTCCTTTCAACAGCCGTGACAAATTTCCACTTTGTAATTTCAGACTTCATTATCCCTTTGGAAAAAATGTCCATTAATTCTAATACACATTTACTGTACTGCGGGATTATTTTCCTGCTGTAGCCAACTGGCTCAAATTAAGATCCTACATCCGTAGGGTGACTTTGTTCAAAGCAACAGGTTTGTTAAGAATGTCCTCTTTTAGTTCCTTCCTAGGACACGATTTAACCGACGTACATTGAATTCAATGGTGGTAGGGCATCCTTTTAAAGTGAGTTGTCACATTAACACCAACTAAACCATGCTTAGTGCTGTCAGGCAGACAATACAGAGCTATTAAAAGAGCTGTTTCAATGTCAATACTATTACTCAAGCGATTTCGTATTACAGTTCACACTTAACTGTCATCATATGAACAATTGGAGCCATCGGCAGTCCTTTTTGTTTTAAATAACGGCTCTAAATGGGCTTAGATTCCAAATACAACAAAAGAGAATACCGAAAGCTATGGGCTACAGTGTTGGCGAGGGCATGATACTGTTTACTCGACATGCACAAAGGCAGACTAGCACTCACACTCACCTCAACCCACTAAATATATGCCAACATCCAGCCAGCACACTACATGAACACTACGTGTTCTTTTTTTCTTCTCCATTGGTTTTTGACTTTGCGGAAGTCCATCCACAAATGCAGCATCAACAAATCTGGGACCGGTTCCAGACTTTTTAAAGAAAGGTGTCTATTTATTGTTCAGGCTGTAAATATCCCTGGCTATATTTGCTCACTTTGGCTCTTGACATTTTAAACTATTTTTACTATTGTAGTATTCTATAGTTGTCCTATCCCAGCAGCGCATCATTTTTTATTCGTAAACTGTGTTTTGACTCAAGTTATAGGCAGTCCTAAAGGGGCTTATTATAGAAAACAGATTGGACATTCTATAATTATCACCAACACTATAAGTAAACATATTTGACATTTTGATTGTTTATATTTTCTAAACATACACACAAAATGTTAAATTCAAGCCACAACTAACGGGTACTTGTAATCAACACCTTGATAATGACAATCGAGAGTAGCCAACCAACTGCAGTAAAGGCCCTTTCACAGTTTTTGGCACATGCTACCATCTTCACTATCCCCCCTCCCCTCTCTTCCCACACCCAACCGCCAAAACACAAAGTCAAACTGAAAACAGCAGTGTGCAGGCTTTCATTTCTTTGGGTACAGCAGTCTCGGGGCTCTGGAACGGTTGGCTGTGCCGCCGCGCCTGCAGGCCCCACCCATTCCTCTGTTCCATAGAGGAAACAGAGATGACAGTGTGCCAAGTCCTCTGGTTCCTGTGGCAGAGACCCGCCGCTCTTGCCCTCCTGTCTCTCCCCCGGCCTGGCGCACAACAGGCGACTTGCTCCCTGTTGTGGCCATGAGGATGGGTGCGCCCTGCCCGTCACGCATTCAGCCACCACAGCCCCCACGCGGCACCTTCAGTTCTGGCCCACTTGGCCATGACCACAACCACAGAGCCTCTGGGGCAAAGAGACTATATTTACCATTAGGGCACATGAAGCCATGCCATAATTAAATGGGTAATTGGGGACTGTGAAACTCAAAAGGGAAGATGTGTTGCTGTTGCAGCTCCTTTGCCTCTTTCTAGGCTGCTTTTTAACTTACATGCACATATATGCATCATTTAGCATTGTGTATGGGGGCCAGATTTAAAGACCGTGGTACCAAAATTAATCTTAATCTTCCATAACTCCACATCTGAACCAGCAATCTTCAGGCTAATGGTCCTCCTCTAGGCTACCTGCTGCTATACCTTTGACATCATAATAATCGCAGCTAAAACAAATCCCTGTGGGTTACTCATGGATTCAGTCCACTGTTTTCCATAATCAGATTATAAGAAAAAGTCTTGTGCAGTAGTGCTCTAACCAGCATAGTTTCCCTTCATGGTGACTTCACAGGACTTTCATTGTATTTTGTCTAAAAGCCCATCTAGCTCAGTATCATACTGAATCCCGTGACATCACCGTATCAACAACCTGGTCCTTTTCTCCTTTCTTTTTTCTGGAGAAATCAAATCTCTTTCCTGCTCAGTCTATATGTTGCTCTGCCACCAAGGTCAAGACATCTGTTTATATAGCTTTGTTTTTAATTTCAGCATGTGCTTCATTTTCTACAGATAAGAGGAAAGAGCTGTGCTTTGACCACTTTGACCAGGGAATGTGAATTACCACTTGTAGCAGGTGTTCTCCTTGTCAGGAATAGGGAGGCCCTGCATGGTACACCATGCATGTCATCACCCAGCTCAGATAGACCCAAACACTCTCTCCCCATGGGTAGCCCCAGAGATTCTCAGTGTAAGCCTAGCGCTGCTCGCTGCCTTCTGTCGGGAATGTGGCAGCATTCTAAACACTGATAATGGCAGTGGAGCATGGCAGTTGGTTTTGATAGCATTGGATGTTGCTCTTGCTCAGGGTCTATGACTTCTTTTGAAATGTGACATTTTGAAAATGATGACAATCACATCTGTGTGAATAATCACAGTAAATTACATTGAAATGATAAAATACCCTAAGTGATACTTGATATAAATACATCAACAAAGTCAAGTCATCTCTCACCACATCTCTGAAGTGATGCTTTGGAGTTTGCTCAGATTCAGAGTAACTTGAACACTACCTCAGATCCCACTGGCCCCAGACTAACATCCTAGCAAAGGGAGAAAATGTAGGGGTAAGAAAGTGGGGTCAATTGAGCCATTTAAAAAAATATATTTAGCATCTCTATCAAGGGAAATACAGTGTTCTTTCAAACAATGATCTACATATATTTCAGGATATTGTGTATCCATGATAATAATCAGTATTCATGTAAAAAGTACATAAATACAACAAAAAAGTGCTCTCTTGGCACAACTTACCCCGGGCATGGGGTAAGTGGAGCCACAGGCCAGGGTAAAGTTAAGCCGCCTACACATTTCTGTACCAAATGAAATATTACCACTACCCTTATAAAACCATGTCTATTTTTATTTCCCAAACACAATTCAACCCAATCACAATCACTTTAAAATCATTTAAAGCATATTTTAAAACACAGGTTTAGCACCTAACAAACACTTTGTACTTGTTAAAACACTTTTAACATAGGCCTTGTTGTCATCTCATATCCCCAGCGATAATGCCTTGCATTACGCCAGGGAAGAAAATACTTAAATTTGCTCAACTGGCCATTGCCTCAACCATTGGCTCAATTTACCCCAAGGCAAACATTTTGACTATATTAGCCCACACAGCTACAAGGATGCACTTTTATGCTAGGTTTAGGACCTCATATTGAAGCTTATACAGACCTCAACTGACGTATGGAACAATCTTAAAAGTATCTAGTTAGAATTTTCATGATGCTTGTACCTAAACCTAACACATGAAATAAATTTGACTTGGTGAAAATATTTTTGGAGGACCCAACTTGCTTACCACTTTTTCCATGTGGTTTCTTCCCTCACAGACATTAAATGATGACCTCTTCCTAAACATTTGGTCAAAATGACACATTTTGTGTCTGGTTTCCTAGAAACAAGGGCGGCTCAACTTACCCCACTCTCACCTATCCCTTCTTATTTTGGTATGTCAATGCTTACTTTGGGATTTCAGATGCTAAACCAAGTGAAATGTAACTGCTCCCTCAGGTCCTCTTTCACCTACTAAGCCCTTTTTCCTCTCCTTGTGACGCATATCCTCTCCTATTGCAACCAATATCTCATACAGTTACATGACCTACATTTCTCCAAGCCAATCCAACTGATAGTGAGGTTATGGTAACACAAACTGTGTTCACAAAGTTCAACACAAGTCAGTCTAATATCAGACACATCCACTGAGTGTGTTGGGCTGTGCTGCTCTTAACAGGGCAATTCTGTAAGATGGTCCCAGCAAGGCATGTCCACTCAACACTGACAGTCAGGGGAAATCAGGATGGGGGTTCTGCCACCTACAGTAAAAACAGAGGCGCAAGACAAATCAGAATAAAAATACATCTCAAGGCAATGCAGAATGAATGGATGCAGCTTGCTCATGCAACAGTATAACAAACGCAGACACTCACCTAGGTGCCAGGTGGTATTTCCTCCTGTTTGGATGTGTTGATCTTGGTCTGTTGTGTTCTGTGAAAAATATTAAATATAATTAATTCTGAATGATATATGATTATGAATAAAAATCAAGTTAAACATTTTTTTTTTTTTTTTTAAACATTACATTTTAGTTAGCTGGTTGAAAGTCATTCAACCAACAACAGAATCAAATTAGGTTGCTACTGCTTTGTTGTTGACTGGTTGGAATAAACCTCAATGGCACTACGCCCTGGCAGCAACCTGCAGCTAGTGGCCTGTCTGTAGCCTACCATGTGCCTGTGCTCTAGGACCTCTGCTCTGGGGTCTGTAGTGTTGAGTAGGGGGACCATGCTGTCCTGATGGGGATCTGGTCTGGGGTCTGTAGTGTTGAGGAGAGGGAAAATGCTGTCCTGATGGGGATCTGGTCTGGGGTCTGTAGTGTTGAGGAGAGGGACCATGCTGTCCTGATGGGGATCTGGTCTGGGGTCTGTAGTGTTGAGGAGAGGGACCATGCTGTCCTGATGGGGATCTGGTCTGGGGTCTGTAGCATTGAGGAGAGGGACCATGCTGTCCCGATGGGGCTCCTCTTTCCCTCCACTGCTCGCTGTGATCCACATGCTTCCCTGAGGAAAACACCACACAAAATATTTAAATGCTCTTTTAATTATGAGTTTGAGTCTTGGTATAAATATTTCGCTGTGGAGACGAAACATTAAGAATCACTCCAAACACAAACCATACAATTCTGTGCTCGCAAAGCGCCACCACCATCTCCCCACAACCCTTGGGTAATGATTACTGGTTGGGTCTAAGACATAAATTGAAGACATACCTTTGTGTACACTGAATAAAAGGAGTAAAACTTTTTTTGTAGCATATGGGATCTATAAACTCAGGACAATACTTGTAAGAAAGACAGAGACTTAAAGTGAACATTGGCAAGGAGACAATTTTTTTTTTTTTAATGTTTAAAGCCCGTTCTTAAACATCAGCCTCACACACACACACAGGCAGACACACACACGCACGGTCGTGGTGGCTCTGTTTTTGTCTTGTTTTTACTTAGCCACTCTAATGATTAGAGGGGCCTCATTATGTTATTAGGGTCAGAATGTTTGTTTCACCTCAGAGGAACTCAATATTCTGGGAGCATAACAATGTTTTACTGAAAACCATTGTAGGGCTTATTGTAGGGCTGTGACGATACCAATATCTCAAGATTTTTTCCATGGCAAAAATGAAAACACAAAGCAGACAAAACTCTTTGTTCCGTTTAAAAACCTGCTGTGTGTCAAATATTGTGCGCTATAGCTAGGAAAATAAATACATGTGACTGGATGACAACATAACGATGTCTGTTTCCAACATTAGGCCTGTTTTCCTAAATAATTTAAATCCGCTTCGTGTTTTGTTTCCTTGCTACGATCCTAAGGAGTATCAACATACTCTATCGTCCTGGCCCTACTAAGCATGACAGTTTTGGACAAGTTCCCATTCTCATCTATACTTCAACACTTATTTTGAGTTGTTAGATTTTGTTTACAGAACTAGTCGCTTATTCCAAACTTAAGTCTCCTTTCCACACTCAATATCTCATAGTATTTGTGGCCCACAGAAATAGGATATCATACATGAATTCAAATACTGTGTTTGGACAAAGAGTAGACATTACAAATCAAATCATAGCAGCCCAAGTAAAAGCAACCAAAGCTAAACAAAATGTAGTTCATATTTCACGTGTTGTTCAATGTCAAGAGAACAAACAGATGGAGAACATTTTTCCGTCCGGGTTCTTTTAATCTCCAAAAAGAACCACAGTACGCTGGATGCCAGATGAGCAGTGGGGGTTGAGGACTTTGTAACAGGCTGGTCCTGGGATGTTATAATTTGGTTGTCTTGTTATGTTACCTAATATAGATCACATCCTATAAAAAGAAACCCAGAATTATTCTTGTTATGACAAAGCATCTTGAGGAGCCAAAATGATCTTCCACTGGAACTTTGCCAATGGACTGAGGCCCAGATGGATCTTATTATAGACTGTAGAGACTACTGGGTATTGTTCCCCCACAAGGGGCACCAACAGTCCTACATGGTAGAGTACACATTCTCTCAACTAGAATTCTTTCCTTTTATTCAGAACATATGGATAATAATGATAGGCTGACTTTCCGAGCGTAGCAAAGAGTAGCAATGTCTTTGCCTCAGTAATCAACCAACATTGTAGGATAACTTTGAGGAGGATCCATGTTGTCATGGTTTTTTCTTTTGTAAATAGTAGAAAGCATATACAAATGTTTTGTAGATACAGTATATTGAAGTGATTACCCACTAACTGGGCAGAATGACCTATTAATAGGACATTATTAGCACGAATGGACTGTGTTTATGTAAATATGTGTGCATTGTTCACCGACACTCGAACCTCAACATGTTTCATTAGTAAAATGAATGGGTCTCTCACCGGTATGTGTTATCCGTGGTCTGGACTGGATGGTCTGGCCACGCCTGCTGCATATTCCCAGGACCAGCTCTCTCAGAAAACGGAACAGGGACACCCAGGATGCCTAAACAAGATGAGCCAAGTTCAGTAAGAAAAACACTTCCCCGCTGAGTTTACACACAAGGTAGGGTTTCCCCTACATGATTTTGACTTTATTGGTTTCAAAGACAACTTTGGAGCCACAATGTCTGGAAGTTGCTTTTGGGGCCTCATCTAAGGATAGTCACCACAGACATAGTAGCTAATAGCTATAAATCAAACCTACCACCAGTTATGGTAGCTCATATCTACACTAAACAAAAATATAAAACGCAATGTAAAGTGTTGGTCCCATGTTTTATGAGCTGAAAGAACATATCCCAGCTTATTTCTCAAATTTTGTGCACAAATTTGTTCATATCCATTAGTGAGCATTTCTCCTTTGCCAAGATAATCCATCCACCTGACAGTTGTGGCATACCAAGAAGCTGATCAAACAGCATGATCATTACACAGGTGCACCTTGTGCTGAGGACAATAAAAGGTCACTGTAAAATGTGCACAACAATGCCACAGATGTCTCAAGTTTTGAGGGAGCGTGCAATTGGCATACTGAATGCAGGAATGTCCACCAGAGCTGTTTCCAGTTAATTTAATGTTAATTTCTCTACCGTAATCCGCCTCCAACGTTGTTTTAGAGAATTTGACAGTATGTCCAACTGGCCTCACAACCACAGACCACGTGTAACCACTCCAACCCAGGACCTCCACATCTGGCTTCTTCATCTGCAGGATCGTCTGAGACCAGCCACCTGGACAGCTGATGAAACTCTTGGTTTGCACAAACAAAGAATTTATGCACAAACTGTCAGAAACCGTCTCTGGGAAGCTCATCTGCGTGCTTGTGGTCCTCACCAGGGTATTGACCTGAGCGCAGTTTGGAGTTGTAACCGACTTCAGTGGGCAAATGCTCACCTTCGATGGCCACTGGCACGTTGGAGAAGTGTGCGCCTCATGGAAGAATCCTGGTTTCAACTGTACCAGGCAGATAGCGTGTATGGTGTCATTTGGGTGAGCGGTTTGCTTATGTCAACATTGTGAACCGAGTGTCCCATGGTGGCGGTGGGGTTATGGTATGGGCAAGCATAAGTTATAGACCACGAACACAATTCCATTTTATCTATGTCAATTTGAATGCACAGAGAAACCGTGACAAGCTCCTGAGGCCCATTGTCGTGCCATTCATCCGCAGCCATCACCTCATGTTTCAGCATTATAATGCACGGTCCCATGTCACAAGGATCTGTACACAATTCCTAGAAGCTGAAAATGTCCCAGTTCTTCCATGGCATGCATACTCATTCAAACATGTCACCTATTGAGCATGTTTGGGACGCTCTGGATCGACGTGTACGACAGCATGTTCCAGTTCCTGACAATATCCAGCAACTTCACACAGCCATTGAAGAGGAGTGGGACAACATTCCACAGGCCACAATCAACAGCCTGATCAACTCTATGTTAAGGAGATGTGTGGTCACACCAGATACTGACTGGTTTTCTGATTCACACTCCTACCTTAAATTTTAAGGTATCTGTGAGCAACAGATGCATATCTGTAATCCCAGTCATGTGAAATCCATATATTAGGGCCTAATGAATTTATTTAAAAAGACTGATTTCCTTATATGAACTGTAACTCATTAAAATCTTTGAAATTGTTGCATGTTACATTTACAGTGCCTTGCGAAAGTATTCGGCCCCCTTGAACTTTGCGACCTTTTGCCACATTTCAGGCTTCAAACATAAAGATATAAAACTGTATTTTTTTGTGAAGAATCAACAACAAGTGGGACGCAATCATGAAGTGGAACAACATTTATTGGATATTTCAAAAAATTTTAACAAATCAAAAACTGAAATAGTGGGCGTGCAAAATTATTCAGCCCCTTTACTTTCAGTGCAGCAAACTCTCTCCAGAAGTTCAGTGAGGATCTCTGAATGATCCAATGTTGACCTAAATGACTAATGATGATAAATACAATCCACTTGTGTGTAATCAAGTCTCTGTATAAATGCACCTGCACTGTGATAGTCTCAGAGGTCCGTTAAAAGCGCAGAGAGCATCATGAAGAACAAGGAACACACCAGGCAGGTCCGAGATACTGTTGTGAAGAAGTTTAAAGCCGGATTTGGATACAAAAAGATTTCCCAAGCGTTAAACATCCCAAGGACCACTGTGCAAGCGATAATATTGAAATGGAAGGAGTATCAGACCACTGCAAATCTACCAAGACCTGGCCGTCCCTCTAAACTTTCAGCTCATACAAGGAGAAGACTGATCAGAGATGCAGCCAAGAGGCCCATGATCACTCTGGATGAACTGCAGAGATCTACAGCTGAGGTGGGAGACTCTGTCCATAGGACAACAATCAGTCGTATATTGCACAAATCTGGCCTTTATGGAAGAGTGGCAAGAAGAAAGCCATTTCTTAAAGATATCCATAAAAAGTTTGCCACAAGCCACCTGGGAGACACACCAAACATGTGGAAGAAGGTGCTCTGGTCAGATGAAACCAAAATTGAACTTTTTGGCAACAATGCAAAATGATATGTTTGGCGTAAAAGCAACACAGCTCATCACCCTGAACACACCATCCCCACTGTCAAACATGGTGGTGGCAGCATCATGGTTTGGGCCTGCTTTTCTTCAGCAGGGACAGGGAAGATGGTTAAAATTGATGGGAAGATGGATGGAGCCAAATACAGGACCATTCTGGAAGAAAACCTGATGGAGTCTGCAAAAGACCTGAGACTGGGACGGAGATTTGTCTTCCAACAAGACAATGATCCAAAACATAAAGCAAAATCTACAATGGAATGGTTCAAAAATAAACATATCCAGGTGTTAGAATGGCCAAGTCAAAGTCCAGACCTGAATCCAATTGAGAATCTGTGGAAAGAACTGAAAACTGCTGTTCACAAATGCTCTCCATCCAACCTCACTGAGCTCGAGCTGTTTTGCAAGGAGGAATGGAAAAAATTAAGTCTCTCGATGTGCAAAACTGATAGAGACATACCCCAAGCGACTTACAGCTGTAATCGCAGCAAAAGGTGGCGCTACAAAGTATTAACTTAAGGGGGCTGAATAATTTTGCACGCCCAATTTTTCAGTTTTTGATTTGTTAAAAAAGTTTGAAATATCCAATAAATGTCGTTCCACTTCATGATTGTGTCCCACTTGTTGTTGATTCTTCACAAAAAAATACAATTTTATATCTTTATGTTTGAAGCCTGAAATGTGGCAAAAGGTCGCAAAGTTCAAGGGGGCCGAATACTTTCGCAAGGCACTGTATATTATGGTTCAGTGTATAATCAAACCTACCACCACTGTTACAGTAGCTTATAGCTATAATTATTCCTTCCGCCGTTACAGTAGCTAATATCTATAATCAATCCTACTACCACTGTGTACACTGACTCACATTGCCCTCCAGCAGCTCCTCCTGTGGCCTCCCTGAGTGAGCCAGCAGGTACTTTGAGTGGAAGAGCAGGCCGTCAAAGGTGTTCCAGGGCATCAGCTGTTCCATGGGGAAGGGGCATCCACAAGCACTGTTGGCGAACACCAGGTGGGTCAGCCCTCGGACAAACAGAGAGCCCAGCTGAACCGCCCGGGGCTCCACATGAGAGACCTGCAGAGCAGATAGAATCAATAGAGCTCACATGATTCTCTATTCTACATGACAGACAACCATATCTGTTCTACACCATATGTTTCTATGGGAGTGTTCTGTAATGTATCGTTATAACTGTATAGCATGAAGACAATAGAAGAGTATGCTATAGCACATACATTATGGAGCCAGACAAGTTACAGTAAATAAACTCTGCCCCAGAGAGTTGATCTGCACAGAGAGAGGAGAGGCACGGGTAGCAGCATGACAAGAGCAGTAGCTAGCTAGCCAACAGGCAGATGTTCCCTGTACAATTCCCTACATATTAAGTAGGACAGGAACTCTAAAATGTTTAATTTGGCTCTGTACTCCAGCATTTTGGATTTGTGATCAAATGTTTTATATGAGGTGACAGTACATAATGTCACCTTTTATTTGAGGGTATGTTCATACATATCTGTTTTACTGTTTAGACATGAAAGCACTTTATGTATCTAGTCCCCCCCATTTGAAGGTATCATAAGTATTTGGACAAATGCAATTATAGTGTATTAAATTTAGTCAAAAGTTTAGTATTTTGTCCCATATTTCTAGCACACAATGACTTTCATCAAGCTTGTGACTCCACAAACTTGTTGGATGCATTTTCAGTTTGTTTTAGTTGTGTTTCAGATTATGTTGTGCCCAGTAGAAATTAATAGTAAATAATGTAGCCACACAAGGATGTCTTTTTGGAGTCACTTTTATTGTAAATAATAATAGAATATGTTTCTGAACACTACTACATGTATGTGGATACTACCATGATTGCGGATAATTATGAATGAATCTTGAATAATGAATTGTGACAGAGGCCTAAATAGCATACCCCCCAGAAAATGGTAACAACCCCTGTTTAGGTAATGGTGAGAGGTTAGTATGTTTTGGGGGCATGATCTTTGTGCATCTGCAATTTTACATAAAGTGCTTTAACTTCTAAATGGTAAACCAGATATTAAAATACCCTCAAATAAAAACTGACATTCTGTATTGTCACCTCATATGAAAAATTTGATCTCAAATCCTAAATGCTGGAGTATAGAGACAAATTAAGTTTCAGCTTCACTGTCCAAATAAATACGTAGGGGAGTGTATTTACCCTCAGGTCTCACCTGGTCCCTCCCATAGGAGATAAGAGGGCTGATTAGGCCCTGCCAAACACATCAGCCCAGAGACCTGCCTGCCGCCTGCTCCCCATTCAAACACATCAGCCCAGAGACCTGCCTGCCGCCTGCTCCCCATTCAAACACATCAGCCCAGAGACCTGCCTGCCGCCTGCTCCCCATTCAAACACATCAGCCCAGAAACCTGCCTGCCGCCTGCTCCCCATTCAAACACATCAGCCCAGAAACCTGCCTGCCGCCTGCTCCCCATTCAAACACATCAGCCCAGAAACCTGCCTGCCGCCTGCTCCCCATTCAAACACATCAGCCCAGAAACCTGCCTGCCGCCTGCTCCCCATTCAAACACAGCTTCAGCTAAAGCAAACTAAGAGAGAAGAGAGATCAAGCTAAAAAGGATGCAGTCAGCAGCCTGTGCCTTCCAGGCACACTGCCCCTAAACAAAGCACTCATCCCATATCTAAACACACATACAGGCAAGCAAGGGAAGCTACTACTTTGGGGCTTGTTTAAAACAGAGTATAGGCCTAAACTGGCCAATTTGACACATAGTAATTTGACAATGTGTGGCTACACTTTTCCTGTTCATTGGTTGAAAGTGGCAGTTAAGTAGGAAACACATACTTGTGTGTGGGATCCCTGGCCAATTAGAAAACCAGTTACAATTTTCCTTGAACATTTCTAAACTTAGTCAAACCTCCCTTACAAAATTTGGTGTTTTTTTCTCTAAATGCTGAAGTAAGAATACTAATCTCCAGCGATGGATCCACCCTCAGTGAAGAGGGTAAAAGTTGGGAAGAACCATGTCTTTTAAGTAGATGGGTGCAGCTGTCCTCACAGCAACTTCCCCAAAGCATAAACATTCAAATCTTTTCCAACCAGACGCCTGAGACAGCCAACACTCCTGGGGCCACCCCTCTATGTTCAGGACAACCGTCTCCTGTCCATTACACAAGAGAGGATCTTACCAGTGTGTATTTGAAACAGCATCGCACATCCCATTCTGCTGTACAAGCTTAGACGAACAAGTGTCTCATGACCAGGGTTGCAAAATTCCGGGAACTTTCAATAAGTTCCCTGGTTCTCCCGAAATCCCGGTTGGAGGATTCCCGGAATACAGAGGGAATAAGCAGGAAATCTGGAATCCTCCAACCAGGATTTCTGGAAAACCAAGGAATTTATTGAATGTTTCTGGAATTTCACAACCCTACTCATGACTAGTAGAAACTAGGAATTGTCTAATTTCGAGCCCTTGCTGTTGAATAAAAGGGTTTATTGGTGTGAGTGTGGATGAGGGCTGAATGCGGGCTCCCAGCAGCTCCCTAATGCAGTGGCATCCCCTGATCCCCAGCCCTAGGCTGAATGGACATTCCCCCAGTATGAGAAAGCACTGCAGGGGGAGAGAGATTAGAGAGAGAGGAGAGAGATAGAGACTCTCCAGGGGTATCAGGCTGCTCCTGGAAAGTCTCCTGCCATCTGTCTCCCCCTCCTCCTCTCACTGACCCTCCCCACCCCTGGCCTTCTGAGATTTCAGGCAGATGTGACATACTTCCCGATGGGATGCAACAATGGTGTGGGGCAACAGGTGCGCGTGGAGCCCTGGAGTAGGAAAGGCAGACAAGCTTACACACACTCTGATCCGTCCAGCAGCAGGCGGTCCCCACCCCGCCCGGCGCATTTGCCTCTCTCGCTCCCTCCTCCAGTCCACCCATTCAACACCTGCTAATGTGCACTTACTAAATAGAAATCTCCCCAACACAAACAATCACCCCATATAGTCTGGGATCTAGTGTTACACAAGCTGGAGTTTACTGAAGCTGTTATATAAACAAACACACAAAATCCTTACAATGTTCAATGATCACAAGAGAAAGAATGGAGAGTTACACATGATAGTGTGCACAGTGAGTCGATTTCTATTAATATCAGAGTAACAATCCTGATTTGACAAGAACAGAGAAACTGACTGATGCTAGCTTTAAGGAGGACGCTATGGAGGCACTGTAAATCAGGAGGTGGCTTCCTGAATGTCTCCCACTAAGCTTTAATTTGTCATTGCTATCATCCATTATCTCTACTGTAAGTAGCCACTATCAACCGGGCCCAGGAAAACCACCGCCCGCTCTGGGCAGCTGGGGCAGAAATAGCAGGCATAGTAAGGTTTAAATTAGGGTGGGGAGCTGCAAATAGCTGCTGTGGTCAGTGTCAGGGACAGCTTTGAGTCCGTCGCCAAAGTATCGCTCTCAGGTTCAGGCCACAATTAGAGCAGTTTGGGCAGGAATGTCGCAATGCAACCCAAAATTACACCCCCACCCCCAGCAGTTTCTCCTGCTGCATCTTCTTGCATATTGAGAGAGTCAACCGAGTTTCTTCTGTGGGACTTGCTGTATCGTGGAAAAACGGCTTTTTGACTATCCAATTCTCCCAGCCTCATTCTCTTGTTGTTGTCTTGGGTGTGGTTAGGGATGCATTTGTTTGAATGTGTCTACACAGTTGTCATGTAAGTGAGTGAATAATGCCTGCCGGTGTGGAGACAGACATTCACAAAACTTAGGGTGGGCCAAATAAAATCAGTGCACCCTACCTGCTATTGTCTCTCAGTCTGTTGTCAGTAATTTGCTATAAGCCAATCATCCTCCATCCGACCTTCAACACACACTCTGAGGCCTTTGTCAGGCCATTATCTTAAGTGGTTGTTTATTTGCAACCACCTCAATGACTGGGTAGGAGCCATATGATCATGGGCTATACACTATACACTCTCCAATCTAATTAGCAGGTTGTCCTCACATGCAAAATTAGAAGACTTGGATGAGTAGTATAAAGATGCAGAGCATATACTGGAAAGACTCCTATGCCTTCCAACTTTCTTCAGTTTTTCGAAAATAGAAGGGTCCCACTTTAAAACAAACAACTTGAAAAGCTAAATGAAGTCTTCACAAACTCTGAATAAGGCCTACATAGATGCTACACAAATAATTTATAAGCAAATGTATAACAATATAAGTAACAGGTCTTTATATCTGACACTTTCAGAAATGTGACAACCCTTTTATAAAGCATCTATAAAGACCTTAAATGGTTTGTATGAAACAGCCAGAGGACACTAGCGTATCTCACTCACCCTTGTGTGAAGCAGTTCTGTGTAGGATTTGTACCTGACACAGATAGCTTGGCTGAGATATGCATCTATGTCTTCCAAGGAGAGGTGGCCCACCTAAAAACAAGCATGAGAAGTGTTCTAGTCTGAGGGTAATGGAAACACAGTCTTGTATACAAAACAAACATCCAAGAATGAGAAATCACTGAGAAACATGAAAAGGGTATTATGCATAGAGCACCCTAAGTTCAGCAGTAGACATAACTATTGTTCCTTATCAGACGCTGATAGCTTCATTGTCTAGCGAGAACCACAGAGAAAAGATTTGAATCAGAGCATCGGGCGGGGGGTAAATTATCTATGTGATAATGTCAGTCCTTTTTTCATAACAAAGTCCAATAATATGAGCTAGAGCAAAGGCAACATTGTAAAACCCCAGAGGGGAGACTGGTTCATGTAGACTAACACTCTACTGAGACAAGAGACTGAAGTAAAGGCAGACGGCAAAAAAAACACTTCACACTAAAACATAGTATTTTCCCCACCTGCATGGCAATGTAGGTCACAAGGCACAGCACAGCCATCAAAGAGCCATCCAGACGATCATGCTCCACTGAGAATTCATCCAACTCAAATATAGCCAAGAAGGTGGAGATGCGGAGGCATTTTGTTTCGGAGTCCTTCCCAAACCATAAACGCTTCAAATCTGATTTTCCAACATGGTAAGGAAAGATTTATTTCACTTTGAAATAATATTATCTACAGCACTTTGCATCAATTTGCAATCAACTTCTTATTCCACATGAGTGGTTAAATTAATGTTAAGAATTCACAACATACCAGAGTGGTTCAGGGGCAAGGGAGAGACTACTTTGGGGTCCTTTAGTGAGTTTCCAGGAAAAACAAACCATTCCCTCACAGTTGGGGCCTGTCCACTACTGTCTGAGAAAAGATGCATGATAAGTGGCAACCTGCTTCATTGAGTTGGTGCCTGGTAGTAAAACAGACAACAAATAAGAATGCAATGTTGTAATAACCATGTAATATTGTAATAAGAACGTAATAACCACATAATATACAATACCTGGATTTGTGGGTAACAGAATGCCGTAGATTCGTTCTCTGCAAGATTGATACACAATTGCCTGTGGAGTGAGCTCAGCATCCTCCCTGTCTTCAAGTGTATTACTGCATTCCACCACACCATCATACAGTACATTGTATACCATAAAACACTCTGCTCGCATGTGCTTTTCTTTGGCTGCCTGTAAAACAGGACTCAAAACTATCATCATATTGTTTGGGCTTTTTATGTTATCTCTTTAAAACTGCAACAATGTATGTCTGCTTCTTATATTGAATTACCTGGAGGATGTCAGGACTCAAGTAGCTCTTCATCAGACACACAGGGCTACGAGGAGAGGTATCACTAATGTCCCATAGTGGCTGTTGACCAGGAAGTAGATAGTACTGTACTCCTTTCTCCAGAACCTCTCTATCTGTTAGAGGCAGACAGCTAACACCATGGGCTCCCTCTCTGGACAGCTTGTTGCTACTGATGAAATCTGCTACAGCATAAATCTTCTCCCCTTGATGTGGAGACTGTGGATATTTCCTCCTGTAAGCTGCCAAGGCATCGCTACGCAGCCGCTGCATCCGCTGCTCTGGCACCACGTCATTACCAAGGAGACACGCGAGCAGAGGGAGCTCACTCTTCTGCAGTTGGAGGGCGTGGCACAATTTGTCTGTGGAAAACAGCACGGTGGTCATGGTGTCTAGCCTTAGCTGAGCCACAGACAGATAGGGGACTGAGTCATAGATGATGAAGTCTGTGTCCTGCCCCAGGATGCCCATACAGTTGTGACGGAGGGCAAAGCTGGCGATCTCATAGTCGGCCTCGCGAACAGAGCACCAGGTCTCCTGGCCCAGAGACTTGAGGGCAAAGCGAGAGAAGGTGGCCAGCCCTGAGGGGAGGCAGAACAGCTCCCGGCCAGGCTGTTGACCATGATACTTTAAATAGTGGAACACCCTGGCAACCTCCTCGTTGACCTTCAGTCGCCGATTCACCCACTCCGCCCGTTTTTCTTCTTCCACTACCCCGTCGAAGAAAAACACAAGTCGGATACCTGCAGTCATGAATGCACCCACAAACTCCTTCAGGCAATGCATATACTCTTTCCACTGACCACCATACACCCAAGCTTGACAACTGTACCAGTGCCTCAGACAGGCCATGCCATCCACCACCAGTGTAGGAAGAGGGGTGCTCCTGCCCTGTTGGTGACTGTTGACATGCTGCCTTGCCATCTCCCTGAAGTCCACCATCACACAGGTTTCTGGACAACATTTCTCCATAAAATACTGCAAGCCTTTTACACCCATTCCTGCTACAAAGACAAACAAATTAGATAAATACGTTTAAAATAGTGTGCTGAGCTATTCTGAAATGAGCAATATTTTACACAAGCTCATACCAGTCAATGTATATCATTCAAGTGAATTAATGACTGACTAAATGGGTAATGCTCACAGAATATTCAGGGAAATAATTTTCACAACAACTTAAACAGTTTCAAAGATGCACGCTCACTTTGCGCGCGCTTAATTGTGCCTCCCTGTCCATGCATTTCAGTCTGCAGGACTTGCATGTAACAGTAGCTACCTAGCTAGCTAAACAACCCCTGGGCCTGGCAAGCAACTATGGGTTTGGACTGTATTCAATGTATTGCAGTCTGCATAACTGTGTGTACGTGATGCACCAAATAGCCAACCTTAATGTGGTCTTACTTACTTCAGCGTTAAGATAACGTAGCAGCATGTGTGCTAGCTCGTCTTCAGCAGATAGGACCACTTCCTGTTTTGAACTGGACGCGGAGTTGCGTCAGCACGTAAGAGCCAAAAACACACGTGCGCGCAGGGATACCTTTTACACTGTTTATTTTGTTTTTTTGTTTTTATATTTTATTTATTTAACCTTTATTTAACTAGGCTAGTCAGTTAATAACAAATTCTTATTTACAATGACGGCCTACATCGGACAACGCTGGGCCAATTGAGCGTCGCCCTATGGGACTCTCAATCACGGTCGGTCGTGATACAACCTGGATGAAGACCGTAACGTTCTGCAACAAGGTAACTCGAGACTGCAACATTTGTTTCGGTTTTTGAAACATCACCAGAGTATCCGTTAAGGACCTTGCTACATAAAGCTTTAACCTATTTAATAAGAAGTAGGCCTAGGTTATGATTCAGGCCTAGCTTAAATGTTGTCCCTCTTCATACCCTAATAATTGTTTAACCTTTTGAAATAAAGTTGAGGAAAGCGTTTAATCAATAGTGAAGTTGGTTAACTAGACATAATATTGAATTGATGTTACGGCCTACTGCTGTTGAGGAGAAATAGATCATCCAGGAGTTATATTACTGCGCACACAAAGCTCTATCTTCTATTGTGTCAGTGTCTTGAAAAGTGTGAATGGGTAAGAGCATATGCGGGCTGTCACCACAGGTGCTTACATCTGTTCATCTCTGGGCAGATGCTCCCAGGGACATGGGGAGCCATTCTAAAGGGGCACCGCCCCGTTAAATCCACCATTCAGTGGGATGGCGTTGTGTCGTAATTCAGATTGCAGAATTGGGGTGAGGGGCTCATAACAACGGTCTGATGGTATTTTATCGCTGGAGCTCATCCTGAGGGTGAAATAGCGAAGGTGGTTGGTTTTATGGGGGTAGGGATGCAATTGGCTAAAAACAAAAAAGACTTGCAGCATACAAAAGTCACAACAATATTTTCTGCTAACTTATTAGGCCTATTTTAGCCTACCTTAGGCTATGTATTTATTTTAGTTGATAATACAACGATGCAAACTATTTTGCAGTGCATACTTTAACTTGTAGGCCCAGAGGCCTTAATATATGCTATACCTCTAATCCATTGAATATGGGGTTTTCTCATGCTCATATGCTTACATGACTAGGTTATAGACCTAGGCCTACGTCTTGATATTGCAGTGTGGCTCACCTCTAACCTTTTATTGACTTTCTTCACCCCCCAAGGACCCACCCTTGACACACAAGTTTTCTTTAAATACCCAGAAGAGAGGCAGATGTTCTCGGTAAAGCACGCGACTGCCCACCACTCTGCTAAAGAATTCTAGAGTGGCTCAGCAGTACAAATCCGTCCTAAAGAATGCACACAAATACAAGCGCGCACGCACGCTCTCACACACAGACCCACACAAACAAAGTTACCCCAATCTCCCCCCATGACCCCAACAACATACAGGGCACAAAAAACGACCTCTTTGAAATGTGTTTTTGTCCACTCACAGAGCAGCTGGCCAGAGTAATCTGACTTCTTGAAGACAAATTCATCCCATCTCGTTCATAGAATCACAGGTAAGAACACGGGTAGGCTATTGTCATTAAAATAGGGGTAGGGCCAAAGCGAACAGATGATTTGCTATTGAGTTTCTGTCGTCATGGGATGATGCTCCGCTGTTGCCTATCCTTCATCTGGAAGCAATCGAGCCACGCGACAGATTCTTTATCATTGTAATCAACACAAGCCTTTGCAGCATCACACAGGATGCCGACGAGAGATCCATTGTTCTAAAAATAAATCTAGGCCTGGAGGTTCAGCGCACTAAACAAACTACGTCTTATGTCTGTACTCCAGTTCAGTTATATCACTGGGGGAAATGATGGAGAAAAGAGATGCCTCAGCACATCTCACCTGTTGCCTGCATGCCTATTTGACAAAGCAAAACGTTAAGACACTTATTTTATTAACTGGTGTCTGTTGATGTTGTTCAAAACAATATACATTCATGTATTATTTACAACTAATAACATATTTATGCAACAAAGTTATAACAGCAGGTCATCATTTTGATCCAAAGGAGCAATTGCCATACCGCGGTACATCAAATAAGGTCCTAAATTGACGATTGGGTTGTATCAGTGTACTGTTAACATAGCAACTCAGGCGTTGGCCTATCTGGTCGTTATGGTGTGATGTTCACAGTGTTTATGTTCCCACGAGCAATCTATCTGGAAAAAGTTCTGGCTTCCCTAACCATATGGTCAGAATCATACCGTTGCAGTCTCTTTAACATGCTTCCAGTCCAATTTGGATGAAGACTGCAATATGTAGAGAAACAGTAGAGACATGCAGTTGAAGTTGGGGGGGAAACGCCATTTGGTGAGGAGCAGATGGTTGGCTTGGGGGGCTGTCCGCGTCTAAAGGCGTGTCGTGCCCTTCAGATAGAATCCCCAAGGGCTCCCCCTTGTATTCAAAATCAATGAAAATTAAAGCGCAAAGAAAAGATGAATAGTCAGACCTCGAGTCCCTCCTTTGTTCATTGGAGCTACTGGTGGGCAGGAGTTAAAGTACAACAGCCCCCTATAGAAACACTTAAGTTAAACAGTCTCCCCATAGTCCACCTTCAGAAAGAAGGGGGAGTTCGAATAAGGAGCTTTCTGCTTGATTTAACCAAGACAGAATCGCGTGGCATAAATTAAGTTTGAAAAGAATAAGTGTAGTGAGCATGATTCTGAAGGATTTCACCATGCCTTTCAGTTACGCTTTGCTGCAGTAATCGAGAAATGTGTGCCACGTCAATATAATAAATCTCTGATAGAAGACCGATATGATGATAGAAGTTTGCGGGAAGTGGTGAATGCGTAAACCTCAAGCACGCGGAATTGCGCACACAGCAAAGACCTGTAAAAACGTGGAGCCACATCCTTCGGATTACTGCATTGAATCAACTGGTTAAATACAATTCAGATCTTAGAAAACATATGGCCATGTAGACACATGAATAATGGTATTAGTCATAGTGTTTAAATGTTTTCTCTCCTACTTTTCCTTTGGGTACAAAGGTAGGCACCTATTCCAAATCTTTATTTGGATGTGTCATATCTTGAACATTATAAGGACTGTAAACAAAAAAACATCAGTCAGACATTATACACACAATGTCTTAGTAAATTCAAGAGTAGATTAAAACACACGAAACAAAAACTTTGCATAATTGCGCAAGGGATCAACGCTTTCCTTGTATTTAAACTCCGCTCAAAAATGTAAATGTCGTTGTTGCCACCCGCCAGAAATTGAAATGCCGTTTCAATTAGCGTCCTAATTAAGACCACCCCGACACACACACACCCTCTCAGTGTCACCAGAGAGAGGCAGAGTAATCAGCTTAGAGCCACCAATACAAATGATGTCCTCTTTCACATGACACAAATGTGTTTCTAAAAGTTTCAGCAATGAAAAAGAATGGACAGTTTACCAGATTTGATAGGCTAGGCCTAGTTGAAAAATCTCTGTTGTTGAATAATATCGAAATAATCAAAAAAGGGATGACTTTTTTTCCTGGAATAGCAAACTACTTGTTTTTTTAACTGGACATTGTTGTAGGGACGGCAGCGTGCGCCGAGGGGAGCTCTTTCTCCCTAGTACATTGTGGAGAGAGCAGGTGCTGCTGCCTGAATTACCATACAGCTGAGAGAAACAAAGAAGAAACTTACTCTTACCCCCGGTCCGCACAATAACAAAGTGCCTTAATGACAGCCACGCGAATGACACACACCAGCTCAGTTTTTACTGCCCAGTGTATAAGAATGGAAAATGGGAAATCTATACATATATGCTTAAAGTCAACACAATATTTACAGTTGTAAAAAATAAATAAAAATGAAAGCATTCACCTGTTGATGCTAAAAGTTTTCAAAACTCATAAAGTGTTGAGGAAACCCATGGTACATGCGTAAAGTGCAAGCATCTACATTTGTGTAGTTTGGTTATATTGAATTATATCGAGATAATATCCTTAGTTTTGGGCAAGATTTTTCAAGAGCTATGGGAAAACCTGTTTAGGCTATAGTTGATCGTTTTTTTCCTTTTGATTACATGTAAATTCATGTTGACCATTAGTTTTACTTTGTGGTTAAATAAACTAATTGTAATGGTGTGAACAAACAGTTTATGTTGGCAAACAATAACAAAATAAAAAAATGAAATCAAAAGCAAAGTTTCAGAGAAAATGGGGATGAAAAACTGAAAAAGAAGTTTGAAATAATCTTACATTGGAGGCCTGAGCTATTTGGAGCGGGTACAAGGAGCCTACATGGGTCTTACGATGTGGAGATGTTCTGTGATGTAATTTGAGGTTTATGTCAGAGAGGGATGTAAAGGATTCTTGAAGGTTAAAAATTTGTTGGAATGTAAATGAGAATGTTTTGTTTTGTGCCATGGGGAAGGAGGGTTGCACATTTTACAGCTCAGTGACCATTTGGCGATCTTTTGAGAGGGAGGTTTTGAAAAGTGTCCCTTTGTGACAGCTCGAGCCAGATTGGGGAGTAGCTCATTTGCATCTCATTACTCTAGCAGCTCAGTCCTGTATATAACCAGCCGCAGACTGACTGGGATATCAGACACACGCATAGCTACATAGGGAGAATAACTGAGAAAGCCTTGGGGAAGTGTTTTGGATCAGTACAACTTTTTCTCATTATCAATCAAGGGGAAATAAATAAAACACAATCAACCCTAAAATTGGGTTGTCTCCTTTGCACCCTCAAATCAGAAGTTGTGTTGAACTGCATTATCTCATAACTGGATTGGAATTAACGCCTTGGCACGGAATTTCGAGTTTATTCCCACATTCTTCGTCGGGATTTTTTCGTCACCAGCACCACTGTTGAGGATTACATTGTACTGTAAACTTTGTTCATGAAGATACACTGAGAAGCATCGAGATAAACTCCAGTTCCATTCAAAACGTCTGAAGACCTTCCGATTTTTTAAAATTGGGACTTTTGATAACGGAAAATAACTTTCTCGATGATTTTCTGAGCTGGGTCATACATAAATTGCCCTGGCTCGTGGACATTTAACTATTTATTGAATATTCTCACCACAATGGGACGCCAGTCGCTCGCGATAGCTGTCATCCTTTGTGTCTTGATATGCCAGGTATTGCGAATTTGACTCTCCCTTGAATTGATTTGTAATTTAAGTGTAGGCATATTCATTAGTCATGTGTACATTTCGAAAACATATTACAACCTTAATGTTTTTATTGTGTTTTTACAGGGTCTTGGTTCAGGCGTTTTCGAGTTGAAGTTACAAGAGTTTCTCAACAAGAAAGGAGTGACAGGCAATACAAACTGCTGCAAAGGAGCCTCTGGGATTCAGCAGTGTGAATGCAAAACGTTTTTTCGAATCTGCTTGAAGCATTATCAAGTTAACGTAACACCGGAACCCCCTTGTACCTATGGCGGTGCGGTGACTCCTGTCCTCGGATCAAACTCCTTCCAAGTGCCTGAAACAACTGCAGAAGCATTCGCCAATCCTATTCCATTTTCTTTTGGATTCACGTGGCCGGTGAGCGTTTCAGCGCATTTTTGTAAAATTATACAACGTCGGCTTTGTCAGCATGCTCAGGGCTCACCACTTATGGGGCATTGACAATGTCAGTAACGGTCGTGAAATGTAGCCTATATTAGGACAGGAGGGGGACTTGGGCACGTTTAACAAATGTTATCAGGGTGGGAAACTTCACATCCTCATAGATGGCATATAATTGGCAGCTCTGCGTGAAATTCCGAAACGTTTCATTTTACAGCTATGAGTAAGTGTGAAAGTGGTTGAATTAAGTGTGAAGCCTAAAGGTGGCACACCTCTATTATTAGGCCTAACAGATGCCAACCTTCACATGTGAAATAGCCTGATGTTTATGGACAGTGGTGCCTCAGCATCTTATAACCCTTTGGCATAGTTGTTCATAATTAGATTTCTTCTCCTTCTTTTTTTTCTCAACAGGGGACATTCTCTCTGATCATTGAGGCCCTACACACAGATTCCGATGATGATCTTTCAACAGGTAAATTACATAGAGTGCAACAGGTCACCAAACAAATGTACATCATCATTAATTGTAAATATGTATCGGGATATATGTACTAATTCCTGTATTCACAATTTTCAGATAACCCTGAACGTCTGATCAGTCGCTTCACCACTCAGAGGCATCTGACAGTGGGAGATGAGTGGTCCTCTGATTTACAGACTGGTGGAAGAACAGAGCTGAAGTACTCCTACCGATTTGTTTGTGATGAGCATTACTACGGGGAGGGCTGTTCTGTTTTCTGCCGTCCACGAGATGATGCCTTTGGTCACTTCACCTGTGGGGAACGTGGTGAGATCATCTGCAACTCAGGATGGAAGGGAACCTACTGCACAGAACGTAAGTAGACTGCACCCTCCTTACTTTTCCTTTCCCATACTTAGGCTACTTTAACATTTGTTGTTCCATTTTTCTTTTTCTTTGACAAAAGTATTCTTAATGTGATTAATTTGCAGTCTTTAGTCAGAATACATGATGTGTTATTACCAAATAGTTTCACTTATCAAACATTTGGGTTGCAACAGGTGTCTATGCTACTGTTTAGGCAAATTTAAATGAGAGAAGTTTGCCGAATAATCACACGCGTGCCATAGATTAAATGTAATGCCTGATTGGCTACTTGGCAGTGCGCTTGGCGTTGATTGGCTTAGTGCGGTGAGGCATTGTTGGAAGCGGGCAGCTGCTGAGTGAGAGTAGACAATGGAGCAGCTGTCCTGCACTGGCACCATGTACACCAGCTGTCCACTCTTATCTGCACAGACTCGGGGACATTAAGGGGAGGGGCTGTATGAGCAGAAAAGAAAAAAAGGGACTTCTGACCCATAGTTAGGAGAAAAAGAAGCCTTTGTGTGTGAATCTTTTGTGTGGGAGCAACTGTGTTAAGCAGAATGTTGGTCCCCCTGGTGACAAGGGGAGCGTATTTTCTAGGTAATGGCTAATGGGGCCACCAGCCCACTGAAATGAATTAGCCAGTGTTTACTGAAAAGGGCCCATATGAAAAGAAGCTATGCTGGTATAAACACATGTTCCAATGAGTTAGATTCCCATGATTCACATGTGATGGTTTCTTTCATTACAGCGATCTGTCTTCCTGGTTGTGGTGAGGAGCACGGGTTCTGTGACAAGCCTGGCGAATGCAAGTAAGTCCCAATGACCTGTCCAGCAATGTGATAAACACCAGTCAACAGGATCACAGTTTGGTATAGTTTCATATATGCCAGTATCTAACAATTTGCATTGTGTGTGGTTACAGGTGTAGAGTTGGCTTCAGTGGGCGTTACTGTGATGACTGCATCCGCTATCCAGGATGTCTTCACGGCACCTGCCAGCAGCCATGGCAGTGTAACTGCCTGGAGGGATGGGGTGGCCTCTTCTGCAACCAAGGTGAGTTCTGTTTATCTCCCATATGCAACTGACTAGTGCTCTTCTGTCATTATCCACCATATTCAGACTCTACTGGTCTTGAGACAGCATACAGTATCTGTTCTTTAAGGCACTATACCAATCAGGTTCAGAGAATAGGACACTGCAATCCGAACTTGGTGAAAACATTGGTGGGGGGTGCTTTCTTCGCCTCAAAATAAGTCGTAAAACATCCTGGATATCACTGTACATTAACTCTCAGAAGACTAAGCCACATGTGCCATTGTCTGTTTCAGATCTCAACTACTGCACACACCACAAGCCCTGCATGAATGGAGCCACTTGTACCAATACTGGCCAGGGTAGCTACACCTGCTCCTGTAAACCCGGCTTCTCTGGGGCCAGCTGTGGGATTGAGGTCAACAAATGTTCTGACAACCCCTGCCGGAATGGGGGAAGCTGCACTGTAAGTAGTTTGGCTGAGCTGCCCCTCATTAGTTACATTAGAAAGCATTTCTCAGTGATGTAATGTCACATAGTCTGTGGTTCTTCTATGCTAGAGCTGGCAAGCATTCCTTCTGGTGAATGTAGCATGTTGATAACAAGTTAATAACAAGTCGTTAGGGAGTTGTAACTTTTGCTAAGCAAGTGCTTTGTCTTTCCTCTGACAGGATCAAGAAAACACCTACAAATGTACCTGCCCCCCTGGCTTCTATGGCAATAACTGTGAGCTCAGTGCCAAGACCTGTGCCGATGGGCCTTGCTTTAATGGCGGACGCTGTGCTGACAACCCAGAGGGAGGATACTACTGCCAGTGTCCTCTTGGCTATGCCGGATTCAACTGTGAGAAGAAGATCGACCACTGCACCTCCGACCCATGTTCCAACGGTAAGCTGAAACAAAGTTCTCTAGTTCTGTGTTTACCAGTTTAATCTTTCTACTGTAAGTATGAGGACATGAATGAATACTGGAACAGGCGGTTAACATGTCTTTCTAATGTCTCCAGGTGCTCAGTGTATGGACCTTGTGAACTCCTACATGTGCCAGTGCCCTGAGGGCTTCTCCGGAGCTAACTGTGAGGACAACATTGACGAGTGCGCCAACTACCCCTGCCAGAACGGTGGCACGTGCTCGGATGGCATGAACGATTACACCTGCACCTGCCCACCTGGATACACCGGCAAGAACTGCAGTTCGCCCATCAGCAAATGCGAGCACAATCCCTGCCACAACGGAGCCACCTGCCACGAGAGGAAAAACCGCTACGTGTGCGCCTGTGTGCCAGGCTACGGCGGCCATAACTGCCAGTTCCTCCTGCCAGCGCACCCCCAGGGACAGCCCGGGTTAGAGGGAGCTGATAAGAGATACTCTGATGACCAGGACCAAGGCACATTCCCCTGGACCGCGGTGTGTGCTGGGATTATCCTGGCGCTGCTGCTGCTGGTGGCCTGTGCCGTGCTGGTAGTTTACATACGGGTCAAGGTGCAGCAGAGGAGTCAGCAGGGAGACAACCACAGTGAGAGTGAGACCATGAACAACCTGGCCAACAACTGTCAACGACCTGACAAGGACCTATCTGTCAGCGTGATCGGCACGACGGGGGTCAAGAACACCAATAAGAAAGTGGACTTTCACTCAGACAATGCTGGAGGAGAGCAGAATGGCTACAAGTCCCGATACTCGTCAACGGATTATAATCTGGTGCATGAGCTGAAGCCAGAAGATGTGTCGAAAGAGGACCAAGATAAGAGTGAGGCAAAGTGTTCCGAATCAAATTGTTCTGAATCTCTGTGTTCGGACAGTGATTTCGAAGATAAACACAGAAAAAGTTTAAAGAGGTGAATATCTACACATTTGGATATAAATTATGTGCCACATATGGGAGTAGTCATGCTTCTGTCTGAAGAGTCTTGGTGAATGTTGATATTAATGTATTTATTTTTCTTGTGTTCTCAGTGACGCCTCAGAAAAGAAACGTCCAGAGGAGTCGACATGCAACGAAGCATCGATGTGCAATGACACAAAGTACCAGTCAGTCTACGTCATATCAGACGAGAAAGACGAATGTATCATTGCGACTGAGGTGAGTTGTGTTGGCTCTTTTTCACCACTGCTAATATCTCTTTTCAGTTTGCATATTTTGTTTTCTCTGGTCCGCGAATGGCTCAACACTCTGAAACTAAAGCATCTTTCCCTCTTGTCTTTCCCAGGTTTAACCCCACAGCTGAGCTGTAGCTCATCTTCTCTACAGGAGGTTTTACTCCGGTGAATGCTGCTCAAACCCAGGGGGAAGGTTTCCCTTCGTGTAACTGCTGCTGTGAGACTAAGACATTGAAAGTGATATTCAGAATGAGCTGGTTCTCAACTGAAGTAAGCACAGTGACTGCAGATAAAAAGGATGTTGGACCACACTGGCCCGCGCTCTCACAAGTTATGTTTCCCAGGAACGTGCGTAATATGGACTTGTTGCACTGCCTGTGAGGACAGTTTTTTACCTCATTGCACTATGGAGGGTTGCTTTTTAATATGTATTTAAACATACACATTTGAGTTAATTACTGTGTATAATGAGTATGCACTGACTGCAGTGTGTATTTGTAAATCCTTTGAGCCAGTCTTCTGAATTGGTTTAGAGAGGGGAAAACACTACCTTCAAATTTGTTAAAATACTGTTGCTTTTTTCTCAAAGATGTATTCTTTTAATTTAACTACATTGTGTTCCATTTGTTTGTGATTTTTGTAGAGTACATTTTGATATAATTTAAGTTCATTTTGTTTGTTTTGCAAATATGTATAATGTATATAAGGCACTTCAGGTCAATGTGACTTTGTTTTCCAACATAAATGTATTTAAGAAGCATTGTACAGAAGCTATTGGAAATGTTTTATCACTGTTGCCCATTAAGGAAATCAACGAAATATTTTTCCAAAATAAATAATGTATGAAATAATTAACATAACGTAGAATTGTCTTTGTGATATCCACATACACCATAACATGTCACCCAAAACATCCAACATACTAGAGTACTAGAGTTACTTCTCTTGCGTTTTATCTTTGACATACAGTACATGCACACAATGTTTGACCTCAAGTTCTCTAAGTAGTCTCACTGCAAACTTTGTGAGTATTCTTGGCCTGATGCAACATGCAACTGTCTCCCTGTGGTACCTCACTAAGTGAGACAAAGACACACCCGGTAATCACAAAAGACTATCCTCATCTTGATGGCAATTTATTTTTTAGGAAGAAAGAACCCTCTGTCAAAAAAATAACCCCCCCCTCCCCCCTGGAAAATGTGCTGGTCAGAGTTTTCCAACTTTGTTTAAACCTTAGTCAATGTCATTTAGTACGGCTGTTAGTGGTAGTGTACAAGTAACTTGCCCTTTGTACTCGTCAAATACTTATCTGGTCCACACTCAAGGAGAAACCAAACTAGCATGACAAATGGTTACAAATATACACTTTTGGCTTTTACACTATACAATATACACTATACACTTTTACACTTTTGGCTGTATCCAAAGGAAAACACTTGGAAGAACCCTTTTAGGTTCCAGGTAGAACCCTTTTGGTTCCAGGTAAAACACTTTTGGCTTCCGTGTAGAACCCTTTCCACAGAGGGTTTTACATGGAACTCAAAAGGGTTTTACATGGAACTCAAAAGGGTTCTACCTGGAACCAAAAAGGGTTATCCTATGGGGACAGTCGAACAGCCCTTTCGGATATGAAAGCAGGAAGAAAATACATCATTACTATATGCACAGTATGTAAGTCTTTCTTTATTCATTCATAATCAGTCTTTGAAGCACTGAGTGAACAGTGGACAGCTGAAAACTAGACTGAATAACACATTGACTTGCAGCTGTCCAGATGGTGACTAGAGAGACACCCCATTCCAGAATTGGGGAGCATGAGGCAGATACAGTATACTGTACCAGTGTATAAGCACAAGAGAGCCAAACAATAATATTTACTACAGAATGCTGATCCAGAGTTATGTTTATGTTCAATCAGTTTTCTATTTGATAAATAGCATTCACCTGTAAACATGCAGATGGATGCTATTTACACCTAAGAAATGGATCAATTAACTGACACTCTAAAGGTTCACTCTAAAGTGAAAAATGAGCTCCTCTAGTTCGCCGTCTGAACAAAGATCTGACTGCAGCAGTGGCATATAGATGTTATATTCTGACTGGGTAGTTGAATGTGTACTGTCAGGTTACTCACTGAAATGATAAACAAGCTCTTGAATCAAACAGCTGTGAGAGTGTTGGAGTTTTTTACTAGCAACTTCAATCAGGGACGAGGAAAGTCAACCTCATGCTCTGACCATTTTAATGATGTGGTACAGCAAATGTTTATCAACCAGACCTGCTTTATAAACCTGCTATTTTAATCACAGTATTTCCCCAGGTTACTGGTAATGTATGACAAGCAATATTTTTGAGAACTCACTTTCTAGTTCATTTTGATTCTTTCTTTATTGCGAAAGAGATGTTGCTGTCTTGAATAGGGTTAAAACGAGGGAAGGTCAATAGCAGCATTGACCCTCTTTGGCATTTCAATTCTAACAACAATAATGAAAGTGTAAATATTATTCTCTTCCCTGGAATGTGCTGTCAAATACAAAGCAGAGTGTGTCTCTAAATACATATCTATTTTGTGCTTTATAAATGTAATAGAAAGTCTTCTTAGCCTTAGTTAAAACGTTACAGACCACTTCCATGTGTCCATTTTGTTTGCAAATGAAATGGTTTCAACTTTGTTTTAAAGCCAGCCAGAGAGGAGCGGTGAGAGAGTTTGCCCTGTGAATGCAGGGAGAATATAGTGGCTCTGATAGGGACCAGTGAAAAGTATTTGCTAGTATTACACAACTATTGGACAGTTGTTTCCACATACCATGCTAAGCTTTTAACTTAACTTTTTTCAGTCGCACAAAGGCTTTTCGCTGAGTTGGAAAATATCAGGAGACAGGCCTAAAGCAGCCCTTTTGTTTCTTCATTCAGTGTAGTCCTGGTCCACGGCTCTGCGTCCAATGGGGAATATTATCTTTTTCATCTTTTTTTCTTTTCAGTTTTGTGTCTATAATCAAACAAAGGTCACCGATTAATGCCAATATGCCAGAGTGTTTTGAATGCAGAACTTTGAAGGTGAAATAAAGCATGAAATAAAGGATTGTTAAAAAGGAAAGAAGGATTTTGAAAGTATGATTTACTTTAAGTTGTGTTTGGACTTACACTAAACTAACTGTTTTTTGTTACGAAAGATTCATTCTCTTACTAAATGTTTACTCTTGTTTCCTACATTTTAAACTGTGTACCCTACATCTAATGTATTCTAACAGCCTGTATAAACGAATAAACGCTATAAATCCGTGTGGAATGCATTACACACATAAAATCTATTACATTATAATCATAATCATAATGTTTCTTTTAACAAAACTATACCTATACATGCTTATAAATGTATTTGTAATGCAATACACACAATATAATGGGTGTGTATATATGTGTGTACTTCTTGTGTACTTGTTCATGTTTAGGCAGGATTCTACCTTGAACACAATTCATTCACACACAAAGCTCAATCCTCTTCCCATTCCATAGCAATGATCAGAGCATTGGTTATGATGGAATCACGCAGGGCAACTGTCTGCTTTTCAGCTATTAGTGCTGGATTCATCCTTAGGATTTGCGGCTTCTATTCATCCACTGGGGGTGGGGGGGAGCGGGTTGATCCAACTATATGTTTGGAATCTGGTGGGATGCCAAATGTTTGTGTGGGCATTCTTTTCTTTTGAAAAGATGCACATAAGCTCTAGCTCCTAAACATCTTCCCACCGCCCAACAGGACTGAGATCCCCCTGAGAACACTGAACTTTCAACGGTTCCTGAAAGATTTGGCGCCATTCTTCAGATGCATTCTTCAGATTTACATGAATGATATTTGAAGTAGATGTCTTTTGTCAATGGTGTTGATTGGATGTGACACTATCGAGTAATCAACTCACACAATATACCCGCAGGATCCTTTTCAGAACTTTCTGTCACTGTGTAATGTACTGTACATCCAAGAGATGCCCAATGGTGGTGTTGCAACATTTAAACTTTTACTTAAATGTACCCAATTGTTTCAGGCTATGGCTAACAAGTTGGCTTTGTTATCTGTAGGTTATTTCTTAAATCCACACTAGGACCTCTGTGAAGGCAGAATTAGTTTGGGCCTAATCTATATTACCATGACAAGAGAGCAGTTAGTGTTCTGGTTAGTACAGTCAATGACTTGTTTAAGTGTTACTTTCCCATGATCTTATTAATCTGGTCACAGATATCCCCCTTTTTCTTCATCCGTATTTCTTTTTATTCTTTTTCAAGTAAAAAGGAGAGATGCTGGTGTCGTGGACCCCCTTTGGACGAGTCTCTATGCGCACTCTTACTTCTGCATGGATTAGTCAATATAAAGCTGTTTTCTGCTGCCAAGCCCCTCAATGGCAAGTACAATTTTGACAGATTGTGGAGAGAGGGGAACATGGGTAGAAGAAAGGGGATCCTGGTCCGACAATGAGCCATCCTTTGTTCCTGTATAGTGGTCACCTGTCACTCCCCACAATGTGGAGCCACCCCCCTTTAGAACCACTGCAACCTGGAGCCTCAGATCTCATTCGACGAGCTAAGGATAGGATTTAGGGTTGTGCCTGGGAAGTCTTGGGAAACAAAACTGTTTCATGCAGGACAATGGAAAGGACACAAAGGGAAGCGGTGGGTGTAAAAGCTAGTTTGTCATCACACAAATCCCCACAAAGGGGAATACTGTTTACACAACACTCTCGACCAGTCCCCACACCGCACACTTTAAACAGCCCACTCCATGCTCCATTCACTATAGACCGGCGACTAAACTGAAGACATTTGTAGATAAAGTTACTATGCAAAATGAAGAAGATATTATGCAAAGGAATGAAGTGGACCACTGCTTGAAGTGAGGACGTAGTTGATAATGGACCGGCTGATATGTCCTCCTAATCACAGCAATACAAATGTTTAATGTAAATGTAGCAAAATGGATCAATTTGACAAAATAAACCCAAAGCTAGTGAATTAGATCAAATAAATAAAGGTACAAATAGAGAAGAAATATTTGCCTCAGCCTAACAAATGTGGTAAACTCAAAATATTTACAACCTGGTCTGATCATCTTTCCATTGGCATGAACCAACATTGATGACATTTCAAGACAGGAGAGGCATGCCTCCATTCCATTAGTGCCACATAGGTGGAGTAAAGTAAAATTCCACATGTAGCATAATGCCCATACCCACTCTGGCCCTTTGGTGCCATAGTGGGTATGGTCATTATGGGACAGAGCTTTCCAATGATCATTAAGGGACAGGGCTTTCCACCCTCTGATACAAAACTCAGTGATCCAGAGAGCATAACAGTCTCTCTTTGTTTTCTCTACGCATGTTGTAGCTGAAACTTTTACTGTCCAGGGACGGCCAGCACCCTTTCGGAGAGTGTTGGTCCTCCTGAAAGCCTCTGCAGGAATCCAAGGGTTCCACATCCCCTTAGTTATGGAAAACAGACAAGAAGTCAGGCCTAGCTCCTCATCTGTCCAAACAGAGATTGTGTCAACATGTCAGGCAAATATGGCCGAGTTATTCGGGCAAAGGTAGTAAACAAGCTTGAGAGTGGAGATAGAAATGTATTGTGAATAGATAATTAAAATCATTTAATTTGATTGAACATGTTTGAGAATCAACTTGAACTTGGATGAACTGTGAAATGCCAGCATCTTGGTATGCCTGAAAATCCAGCCAATATCAATACATAAAATTGTCCTGAATGCACAGAGTAAACTGAGTTAATATTTTCTGAGTGCAAGATGGACGCACGCACAAAAAAATGCAAATGAGTGACTCAATTACTTTATTGATAATCAACAGACCAGCAGTTGACATTATTTACATGTACAGTTGAAGTCGGAAGTTTACATACACTTAGGTTGGAGTCATTAAAACTTGTTTTTCAACCACTCCACAAACATCTTGTTAACAAACTATAGCTTTGGCATGTCAGTTAGGACATGTACTTTGTGCATGACACAAGTAATTTTTCCAACAACTCCGGGATGCTGACCTTCTAGGCAGAGTTCCTCTGTCCAGTGTCTGTGTTCTTTTGCCCATCTTAATCGTTTCTTTTTATTGGCCAGTCTGAGATAAGTATTTTTCTTTGCAACTCTGCCAAGAAGGCCAGCATCCCGGAGTTGCCTCTTCACTGTTGGCGTTGAGACTGGTGTTTTGCGGGTACTATTTAATGAAGCTGCCATTTGAGGACTTGTGAGGCATCTGTTTCTCAAACTAGACACTCTAATGTACTTGTTCTCTTGCTCAGTTGTGCACCAGGTCTTCCCACTCCTCTTTCTATTCTGGTTAGAGCCAGTTTGCTCTTTTCAGTGAAGGGAGTAGTACAAAGCTTTGTACGAGATCTTCAGTTTCTTGGCAATTTCTCGCATGGAATAGCCTTCATTTCTCAGAACAAGAAAATACTGATGAGTTTCAGAAGAAAGGTCTTTGTTTCTGGCGATTTTGAGCCTGTAATCTAACCCACAAACGCTGATGCTCCAGATACTCAACTAGTCTAAAGAATGCCAGTTTTATTGCTTCTTTAATCAGAACAACAGTTTTCAGCTGTGCTAACATAATTGGGTTTTCTAATAATTAATTAGCATTTTAAAATGATAAACTTGGATTAGCTAACACAACGTGCCATTGGAACACAGGAGTGATGGTTGCTGATAAATGGGCCTCTGTACGCCTATGTAGATATTCCATAAAAAATTTGCCATTTCCAGCTACAATAATCAATTACAATGTTAACAATGTCTACACTGTATTTCTGATAAATTTGATGTTATTTTAATGGACAATAAATGTGCTTTTATTTTAAAAAACAAGGAAATTTCTCAATGAATGACCCCAAACTTTTGAATGGTAGTGTACGTCAGAAACGGTAAGACAGTATAATTCTGAATATTTTCTGCGGTCACAAACACATTTTGTTTTATAACGCACAGCTTGTCTGAAGAGAAAACACTCACTTAGGTGCCAAATGTTATCCTTAAGTGTGGCAAAAGCAAGCCTCTTTTGTGGTGTGGCAGAAATATCATGCAAGTCTTTTATGTTGTCTGCAGCTTAGCAGGCTGCGAGTGAAACAGACCAATGGCAGTCATCCTGAGGAGGAGGACAGTGAGCAAAGTTTATCATTAACATCTGCTGTGTCTTCCCCACCAACCCCATGGTGGGCTATTATGTTGTGACACTGTGGACATTGTCAGGAGTTAAAAGTCGGTCCCTAGGGACCAAGCTTCTTTGAATCCCTTGTGCTCCCAGAAGGGGCTCTTGGAAATCGTACCAGCTGACAGATACACCCCAGGAGACAGGGAATCTACCAACTCAAACCCCAAACCCAGATTTTTACACATCTTTTAACTGACCACATTGGACAGATAGTTACTTCTAAGTTATCAAAGCAAGCATGGGTGAAAAAGACACATTTTTATAGGTTCACTTTATTTTCTTTAACATTTTTCTGTGCTCATTAATTTTCCAGTTCAGTATAAATTTCAGCAGTTCCTCCTTGATTACCGATGTCATTAAGCTCATCTTTTCAAAAGTGTATTTTTTTCATGCCCTCATAGTAAAAGTGACGATCACTGCGCAGAGGCAATGACAACAGGTTTTTAATCATGGCAATAACTTCCTTTGCATGATTCGTGGGAACCGCCTGCGGCAGACAATGATTGAATTCACAATGGTGCATACAAAGGCCACCTTTGGGAGAAACCATATCCAACAGCATGCTGGGAAAGGGGAGCAATGGCAGCAGATGTTGTCAGAACTATAAGCAACAGATGCCTCCTTGCAAGTATTCAGCCCTGCGCACTAGCCAAGCCGAAGAGCTCAAGAATTGGAGTGCACACAAATAATAGTGGATGTCTCTGTTTTGGTGGAGAGTAGGAGAATGTGATGAGATCAAGATACGATTGATTTGTGATTATTTTAATTTTATTCAACATTGGTTACTTCTTCTTCTTCTTCTTCTTTTTTAAAATCATGCCAAAATAATAAAGATGTCAAAAAATTCTGGGTAAAGTCAATAACATGCATCTTTCAGACCAGGAAGACACGTCAGTCATTTATATTTGTCAAATGTTCAGTGAAATGGTTCTCATATCCATATAACATTATAATGAAATATATATTTTTTTTAAAGTAAATTAACAAAGATTGTGTTTTATAAGCTGTGAGTAAAATAAATGGATCATAATGGGTTTTATCTAACAGACTCATTTTGAATAAAGCATCCTCTAAAAGGCATATATTTTGTTTATAAAACCTAAACCCAGACTTTGAAATCACTTGTGATCCAGTCCCTGCTTGGTGTCTTTGCTTTGCTAACTCATAGACTTGCCGAAAATGTCTATCTGTAATCAGAATCAGAATGATCAATCCTGTATCACAGAGAAGCCACAATGAGTAGCAATTATATAGCTGGGAGTTGATTACAAATAGTGTCAATGACTCTAGTTGCACTTATTTTGTGAGTTGCTGTTGTTGTTCCCAATCAATAATCAATGGTGTTTTCTTCTTCTTTCCTCTGTTTTGTGTTGCCTGTCCTTGTGGCCCATGTGGGTTCTGGTCAACATGGCTACGTCAGGCCACAGAAAGTCACACAGAGCAGCTGGCTGTGCTTGTTTGTGTGGATCCTCTGAATATGAGTCTCTTCTGAGGGCCTCTCCCTGACCTATGGAGGTCACAGGACACATGACCTTGATCCCAGGCACCATAATCGACACAGTTCCATAAAAAAGCCAGAACACTTCAATAAATAGTGTGCCCCTGTCACATTTGAGCAAATATATAACGTGTATATAAATGCACAGCACCTCGACTCTCGTGCTTGGAAAGCGCCGGGTTGCCAGGTCTTCTCCATTGAAGCGAGAGTGGGGCGTGCCCCTTGGAGACAGTGTTCAGTGTGGGGTGTGTGGGAATGGACCTGTGGACTGACGCCTGATTAATGACCACAAACACTGAATGCTCTGCTCTCTTGAGATGATAATCATTTCAAATGGCAGATGGGTAGGAAAGTTGAGGTTAGGCCACAATCAACTCACAATGAATGAAAATCCCTTCGGTTGTGAACAAAGGGGAAAGTATCCCATGTTTTTCCGTTGGCCTTTAGCTTAAGGCCAATTACTTGGGGGAAACAAGAGATGGGACCGATGTGTGCTGTTCACTAGATTAACAATGAGGAGGCATCTCACTGGGATTATTGTGACTAGACATGTTAGATGTGACTCATCGTTTCTGTTGTTGATTTTTATTAATAAGTATGGATAGTTACAATTGTGAGAAAAAAAAACAATTGAGGGAGAGGAGTAAATTATGTCATTTGAAGTAGTACTGAAGTAATGGAAATAAATCAAATATGTGTTAAAGTAAATAACTCATCCATTTCCAGAGGAGCATTATCCAATGTTGTTCTTCAATTTTCTGCCCCAGAATTAGTAGGGTAGCAGTGGGCATAGAGATGTAACAGGTGCTTTGACTTGATGCCACCTCACACACCCCTCTGACTTCTCGTATGCCTCTAAAGCACATTCATCACTGGGCCTCTATAGCTGTAATGCACTGCTCTCATCCCTAACACTGAAACTGTATCTGTGTGCCTCCACTGCTGACACAAAACCTAGAGAAAGTCGGTCTCACATTCAGACTAATGACAATAATAATAACAATGATAATTATAATAATTATATTATAGTTCCTTTCCACCTACAGTAGGTGCCCAAAGCGCTTTACATAGTAAGGGGGGAAACTCACCTTTTCCAGTAACAATGTGTAGCACCCACTTAGGTGATGCACGGCAACCATTTTGTGCCAGAACGCTCACCACACATCAGCTATCATGGTGGAGATGACACAAGACGCAGTGTGAATATGCAAAGTCATGGCGGGGGATGGATGAATCCACATACATCAGTGCTGAACAGCCCCTATCTCACCCACCCATCCCCCGAGTGCATTGTCCCTCTCCTCTTGTGTCTGTGTCGGACTGCTCTAGCAAGTGGAACTCTGGGGACCTCACTCTGGCTCCAGTCTGCCTGTGATGCCATGCGGCTGGGAGTTGACACGTACGCCTCGCCTCGCCACTCCGACAGACAGATGGTGAGCAACACCCATTAATGGGCTGAGCAGCATTGCTTCGTCCCTGCCCTGGTAACTGCCGGCATGTGCTGGCATTTTCTCATCCCTCTTCTCCAGCAGACTTGCCAGGCCCTGGCTGGCTTGTCCCACACTTCTCTCCAGAGTATGTAAATAACCAGACAGAAAAGGCCTGCTTTCATCTGAATATGAATAGAGGAAAAGAGGAGGCTGAGGGAGAGAGAGCAAGAGAGAGAGAGAAAAGGGGGGGAAACCATAGCCCCCCACCATCGCCCCTTATAGACTTCATTATAAAAACAAAACTCAGACAGGACACAATCAAACTGATTAAAACAATGAGATATGCCCCATTGTGTCCCAGCTTTTTTTCTTCTTCATTGTGCTTAGCATAACCATAACAATAATAATTGTTATTTTGGTCATTTACAGCAAACAGTTTACTTGAACACAGAATTGAATTTAGTTTGTGATTAGTCTCATTCTTTGAAAGGAGAAACTTCTGAAGGGATCTAAAGAGTGAGCTGAATTGACCCCAGTCTCTATGAATGAACACGAACATCAGAAAGTCTAATCAGAGAGCAAAGCAAGTCCTAAAGGCATGGACAAATGGCAAAACACACCCTGTGTCACGTTCTGACCTTAGTTCCTTTGTTTTGTCTTTGTTTTCATATGGTCAGGGCGTGAGTTGGGGTGGGCAGTCTATGTTCTTTTTTCTATGATTTGGGATTTCTGTGTTTGGCCTGGTATGATTCTCAATCAGAGGTAGTTGTCAATCGTTGTCCCTGATTGAGAACCATACTTAGGTAGCCTGTTTTCACCCTTGAGTTGTGGGTGATTATTTTCTGTTGAGTGTTTGTATTCTGCACCAGACAGAACTGTTTCGGTTTCGTTCGTTCACTTTGTTGTTTTGTATTTCAGTGTTAAGTTTGATTCATTAAATATTAACATCATGAACACATACCACTCTGCGCTTTGGTCCTCACCTTCTTCCACCAACAACGGCCGTTACACCCTGAACCACACTAATCAAAATGAGACAGATCACTGAGAAAATATGGGTGAATTAGCTATGTTGTTATGTACATGTAAAACGAATATTCCACACACACTAAAATGTTTATTCTATTCTACTGAGTCATTTACTTTTTGTTCATATTCTTATCTTTTATTATTTCTTATTGTTGTTGAATTGTCCAGAAGAAACCTTCAAGTAAGCATTTCGTTGGACAGTGTACACCATGTGTATCCTGTATATCTGACCAATAAAACTTGAAGTATTAGTCACACGGTAACAAGTGTGATTGACCTTGGTTTCATCCCTGCCTTTCTCTATTGACACAGTACCGTAAAGTGTGTGGTTGAGCATGATGATCAGCTTGATGTGTACTGAACAAGCCTAAATACACTTTTGCCAAAGGATAATTACACTTTTTGAAATAACATTTACATAGATGAGATGTTTTCCTGTCAAGGTCCAAAGTTAATTCATCTTTTGAATTTAAAGAAAATATTTGTGCTCCTTTTCACATTGAAGTACTAAAGAGACTGGGTATCAGTTTTGGAAAATTCATTTGTATCTATGCAACCCCTATTGGAAACTACAATATGGTTCAAACTAGAGTGTTCCTCCCAGACCAGGGAGGTAGAGCAAGCCTTCAAGGCAAACAACGATGCTTCCTCTGCTGGTAGGATAACAGAGAGTTGCTGATTAAGAATGTGTTGGCCGAGGGGGATCGCAGGCTACCAGAGTTATTGCAGCAGGAAACTGTGCCTGCTTCCTCCCAGGAGTCCCCTGAATAGAGCAAAAACAAGTGATAGATTCAGACTTGGATTAGGAGATTAACACGTTGTACATCTTAATTGGTCTAATTACTGTTAAAAAAAAACAGCATTAAAATGGTTATTTTGTTCCCTTTGATTGTCCATCAATTGAGCGCCAAAGTTTTGCAGACAGTTATGAACCTGTCATAGACATAGGCAATGAGGAATGCAACTGTAGTTATGTCGTTGTAATAACTGATACGATAACAATTTGACCGGAAAGTTGCACAATAACAGCATTGTCATGGAGTTGTTTCTTTTCCATGTCCTTTCCGTATTCTGTATTTGAACCTTAACCACAAAGAAACTCATTGCCCCTCAGTACGAGGGAAACTTGGGAACAAACTGTGCATTCTGACTGGACAGAGAACCATTTGGTTAGGGTACCAATCTCTTCAATAGCTTCTCCCTTGTCCACATGGAGGGGGACAACCTCTCTGCCTGTCATCTACTCCAGTATAATCAAACTAAATCAAACTCTCTGCAATGACAGTCAACACGAGACCCTAAAACAAACACAGAACACACTTTCCCTTCCCAAGTTATCGTGTCAGAGCAAATAAAGCAGCCACGTTCCCCAAATGTTGGCATTTCTTTTAGAGAAACCCGCTGCTAGCTGTCAAGTGGGATGAACGTTAAAACCGTTTCGGGCCGGCCCAGTTAGCCACTGAATGGGGCTTTCTGCCTGGCCTGCCTAATGGGGCGCCAGTGTTAAAAGCAAATGTGCTGCTGCACAGGGTTTACCGCATGCCCGGATTTGTCATTTGTGAGATTTCATTTGTCCAAGAATGAGCCCGAGTCAGAGGTCAGTGGGCAGGAGAGCAGACCTGCTGACAAGTTCACCGTGCACTGGGGACTAATGAGAGCGCTCCGCCAAGTAAACGGAACAAAGGCAGACGGATTACATGAACTCATTTGTTGACTGGAATCAATAACACTAGTCACTTGGACTCACATTTCCATCCTACGGTCGCCACTGGCCTGGCAAAGGCGCCCATTCAGAAAGCGTCACATGTCGTCCTCTCGCCCCATGCGCACGCCGGCTCGCGTAGCAGCGGGCGACATCGATTTTGTGTCTCATTCCACTTGGCTTGCAGCATTGTCATCATCCCTTTGGTGGGGAGCAGAGGAGGGGTAAAACAGAGCTAAATACAAAATGATCACTTTGACAAACTTAGAAACATTATTTGCTCTGGTTAAAGCTAATTGGGCAAGAACAGTTTGTGTGTATGTGTGTGTGTGTGTGTGTGTGTGTGTGTGTGTGTGTGTGTGTGTGTGTGTGTGTGTGTGTCTTTGTGTGTGTGCATGTGTGTTCCAGAGGAATGCTTGAGATATTTTTCACACAGATGAGGTCTGGGCAAGAGATTTACTGAGGAAGTGCATAGGGACCAAGAGGAAGCCCTTGCTAGTATCCGCCCTCTATCTGCTGAACAAGGAAAGGGAAATAGAGATGCTAGTGTAAACAGTGCTACAGCAGTAAACCATCTGATTATACCTGAAACAAAGTAGAGAGTATTTACTTTTTAACTCCAACATTGATTGATTGCTGCTGGTTGACATTACATCATGTTTATGCCCATTGGTTTCATTTGGCGTTTCCAAAAACAGGTGAGAAAAGCAGAGAAATTGTCTGTCCACATATGGAGCAGCAGATTATCAATCGGGTAGTTTAATCCGAAATCCCACTAGGGACAGGACTCTTTCCAAAACAGTCAGAATTCTGTCCTGACGATACGTAAATGTTACTGAAAAGTGCGAGTTTTTCTATTCTTTAAAGAAATTATTCCAATGCAGCTGCAACAAGCTTACTGTCACGTTCTGACCTGTATTTCCTTTGTTTTGTCTTTATTTAGTATGGTCAGGGCGTGAGTTGGGGTGGGCAGTCTATGTTTGTTTTTTATGTTTGGTTTCTGTTTCGGCCTAGTATGGTTCTCAATCAGAGGCAGATGTTGTTAGTTGTCTCTGATTGAGAATCATACTTAGGTAGCCTGGGTTTCACTTTTGAGTTGTGGGTGTTTGTTTCCGTGTGAGTGTTTGTTGCCACACGGTACTGTTTCGGTTTTTGTTCATGTTCACATTTATTGTTTTATATTTCATAGTGTTCAGTTTATATCTTATAATAAATGTTATGGACACTTACCACACTGCGCATTGGTCCTCCGATCCTTCTCGCTACTCCTCCTCAGAAGAGGAGGAAGAATGCCGTTACACTTACTCAGATGTGCAAGTGTTTTTCCTAACACCCTGACTAGACCGGCCACGTTGCACATTCATGTGATTCAATCATTTCATCCACACTGCTTGCGTGCATCAACGAGCATCTGTGCTGCCGAATGCTAACGATGTTGATTAACTGAAGACAATGTGGGGCTATAAAACAATGGAAGCCATTCAAATTTTTGCAAATGTATTAAAAATACAAAACTGAAATATCACATTTACATAAGTATTCAGACCCTTTACTTAGTACTTTGTTGAAGCTTCCCGAAATAGCCCGGCGGTTTTCAGTTAGTGTGCGAACCATCTGGAGGTGAATGTCTGAGTATTGATGTAGTCAACTCATACAAGTACTTGGGAGTATGGCTAGACGGCACACTATCCTTCTCTCAGCACATATCAAAGCTGCAGGCTAAAGTTAAATCTAGACTTGGTTTCCTCTATCATAATCACTCCTCTTTCAACCCAGCTGCCAAACTAACCCTAATTCAGATGTCCATCCTACCCATGCTAGATTACGGAGATGTAACTTATAGATCGGCAGGTAAGGGTGCTCTCGAGCGGCAAGATGTTCTTTACTATTCGGCCATCAGATTTTCCACCAATGCTACATATAGGACACATCACATCACTTCACTTTATACTCCTCTGTAAACTGGTCCCCAAAGCACACACATCCCTGGGTCGCTACTCTTTTCAGTTCGCCGCAGCTAGCGAAAGGAACGAGCTACAAAACACACTCAAACTGGACATCTCTTCATTCAAAGACTCAATCATGGACACTCTTACTGACAATTGTGGCTGCTTCGCATGATGCATTGTTGTCTCTACCTTCTTGCCCTTTGTGCTGTTGTCTGTGCCCAATAATGTTTGTACCATATTTTGTGCTGCTACCATGTTGTGCTGCTGCCATGTTGTGTTGCTATCATGTTGTTGTCAAGTTGTGTTGCTACCATTCTATGTTGTCATGTGTTACTGCCATGCTATGTTGCTGTCCTAGGTCTTTCTTTATGTAGTGTTATGGTGTCTCTCTTGGCGTGATGTGTGTTATGTCCTACATATATAGATTTTTTAAATGTTTAATCCCAGCCCCCATCGCCACAGGAGGCCTTTTGCCTTTTGGTAGGCCGTCATTATAAATAACTATTTTTTCTTAACTGACTTGCCTAGTTAAATAAAGGTTAAATAAAATAAAACAAAAAATCCCCTTTGGCTGCGATTACAGCCTCGAGTCTTCTTGGGTATGATGCTACAAGCTTGGCACACCTGTATTTGGGGAGTTTCTTCCATTCTTCTCTGCAGATCCTCTCAAGCTCTGTCAGGTTGGATGGGGAGCGTCGCTGCACAGCAATTTTCAGGTCTCCAGAGATGTTCGATCGGGTTCAAGTCCGGGCTCTGGCTGGGCCACTCAAGGACATTCAGAAACTTGTCCCGAAGCCACTCCTGCGTTTTCTTGGCTGTGTGCTTTGGGTCATTGTCCTGTTGGAAGGTGAATCTTCGCCCCCAGTCTGAGGTCCTGAGCGCTCTGGAGCAGGTTTTCATCAGGAATCTCTCTGTACTTTGCGCCGTTCATCTTTCCCTCAATCCTGACTATCTCCCATCTTTCCCAGTCGCCAGCTCTAGCGACAGTCTTGGTGGTTCCAAACTTCTTCTATTTAAGATTTATGGATGTCACTGTGTTCTTGGGAACCTTCACCGCTGCAGAATTTTTTGGTACCCTTCCCCTGATCTGTGCCTCGACACAATCCTGTCTCGGAGCTCAACGGATAATTCCTTCAACCTCAAGGCTTGGTTTTTGCTCTGACGTGCACTGTCAACTGTGGGACCTTATAGAGACAGGTGTGTACCTTTCCAAATCATGTCCAATCAATTGAATTTTCCACAGGTGGACTTCAATCAAGTTGTAGAAACATCTCAAGGATGATAAAAGTCAACAGGATGCACCTGAGCTCAATTTTGAGTGTCCTAGCACAAAGGGTCTGAATACTTTTCTAAATAAGGTATTTCTGTTTTTTAAATTTTTTTAACAAATTATCAAAACTTTCTAGAAACCTGTTTTTCGCTTCGTCATTATGGGGTATTGTGTGTAGACTGATGAGGGAAAAAAATATTGAATACATTTTAAAATAAGGCTGTAACGTAACAAATGTGGAAAAAGTCAATGGGTCTGAATACTTTCCGAATGTGGGCAATTCAGCAAATCAAATTTGATTTGTCACATGGACTCCCAATCACGTCCGGTTGTGATACAGCCTTTTCACGAAGCGGATCCTGTGTTCTGCCTTTCAACCAGGGCAACGGAATGGATCCCATGCGGCGACCCAAAAAAACGACTCCGTAAAAGAGGGAAACGAGGCGGTCTTCTGGTCAGACGGGCACATCGTGCACCACTCCCTAGCATTCTTCTCACCAATGTCCAGTCTCTTGACAACAAGGTTGATGAAATCCGAGCAAGGGTAGCATTCCAGAGGGACATCAGAGACTGTAACGTTCTTTGCTTCACGGAAACATGGCTCACTGGAGAGACGCTATCGGAGGCGATGCAGCCAGCGGGTTTCTCCACGCATCGCGCCGACAGAAACAAACATCTTTCTGGTAAGAAGAGGGGCGGGGGCGTATGCCTTATGGCTAACGAGACATGGTGTGATGAAAGAAACATACAGGAACTCAAATCCTTCTGTTCACCTGATTTAGAATTCCTCACAATCAAATGTCGACCACATTATCTACCAAGAGAATTCTCTTCGATTATAATCACAGCCGTATATATCCCCTCCCAAGCAGACACATCTATGGCTCTGAACGAACTTTATTTGACTCTTTGCAAACTGGAATCCATTTATCCGGAGGCTGCATTCATTGTAGCTGGGGATTTTAACAAGGCTAATCTGAAAACAAGACTCCCTAAATTTTATCAACATATCGATTGCGCAACCAGGGGTGGAAAAACCTTGGATCATTGTTACTCTAACTTCCGCGACGCATATAAGGCCCTGCCCCGCCCTCCTTTCGGAAAAGCTGACCACGACTCCATTTTGTTGATCCCTGCCTACAGACAGAAACTAAAAAAAGAAGCTCCCACGCTGAGGTCTGTTCAATGCTGGTCTGACCAAGCTGACTCCACACTCCAAGACTGCTTCCATCACGTGGACTGGGAGATGTTTCGTATTGCGTCAGATAACAACATTGACGAATACGCTGATTCGGTGTGCGAGTTCATTAGAACGTGCGTTGAAGATGTCGTTCCCATAGCAACGATTAAAACATTCCCTAACCAGAAACCGTGGATTGATGGCAGCATTCGCGTGAAACTGAAAGCGCGAACCACTGCTTTTAATCAGGGCAAGGTGACTGGTAACATGACCGAATACAAACAGTGCAGCTATTCCCTCCGCAAGGCTATCAAACAAGCTAAGCGTCAGTACAGAGACAAAGTAGAATCTCAATTCAACGGCTCAGACACAAGAGGTATGTGGCAGGGTCTACAGTCAATCACGGACTACAAGAAGAAAACCAGCCCAGTCACGGACCAGGATGTCTTGCTCCCAGGCAGACTAAATAACTTTTTGCCCGCTTTGAGGACAATACAGTGCCACTGACACGGCCCAAAACGAAAACATGCGGACTCTCCTTCACAGCAGCCGAAGTGAGCAAGACATTTAATCGTGTTAACCCTCGCAAGGCTGCAGGCCCAGACGGCATCCCCAGCCGCGCCCTCAGAGCATGCGCAGACCAGCTGGCCGGTGTGTTTACGGACATATTCAATCAATCCCTATACCAGTCTGCTGTTCCCACATGCTTCAAGAGGGCCACCATTGTTCCTGTTCCCAAGAAAGCTAAGGTAACTGAGCTAAACGACTACCGCCCCGTAGCACTCACTTCCGTCATCATGAAGTGCTTTGAGAGACCAGTCAAGGACCATATCTCCTCCACCCTACCTGACACCCTAGACCCACTCCAATTTGCTTACCACCCAAATAGGTCCACAGACGATGCAATCTCAACCACACTGGACACTGCCCTAACCCATCTGGACAAGAGGAATACCTATGTGAGAATGCTGTTCATCGACTACAGCTCGGCATTCAACACCATAGTACCCTCCAAGCTCATCATCAAGCTGGGACCCTGGGTCTCGACCCCACCCTGTGCAACTGGGTACTGGACTTCCTGACGGGCCGCCCCCAGGTGGTGAGGGTAGGCAACAACATCTCCACCCCGCTGATCCTCAACACTGGGGCCCCACAAGGGTGCGTTCTGAGCCCTCTCCTGTACTCCCTGTTCACCCACGACTGCGTGGCCACGCACGCCTCCAACTCAATCATCAAGTTTGCGGACGACACAACAGTGGTAGGCTTGATTACCAACAACGACGAGACGGCCTACAGGGAGGAGGTGAGGAGGTGGTGTCAGGAAAATAACCTCACACTCAACGTCAACAAAACTAAGGAGATGATTGTGGACTTCAGGAAACAGCAGAGGGAACACCCCCCTATCCACATTGATGGAACAGTAGTGGAGAGGGTAGCAAGTTTTAAGTTCCTCGGCATACACATCACAGACAAACTGAATTGGTCCACTCACACAGACAGCATCGTGAAGAAGGCGCAGCAGCGCCTCTTCAACCTCAGGAGGCTGAAGAAATTTGGCTTGTCACCAAAAGCACTCACAAACTTCTACAGATGCACAATCGAGAGCATCCTGGCGGGCTGCATCACCGACTGCTCCGCCCACAACCGTAAGGCTCTCCAGAGGGTAGTGAGGTCTGCACAATGCATCACCGGGGGCAAACTACCTGCCCTCCAGGACACCTACACCACCCGATGTTACAGGAAGGCCATAAAGATCATCAAGGACAACAACCACCCGAGCCACTGCCTGTTCACCCCGCTATCATCCAGAAGGCGAGGTCAGTACAGGTGCATCAAAGCTGGGACCGAGAGACTGAAAAACAGCTTCTATCTCAAGGCCATCAGACTGTTAAACAGCCACCACTAACATTGAGTGGCTGCTGCCAACACACTGACACTGACACTGACTCAACTCCAGCCACTTTAATAATGGGAATTGATGGGAAAGGATGTAAAATATATCACTAGCCACTTTAAACAATGCTACCTAATATAATGTTACATACCATACATTATTCATCTCATATGAATACGTATATACTGTACTCTATCATCTACTGCATCCTTATGTAATACATGTATCACTAGCCACTTTAACTATGCCACTTGGTTTACATACTCATCTCATATGTATATACTGTACTCAATACCATCTACTGTATCTTGCCTATGCTGCTCTGTACCATCACTCATTCATATATCTTTATGTACATATTCTTTATCCCCTTACACTGTGTATAAGACAGTAGTTTTGGAATTGTTAGTTAGATTACTTGTTGGTTATTACTGCATTGTCGGAACTAGAAGCACAAGCATTTCGCTACACTCGCATTAACATCTGCTAACCATGTGTATGTGACAAATAAAATGTGATTTGATTTGATTTGAATCGAGCCAGGGTCTGTAGTGACACCTCTAGCACTGAGATGCAGTGCCTTAGACAGCTGCGTCACTCGGGAGCCCAAATAGACAGCTACGAAAAATATAGATGAAAACTCTTGGTAAATATTGTGGTCTACAGCTTATCATGTGGTACTCTACCTCAGGGGAGCAAAACCTCAAGACTTCCCTAATATTTGATTCCGCGCACCGGCTGTTACTGACAAATAGACACAGACCACCACCCCTTGTCTTACCGGAGGCAGCTGTTCTGTCTTGCCGATGCACGGAAAAACCAGCCAACTGTATATTATCCATGTCGTCGTTCAGAAACATAAGATATTACAGTTTTTAATGTCCTGTTGGTAGGATAGTTTTGAACAGCGGTCATCTAGCTTATTCTCCAATGATTGCACGTTGGCCAATTGGACGGATGGAAGAGGCGGATTACCCAGTCGCTGACGAATTCTCACAAGGCACCCAGAACTGCGTCCCCTGTATCAGCATCTTCTCTTCATGTGAATGACAGGAATTTGGGCCTGGTCGGGTGTCTGGAGTCAATCCTTTTGCGTCCGACTTGTTAAAGAAAAAAAATCTTTGTCCAGTTCAAGGTGAGAAATCGCTGTTCTGATATCCAGAAGTTCTTTTCGGTCATAAGAGACAGTGGCAGAAACATCAAGTACAAAATAAGTTACAAATAACGTGAAAAAACAAACAAAATAGCACATTTGGTTCGGAGGCCTTAAAACGGCAGCCATCTCCGCCGGCGCCATTCTTTCAGAGTCGTCAATCCTTGAGCGAGAGGTAGCCATAGAGCATCTAGGCCTAACTTCTTTAGTTTTGGACCATTGTAAATATTGTATATTGGTCATCCTTTTGAACAACAAACAATAATTGGCTTGGGCTTGCCGACCCATAGGAGTCAGGACGGAGGTCATATGTAGCAATGTCCCTGAGTTTGGTCACGGTGTAAGAAGTATTTTGTCAGCAATGAATTCTGCATGGATCCTTTCTTGTTTGCTTTCCCACAATTTAGATGTATTGATAATGTTAAAGTAGATCATAAAAATTGTATTTATGGTGAAATGTCATTATGGGTCTATCTACAAATCATGTAGTATCATAAAGTGATCTGCAGCTCTGCAAGTAAATACTGTAAACGTGTGACTTTTATCAACAGACAACCTAGACAACAGTGCTGATACGAATATACCAATGACATTAGATAGTTCTCAGCTAGTGGCATCTCCTAGTTGGATTTTGACACATTGAAGAGAAACTTCCTTTTCTGTGATGGTATGTGAATTTCCAAGGAGCTCTGACCTAGGCTACCGTTGGAGCCCTTAGATGACCTGGAATGAAGGAGTGACACTGAGAAAACGTCCTCTGAGACAGACAAATGGCTCTTACTTTCACCTCTTTGCCGATTCAGGATATAGTAGCAACAGAGAGAAGGCGCATTTCATGGCAAAAAACATTTGACCGGAATAAAAAACATTTTGTCAAACAAATAGAATACTACTCTAAATGTTCCAGAGACAAAACACCATTTCCAAAAGTAAAACGTTCATAATTAAAAAGAGACCAGTGAAAGTGTTATGTTGCCCCAGTTTCCCTTTCTGCTGGAGCTGAGTTGTGAGTATGAGGATAAGGCACTCTTGCCAATATTTACTGACTCAGTCAGGAAGTCCTGTACAAAGTCATTATCATTAATCTGTCGAACAATTCGCCTGACAACAATACAGTGAGAGACACTAATGCAGAGCACTTCAGAGCAGTGTAAAAATTGACTCTAATCTGAATCCATTTATCATACTCACGCATGTCACAGTGATATACAGCAGGGGTAAATAAACTGGAAAGTTACATTTGTCTCTCTTAATTATAAACACTAACTGATCTCATGTAATCACCATTATAAACACTAACTGAATTCATGTATGAGTACAGTCCCGCGTGGCTCAGTTGGTAGAGCAAGGAGGTTGCAACACCAGGGTTGTAGATTCCTTTCCCACGGGGGGCCAACACAAAAAAGTATGAAAATAGACTACATGACCAAATGTATGTGGACACCTGCTCTTCGAACATCTCATTTGAAAATCATGGACATTAACATGGAGTTGGTCCACCTTTGCTGCTATATATAACAGCCTCCACTCTTCTGGGAAGGCTTTCCATTAAATGTTGGAACATTGCTGCGGGGACTTGCTTCCATTCCGCCATAAGGGAATTAATGAGGTCGGGCACTGATGTTGGGCAATTAGGCCTGGCTTGCAGTCAGCGTTCCAATTCATCCCAAAGGTGTTCAATGGGGGTTGAGGTCAGGGCTCTGTGCAGGTCAGTCAAGTTCTTTCACACTGATCTCAACAAACCATTTCCTTATGGACCTCACTTTGTGCACGGGGTATGGTCATGCTGAAACAGGAAAGGGCCTAACCCAAACATGGCCACAAAGTTAGAAGCACAGAATCGTCTTGAATGTCATTGTAGCATTAAGATTTTCATTCACTGGAACTAAGGGCCCTAGGCCGAACCATGAAAAACAGCCCCAGACTATTATTCCTCATCCACCAAACTTTACAGTTGGTACTATGCATTGGGGCAGGTAGCATTTTCCTGGCATCCATCAAACCTAGATTCATTAGTCGGACTGTCAGATGGTGAAGCGTGATTCATCACTCCAAAGAACGCGCTTCCACTGCTCCAGAGTCTAATGGCGGCGAGCTTACGCCACTCCAGCTGATGCTTGGCATTGCGCATGTTGATCTTAAGCTTGTGTGAGGCTGCTTGGCCATGGAAATGCATTTCATGAAGCTCCCGACGAACAGTTCTTGTGCTGACGTTGCTTCCAGAGGCAGTTTGGAACTCGTTAGTGTGTGTTGCAACCGAGGACAGACAGGACCGCCGAGTGCGTTTCAGCACTCGGCGGTCCCGTTCTGTGAGCTTGTGTGGCCTACCACTTCGTCGCTGAGCTGTTGTTGCTCCTAGACATTTCCACTTCACAATAACACTTACAGTTGACCAGGGGCAGCTCTAGCAGTGCAGAACTTTGACAAACTGACTTGTTGGAAAGGTGGCATCCTATAACGGTGCCAAGTTGAATGTCACTGAACTCTTCAGTAAGGCCATTCTACTGCCAATGTTTGTCTATGGAGATTGCATGGCTGTGTGCTTGATGTTATGCACCTGTCATCAATGGGTGTGGCTGAAATAGCCAAATCCACAAATTTGAAGGGGTGTCCACATACTTTTGTATATATAGTGTATATGCTCTCACTACTGTAAGTTGCTCAGGATAAGAGCGTCTGCTAAATTATGTAAAATGTAAATGTCATTATCCAAGACATTGGGGAACAGGGGGGCTGGTGAGCGCGTGGCTTGACTGTGAGGTAGGCTACAGGGCCCTTCCACTCTGCCACCCTCCTCAGGGACAGAAAGAGACCGCATAAATGCTCGTCCAGGGAAACGTGAACAAATAGTGAGTTTGTGCCTTACCCTATAGGGTTAAAGATGCAATCCAGGATCCTAAGCACAACGAATTCTCAACAAATAGTACAAATTGGATTTGTTACATATCATACGAATTGCATGATGTAACCATGCGAAATGGATGGCATAGTACCCCAAAAACGGCAAGCACTTTTGTCTCATGAGCACCACTTTCAAAACAACTGGCTGAAATAATACAAAAGTTTGAGAGTGCATTTTTAACTGAGCCTCTCAATCTCTCATTTATATTAATCAACTCAAAAGAACATCCAACCACTGGTTGTTAGATGAGACGCTTGTTGGAGTGTGTTTGTCATTTCATCTGAATTTGATGTAGTAACCCTAGATGTTATGGTGGCAGGGTGATTATAATGATACCACATCAACTAACCATGTTGTGGTTTATTGCTTAACTAATACTGCGCCTGTCACATCCAGTAGAGTTCGTGTAGCAAATGGTGTTCCATTAGGCTAACTGTATTATTTATTGTAAAAAAGTATTGTTGACAGCCAAGATGTGAGGTTGTGATAGAAACCATAGGCTAATATGGAACTCAAAGCAATGGGATCCCTTCTTCCTCATGATTTACGTCACATCCCAACAGTCTTGCCAAAGATATTCCTCAACACAGTAGTGGACTCCTCTCCTTTGTGACCTGTGCTGTTCCTGCCCCTGCTCCACAGTACTGTCCAGACAGACAGACGGACGAACAGCACTTCTGGAGGGAGAGGCTGGATCACAGAGTGCCTGCCCAAATGATTAGTCAGGAACACAGACAGTTTCCTTGGAATCAGTGCCCATTTTCTATTCAAGCTAGCTGAGAACAAGTCTTTCCTTACTCGGGCCATTACCCTCCCATTTCCTGAGCCCACCCTTTCCAACTGCCGCGCTTGTTACCAACTTAACTGTTTCAACACCCGTAAAGGAACAATGTTCAACTCACTGTCTGGAGCCTTGCCCCAGATCTCTGCCTGCACCCTCCCCTCTATTCTATATTGTCATTGCTTTTGAGACCCAGTTCTTTTAGGCCACACTGACCATCGCCATGTGTATACTGCATGTACAGTGCCTTGCGAAAGTATTCGGCCCCCTTGAACTTTGCGACCTTTTGACACATTTCAGGCTTCAAACATAAAGATATAAAACTGTATTATTTTGTGAAGAATCAACAGCAAGTGGGACACAATCATTAAGTGGAACGACATTTATTGGATATTTCAAACTTTTTTAACAAATCAAAAACTGAAAAATTGGGCGTGCAAAATTATTAATGTTCCAGTCTGTGCTAGCAAAACAGTCCTGTAGTTTAGCATCTGCTTCATCTGACCACTTTTTTATAGACTGTGTCACTGGTGCTTCCTGCTTTAACTTTTGCTTGTAAGCAGGAATCAGGAGGATAGAGTTATGGTCCGATTTGCCAAATGGAGGGTGAGGGAGAGCTTTGTATGGGTCTCTGTGTGTGGAGTAAAGGTGGTCTAGAATTTTTTTCCCTCTGGTTGCACATTTAACATGCTGATAGAAATGAGGTAAGATTTAACTGATTTAAGTTTCCCCTGCATTAAAGTCCCCGGCCACTAGGAGCGTCGCCTCTGGATGAGCGTTTTCCTGTTTGCTTATGGCGTAATATAGCTCATTGAGTGAGGTTTTAGTGCCAGCTTCGGTCTGCGGTGGTATGTAGACAGCTACGAAAAATATAGATAAAAACTCTATAGGTAGATAGTGTGGTCTACAGCTTATTATGAGACTCTTCTACAGGCGAGCAAAACCCTGACACTTCCTTAGATATTGTGCACCAGCTATTGTTTACAAATATGCATAGGCCTCTGCCCCGTGTCTTACCAGAGGCTGCTGTTCTGTCCTGCCGTTAGAGTGTATAACCCACCAGCTGTATGTTCTTAATGTAGTTGTTCAGCCACGACTCGGTGAAACATAACATATTACAATTTTTAATGTCCTGGTGGTAGGATATACGTGCTTTCAGTTCATCCCATTTATTTTCCAGTGATTGAATGTTAGCTAGCAGAATGGAAGACAAGGGCAGATTAGCCACTCGTCGCCTGATCCTCACAAGGCATCCCGATCTCTTTCCGCCGAAACCTACGTTTCCTTTTCCAGCGAATCATGGGGATCTGGGCCTGGTCGGGTGTCCCTCGAGTCCGACTCATTGAAGAAGAACTCCTCATCCAATTTAAGGTGAGTAATTCCAGTTCTGATGTCCAGAAGCTCTTTACGGTCATAAGAGATGGTAGCAGCAACTTTATATACAAAACAAGTTACGAACAACGCGAAAAAACAAACTAAATAGCATGGTTGGTTAAGAGCCAATAAGACGGCAGCCCTACCCTCTGGCGCCATTTCCACCTGTAGTTACCAAAAAAGTGTTTAATAAGTCAAAGTATATTTTATATTTGAGATTCTTCAAAGTAGCCACCCTTTGTGTTGATGACAGCTTTGCACACTCTTGGCATTCTCTCAACCAGCTTCATGAGGTAGTCACCTGGAATACATTTCAATTAACAGGTGTGCGTTGGTAAAAGTTAATTTGTGGAAATTCGTTCGTTCTTAATGCGTTTGCACCAATCAGTTGTGTTGTGACAAGGTATGGGTGGTATACAGAAGATAGCCATACTTGGCAAAAGACCAAGTCCATATTATGGCAAGAACAGCTCAAATAAGCAAAGAGAAACGACAATCACTATTACTTTTAGACATGAATGTCAGTCAATCTGGAAAATGTCAACAACTTTGAAAGTTTCTTCAAGTGCGGTCGCAAAAACCATCAAGCACTATGATGAAACTGGCCCTCATGAGGACCTCCACAGGAAAGGAAGACCCAGCGTTACCTCTGCTGCAGAGGATAAGTTCATTAGAGTTAACTGCACCTCAGATTTCAGTCCAAATAAATGCTTCACAGGGTTCAAGTAAAAGACAGGGTTCAAGGAGACTGCGTGAATCAGGCCTTCATGGTTGAATTGCTGCAAAGAAACCACTACTAAAGGACATCAATAATAAGAAGAGACTTGCTTGGGTCAAGAAAGACCAGTGGAAATATGTCCTTTGGTCTCATGAGTCCAAATTTGAGATATTTGGTTCCAACTGCCGTGTCTTTGTGAGACACAGAGTAGGTGAATGGATAACCTCTGCATGTGTGGTTCCAAACGTGAAGCATGGAGGAGGAGGTGTGATGATGTGGAGGTGCTTTGCTGGTGACACTGTCAGGGATTTATTTAGAATTCAAGGCACACTTAATCAGCATGGCTACCACAGCATTCTGCAGTGATTATCATTTGTTTTTCATACAAGACAATGACTCAAAACACATCGCCAGTCTGTGTAAGGGCTATTTGACCAAGAAGGAAAGTGATGAGTGATGGAGTGCTGCATCACATGACCTGGCCTCCACAATCACCCAACCTCAACCCAATTGAGATGGTTTGGGAGTTGGACCGCAGAGGGAAGGAAAAGCAGCCAACAAGTGCTCAGCATATGTGGGAACTCCTTAAAGACTTTTGGAAAAGCATTCCAGATGAAGCTGGTTGAGAGAATGCCAAGCATGTGCAAAGCTGTCATCAAGGAAAAGGGTGGTGTCGTGTCTTTGGCTATGCCGCATTAAGTGATATGACATGCTATAAAATAATTTCTCTGTAATTAATATTACCTGATTGAGCTAATCATGTAAATGTAATTAACTAGAGAGTCGGGGCACCACAAAATAATATTTATAGAGCTGTTGTCTTCCGAATGTACTCTTAAAGACCTAGTAATATTTTACATCATTAGCAGTCAATATTAATTGTCATCTTAATTCAGTCTCATCTGAAAGTTGTAAATTCTTGGTTATCTGCACGAACCCTGGCTAACAAGTTGAATCAGCAATACAAAATTGGGTTTAATTATTTATTTACTAAATACCTAACTAATCACACAGAATTACACATACATATAAATCATAACTTGATTACAAATTACGTCATAAAGGAAAATGTCCCTAGCGGGTGGAACAGATATGACAGCTGGTTACACAAAAGAAAAGGGCTGGGTTTGAGTGAAAGAGCGGGAAGACTGAGCAACAAAGGGCGAAGCTGTGCTATCATAAATACAGTATCTTATGCATTCTAAATTACCGCCCATTTGGAAAAGGAAAATGCAATAAATATTTACTCTGAGCTGGAAGGTCGTGTTGCCAAACCGAGTCCTTTGTCCTTTGAAGAATGTCTCTGGTGGTCAATTGGATACGTTGTAGTAACGTTGTTGTGTAATAGACGGGATACTCTGTCTGTTTCTTTCTAACCCTCGTTTGCATCTGCTGTTGCTAACTCAACGGCTAGGAGGTATCACTTCTGTAGTGAATAAGAGTTCACTATTATTTTACAATGTTTAAAATAGTAGAAATAAAGAAAAACCCTTGAATGAGTAAGTGTGTCCAAACTTTTGACTGGTACTGTAGGTAGTAGCAGCAGTGTGTGGAGGAATGAGTGTGGAGGAATGTGAATGTATGTGTGTGTATGTGTGTGTGGCGTCAATATATTTTATGTGTGTGTTCGTGTGTGTCCGTGTGTGTGTGTGTGTGTGTCTGTTGGAGTGTCAGTTTCGTATGTGTGATTAGAGTCCAGTGAGTGGATATTGGGTCTGTGCAAGACAGTCAGTGCAAAAAATGATAATAAATAAGAATAAAATAAGGGTGTCAAGGCAAATTGTCCAGGTAGCTATTTGAGTAACTGTTCAAAAGTCTTCTGGCTTGGGGGTAGAAGCTGTTAAAACCTCTTAAGGTTCAGACCCTTCATTGCAATTTCCGCCTATAATGACATACCCAAATCTAACTGCCTGTAGCTCAGGACCTGAAGCAAGGATTTGCATATTCTTGATGCTATTTGAAAGGAAAAACTTTGAAGTTTGTGGAGATGTAAAATTAATGTTGCATAATATAACACATTAGATTTGGTCAAATATAAAGTAAACATAAAAACATACATTTTCTATTATTTTCTTTGAAACGCAAAAGAAAGGTCATACATTGACATAGGAAGCTGGGTGTAATTTAGATATTGTCCAAAAGAGGGCAGCAGTGTGTGTACAAAAATGCTATGGTAATAAAAAAATGTAAGTATACACACTCCCAGGAATGTCATTTTTTTATTTGACCTTTATTTAACCATGCAAGTCAGTTAAGAACTAATTCTTATTTTCAATGAAAGCCTAGGAACAGTGGGTTAACTGCCTTGTTCAGGGGCAGAACGACAGAGTTTTACCTTGTCAGCTTGGGGATTCAATCTTTCAACCTTTCGGTTACTAGTCCAAAGCTCTAACCACTAGGTCATACATGATGGATCATTAGCGTCCCTACATAAAAGGTACTAACCTTCACACCTCTAGATGGCCGGGTGGGGGTGGGTGTGGAGCCAGAGACAGCAGAGGGGTCAGACTGGAGGCACCAATTCCTACATTTGAATGAGTGGGGGATGGAGGACTTGAATGTGGTGACTTTGAAGTTGGTACCAACAGGATTTTTTTTTAAACAGTTAGAACTCAAGTTTACTATTACCTATTTTATTGAACCTTTATTTTAGCAGGGGGTGAGCACTGCATCAATACATTAAATACACAACACATATATACATATTATATAGAGTATGGGGAACACAATCACTATAATTAAATATGTGTATCAATAGGTAATGAGACGCATAGACTATACTAATATATTGTATGCCACAGGTCTATATAATATATATACTTACACTACCATTCAAAAGTTTGGGGTCACTTAGAAACTTCCTTGTTTTTGAAAAAAAGCACATTTTTTGTCGATTAGAATAACATCAAATTGATCATAAATACAGTGTAGACATTGTTAATGTTGTAAATTACTATTGTAGCTGGAAACAGCTGTTTTTTAAAGGAATATCTACATAGGCGTACAGAGGCCCATTATCAGCAACCATCACTCCTGTGTTCCAATGGCACATTGTGTTAGCAACGGAATAGAAAGAGCAGAATAGAAAGAGGAGTGGGAGGCCCTGGTGCACAACTGAGCAAGAGGAAAAGTACATTAGAGTGTCTAGTTTGAGAAACAGACGCCTCACAAGTCCTCAACTGGCAGCTTCATTAAATAGTACCCACAAAACACCAGTCTCAACAGTGAAGAGGCGACTCCGGGATGCTGGCCTTCTAGGCAGAGTTGCAAAGAAAAAGCCTTATCTCAGACTGGCCAATAAAATGAAAAGCTTAAGATGGGCAAAATAACACAGACACTGGACAGAGGAACTCTGACCACTACTGCGATACCTACAAATTAAGATCCAGGACAGGCCCGGTGTCCAACAGGAGCTAAATGTCTTCAACTCATCAAGTAAGACCCTGACACCAGCCCACCTTACTTTACTCAATAAGAGGTTGTCATTTGTACCTACTACTTACATTAATGACTTTGATGTCCAGATAGATCTATTTAAGTTTTTCCGTAATCTGAGATTGCATGATATCTTTGAGAAGATTGAAATTACATGACTGGATTTGAAATGTCATCCTCAGTGAGATATACACATAGGTCTACCACGTTAATCAATAGACTTACCTGCCCTACCATGAGTCAAGCAGGAGATGGAGCCATCAACCAAACTGAGGTACCTGAGAATTCTGAGAGAAACCAGAATTACCTGGATTTATGTATGATCAAAGAGAATGATGCATTACATACACAAAGCCCACAGACCGAAATACCCTGCTACATGCGAATAGTATGCATCCCCTTCCCCTTAAGAATGGTATGCCATATAGCCAGTTATGCAAGGTTAAACGAACCTGTGGCCCACAGTCAGATTTTGACAGCAATACTAAGAAAATTACAGATATTCTCTTATAAAAATGGGTAAAAGAAATGTATAGCAACCCCAGGTGTAAAATAGTAAATAGTGGCTACTTCTTAGAGAGCTTTGATTTGTCAAGAGGAGTTAAACAAGGGTGTCCGCTGTCACCACATCTATTAGTTATGGCCATCGAAATTCTAGCTATTAAAATCAGATCCAATGACAACATTAGGATTAGAAATCCAATGCTTAAAAACAAAGGTGTGCATGTATGCCGATCACTCAAGTTTTATATTAAGTCCGTAAGCTAGATCCCTGCATTGTCTCATTGAAGATCTAGATAACTTTTCTGGACTCTCTGGACCAAAACCTAATTATGATGTACAATATTACATATTGGATCTTTAAAAAATACAACTTTTACATTACCCTGCAGTTTACCTATAAAATGGTCTGACGGTGAAGTAGACATATTTGGTATTCATATCACAAAAGATATGAAGTGCTTTCCTCACAAGCTTAAATAAGCAAACTCCATTAAAAAAAATGTAGAACCAGGAACAGATATAGCCCGTGGTTCAATCCAGACCTGACTGCCACCGATCAGCACAAAACATCCTGTGGCGTATGGCATTAGCATCAAATAGCCCCCGCGATATGCAACTTTTCAGGGAAGTTAGGAACCAATATACACACGCAGTTTGGAAAGCAAAGGCTAACTTTTTCAAACAGAAATTTGCATCCTGCAGCAAAAACTCCAAAAAGTTCTGGGACACTGTAAAGTCCATGGAGAATAAGAGCACCTCCTCCCAGCTGCCCAAGGCACTGAGGCTAGGAAACACTGGCACCCCGATAAATCCACAAAAATTTAGAATTTCAATAAGCATTTTTCTCCAGCTGGCCTTGCTTTCCACCTGGCCACCCCTACCCTGGTCATCACCCCTGCACCCCCCACAACAACTTGCCCAAGCCTCCCCCATTTCCCCTTCACCCAAAATCCAGATAGCTGATGTTCTGAAAGAGCTGAAAAATCTGGACCCCTACAAATCAGCAGGGCTAGACAATCTGGACCCAAACTGCCACAGACCTATATCTATCCTACTCTGCCTTTCTAAGGTCTTCGAAAGCCAAGTTAACAAACAGATCACCGACCATTTCGAATCTCACCGTACCTTCTCCGCTATGCAATCTGGTTTCAGAGCTGGTCATGGGTGCACCTCAGCCACGCTCAAGGTCCTCAACGATATCATAACCGCCATCGATAAGAGACAATACTGTGATTCTGACTTAGAATATGTGGACAACTACAAATACCTAGGTGTCTGGTTTGACTGTAAAGTCTCCTTCCAGACTCACATTAAGCATCTCCAATCCAAAATTAAATCTAGAATCGGCTTCCTATTTCGCAACAAAGCATCCTTCACTCATGCTGCCAAACATACCCTTGTAAAACTGACTATCCTGCCGATCCTTGACTTCGGCGATGTCATTTACAAAATAGCCTCCAACACTCTACTCAACAAAGTGGATGCAGTCTATCACAGTGCCATCCGTTTTGTCACCAAAGCCCCATATACTACCCAACACTGCGAACTGTATGCTCTCGTTGGCTGGCCCTCGCTTCATATTCGTCACGAAACCCACTGGCTACAGGTCATCTATAAGTCTTTTCTAGGTAAAGCCACCCATTATCTCAGCTGACAGGTCACCATAGCAGCACCCACCCGTAGCACGCGCTCCAGCAGGTACAGTGGGGCAAAAAAGTATTTAGTCAGCCACCAATTGTGCAAGTTCTCCCACTTAAAAAGATGAGAGAGGCCTGTAATTTTCATCATAGATACACTTCAACTATGACAGACAAAATGAGGGGAAAAAATCCAGAAAATCACATTGTAGGATTTTTAATGAATTTATTTGCAAATTATGGTGGAAAATAAGTATTTGGTCACCTACAAACAAGCAAGATTTCTGGCTCTCTCAGACCTGTAACTTCTTCTTTAAGAGGCTCCTCTGTCCTCCACTCGCCACTCGTTACCTGTATTAATGGCACCTGTTTGAACTTGTTATCAGTATAAAAGACATCTGTCCACAACCTCAAACAGTCACACTCCAAACTCCACTATGGCCAAGACCAAAGAGCTGTCAAAGGACACCAGAAACAAAATTGTAGACCTGCACCAGGCCGGGAAGACTGAATCTGCAATAGGAAAGCAGCTTGGTTTGAAGAAATCAACTGTGGGAGCAATTATTAGGAAATGGAAGACATACAAGACCACTGATAATGTCCCTCGATCTGAGGCTCCACGCAAGATCTCACCCCGTGGGGTCAAAATGATCACAAGAACGGTGAGCAAAAATCCCAGAACCACACAGGGGGACCTAGTGAATGACCTGCAGAGAGCTGGGACCAAAGTAACAAAGCCTACCATCAGTAACACACTACGCCGCCAGGGACTCAAATGCTGCAGTGCCATACGTGTCCCCCTGCTTAAGCCAGTACATGTCCAGGCCCGTCTGAAGTTTGCTAGAGAGCATTTGGATGATCCAGAAGAAGATTGGGAGAATGTCATTTGGTCAGATGAAACCAAAATATAACTTTTTGGTAAAAACTCAACTCGTCGTGTTTGGAGGACAAAGAATGCTGAGTTGCATCCAAAGAACACCATACCTACTGTGAAGCATGGGGGTGGAAACATCATGCTTTGGGGCTGTTTTTCTGCAAAGGGACCAGGACGACTGATCCGTGTAAAGTAAAGAATGAATGGGGCCATGTATCGTGAGATTTTGAGTGAAAACATCCTTCCATCAGCAAGGGCATTGAAGATGAAACGTGGCTGGGTCTTTCAGCATGACAATGATCCCGCCCGGGCAACGAAGGAGTGGCTTCGTAAGAAACATTTCAAGGTCCTGGAGTGGCCTAGCCAGTCTCCAGATCTCAACCCCATAGAAAATCTTTGGAGGGAGTTGAAAGTCTGTGTTGCCCTTCAACAGCCCCAAAACATCACTGCTCTAGAGGAGCTGCATGGAGGAATGGGCCAAAATACCAGCAACAGTGTGTGAAAACCTTGTGAAGACTTACAGAAAACGTTTGACCTCTGTCATTGCCAACAAAGGGTATATAACAAAGTATTGAGATCAACTTTTGTTATTGACCAAATACTTATTTTCCACCATAATTTGCAAATAAATTCATTAAAAATCCTATAATGTGATTTTCTGGATTTTTTTGTCATAGTTGAAGTGTACCTAAGATGAAAATTACAGGCCTCTCTCATATTTTTAAGTGGGAGAACTTGCACAATTGGTGGCTGACTAAATACTTTTTTGCCCCACTGTATATTTCACTGGTAACCCTCAAAGCCAATTCCTCCTTTGGCTGCCTTTCCTTACAGTTCTCTGCTGCCAATGACTGGAACGAATTGCAAAAATCACTGAAGCTGCAGACCCATGTCTCCTTCACTAGCTTTAAGCACCAGCTGTTAGAGCAGCTCACAGATCACTGCAACTGTACATAGCCCATCTGGATATAACCCATCCGGATATAACCCATCCAACTACCTCATCCCCATACTGTTATTTATTATTTATTTTTCTGCTCCTTTGATCCCCAGTATCTCTACTTCCACATTCATCTTTTTCACATCTATCTCTCCAGTGTTTAATTGCTAAGTTGTAATTATTTCGCCACTATGGCCTATTTATTGCCTACCTCCCTTATCTTACCTTATTTGCACACACTGTATATATACTTTTTCTCTATTGTATTATTGACTGTATGTTTGTTTATTCCATGTGTAACTCTGTGTTGATGTTTGTGTCGCACTGCTTTGCTTTATCTTGGCCAGGTTGCAGTTGTAAATGAGAACATGTTCTCAACTAGCCTACCTTGTTAGGTGAAATAAAAAAATAAAAAATAAAAAGATCCTGCAACCATGGAGAGGTAAATACCTGTCTAATTATGGAAAAATTGCCCTGATTAACACTGTAAAGGTGTCTGTGTGTAGCAGGTGAGATGAGTCACGTGCAGGACAGCAGATATGAGTAATAAAATACTTTACTCAAAATTTCAAACATAACACGTAATATACACAGCCACACAATATGGACCACAATACAACAAACAATCACTCACAAATACAACATGTAGAACAGGGGGTTAAATAATAAACAAGTAATTGAATAAGTGAAGCCAGGTGTGATAAGACAAAGACAGAACAAATGGAAAATGAAAAGTGGATTGGCGGTGGCTAGAAAGCCGGTGACGTCGACCGCCAAACGCCGCCAGAACAAGGAGAGGGACCGACTTCGGCGGAAGTCGTGACAAACTCCTTAGTCATATCTCAGTTTACTCACTTTCTTATGGGGCTGCCTACCCCTGATGATTTGTTTTTCTAATCATATGAGCAAATTTTTTTGCTTTATCTGGGACACTAAACCAGACAAAATAAAGCGTGCTTATCTATATAACGAATATGAATTGGGTGGGATGAGATTATTAAATATAAAAGCACTAAACCTCTCTCTAAAAGCTTCACTTATTCAAAAGTTTTACTTGAACCCTAAATGGTTCTCAAGTAGATTACTAAGAAAAGCTCATCCGTTGTTTAAAAATGGCCTTTTTGCCTTTGTGTCTCATTTTCGATCAATTGAAAATGATAGTTTTTTCAAAGTATCTCTCTTTTTCAAACAAGCTTTGCAGAGCTGGATACAATTTCAATTTCATCTCCCTAAAAAGATAGAACAAAAATTACAACAAATATTATGGCTGAACTCAAATGTGCTGGTTGATAAAATACCTGTATTTATGGGAAAGATGTTTGAAAAGGATATTTTGTTCTTAAATGACATTGTAAATTGGAATGGTAGAGTTATGTTGTTAATGGAGTTATCAGAATTGTACGGGAAGGTCTGCTCAAGAGTACAACCGATTGATTACAGGATTACCCCAAAAATGGAGGAGGCAGGTGGCAGTGGGAGGAGTTAGGGAACTGATCTGTCTGTCCAATATAAAGGATCAAAACTGTCGGAGGAATAAAAATAGCATAAATAGGAAAGTATACCAGTTAGATTTGAGGACCAGGATGTTGACAACTGTGCCATACAGATTGGAAAATAGTTGAGAAGAGATTTTGTCATGTCTGCTCCTCCTCTCCCGCGTACGACTTCGCCAGAGTACCAACCACCGGTCCCGGATTCATCATTACGCACACCTGTTAATCATTATGATTCACACCTGGACTCCATTACCATCATCATCTCCTCCCCTTTATATGTCACTCTCCCATGTTCACTCACCAGTTGGTATTGTTCTTGTGTATTGGCGTTCTGCCTTATATTAGTGTTGTTGGTTTTGTTGTGTTACTAAAATGTTTCACCTGCTTCGGACTCACCGCCCCATCATTACAGATTTTTGATGTACAGGTTCCATGGTACAGGGTGTATGAGTTGATATATAAAACGATGCAAGACTTCGTGCTTTTCAGCTAAAATTATTATATAGAATTCTTGCCACCAAGAAAATGTTGAATATTTGGGGCATAAAATCATCGAAGCTCAGCAGATTTTGTTGTGAGGATACAGAATCAATAGACCATTTATTCTGGTATTGCCCTAAGGTCGCCTGTTTCTGATCTCAGGTTCAGGAATGGCTGAAAATGCATAACATTGATCTAAAATTGACCCTAGAAATAGTACTGATGGGAGATCTGGAGAGACCAGGTCAGTCAATTACTAATATAAACTAATACTCTTAGTAAAACGATTTATATTCAACTCGCAATCTGTGGATTCTATTCATAGATTGAAATTGCACGTTAAACATCACAGCATAGTTGAAAGATATATGTTGCATAGAAATCCAAAGAGGGTGGCCAGCAGAGATAGGTGGGATGGTCTGGGGGTTGGGATGTGGAATTGGAGACAAGTGGGAGTGGAGTTGCTGGGCAGGGGGATAGAATGGTCAAATATAAAACTATAAAAATTAAGTAAAAATAAAACATAATAAAAAGTATGTTTGAATGACAATGAGGGGCAGTGTTTTTACAGCTAATGCCAGTTTGCCCGAGGCTGATGCCGTGCACGTGTTTGTACACATACATATACACACACTCTCATTCAAATGCACACATACACAGACACACACACACATGTAAATAGTACCAGACATGCACTCAAACATATACAGTTGGCCTTGCTGTTATGATTTTAGTTCCTTTGTTTTTTTGCATTGCTGTTTTCTGTTTTCCTTTTCTTTTTTCTCTTTAGTTAATTTTTTGTTTTTGGTGCATTGGAGGGGTTCTTGGGGGTGGGGAAAGGAATTATTTACATTTTTTACTATTTTTGTATTTTTTTCTTGGGGGCTGTGGGAGGGGTCCCGGATGGTTACGGGACAGCTCTTGGGGAGTTGTGGGGGAATGTTGGAGGGTTCGGGTCCCTGTCTTTGGCCTTGTGGGAGATCTGCCGACGTGCCCTTGAGCAGGGCGTTGACCCTGGATGCTTTTCTCTGAATGGGAGTCTGTTGGATGACTGGTGTGGTGTAGTTGTTGAGCGGCTTCACTGCAAGTATATTGTATGTATTGGATATTCAATAAAGAAATATATACAGTGGGGAGAACAAATATTTGATACACTGCCGATTTTGCAGGTTTTCCTACTTACAAAGCATGTAGAGGTCGGTAATTTTTTATCATAGGTACACTTCAACTGTGAGAGACGGAATCTAAAATAAAAATCCAGAAAATCACATTGTATGATTTCTAAGTAATTCATTTGCATTTTATTGCATGACATAAGTATTTGATCACCTACCAACCAGTAAGAAATCCGGCTCTCACAGACCTGTTAGTTTTTCTTTAAGAAGCCCTCCTGTTCTCCACTCAGTACCTGTATTAACTGCACCTGTTTGAACACATTACCTGTATAAAAGACACCTGTCCACACACTCAATCAAACAGACTCCAACCTCTCCACAATGGCCAAGACCAGAGAGCTGTATAAAGACATCAGGGATAAAATTGTAGACCTAAACAAGGCTGGGATGGGCTACAGGACAATAGGCAAGCAGCTTGGTGAGAAGGCAACAACTGTTGGTGCAATTATTAGAAAATGGAAGAAGTTCAAGATGATGGTCAATCACTCTCGGTCTGGGGCTCCATGCAAGATCTCACCTTGTGGGGCATCAATGATCATGAGGAAGGTGAGGGATCAGCCCAGATCTACACGGCAGGACCTGGTCAATGACCTGAAGAGAGCTGGGACCACAGTCTCAAAGAAAACCATTAGTAACACACTATGCTGTCATGGATTAAAATCCTGCAGCGCATGCAAGGTCCCCCTGCTCAAGCCAGCGCATGTCCAGGCCCGTCTGAAGTTTGCCAATGACCATCTGGATGATCCAGAGGAGGAATGGGAGAAGGTCATGTGGTCTGATGAGACAAAAATAGAGCTTTTTGGTCTAAACTCCACTCGCCGTGTTTGGAGGAAGAAGAAGGATGAGTACAACCCCAAGAACACCATCCCAACCGTGAAGCATGGAGGTGGAAACATCATTCTTTGGGGATGCTTTTCTGCAAAGGGGACAGGACGACTGCACCGTTTTGAGGGGAGGATGGATGGGGCCATGTATCGCGATATCTTGGCCAACAACCTCCTTCCCTCAGTAAGAGCATTGGAGATGGGTTGTGGCTGGGTCTTTCAGCATGACAACGGCCCGAAACACACAGCCAGGGCAACTAAGGAGTGGATCCGTAAGAAGTATCTCAAGGTCCTGGAGTGGCCTAGCCAGTCTCCAGAACTGAACCCAATAGAAAATCTTTGGAGGGAGCTGAAAGTCCGTATTGCCCAGCGACAGCACTGAAACCTGAAGGATCTGGAGAAGGTCTGTATGGAGGAGTGGGCCAAAATCCTTGCTGCAGTTTGTGCAAACCTGGTCAAGAACTACAGCAAACGTATGATCTCAAAGGTTTCTGTATCAAATATTAAGTTCTGCTTTTCTGATGTATGAAAATACTTATGTCATACAATAAAATGCTAATTAATTACTTAAAAATCATACAATGTGATTTTCTGGATTTTTGTTTTAGATTCCGTCTCTCACAGTTGAAGTGTACCTATGATAAAAATGACAGTCCTCTACATGCTTTGTAAGTAGGAAAACCTGCAAAATCAGCAGTGTATCAAATACTTGTTCTCCCCACGGTATATATATATATTTTTTAAATAATAAGAAAATGACAGAAATTCAAAATGAAAGGCTACAAGGACAAAACTCTTAATGCTGCAATGATGAAAATATCTCAAAAACCAACAGAGGAATTGCTAAAAAACTAAACCAAAGAAGAAAACACAACAGTGTTCTGCACTAAGTACACCAAGTGTTCAGAGAAAATGAAAGCAATCCTGAAAAAGCACTGGCATATTCTGCAATCAGACAAATAAATTGCACACCTTTTCAAGCAACCCCCACTGGTGGTCTATAAGCGTGGATTTAATATCGGGGATAGCTTAGTGAGATCTGACATGCCCCCTGAGCCCACTCAGACTCTCTTGACACCCATTCCAAATGGGAACTACAAATGTGGCTCATGCGCACAGTGTAATAACACTACAAAAGCATCCTTCTTCAGAAACCCACATACAGGTCGAAAAATCCCTGTTAGGGGTATCATCCCATGCAAGACAAAGGCAGTAATCTATCTCATCACCTGTACATGAGGGAAAGCCTACATAGGACAAACAAAAATACAATTAAAACAACACATAGCTGCACACCGCAGTTCAATCAGGTGTAAGAACACGGACTATGCAGTAGCAGCTCACTTTGTTGAAGCGAACCATTCCATCTCCTCCCTCAAATAAATACACAGAAATTGAGCATGTTGCTCTACCAAGGAGAGGCGTTAACATCGAGCTCCTACTACTACAGGGGGAGGCCTACTGGACATCCTATTTAAAAACACTGACCCCTAGTGGTCTGAATATTGACAAATTATAATATAACAAATGATAATTTCTGTGAACAGGTATTATAAACTAATGTATTCTTTCTACAGTTTATCAGCCTACACACAATATTATTTCTACAGCTTATCAGCGTACACCCAATATTGTTCCCCCTGTTGATGTTGATGATGCTTATTATGCATTATGGTTGAACCAAAAGATTACATGGAACAAAAACATTTAATGAAATTGGAAATATTTAAATATATAGGGGAAATTAAATTAAACAATGAATGTTGATGCTAATGTTATGCTAATGCTACTGATAACAATGGCATAATATATTCAATATGCTGTAGGCTATTGTCTTTCAACAGTTTCGCTCAATTCATTCTGATCAACCTAGCAATTACGACAAACCCCTCACTATTGTCATTGGTTGCACTAATTGCACAGTTTGTCTACATAACCTGGTTCAAGCATTTATGACATAACCCTGAAGAAGGCACAGTGATGCCGAAACATTGGTGGTTTTTAACCAATAAATGACTGGGAGGATATACATATGGAGTGTGCGACTGTTTTTATAGCTTACAGTTTATTCACCATAAGTCAGCACCTCTACACTAAATAATTTTCTCTGGGTGTGCGCCAGCTCAAGCTTTTTTCTTTCAGTCATAAGAAACATTACGTACAAAAAAATGTAAAAAACAGAGCAAAAAATAGCACAATTGGTCAGGAGCCTGTAAAACGGCAGCCATCCCCTCCGCAATGGAAACACATCAAATGTTTTTTATTCGGTACATGAGAATTTCAGCACAAAAGTGTTTATTGTGCAATACATCATCAAGCACATCCTTTTATCTGCAACAAGTCAGTTTTGATGGAAAATAACCTCTGGTGGGAAAATTTTAGTTTTTTTTAATGGAAATGTTATTATATTTGCGTTGGTATAATTGAATAACGTATTTTTTATACTTTACATCACTTCAGTACATTCCATTTCCCATCATGTGTTCTTCACAATATCAAAAACTGTGGTAAATTATTTATAAAAAATGTATCTTGAAATTCCATCTCTCAAGCCTGCCAATAAAAGTTGTTTTGTTGAATTTTTTCTTCCCACCGGCCAAAAGTTGAGGATGAAAAAATAAATAAAAGGGGGCTTGTCCCTTGTGTATGGTTGGCAATGTGGACTGACCGAGTGAGTGCTGGGAAAAAAAAGTTTGGGAGCGTGGCCCACATGCTGGCCAGCGACAGCGAGCTGGCCCGGTTGGGTTTATGAAGTGGAAAGTTTAATGAAGTAGCGAGCGAGGGGATGGTTGGGACAGTTCTCCCTGCACAGATGGCCCTTTGTAACTCCTGACACCTGCCAGCTGCTCCGGCTTCAAAATGATGGCGCTGGGGGGAGCAGAGTGAGCACGGAGAGGGCCCTGCCTTCTAAGCTGCCTACAGTGGCTGGGGCTGAACCCCTGACCCCTGGTGTCAGACAGGGCCACTGAATGTTTTCTCTCCTCTCAGTGGGTCTCCAGCCCCTGTCTATGGCGCCTCTCTCTCACCACAGTGGGCTGCTTGGGGGGACCGCCCCCTTCGGCCACCCGGCCTCAGCCACACCACGGCAGATCATTTCTGTTTGGTCACTTCTTTCTCTGAGACAAACTGGATGAAGGGTGTCCTGAGAATGAAAATCAGACTGCTGTTGGATGTATTTGGATCCAAGCTCACTAAATGGCCAAAGATTAATGAACTTTTCAAACATTTAATTTATTTTATATGAATGAAAATCATCAAAGAAATACAAGAGCTTCATTGGTTTTTCAATTGTTCCAACAGACATGACACAGTATTGTTGAATAAGGGCTCGTCCCTCTTAGAGATCAACTATGTGTTCTCCAATTTCCCCATCCTTCTGTGACATCTTGAAATACAGTGCATTCGGAAAGTATTCAGACCTCTTCCCCTTTTCCACAATTTGTTATGTTACAGCCTTATTCTAAAATGTATTAAATTAATTTATTTCCTCATCAATCTACACAATACCCCATAATGAAAGCGAAAACAGGTTTTTAGATATTTTTGCAAATTAATAAAAAAGCAAAACCAGAAATACCTTATTTACAGTTGAAGTCGGAAGTTTACATACACTTAGGTTGGAGTCATTAAAACTCGTTTTTTCAACAATTGTTTACAGACAGATTATTTCACTTATAATTCACTGTATCACAAGTCCAGTGGGTCAGAAGTTTACATACACTAAGTTGACAGTGCCTTTAAACAGCTTGGAAAATTACAGAAAATTATGCCATGGTTTTAGAAGCTTGTGATAGGCTAATTGACATCATTTGAGTCAATTGGAGGTGTATCTGTGGATGTATTTCAAGGCCTACCTTCAAACTCAGTGCCTCTTTGCCTGACATTATGGGAAAATCAAAAGAAATCAGCCAAGACCTCAGAAAAAAGTTGTAGACCTCCACAAGTCTGGTTCATCCTTGGGAGCAATTTCCAAACGCCTGAAGGTACCACGCTCATCTGTACAAACAATAGTTCGCAAGTATAAACACCATGGGACCACGTAGCCGTCATACCGCTCAGGAAGGAGATGCGTTATTTCTCCTAGAGAATGAACGTACTTTGATTTGCACCTTTCGCACCAATCTCAGAACAGCAGCAAAGGATCTTGTGAAGATGTTGGAGGAAACCGGTACAAAAGTATCTATATCCACAGTAAATCGAGTCCTATATCGACATAACCTGAAAGGCCGCTCAGCAAGGAAGAAGCCACTGCTCCAAAACCTCCATAAAAATCCAGACTACGGTTTGCAAATGCACATGGGGACAAATATTGTACTTTTTGGAGAAATGTCCTCTGGTCTGATGAAACGAAAATAGAACTGTTTGGCCATAATGACCATTGTTATGTTTGGAGGAAAAGGGGGAGGCTTGCAAGCCGAAGAACACCATCCCAACCATGAAGCACACGGGTGGCAGCGTCATGTTGTGGGGGTGCTTTGCTGCAGGAGGGACTGGTGCACTTTACAAAATAGATGGCATCATGAAGAAGAAAAATTGTGTGGATATATTGAAGCAACATCTCAAGACATCAGTCAGGGAGTTAATGCTTGGTCGCAAATGGGTCTTCCAAAAGGACAATGACCCCAATCATACTTCCAAAGTTGTGGCAAAATGGCTTAAGGACGCCTCCCGGGTGGCGCAGTGGTTAAGGGCGCTGTACTGCAGCGCCAGCTGTGCCACCAGAGACTCTGGGTTCGCGCCCAGGCTCTGTCGTAACCGGCCGCGACCGGTAGGTCCGTCTGGCAACGTACAATTGGCATAGCGTCGTCCGGGTTAGGGAGGGTTTGGTCGGTAGGGAAATCCTTGTCTCATCGTGCACCAGCGACTCCTGTGGCGGGCCGGGCGCAGTGCGCGCTAACCAAGGTTGCCAGGTGCACAGTGTTTCCTCTGACACATTGGTGCGGCTGGCTTCTGGGTTGGATGGCGCTGTGTTAAGAAGCAGTGTGGCTTGGTTGGGTTGTGTATCGGAGGACGCATGACTTTCAACCTTTGTCTCTCCCGAGCCCGTACGGGAGTTGTAGCGATGAGACAAGATAATAGCTACTAAAACAATTGGATACCACGAAATTTGGGAGAAAAAGGGGTAAAAACCTTTTTACAAAATTTTAAAAAATGACTTAAGGAGAACAAAGTCAAGGTATTGGAGTGGCCATCAAAAAGCCCTGACCCCAATCCCATAGAAAATGTGTGGGCAGAACTGAAAAAGTGTGTGCGAGCAAGGAGGCCTACAAACCTGACTCAGTTACACCAGCTCTGGTGTAACTCGAAACGTTTGACCCAAGTTAAACTATTTAAAGGCAATGCTACCAAATACTAATTGAGTGCATGTAAACTTTTGACCCACAGGAACGTGATGAAAGAAATAGAAGCTGAAATACATAATTCTCTCTACTATTATTCTGACATTTCCATTCTTAAAATAAAGTGGTGATCCTAACTGACCTAAGACAGGGAATTTTTACTAGGATTAGAGCTGGCCGCCCGGTCAAACTGAGCAATCGGGGGAGAAGGGCCTTGGTCAGGGAGCTGACCAGGAACCCGATGGTCACTCTGACAGAGCTCCAGAGTTCCTCTGTGGAGATGGGAGAACCTTCCAGAAGGACAGACATCTCTGCAGCCCTCCACCAATCAGGGCTTGATGGTAGAGTGGCTAGACGGAAGCCACTCCTCGGTAAAAGGCACATGACAGCCCACTTGGAGTTTGCAACCAAGATTGAACTCTTTGGCCTGAATGCCAAGCATCACGCCTGGAGGAAACCTGGCACCATCCCTACGGTGAAGCATGGTGGTGGCAGCATCATGCTGTGGGGATGTTTTTCAGTGGCAGAGACTGGGAGACTAGTCAGGATCGAGACAAAGATGAACAAGGCAAAGTACAGAGCGATCCTTGATGAAAACCTGCTCCAGAGCGTTCAGGACCTCAGACTGGGCCGAAGGTTCACCTTCCAACAGGACAGTGGCCCTAAGCACACAGCCAAGACAAAGCAGGAGTGGCTTCGGGACAAGTCTCTGAATGTCCTTGAGTGACCCAGCCAGAGCCCGGACTTGAACCCGATCGAACATCTCTGGAGAGACCTGAAAATAGCTCTGCAATAACGCTCCCCATCCAACCTGACAGAGCTTGAGAGGATCTGCAGAGAAGAACGGGAGAAACTCTGCAAATATAGGTGTGCCAAGCTTGTAGTGTCATACCCAAGAAGACGCAAGGCTGTAATCACTGACAAAGGTGCTTCAACAAAGTACTGAGTAAATTGTCTGAATACTTATGTAAATGTGATATTTACATGTTTTATTCTGAATAAATTAGCAAACATTTCTAAAAACCTGTTTTTGCTTTGTCATTATGGGGTATTGTGTTAAGATTGATGAGGGAAAAAATAATTTAATACATTTTAGAATAAGGCTGTAACGTAACATGTGGAGGGGTCAAGGGGTCTGAATACTTTCCGAATGCACTGTATGTTTGTGTGTTTTCGTTTGCTTGTTTACTCTACTTTCCAGCCAAGTGTTTCTGTCCCTGCTGAGCTACATGTTTTTCTAATACCTCACATGGCATACCAGACACAGCCTGGAAAATACACTTTGTTATTCCCTAAGTAGCCTAATTATGTCACTGACACACAGAAGCCTGTTTTACCATCCACATGAAAGATAATGGTATGTGCCTTAATTCTGGATGAATCATACCACATACTAGCCCCACTGGCAGACTTTACCATTAGGCAGAAGAAGCAATTGCCTCAGGCCTCACATAATCAAGGGGCCTCATGAGCTGGGATTTAAAAAATGTAATACAAAAATTGAATATATTTCTTTCTACGCCGCTTGAGGACCTTTCATGCCGAGGCATAGTGAACAAAAAACTAATTACCATTCAAATCTGCTTAAGCTAGAGATACTGCATCTGTTTTCTTGGCATGGGCTGAGTCTCCATCCACCGCATCCACCAATGTGGGCCTTGTATCTGCGATGGAAGATGGCCGAGCTACAGCTGTTTGTCAGACCAGGAGACATCCAGAAAATCGGTCTTCTCAGGAAAACGTCTGTAGCGTCGAGCAGTTTGGGCTACACTAATATGACCCCACTAAGATGAGACTCTCTTGAACACGATTGTCTTCTCCGTTTTGCTCTACAACCTCCACAAGTGTTATGGAACTCGTCTGAATGTAACCAGATACTGGGCCAAAAAATGAATGATAGTGAATAGGGCATTTCCAAACATACATCCTTTTGATTACATTTTTGACAATCTGTTTTCCCATGTATGAATCTGTTATTCAATGAGTTTCTATGGGCTAATAGCAGTAAGGCCAAATTCAATGTTATCAAATATTTAATTTGTAATTATATTTTATACCTACAGTGGTCCTAAAATTCCAAATCAAATAGCTAAATGATCCTTGGTATGACCATCTTAAAACAATTCCATATGCTAGCTTAGTAAAAACCCAGCCCCAGGCACTTAGGCTCTTGGGAATACAATATGCATTTTTTAGTAAAAAGACAGGTGCTGCTGATACAGTATGTGTAGCCCATGTATCTGATGCTGCCTGGCCAAAAAGATTAAGGCATGTTATACTCTTTTTGGCCATGCGGCATCAGATACATGGGCTACATATAGTTAGACAGAGAGGCGTTGTTTTGCTCACTCGGATGCTTTCTCCGGTGAGATAGTTGGTGAGTGCAAGGTGCACTGTTCGGATGCTGGAACTATTTTGGATGAACATGTGAAGGGAACCTACTTTTTGAAGTTATTTATGGCACATTAAAAGGTAATACATGTTTACAGTAGTGCTGAGCGAATAACCAAAATGTTAGTTATTTTTTTGTTTTTGAAACAAAAAAATTGCCCAATGTCTTTTTTCTTCTTCTTTGATCTCAATGTGCATATTGTGCTGCAGTTTCTATAGACAGAAATCAGATCATGCCCAAACTGTGCGATAGTAGGGAGTTGTAGTTTCCAAGTGGCATCTGCCTGGGCCCCCAAAATCACTAAGTGTGCCCCTGACCAGCTCTACTGGTAGCCTACTGTAGTTTAAACTGTTTATTATGTTGGAAAACATCCTGCAGTAGCCTCAGATACGTGATCATTTGTCCAGATCAACTAGCATGTGTCAAACCAGAGATTTATGTACACCACTCGATCCTGCCCATCTATAGGCCTATCACTCATCACCTCTCACAAACGTTTAAGTAGCCAAACCTGGGAGAAATAAAATAGTCAGGGGTTTAGGGGCATTATAGATACATTAAAATAGGGGAAACATGTAATTCATTCCAATATGCTCAGTGGAAAATGTTCCACTACATGAAAGTGCCTTCTGGAAGTTAACACTTCTGTTTGTTCCATTTCATCTCATGATCAAAGATCACCCCATGGTATACACCTATAATCAAAGAAGCACTCAGCTCCTGTGTCTCTACAATGTTAAACTGAATATTCCAACTATTTAAAAAGTGTTTTAATTGAACCTGTAATACCTTTCTGTATATTATACCTCAGCAACAGATAACTCATAGCAAACAGATCAGTGTCAGGGGTGATAATACCCTATTCCCTGTCAGTGGATGGTTTGGAGGACTGTGTCTCTCCAGGACTTAGTATTGTAAACGGCTCAGGTTTCTGCCCACACCCAGCCCAATGACAGACAGACATATCAGAAGTGGTAGGATGTTGGTTGATGTCTGTAAATACTGGCTACTTGAATTACTGCACAGACAGATACAGGTCTGGGATGTGACGTCAAACCTACAGCTGCCCATTCAGGGGACTGTTAAGTGAGAGGGCAGACAGAGAGCGAGAAGAATAATGCACCCCAAACAAAAGTCAGGTTGTTTTGGAAAACACAAACCTCAACTCGCTGCCACATAAATTATTGCATAAATACAGGCAAGAAACAAACTTGAGAAACACACTATATGTACACCAATAAACAGCACACCCATACATCTTGTCGTTATTTCTACCCCATCATGGCTTCACAGTTTGTACCAAAAGCCTACAATAGAAGACAGCTATAGAGATGGCTAACACAGATCGTCAGGCAAATGCTTTGGCACTGTTGCTCTGCCCTCAAAAGGGCCTGCCTTCCTCCCTGAGAATGGCCAAGGAAACACTGGAAGGGAGTTCATAGTGACAGCTGGTTGGCTGCATCCCTTCCTGCAGATTCCATCATCTTCTCCCTGGGCCCAGAGTAAATGAGTGATCCCATAGGTCAAAGGTAGCACTCTTTTTCCCAGGAGTCCACCCAGCCAGAACAACATTCCCTTGAAACAGGAAGGGAGGGCAATGTCCATATGTTGTCTTCACTCACAGGGATCCCAACAGTGCTTCAGCAGCTCAGTGACAAGGCAGGGACCACTGTTTGGAACAGGACTGTGAAACTATCCCAGAGGCCAGAGAAACTGTAATGAGCTGTAAAATGAAGACTGCCCACCCACCCCCAACACAGCAGCACAGACACTCAAGGGAGAGAACAGGGTTTATATCAAAGTCTAGCTTATTACAGAATGTTGTGGAAGAACAGGTGTTGAAAATGGGAGATGGTCACTGACTCACCTCACGGCTGGTATGTATGTCACAGGCAGGACAGCACATCTAGGTGTTGTATAATGCTTATACCGACACTAAAATAATTCCCATTTCAAATAAAATGTTATGTCCCATGCGCTGAAAGAACAGGTGTAGCCCTTACCGTGAAATTCTTACTTACAAGCCCCATAACCAACAATGCAGTTCAAGAAATAGAGTGAAGAAAATATTTATTTACTAAATAAACTAACTAAAATAAATAACACAATTAAATAACAATAACGAGGCTATATACAGGGGGTACCTGTACCAAGTCAATGTGCGGTGGTACAGGTTAGTCGAGGTAAATTTGTACATGTAGGTAGGGGTAAAGTGACTATGCATTGATAATAAACAGCGAGTAGCAGCAGTGTAAAAACAAAGGGAGGTGGGGGGGGTCAATGTATATAGTCCGGGTGGCCATTTGTTGAATTGTTCAGCAGTCTTACGGCTTGGGGGTAGAAGCTGTTAAGGAGCATGTTGGTCCTAGACTTGGTGCTCCGGTACCGCTTGCCGTGCATTAGCAGAGAGAACAGTCTATGACTTGGACTTGGGTGACTGGAGTCTTAGAATTTTTCTGGGGCCTTCCTCTGACACCATCTAGTATATAGGTCCTGGACGGCAGGAAGCTTCGCCCCCCAGTGATGTTCTGGGCCATTCGCAATACCCTCTATAGCGCCTTATGGTCAGATGCCGAGCAGTTGCCATACCAGGCCGTGATGCAACTGGTCAGGATGCTCTCAATGGTGCTGCTGTATAACTTTTTGAGGATCTGGGGACCCATGCCAAATATTTTCAGTCTCCTGAGGGGGAAAAGGTGTTGTCGTGGCCTCTTCACGACTGTCTTGGTGTTTTTGGACCATGATAGTTAGTTGGTGATGTGGACACCATGGAACTTGAAAGTATTGACCCGCTCCACTGCAGCCTCGTCGATGTTAATGGAGGCCTGTACAGCCCGCCTTTTCCTATAGTCCACAATCAGCTCCTTTGTCTTGCTCACATTGAGTGGCTTTGTCCTGGCAGTCTCTGACCTCCTCCCTATAGACTGTCTCATCGTTGTTGGTGATCAGGCCTACCACTTGTGTCGTCAGAAAACTTGATGGTGTTGGAGTCATGTTTGGCCACACAGTCGTGGATGAACAGGGAGTACAGGAGGGGACTAAGCACGCACCCCTGAGGGGCCCCAGTGTTGAGGATCAGCGTGGCAGATGTGTTGCTGCATACCCTTACCACCTGGAGACGGTCCGTCAGGAAGTCCAGGATCCAGTTGCAGAGGGAGGTGTTTATTCCCAGGGTCCCCTAGTGATGAGCTTTGTGGGCACGATGGTGTTGAATGCTCAGCTGTACAGTTTCCCCAATATTTATACGCATTTTTAACACCCTGAGGGATATTGTGTGTACTAAAAATGTATTTGATCATACAGCAGAGTACATTACAGTATATGTGGTATTCAGTTACATGGAGGTTACCGCTGAAGCCCAGCATTCAGGCCATAAGTTCTAAAACTGATACATGAATTAATTACACATTATCTGATACAGGCTGCAGGACTGAAGGGGTGAAGAGGCAACCAGTGCTGAACAAAACATCTGCAGTCTTCTGTGCTGAGGGGGGACCATGTGCGAAGCTTCGTAGTGAGTGTTGGCTGTGCAGCCGGTCACGTAACTCACTCAAGCATGTGGTGCAACTGGAGAGCAGCTGCAGCCAGCTGTTGGTCTGAAGCAGTGAGTGGTAAAAACTGGAGAACCCCTGTCTAGGTCCTATGTGGCCCTGACAATAACATACACAATCACACTAGTTTGCTGACTGCTACTCAGACGAGATTACAGAGATCAGAAGGTTGTCAATGCAGATTAATGTCCTAAAGGTCCTGTTCATCAACCAGAGTGCACTGTACCCGGGAAGGAGGGCTTTTCACCAGGCTTCTAGATTTGCTCAAGTGTGAAAATAATATTAATAAGTGTATCTACATTCACACAACATTGAGCTGGCTTGATAGATCATGACTGAACCAGACAGACTCAGGTCAGGTGTGGCACTGTCACACCAGGTCCAGCTCCAGGCATAAGCAACATAAAATTGCTAAAAGTTCTCTCCGCCCCATGGCAAAATGTGTAGAACAGCAGAAAACAAGCTTTAAAACTGCCACATTTTCTCTAAACCATGGCAAAATGTGTAGTATTGTAAGAAATTAACTTCGAAACTTGAATTCTCTCTCCGCCGTCAAGAGGGGGGCCCTCAACCAAATCTCACTTAGGGGCCCCAAATGGCTAGTGCCAGCCCTGTGACAAACAAAACATTTAACATAGCAGAGAGAGATGGAAATTAGTAACCTACACCCACACAGACACATCCCAGTCAACACCAAAGACATCAAAGGTAGAGCCACCAACACTTCAAACACCTCAATTATTAACTCTGTGGTTTATCATCAGTTTAGGCCTTATTCTGGAGTACGATATAACTGGTTAAAGATACCTCACTGGAACAAAACCAGCAAATGCCCTCCATTCATACACTCCCTTCTTTACTTCCCTCAAATGACACCCCTCCATTAACTGCTCCATTCCAGCCTGGTGAGACGGAACGGCGGTGAAAGGTGCCTACTGCATGGCCAGTCTCCACTTAAGTAGCTTGTCCACAGGGGCGAGGGCACTCTCCTTGTGGATGGGCAACAGGTGTGAGGCAGGTGCCCCGGCTTAAAGCCTTCTCTAGTCAAATATGCATGAGGAAGGTCCCATAACCATGCTGCTGTCTGCGCTCAGCCTGGTTTAACAGCCTGGCAACAAGAGAGGATCATTACATCCTGAGCCTATACCCACTCCAAGTCAAAACAGCAGAGGCCTTTTAATTTAAAAGCCCTAATGAGTTTGTATTTTCCATTGGCATGCCTGATTAATAATTGATACATAATAACAAGTGATCCAGCGTTTGTTTTGACTAGGGTTGCAAAATTCTATACATTTCCTGGTTTTCCCAAATCCCAGTTGGAGGATACCTGGAATAAGGAAGGTATGAGCAGGAAATACAGAATCTTCCAACCAGGATTTCTGGAAAACCGGGGAAAGTTCCTGGAATTTTGCAACACTAGTTTTGACCCAAGGGACAGAAGCAAGCCATATGAGAGATGTATGGGAGCCTAGCAGTGGCGTGTATTCATGGTTGCCAAGGGAAGACAGGTTTCACAAAATAATTGACCAAGAAAATATTAACAATTATGTATCTCTAGACTCTCTGTGCTTCATACTTTTCCAATTAATAGCCAATTAACATTGAGCTGAACTGAGTGAGCTCAACTGTGAATGGCCCTGGCACACCAATTTGTTTTTTTGAGATGTTGCATCTCATTGTATTGTCCTCTGGTGGCTAGCTAGCTAAAATTGGCCCTTTCCTAAATTAGCCATGGATGGAGATAGGGATTTGGACTTGTGGATTTAATTAATTCTCTATACTAGACAATGATTATAAACAGCAATTATGATCCAACCATAAATTCATACATTGTGCCCCTGGCCTGAGAGGACGGAAGTTGAACATGTAACTATGTAGTAGGCTAACGTTAACTAGCTGGCTCATCGTTGCCCATGAAAGGAAGTTAGGCTACCTGACTAGCTAGCCTAAGACAAAACCTAAAAGCGTGTACTGTATGATGGTCATAGACCGTTTCGGCAAAATGAAAGAAAGGATGGCATTGGCATTTCTCTACAAGTAGGGTGAGTCAACATGTTTTTTTTTAAATTATAATTATGGACACACACAGAGAGAAATTAATCAGTATCATGGACAGCTACATGATATATATAGCTTACGTTGATTGGAATACACTTTAAATATTTAAATAGTTTCAATATTTTAGTTGAAATGGTGCTGGAATAGTGGTAGCTCCTGATTTTTTTGTGACTTGCTGTAACTCTCTAGTGTTATAAAACAATAGTTTAGTAGTCTGAAAATGACGGAAACATTAACTTGATTGACCATGCTGTAGGTCATTTAACTGTTTGTTACATGCAATATCCTTTGTGGACTCTACCGGACAGATGTTGCTTTCCAGTTTTGTGATGAATCAAAGGTGTGGTTGAAAATATTCTGCCACCGTGTCTTCTTATTGTCTCTCCCTTCAGCCTATATACAGTATATGACAGTCTCAAGGCATAGGAACTAACAGGTTATAGAGCAAACAACGATATTATCACAACACATAGGTTGTGATATGCCATTTTTTTCCTGGCTTGGCTTCCCCAGTGATTGTACCGCTACTGGAGCAGAGGACACAGGAACGAGCAGAGTGGAGGTTCCCAGAACAAGCGAGGGTCAGACACAGCATTTTTATTCCAACTAGAGATATTGAAGGAAGCAAAAGGTGTCTCAACGATAGCTCTTGGCTTCCATCTAGTGGTAATTTCAGATAAAGTACAGCAACTTTTTACTGCACCCTTAAGACCAGCATGCATAAAAAACAGCATACTGCACATTTCCAGTATTCCTCTTCTAGCACCAATTTGATATATATATATATAATTTTTTTAAACTACTGGCTGATATACATTGCAAATAAGAGGGCAATTTACACAATTCTCATTGTTCAACAGACCAAGCCAGGCTTCAGTTGTTGAACGCTGTTATGTTTACTGACTGGGCTCTTCAAAATAAACACCGGCTGTTGAGTGGAACACTGCCCTTTTAATGCCAAGCGTTCACACGCGTATTGTTACAGTGTGGCTCGCTGCTGTACCCAACTGCCCATTGTACTCCACACCTTCACCTATCAGATGACAGGGACATGCATGCATCTGTCACTTAGTGTAGTCTACCTGGTCGCCACGTGGCAGCTGCTATACGACTTCACAGCATCACCTGGGCCCAAAGGGACAGTAAGAGGCAAACTGATCCCCTTTGACTCTCACCTAGACAGATGCTAAACAGGGCCATGCTCTCCAGGTGACTAATTGGTCGCTTTTAAGCCAGTCCTTGTCAAATATGCACGAGGAGCTATTGTGGTGCCTGCTGTATGTCTGGTTCTATTGACTATGGCCTTAGAAACTTCACATAACATGTTGTGGTTGATTTAGCATTCTATTGTAACTGTCACCTGAGAGGAATAGGCTGTAAATAAAGAATATTTTCTTTAATGAAACATCAGGGCAGTCATGGGTTATTAAAAAAATGTTTACTTCAGTGGCAATGACATTTCAAATCCAATTGTGACAAAGTAAATCCATATATACAGGATTACCAAACGTAGTCTTAATCAAAAGTACAAAAAGTATCTTTAAAATTGAGGATTAGCTTGTTGAGTTGATCACTGTCAGTAATCACATTCTATTTGTGTGCAGATTTAGATTTTTTGGGTGTTTTTATTCCTCCTTTTTTCTTAGGCGTTGAGAACTCCTTGATGCAACACTCACAAACCCAGCAACCTGAGGAGAAAAAACTGTGATGTTACATATTACAGTAGAGCCACATCAAACCAAAGGCTAAAAAATAGACTGCATTGTGGGATCCTTCAGACTAAAAGGCATCTGACAAAAAACAGCTATTTCTAACATTTGATTTCAACACTTAAAGCACTTTGACCACATTCCAAACATGAACTTTCGGATGTTTAATGTGCATCTATACTAACTATAGCAAATTGAGGTAACAAACAACCCTTATTGACTGCACAAAAAAAACTTAATTGGCAGTCTTCACCCCAAGCCAAAAAGTAGTTCAGTTGGCTAAGCAAATTAATAATGCTGTTTCACATAAAACCAGCTAAATTCAAATCACCACAAAACTCCATATGAGACTATAAAGAGAAAGTGAGAGAGTGCACGACAGAGTCCCTTCCTTCCATGAAATAATCACTGATCTAACACACGCATTGATAGGAGTAAGCAATGATTCCATCAAAGATTTCACCAAGGAAAGAAGTAATGAGGCATCCTTAAAGTATTTGAAAAGACCAATAGAGAGAGCCCACCTAGAGGGATGGAGTCTAGGCCCACGCAGAAGGTGTGGAAGCCCCGGTCACACTTGTCACAGAACATCATCTCCTCCTCGTGGTGGGGCTGCTCACACACCGTGCACGTCTTACACTCCATACACTGCCACGGGTAGGTCTTAATCAGGCCCACCAGCTCCTCACTCATATCCAGGCACGATGGGTGACCTGGGACACACACACATACACACACACAGGGCATCGCTCGCACCACAGCACTACTTCAAAACACACTGCATAATCCCAACTTGTGATCACGACTAGGCTAATCGAACTAAGTTATTTTGCTCATATTTTAGAAGCTTTATGTTCATTATGAACAATGCTATGTTGTAAATGAAAGCTAGTGTGATTTGTCAATTTTAATTTAAAAACAAAACAGAAGTTCCACTTACCACTGTTCTTACACTGTGAGCAGTGAATGAGAGCTTCTGGCTTTCCTTTCTTGTTGGACTCCTTACCCTTCTGGCAAATGCCACAAATAGCATTGGGTATGACCTTAGGCTGCAAGGGCAGAACAATGCTATCATTTTTAGCAACAAGCCCTAGTGCACCATGTGACAAAGGGCTTCTGAGCAACACACATACTGTACAATGTGTAAAAGCCTAAAAGGCCTCATAGGATGTGATATATATATATATATATACACACATTTATTTTCACTCGCAATCGATCCAAACTTGTTAGGTGCTTCTTATTTCACCCCCTCAAATAAGAATGACTAAAAAAAGCATTTTGTCTAATTTTGAGAACCTCCCACATCAAATCTTTGCTTGTAGTCATCACTTATATATAGTCGTGGGTCAAGAGCTCCAAAAGGCAAAAACCAAGAGGTCAAGTTGATTTAAGAGTAAGTTGGATGTGCCATGCTGTCCCCCATCAGCGCTCATAGCAGGTTAAACACTTCAATGTCCCTCCTAAGGAGACTGAGGTGTTTCCACCCATTGTTAACCCACATTTATAAAAAGGCAGTTAGCCAAAGACATTTCTGACAGAAGGAAAACTCCTCTTTCACTGCAGATATATATTTCTTTACAGGACCTCAGTCTCTGTGCTGCTAACACAATCAAAACATCTCTGTACAGTCTATTTGTTTGAAATCTTTATTTCAATGGTTAACTGTGTCTAAATACTGACATATCAAACGTTTTCCTACATAAAAAGTACTGGACTAGATAAGAGCAGTTAAAGCCTTTCTAAGAAACAAACAACGAAATGTGGGAGGGGGAATCGGAGATTAGAGACACACAGTTAAGTTAATAAAGGACATAGCTAATTGAATACAAGAGGTCTTCACAGAAAGAGTGCCAGCTAAACTAGGAGAACAAAAATTTATCCAAAGGAAGGTATGACAATCAAAGGGACACCTTTATGCCATTGCACTCAAATCAAACATGTAAGACACATTAAATTCTGAGAGTGAGAAGTATACAAATTGAGATTTGAAGGATCAACATAAACTGTACCTACTTAGGTGCGCAGTCTGCACAAATATTGGGAATGTGTGCAATCAATTGGGAGGATACAGCCCATGAGTATGAAGTACGCTGTGTGTTCATGAAAATATCACCTATTTTCAAAAAGTCAACCCGCTTGGTGTTGCCATCCTGAAAATGTTTCATTTGACTGGTGCAAAACATAAGAAAAGGTTATACATTTTCTGTTGGGCTTCAGATGGCTACCCCTGCAGTGTAGTGCCAACACAAGCAATTTATACCATTACGATTATGAAAATAATAATTTCTTGTAGTCCCTGAACTCTACCTTGCATTAAAATTATAATAAAGTAAACTTTAATGCCATGTTTTCTATGGCAACATTAATAGGTTGAGTACATTTTTTTGCAAGTATTGTATCTGTATTGGCTTCAGTCTTAATTTAATGAGCGCCGATATTGGAAAGTTATTGTTAAATTACAACACATCTATGACGCATTACATACTAACAATAAAGCGAGGGTAAGTAGACAAAGGTTTTACAAAGTTTGGTTTAAAAGTGTGGTGTGGAAACATGCTGATTGGAAACATAACAGACAAATCCATCCCTGTGGAAAGTTATGAGCTCTCCACATCAATCAATGACCAAATCCTGATGTATGATATGGTGTTTGTAGTGTAGTAATATGTAATACTAGTCATGCCATGACAAGCTATGTATATTTGTGCTGACTGCTCTTGCTGTCGGTTTTGGCAAACTAAATTTGATCAATTCTGCCATGTTGCCCTTGCAGTAAAACCGATGAGAGTAAATTGCCAGAAGGTAGATCATGTTGATCCCGGAAATGCCATTCTCTTATCAAATAATTTAAACTTAACACAACAATAACTTTCAGAGGCAACCGAAAGTAAAAAAGCCAACATATAGAATGTGTATTAACAGGCCTCTGACACAATGACATTGTGTTCTCCAGTCTCATAATAAACAAAGAACAGTCTGTAAGGTTATATCAAACAACCGTTATAGAATAACGGCACAAGAATACTGGTTTAAAAGCATACTAATATACACAGACATAATTTTAATAATAAAACTTTTAAACACTCAAGTATTAACGTAATTTTAGTGCTACTACTAAATAAAATGTATGCATCTTATAAAGTATGTATCATAAGAAATATGTTTAAAAACAATGAATCTAGCAGCCAAATATACTGTAACTGGTCTCTTGTCTTAATTAGTGTGTTGCCAAGTACACAGAAGAGAGGTATATTAAGACATTCAAATAGGGTAAAAAATGTACAAGTCTTTAAGACCAATCAAAAGTGCAGTGAAGAACAAGTCCTAGATGTGACAGAACTACTCCAAAATGTTATTGCTCATTAATTTCTGATACGGAACCATCAGTGTATTACCATACGGTTGGTATAGAACCATCACTGTTTTAAAGAGACTTTCCAGAAGATTTGCATACTTTTTAGCCAGTAGTTCTGAAAGTAACGCTGAAGAACCAGAACGGTTCCCCTAAAATTGCTTACATGCAGTACGTCATTGCTCGCTGTGTCACCGAGTAGTTGGGCCCGCCCTGCAACCTCATTGGATAACGCTGGGCATGCCTGGGCCAGCCGCCTTCTTCTCACTGTGCAACTCGTCAATGTGCATCTTGCTAGCTGTCACTCAAATGGCAAAGGGCTGAAGCAGACTGGCTGGAACACTAATTGCTATGGGGCTTGCCCACGTGGGCCAAGCTTGCATTGCTCAAAACACAGCTTCCAGAAAACAGTTGTTTTCAAACTAGGGATTTTGTGGCTGATTGAGGTAAGACAATAATTCTGCTCATAGACTATGCATGTATGAACTACACATTGCCACATCCAGCCCAAAGCGGGAGGTTTAAAAAGAATACTTAAGTAGTCGCCAAATATCCGGAACGTCTCTTTAACCATATGGTTGGTACACAACCAAACTGGACCAAGTGGAAGAGGGAAGGCAGAGTGTTGCCCCAAGAGAGAACTATTGCCACCTGGTGGAGTGTGTGTGTTAGGAGTGACAGGGCCAGAAATCGGGGTTGGGACAAAGGAGGGTCTCTCTACTGAAAGTGCTGAAGAAGCTGGAAGAGGTGCCGGAGTAGGGGAAAGGGAAAAGAAGTGCTGTTGGAGAAAGTCAGGGGCTTTTTTCTTCTACCTTGTACCCAGGGACAGATTTGTGTTGGTTGAGACGTGGGGTGGCATCTTTAGCCGGGGTGGCAGTCCTGTCCTTGGCCTTGCCCTTTGACTGCACTCCACTGTCCTGACTGTCCCCATCTGAGGTGTTTCCAGATGAGCTGTCCTGTAAACACAATTCAGTTCTTACTATTCAAGCAAGCTGCCAAGAAGTTTACATAGTCAACCTACAAAGCATCTCTAGGCATTTACAGGTAATAAAATACAACATGTCATTGCATCTCAAGCTCTGAAATCAAGTGAAGCGTGTACAAAGAGTTCCAGAATCCAGGTCCTTACTGAATTTTTCTTGCCCTCTTCTCCCTTGTTTTCATCTGCATCATCCGAGTCCCCATCACTGTCCAGGGCAGGCAGCTCCGGGTCAAGGGGGGGCTCGAACAGGGCTGTGTTCAGGGGCAAGTAGCGCAGCTCATTGGGAGAGTACCTGCATCAAACACAGGAACATCAATTTATCAGCTATTCAAATATCTTTAGAGGTCAGGACCTCATTAATGAAGACTAGTTTTTTGGTTAGTGACCCATACCTTTTGTAATAGTCCTGGAACTGCCCAGGGATGAGGGCCACTGGATAGGGTCCAGTCTTGGTTCTCTCTGGAGGAAGAACTTTATACCTCCCTTGGGGTACTTGGATAATCTGTTCGAAAGTTGCATTTGAAACACACTTCAATTACACGTTCAAATTCACACAAATAAGTCTTACAGTTTACCAATGTACCGATATACTGTATCTACTCAAACATGAACACGCGGGAGTTCTTATGAACACATACAAAATATGTATGACTACTAAGCCTCTGTTTATTGAAGGTATTAACGTACATGTGTCTGAAGGTCAAAATATGCCCTTCTCTCTTCCATCCTTTCCCGGTTGAAGTTACTGTTGAACTCTGCAGCTTTCTTGGCAGCTTTCTTTATGTACTCTGGCACTTTACTGGCTTCAACCTTCTGAGGGTTTTGTTGCTGCATTTTCTAGGATATAAAAATGTAATGTTACCACACAACATATAGAATAACCATGTCAACCGTTAATGTACTGTGAGTGAAAATATAATCTGGGAATTTAAGTCAAAGGCTGTTGTAACATATATTCACACTCCCTTTTTTCATCCACACCAAAGCTATAAAAAAGTGTCAATGTTGCGGAGCATACCAACATTAGTAATACTCTCTGAACTGAGAGTACTTACAGAGTACTCTTTTGCTATCCTCTGACGCTCCCTCTCTTGGAGAATGACAGAATACTCAGCATGTTTGCCCGGGTACTCCTTGATCATTAAATCAATGACTTCATCACTTCGTAAAGCAGTCAAACCTGGAAAAAGAGATTCACAATTACTTAATGTATACAGTTTCAAGGTAAGGAGTGGCCTAATTCTCCAAAACAACTATTGGGATGGCTTTGGCCCTGATTGGTCTATGTCACACTCCAAGCTCATCCTGGTTACGCAACAATTACATGTTTCTAAGTTCTCACCCAAGGTGCACTGTGTCTCGGTGATGACATTTTGCTCCCTCAGATATAGCTTCTCCTTGTGGGAGAGGTCTCTCCTTTCCAAATCTAAAATAATAATATATTGGATAATTAAAAATAGTAGGCTACTCCAGCCGGAGACAACATTACATACATTAAAAAAAGACAAAGCCTGAAGGCTTATTTCCATTGATGGTCCTTTGTAGCTCAGTTGGTTGAACATGCACTTGTAACACCAGGGTAGTGGGTGTATTAATGTATACATGCATGACTAAGTTGCTTTGGATAAAAGCATCTGCTAAATGGCATTTATTATTAAGGTAAGGCATGGTTAGCCAGAGAGTGACTAGTTGAACATCAGTATAGTCTACAGATAGCCTAGTTATAGCCCAATCATCAAATTTACACACAATGATCCTATACCATATATGCCAAACGTTCAGCCACATCACCTGGATATTTTCGCTTGAATGAAGTCACTCCCAGATATTCACTGACTTGTTCTTGCAACATATAGTACTCCCCACTGCCATCTGAGGGCCACCTGTACTCAGTCAGATTTTCTGCCGAGAAGTATGTGGGCCTGGGGAAACACATGTACGACTGAAAGGTTAAGAGCAGGGTAAAGTCTTATGTTATTAGACACAGAGGCTGCGATTAGACCGGTCCAATTCTGATATTTCTTCTCTGATATTTCTTTCACTAATTAAGTCTTTGACCAATCAGATCAGCTCTGAAGAGATTGATCAAAAAAACAATTAGTGAAAAAGAAGAAGATCAGAATTGGGCTGCCTGTGTAAAAACAGCCTAACTGTTTGTTAACAAAGATTGGGTGTGGTCTATTAGGAAGTAGTGATGCAAATATGTCTATCTACACCTTCAGATACGACCTTACAAACATACCCAAGTTCCTGACTGGAGGTGTCGCAACTTCTGGAACTGTCGCCTGAACCCATGCGCCGCCTTTTTGGAGCTTGACTGCCATCATTGGAAACTTCCTCAATGTCATCCTAAAAATACAGTTAGGATACACAGTTAGGATACACAAAACACCTGAACTATTACTTGTTGAAGTTAATAGCTCTCTCCAGAATTAAAGTTTGTTGGCCACTGAACAACAATGTTAACGCAACATGTAGTGTTGGTCCCAAGTTCCTTGAGCTGAAATAAAAGATTGCAGAAATGCTCCATACGCAGAAAAAACTTATTTCTCTCAAATGTTGTGCACAAATTGCTTACATCCCTGTTAGTGAGCATTTCTTCTTTTCCAAGATAGTCCACTCTAAAATGTGCAGTTGTGACAACACGATGTCAAGTACAGTGTCTCAAGTTGAGGGAGTGTGCAATTGGCATGCTGACTGCAGGAATGTCCACCAGAGCTATTGCCAGAGAATTTAATGTTAATTTCTCTTCCTATAAGCCACCACAAACATTGTTTTAGAAAAATTGGCAGTACGTCCAACTGGCCTCACAACCTACTGTAAGTCGTTCTGGATAAGAGCGTCTGCTAAATGACGAAAAAATTTTTTTAAATGACGTAAAAAGCAAGCCTAGAGTTAACGCATTCATAGATGCCAACTATAGGGCCTACAGAAAGTATTCGCACCCCTTGAATTTTTCCACATGTTGTTGTGTTGGAGTCTGAATTTAAAATTGATTAAATGTAGATGTGTTATTGGCCTACACACAATACCCCATAATATCAAAGTGGAATTATGTTTTTGGAAATGTGTACAAATGAATTAAAAATGAAAAGCTGAAATGTCTTGATCAATAACTATTCCAACACCTTTGTTATGGCAAGCCTTACTAAGTTCAGGAGTAAAAATGTGCTTAACAAGTCACATATGTTGCATGGACTCACCGTATGCAATAATAATGTTTACCATGATTTTTTTTATGACTACTTCATCTCTGTCCCCACACATACAATTATCTCTAAAGGTCCCTCAGTCGAGCAGTGAATTTCAAACAGATTCAACCACAAAGACCAGGGAGGTTTTCCAATGCCTTGCAAATGTCACCTATTGGTAGATGGGTACATTTTTAAAAAGCAGACATTGAATATCCCTTTGAGCATGGTGAAGTTATTAATTACACTTTGGATGGTGTATCAATACACCTAGTCACTACAAAGATACAGGCCTTCTAACTCAGTTTCCGGAGAAGAAGGAAACCACTCAGGGATGTCACCATGAGGCCAATGGTGACTTTAAAACAGTTACAGAGTTTAATGGCTGTGATAAGAGAAAACTGAGGATGGATCAACAACATTGTAGTTTCTCCACAATACTAACCTAAATGACAGAGTGAAAAGAAGGAAGGACATGAATCATGCTTGCAATAAGGCACGAAAGTAAAACTGCAAAAAAATATGGCAAAGAAATGAACTTCATGTCCTGAATACAAAGTGTTGTTTGGGGCAAATCCAACACAACACATTACTGAGCCCCACTCTTCATATTTTCAGGCACGGTGGTGGCTGTATCATGTTATCGGTATGCTTGTGATCGGCAAGGACTGAGGAGTTTAGTATAAAAATTAAACGTAGGAGCTAAGCACAGGCAATATCCTAGAGGAAAACCTGGTTTAGTCTGTTTTCCAACATACACATGGAGACAAATTAACCTTTCAGCAGGACAATAACCTAAAACACAAGGCCAAATATACACTGGAGTTGCTTACCAAGACAACATTGAAAGTTCCTGAGTGGCCTACTTACAGTTTTGACTGAAATCCACTTGAAAACCTATGGCAAGACTGATACAATCCAGGTGTGCAAACTGCAAAGCTTAGACTCACCTAGAAAGACTCACTGCTGTAATTGCTGCCAAAGGTGACTAACATGTATTGACTCAGACATGTGAATACTTATGCAAATTAGATATATTTCTGTATTTTCTTTTCAATCAATTTGAAGAAAAAAAAGCTCAAAACATGTTTTCTTTGTCATTAAGGGGTATTCTGTGTAGATAGGTGAGAGAAAAAAACATTATTAATTTTGAATTCGGGCTGTAACAACAAAATGTGCAATAATTCAAGGAGTATGAATACCTTCTGAAGGCACTGTACTTATCTATTGATGATAGTATGTTCGTGCCGAAGGTGTTTTGTCAAGAGCCCCGATGCTTGTTCTAAACGTTAACACGCATATTTCGCGGTACAGTTTTGTAAACAGAAGGAACAGATCTTTCTGATCAGCAAGAAATATATATATATATTTTTTTTAAACGGTTAAATTACTACACACTAAGAGTGTGAACGTTAAAATGTCAAAACATTTAAACAAAATTGGAATCCTTAACATTAAAGAAAAATCCCAAACCCTTTTTATGGCAGTGTAGTTACCACAAAACAATTCTGTGTTATAGCCTAACTAGACAATAGGCTATTATGTCTGGGGAAAGTTCTGTAATTTAAATAGAATTTTAGGCTACTTTGGTGAATTTGCGAGGCATGCAAGATAGATTACCAATGCATATGCACACTTTTTTTCTGCTTGCCCACTCCTCGCTCTCCCTAGCCTGGGGCATATTCATTACACAGATTTGGTTGCAAAATGTTTCTTAAACGAAAGCAAACTGAATGAAACGGCGAGGGAGAGACCTACCTGCATTTGTCCAATAGAAACTCTCATTTTAGTTGCAAATTGTTTTGCAACTGTTTCAGTCTTGCCAACTAAATCAGACTCCTCCGTTCCAAAACTACTGAATCTTAAGAGTCGATCCCATACGGCATCTAATCTTCAGTTGACGTAAAAGGAGGAATCAATTACTTTGGCGTCGACTGTACATGACTACGTCATCGTCGTTAACAGTTGGAAAAATTTAAAAGAAAGGCGAGAGATAGCAGCAATGTCCTGTATGGTAACACTTTGAGAAGTTAAATGACAAGGAAATGTGAACTTTGCGAGGTGGAATTGAGGTACAGTAATGGAAGTACAGTTGCAATGCCATATCATCTGAAAAGGAACGCACCATGAGACCCAACCCGTTGCTGGCAGAAGCGCAGCTGCATTGTGAATGCACATGGAATTTCCATGTTGCGGCACTTGTTTGCGAAAAACACAGGTTACGATCCAAACACTTAACCTCTCTTGGGTAGGGGGCAGTATTTTCACGTCCGGATGAAAAGCATGCCCAAAGTAAACTGCCTGTTACTCAGGTCCAGAAGCTAGGATATGCATAGAATGGTAGATTTGGACAGAAAACACTAAAGTTTCTAAAACTGTTAAAATGATGTCTGTGAGTATAACAGAACTGATATGGCAGGAGAAACCCCGAGGACAAACCATCCACAAAAAAAAAAAAATCAAAAAAAAAATTCAGCCTACCACTGTTTCCAATGGATGTCATATTTATTATGAGACGAAGTCCTCCCAGATTGCAGTTCCTAGGGCTTCCACTAGATGTCAACAGTCTTTAGAAAGAGTTTCAGGCTGGTTTTTGGAAAAATGAGCTAGAAGTTGTAGTTTTTCTAAGTGGATCCCATTTTGACTGTAGTGTTTCCATGCACATGGGTGAAAGCGCGTTCTTTGTTATTTATCTCCGGTAATGAACATAATACTTTGTCTTAAATTTGATCGTTTAGTTACCTATTAGGGTACCTGAGGATTGATTATAAACGTTGTTTGACTTGTTTGGATAAGTTTATTGGTAACGTTTGGGATTCATTTTGTATGCATTTTGAAGGAGGGAAACCGGTGGATTATTGAATGAAGCGTGCAAGCTAAACTGAGTTTATATGGATATAAAGAAGGACTTTAACGAACAAAAGGACAATTTGTGAAGTAACTGGGACCTTTTGGAGTGCCAACAGAAGATCTTCAGAGGTAAGGCATTTATTATATCACTATTTCTGACTTTCGTGTCGCACCTGCCTGGTTGAAAAATGTTTTTCATGTTTTTGTATGTGGGGCGCTGTCCTCAGATAATCGCATGGTGTGCTTTCCACGCAAAGCCTTTTTGAAATCGGATACAGCGGCCGAATTAACAAGTAGTTAAGCTTTATTTTTATGTATAATACTTGTATTTTCATGAATGTTAAATATTTATACATCTGTAATTTGAAATTCGCGCTCTGCAATTTCACCGGATGTTGGCCAGGTGGGACACTACCATCCCACCTGCCCATATTAAGACACACCCTATCCCATCAGCCATCAAATGAAGTAGACAATTTATTTATCAACACAGGACGTACATGTAGGATCACAAGTATATATAAATAATATACAAAGGACAAAAGGGCTAGGGTGTACAATATCACATTACACAAGGACCTTAAGGAACATCCAGTTGAAGTCAGAAGTTTACATACACTTAGGTTGGAGTCATTAAAACTCATTTTTCAACCACTACACAAATTTCTTGTTAACAAACTATAGTTTTGGCAAGTCGGTTAGGACATCTACTTTGTGCATGACAAAAGCAATTTTTCCAATAATTGTTTACAGACAGATTATTTCACTTAATCACAATTCCAGTTGGTCAGAAGTTTACATACACTAAGTTGACTGTGTCTTTAAACAGCTTGGAAAATTGCAGAAAATGATGCAATGGCTTTAGAAACTTCTGATAGACTAATTGACATAATTTGAGTCAATTGGAGGTGTACCTGTGGATGTATTTCAAGGCCTACCTTCAAATTCAGTGCCTCTTTGCCTGACATAATGGAAAATCAAAATAAATCAGCCAAGACCTCAGGAAAAAAATGGTCTGGTTCATCCTTGGGAGCAATTTCCAAACGCCTGAAGGAACCACGTTCATCTTTACAAACAATAGTACGCAAGTATAAACACCATGGGACCACGCAGCTGTCATACCGCTCAGGAAGGAGACGCGTTTGGTCTCCTAGAGATTCATGTACTTTGATGCGAAAGGTGCAAATCAATCCCAGAACAACAGCAAAGGACCTTGTGAAGATGCTGGAGGAAACAGGTACAAAAGTATATCCATAGTAAAAACCAGTCCTAAATCGACATAACCTGAAACGCCGCTCAGCAAGGAAGAAGCCACTGCTCCAAAACCGCCATTAAAAAGCTAGACTATGGTTTGCAACTGCACATGGGGACAAAGATCGTACTTTTTAAAGAAATGTCCTCTGGTATGATGAAACAAAAATGTAACTGTTTGGCCATAATGACCATCGTTAGGTTTGGAGGAAAAAGGGGGAGGCTTGCAAGCCGAAGAACACCATCCCAACCGTGAAGCACGGGGGTGACAGCATCATGGTGCAAGTGGATGAACTGCTGCACTTCACAAAATAGATGGCATCATGAGGAAGGAACATTATGTGGATATATTGAAGCAACATCACAAGACATCAGTCAGGAAGTTAAAGCTTGGTCGCAAATGGGTCTTCCAAATGGACAATGACCCCAAGCATTCTTCCAAAGTTGTGGCAAAATGGCTTAAGGACAACAAAGCCAAGGTATTGGAGTGGCCATCGCAAAGTCCTGACTTCAATCCTATAGAAAATTTGTGGCAGAACTGAAAAATCGTGTGCGAGCAAGGAGGCCTACAATCACACAGTCTGACAGCCATGAGTTCACATTTATTAATGTTAAGATATAGACCAGACACTTTGGAAAAGGATTGTATCACATTGATCGATATGGGAATTTGGTAAGCCTCTTTCAGAAAAAGTGTCATATCATCAGCCAGCTGGATTATAATAATTTCTTTGCCAGCTATGGAAATACCTTGTACAGGACTATTATTTAAAGAATAAATAATAAGAATAATAAGAAGTTGGGTGATTAATAAAAACAGATACAGATTGGACAGCTCTGCCTAATTCCTCTCTTTAACTCAAATCTAGGTAAGGTGCCATATTTCAATTTGATAGTGCTGTTACCATTTGTATACGGTAGTCTTAATAACCTTACAGAAAAAAAGCCACATTTCTCAAGGGAGTGGAAGAGGAACTGATGCTGTACTGTGTCAAATGCTTTATAAAAAATCTTTAAATAATATGAAGCTAACCTCGGTTATTAGGTCTGAGTAGTCAAGTATGTCTAATACGTGATATTGTTAGAAATATTTATGTTCCTCATAAAGGCACGGTTTCATCAATGATTGCATCCAGGACTTCTTTAATTATTTTTGCAAGTAGTAAGGCTAATATCTTATAGTCATTATTAAGAAGACAAATTGGACACCAGTTATCGATGAGCAGCACTTCTTTTTTAGGCTTAGGTGTCAGTGTTATTGACCCTTGACTCATTGTAGAAGGGAGAACATTGTTTAGAGAGTATTAAAAACACACTTCAAAAAGGAAATCTACTTGTTCAGAAAATAATATGTAAAATTCTGAAGTAATTCCATCTACACCTGGTGATTTATTGTTCTTAGATGTTTGATAAACTCTAATCTCTTCAACTTTGATGGGTTCATCACACTGTTTAGATTCTGTATCACTGATAGTGAACATTATTCAGTCAAAAAACATCTGTGGATTCCTGGTAGTACGAAGAGCTATACAATTTCCTGTTAAAATTGCTACAGTATTTAGCATAACACCATCCATGTTTAACTTATGGATAGTGTTATTTGTAGAGTGAAATTTCTCAACTCTAAAGAAATAGGATGAATTCTGTTCTCCCTCAATCTATTTTTTCCTAGATCTAATAAAGGCTCCTGCTTTTTATCTCTCTATATATATTATCCAGTTTATTTTGTAACTCAATCAGTTCCATCTTCTCCCCCGAGGGGCTGGCTGGGGACCTCTGAGAAAGGGAAGTTATCTTAATGATCACCTTTTGCTCCTCAGCTCTTCTGATCTCAGCAAGATTATGACCATATTTTCTAAGGTATTTGGAAAACTAAAATGTAAAGAGCTCTCAGTTCTTGCAATAAGATAAGTCCCTCTGTAGCCATTGATTTAGCTTCTTCTGAGTATTTTTTACGAGAGTTAAAATTTAGCAAGCCTCTAGACTTCTGATCCGTAGTAATGGTTATGCCTAAATATGTAAGTTCTTCTTTCACTGGAATACCATAATATGAAGGTGTCACACAATCTTTGACAGCCATGAGCTCTTCTGGTCTTAGCCAGATTACGACCATATTTTCTAAGGTATTTGGAAAACTCAAATTTAAAGAGCTCTCAGTTCTTGCAATAAGACAAGTCCCTTTGTAGCCAATGATTTAGCTTCTTCTTAGTTTTTTTTAATGAGAGTTCAAATCTAGTCAAATTTGCAATAAGATTTTTCTTCACAAGCCCTTTCCCAAAAGTGTGAAAGCAGATCTTTTACCTCAAAATATCATTATTTAATAACAAGCCATTTAGCTTCCAGTAGGATGCTCTACCAAGGTCAGTATCAGGGGTAAATATTTTGAAATCAATGTAAATGGCCCTATGGTCTGTGTGGAGTTGTACAAATATTTGTAGTAACACACTCACTATCAATACATTTGGATATAAGCCAAAAATCTATTCTGGACTGTCTGGAGCGGTTTTGTTACTCCAAATGATCTGTCGGCCGGAAACCATCGCTCGCCCTGTATCAGTAAGATCAAACTTTTCCACAAAGTATTAAACCCAAATTCTGACTGGTTGTCCTACCTGGTGGCCATCTATCAGTTGAATTATCTATAGTAAATGTTCAAGTCCCCTCCTATCAATAATAACAAATTGGGAAATTTAGATAACCAATGAAGTATATATTTCTCTATAGATTCAAGCAACTCAGTCTCATTTTTGGTGATGTACCCATAGAAGTTTACAGTAATGAGCGTAATGTCATTGTAACTGATCATAAGACAAATAAAGTGACCAAAGGGGCACATTCCGAGTGTAGAGTATTACCACCAAAGGTATTTTTAATTGTAGTGACACCAGCGGAGCGTTCAGATCCATGGGAGAGCCAAATACCGTTGCCCCACTGTGACCTCCAGAGGCTGGCATTGGCAGAAATTGAGTGAGACTCAAATCTGTTCGAAATGGTTTAGCAAATAAAAATAAGGCCTTGTGCTTCACATTGTTTTGTAACCCCCTAGCATTAAGAGAAACTATAGACAAAGACAAAACAAAAGATTATTTAAAAGTAAACTGTAGGATGAGTCAAAAACATAGGAGCAGTGAAGGTAAGCGATAAGGAACCAAGATTTGCACCATTTAAGTCAAATTAAAGTGAAAATATCTTATACCATAAACTCTGAGCTAGCATTTCTGTAGAATCTGGCAGTGAAGAGGATGATTATACCCCTTGGTCTTGAATCATTTTGCGGTTGCTTCTTGCCGAGGCGATGCACAACGTCGATGATATCACCAACTCGTTCTTCTCTGCAGGCATAACTGCTTGGCAGATAACCTCCTGTAGCACATCCTCAATCCCCACATTTGGCATGCCGTAAAGTCTCAGGTTCCATCTTCTTGTGTATTGTTCCAGATCAGTGAGACTATGGTAGACCTTGTTATTCTTTTCCACAACTTTTTCAACTTCTGCCACTAATTTTCACATCATTCAAACTCCAGTCTTTTTCAAGCCTTGGATAACCATGTTGTTCGCGCCTACCATTTTCTCAATGGCATCAGACATGGAGTTGATGAGTAAGGAGAGGGTAGCCACGATGTCAGAGTTCATGTTGGGCTATTTTGGAGGCTGGAGGTTAGCGTAGAGTAACCGGTGAAGAGGGGAATTCATCATCTTCAACAGCATTCGAAAGCATGAGATTATCCATAGGGCAAGCGTATTTATGGCAGTTGTCTATAAGCACATTCCTCGCTTGTTGACTAGCAATAGAACTGATAGCTTTTTCCTTTCTTTTTCTGTCACATGGACACGCCGAAATAAATGATCCAATTATTATTCCAGTCCCAGGAAAGTTCTTATATCTTGAACAATCTTTCTGAAGTTTGTTGCGGAGCTCGGTAAAAAAAGCCTCTGTTCAAGCCGCAATCTTGGCCTCCCACCTTAAGTGGACACTTCTGATGACGTATCATGACGTCTGACGAGTATACACTTGCAGGGCAAGGGAGGAAGGAATGATTTTTAAATGGACCGGAAATGTGTCTCTCGTTCATGCCGCGATGATTGAGTTTTCAGCCACCGGTAGCATGTGGGTGCTTTTTATATGCACTACAGTCAATAATGAGTGCATGTCTACTTATATAATTATTAATATAGACCTACTGTATGATAGCTAGCATATTAATTAGCTAACTAACGTTAGCCTCCCTAGCTTGAACTTCTGAAGAAGGAAAATATTTTATTTCTACAATTTGCAAAAGATAAACAAAAACATACGAGACGTTTGTGCCGTCATGTGCATTAGTAGCACAATTTCAAACTTATTTGCATTCATTTTTACTTACACTTGTATGGTGACTTCTCCATTGATGTTGTTTTTACGACTTTTCTTAGCGGATGTACAAATCGTCACACATTGAATTATGGGGAGTTTCAGGCCCAGAGTGAACATAATCGTACACTCGCAAAGCCAACTAAAAATTTGAGGACTGAGGGGCTTATGTTGCAAACTTCCCTTGCTTGGCTAATAATTTGGACCACCCTCCAAGATGGCGTAAGGCAAGAGTAATTGGGCGAGGGTGTGTCTTTTACATTTTTGGACCGCGGCCACAGACTGAAGACGGATACCACTACATGTTCTAATTAGCCATCTGCGTCTCTGAACATCTGTTTGTGTAATCGGAAGACTAATGCCACAAACCTGTTGTCACTGAAAAATACTGTTGGCTGCAACTGTGTTAAAACTAGTTAACAGTAAGTGTATATTTAGCTTTCGTGAAATTATTTTTATGTGATATGAAAGTAAAGGGCTTTATATTTTTAGAACTGTACCGCAATTGAGAATGCATTCTCGTTTAGATGGTATTTATCAATTATGGCTTATAAAGCCCAATCGCCTCGAAGCAGAACACATAAGGTCCTTGGACTATAAGGAGTAAAATTAGGCTCATGTGGTCCATTATTGGGTAAGCCTGTGGAGGCTGCTGAGGGGAGGTCGGCTCATAATGGCTGGGATGAAGCAAATGGAATGGCACCAACATGCGTTAGGTGTTTTGATACCATTTCCACTCTAGCCATTTCCACGAGCCCGTCCTCCCCAATTAAGGCAAAACCAACCTCCTGTGGCTAGCCTTGAGGTAGGCCTAGTCCCAATTGTGACGATGCCCTCCATTGCCTGTGCAGCATAGCCACGCACGTTTACATAGAACGTCCCTTGTATGTAGCGAATGTTGAATAAAAATTGAACTTACTCTGACGATTGTCCTTGGGGTTGGTCCTTCAACTGGTTGAAATTTAGAACAAAATAACGACAGGAAATAATTATTAAACCGACTCCAAAACGCAGGTCTCTGTGTGGCAATCAAGAATTTGTTTGGTCATGACCCAGAGAAAGTGCACAAGACAGAAGTATGCATTCATACTCTCCCAAGTCTTGCAGGTGTTTACATGGTTTTGCACATGTGCCAGGTGATAAACATTAATGGCAGTACCAGCGCTCTAAAAAGTCAGATAAATAATACTTTCCTCTGGATATTATATATAGGTCTTGTGCATTGGGGAGAAAAGGGGGTAAAAGTAAAAAAAAAATATATATTTTTTTACTTTTACCCCCTTTTCTCCCCAATGTTCGTGACAGCCAATTGGTAGTCAGTCTTGTCCCATCTCTGCAAATCCTCTACGAACTCGGGAGAGGCGAAGGTCGAGAGTCATGTGTCCTCCGAAACACGACCCTGCCAAGCCGCACTGTTTCTTGACACGCTGCTCGCTTAACCTGGAAGCCATCCACACCAATGTGTCGGAAGAAAAACCGTCCAACTGGAGACTGACGTCATCTTGCCACAAGGAGTCGCTAGAGCGCGATGGGACAAGGAAATCCCCACCGGCCAAACCCTCCCCTAACCCGGACGACGCTGGGCCAATTGTGCGCCGCCTCATTGGTCTACCAGTCACGGCCGGCTTTGGCACAGCCTGGGATCGAACCCAGGGCAGTAGCCTTAGACTACTGCGCCACTCGGGAGGCCCTCCTATTAATATTTTGTCTCCAATTTTGACCATCTGAAGGACCAACCGCACAGACAACTGCTCGAGTAAGGTCAAATGCAATTGTATTCAACATTCTGGATTATAAGGATTTTTTGCAGGGCTTTGTTTCAGATAGTAACGTTATACCAATAATTGGTATCACAGTCAGATCCGAGTGGCGCAGTGGTCTAAGCCACTGCATCTCGGCGTATAATTGGCCCAGCGTCGTCCGGGTTTGGCCGGTGTAGGCCGTCATTGTAAATAATAATTTGTTCTTAAACGGACTTGCCTAGTTAAATAAAGGTTCAATAAAATGTTTTAACGACAACGAGCATTCGACTTGGACTGAAGTCTAATGACACACACGATGTAAACAAAAACAATGATATACTGGCACACTATGCTAGCTAAGCAAGTTAGTTAGCTAACGGTATGGATAACTAAGTAGTAATGTTAGTCGTTTGCTAACAACGACAAGTTACAACATATCGACCCTCCAACAGTAACATAGCTAACAACTATCTACAGTACAAGTGGCCTGCGTTCAACAACGCTGAATAAAACTAGTAGCTAACCTGGCCTACCACTATTAAATAGTCATTTGTAAATATTTCTCACGTTGCTAACTAGCGAAACGGCGGTAGGTTTGATGACAACAAAGGAGTTGGAGGTTGATGTGTTGTCGTTAGCGCGCACCGGCTTAGCATGTTGTCTTAAACACATTATTAGCATGTTTGGCCAGCAATGTGTATATTCTGTTACGTTTTATTTGCCAAGTTTACCTTTATAGACTGGGCTCCCGGGGTTGCAGGGTTGCTATCGCAAGGTCTGGGTGGGAGAACTGTAGCCATGTTTAGCGGCGGCTAGCTAGTTTCAGAGATGCACACTAGGCGAATAATGTTACCGACTGGAAACAGACACGGAACACATGTTCCACAAACAAATGTTCCTCAAATAATGTCCAACTCTAACCACTGATAATGCAACTGGTTGGTTGTTTCGCAACAAAACCGAAGTGTGTGCAACTGTGGGGCGAAGCAGAAGTGATTGGTTTACATTGTTGACAACATGTTAACTGTATTTCGTCTTCAAAGTTTACTAAAAACATAAATATTTGCACAATTAGCAATTGTCTCTCAAATATATCGTTACAGTGGTTAGCTAGCTAGTGCATTTTAGCATTCACCCGAAATCATTCATAACCCCTCAACAAGACATGATGCAAGAACAAGATTAAACTAGCTCAAACGAGTCACTTAAAATAACCCAAGTGAAAGTTCTTGTCATTGTTGGTAGCTGTCTGGCCATCCAGAATTACAACAACTCACGGATTTCTTCCCCACGGAAGCTTGCGCATCGTTTTTGTGACATTGTCAGCTAACACATCTACAGTCATGGCCAAACGTTTTGAGAATGACCGAAATATTAATTTCCAAAAAATGTTTGCTTGCTTCAGTGTCTTTAGATATTTTTGTCAGATGTTACTATGGAATACTGAAGTATAATTACAATAATTTCATACGTGTCAAATGCTTTCATTGACAATTGCATGAAGTTGATGCAGAGTCAATATTTGCCGTGTTGACCCTTCTTTTTCAAGACCTCTGCAATCCGCCCTGGCATGCTGTCAATTAACTTCTGGGCCACATCCTGACTGATGGCAGCCCATTCTTGCATAATCAATGCTTGGAGTTTGTCATAATTTGTGGGGTTTTGTTTGTCCACCTGCCTCTTGAGGATTGACCACAAGTTCTCAATGGGATTAAGGTCTGGGTGGTTTCCTGGCCATGGACTCAAAATATCTATGTTTTCTCCCCGAGCCACTTAGTTATCACTTTTGCCTTATGTCAAGGGGCTCCATCATGCTGGGAAAGGCATTGTTCGTCACCAAACTGTTCCTGGATGGTTGGGAGAAGTTGCTCTCGGAGGATGTGTTGGTACCATTCTTTATTCATGGCTGTGTTCTTAGGCAAAATTGTGAATGAGCCCACTCCCATGGCTGAGAAGCAACCCCACACATGAATGGTCTCAGGATGCTTTACTGTTGGCATGACACAGGACTGATGGTAGTGCCCACCTTGTCTTCTCCAGACAAGCTTTTTTCCAGATGCCCCAAACAATCAGAAAGGGGATTCATCAGATAAAATGACCTTACCCCAGTCCTCAGAAGTCCAATCCCTGTACCTTTTGCAGAATATCAGTCTGTCCCTGATGTTTTTCCGGGAGAGAAGTGGCTTCTTTGCTGCCCTTCTTGACCAGGCCATCCTCCAAAAGTCTTCGCCTCACTGTGTGTGCAGATGCCTGCTGCCATTCCCGAGCAAGCTCTGTACTGGTGGTGCCCCGATCCCGCAGCTGAATCAACTTTAGGAGACGGTCCTGGCGCTTGCTGGATATTCTTGGGCACCCTGAAGCCTTCTTTTCAACAATTGAACCGCTCTCCTTGAAGTTCTTGATGATCCGATAAATGGTTGATTTAGGTGCAATCTTACTGGCAGCAATATCCTTGGCTGTGAAGCCCTTTCTGTGCAAAGCAATGATGACGGCACGTGTTTCCTTGCAGGTAACCATGGTTGACAGAGGAAAAACAATTATTCCAAGCATGATTCCACCTTCTTTTTGAAACTTCCAGTCTGTTATTCAAACTCAATCAGCATGACAGAGTGATCTCCAGCCTTTTGGGGGGGGATTCAGTTAATTTGAATGGCAAAGAGGAACTTTGCAATTAATTGCAATTCATCTGATCACTCTTCATAACATTCTGGAGTATGTGCAAATTGCCATCACACAAACTGAGGCAGCAGACTTTGTGAAAATTAATATTTGTGTCATTCTCAAAACCTTTGGCCACGACTGTACATGGATGGGGATACATTTGTAAATACATTTTTGATACCAAACCAATCAAATCCAAAATAAATGTTTTGATCTCGTAAACAGATACGTTGATGTTAAAGCAGGTGCAGCAAAATATTTGTTTCTAGCATCTGTAATGATCAAGTGCTTTGAAAGGCTGGTTATGGCGCACACCGCTATCGCCTCAGACACCCTAGACCTTGTGTCTCCAAAAGGTCAATCGCGAGCTACCAGTAGCATTATAAACTCAGCAAAAAAAAGAAACATACTCTCACTGTCAACTGTGTTAATTTTCAGCAAACTTAACGTGTAAATATTTGTATGAACATAAGATTCAACAACTGAGACATAAACTGAACAAGTTCCACAGACATGTGACTAACAGAAATGGAATAATGTGTCCCTGAATAAAGGGGGATCAAAATCAAAATTAACAGTCAGTATCTGTATGGCCACCAGCTGCATTAAGTACTGCAGTGCATCTCCTCCTCATGAACTGCACCAGATTTGCCAGTTCTTGCTGTGAGATTTTACCCCACACTTCCACCAAGGCACCTGCAAGTTCACGGACCTTTCTGGGGGGAATGGCCCTAGCCCTCACCCTCCGATCAAACAGGTCCCAGACATGCTCAATGGGATTGAGATCCGGGCTCTTCGCTGGCCATGGCAGAACACTGACATTCCTGTCTTGCAGGAAATCACGCACAGAACGAGCAGTATGGCTGGTGGCATTGTCATGCTGGAGGGTCATGTCAGGATGAGCCTGCAGGAAGGGTACCACATGAGGGAGGAGGATGTCTTCCCTGTAACACACTGCGTTGAGATGGCCTGCAATGACAACAAGCTCAGTCCGATGATGCTGTGACACACCACTCCAGACCATGACAGACCCTCCACCTCCAAATCGATCCCGCTCCAGTGTACAGGCCTCGGTGTAACGCTCATTCCTTTGACGATAAACGCGAATCCGACCATCACCCCTGGTGAGACAAAACCGTGACTCGTCAGTGAAGAGCACTTTTTGCCAGTCCTGTCTGGTCCAGCGACGGTGGGTTTGTGTCCATAGGCAACGTTGCCTTACAACACATACAAGCCCTCAGTCCAGCCTCTCTCAGCCTATTGCAGACAGTCTGAGCACTAATGGAGGGATTGTGCGTTCCTGGTGTGACTCGGGCAGTTGTTGTTGCCATCCTGTACCTGTCCCGCAGGTGTGATGTTTGGATGTACCAATCCTGTGCAGGTGTTGCTACACGTGGTCTGCCACTGCGAGGACGATCAGCTGTCCATCCGGTCTCCCTGTAGCTCTGTTTTCTGCGTCTCACAATACGGACTTTGCAATGTATTGCCCTGGCCACATCTGCGGTCCTCATGCCTCCTTGCAGCATGCCTAAGCCACATTCACGCAGGGACCCTGGGCATCTTTCTTTTGGTGTTTTTCAGAGTCAGTAGAAAGGCCCTTTTAGTGTCCTGAATTTTTATAACTGTGACCTTAATTTGCTTACCGTCTGTAAACTGTTAGTGTCTTAAGGACCGTTCCACAGGTGCATGTTCATGAATTGTTTATGGTTCATCGAACAAGCATGGGAACCAGTGTTTAAATCCTTTCCAATGAAGATCTGTGAAGTTATTTGGATTTTTACAAATTATCTTTGAAAGACACGGTCCTGAAAAAGGGGCGTTTCTTTTTTTGCTGAGTTTATATTCTACCATGGTAACGCACAATTATGATAAATGGTACCAAAAATTATCATATGGTACCATCTTTATTAGTTGTTCATTACCATAGTACAATGGCAGTATAATGCATTAAATAAATAAACCCCGCAAGGTCAAAAGAGGTTGGTTGGTATTATATTGATTAATTTATATTTTTTGATAAAGTCAGAGGCAGGCTACGATTTTGTCCTTAGTTTGTAACATCAAAGAAAAGGGAAATGGTTACTGTGAAAAAGGGGTAAAACTTTCTGTATTAATAGTACCGTTTTTTGCTCATGTTTTGGTTCCCTGTTTTGCCAACCTGAAATGTGAGATTATATGGGGTATCCTAATCATTTACAGTATTGGTCGTTACAGTATTTATAGTCAAGGGGTGTTGTGCACGTTTCAGCACGCAGTGGGAGCCGCTCGCACTCTACAGCTTCACGCGCTAGCCTGCCTAGTAGTCGGAATGAGAGTGCCAAGCCAACAGAAAACTGAAGAGAGAAGCACTAGATGAACAAAATATTTTAAAATTTTTAATCACGGTGTGCGAGTTATTAAGCATAGGATATGAAACACCAAGTTACGCAGAGTGTAATGATATTTTATAATTTTTGTAATGTTTCGATTTTTTTATTGATAAAAGTCCGTTTGCATAGAAGCGAACGTTGGCTAAAGTTAGCTCCGGTCAAGCTATTTTTTATGATATATGATAATTAATACATTTTTACAAATGTTTTAGTATGTTGCTATTTAGAATTATACGTGTAGCCAAGTCAGGTGATTGAGAGACAACTGAAAACTGTATTGAAGAGAGAATCACCAGATAAACTATATTTCATTTTCAAGGTTTCATAATTCTTCTCACCATACCCGATCCAGGTCCCAAGGTTGAAGAGAGTAGTCTACACTACTATATATGTGTGTTGTGTTTTTTCACTATGAGCTAAAAGAGTTTAAGAGGGTACTGTTGCAGAGCCAATGTTGCATCATGCGAGTACCATAAATCGCATAAATCATGCGTATACCATAAATTACTACAATTTTTGCTCTCTTTACCTGAAAAACAGTGGGAGACAGACCATCATAATACATTGTAAACAAATACCATGCTTTCACTACATGCTGCTAGTTTAATTTTTTTTTTTTTTTTTTTTTACATTGTACTACCATGGTTTATTTTTGTAGCATGGTAGCAAGTACAATGAAAAATATATATATTTTTAGAAACTACTGTCTTTAGCAGAATCAGAATTCTTTAGGTAACATTTATAAATAAAATGTTGAATTTATTTTATTGCATGCTTATGTGAGATATTTGTCATTAGAATGTCTTCTTTTGGATAATACTGTTGGCCGTTTGCAGTTATCTGTTCTCTGTCAGGGTTCAGTTACTTGGGCCACAGAAAGGGGAGAGGTCAAGCTTGTCTTCATATGTAAACATATATTTTAAACCATGTGAAGGGATGATTGAGGGGAACCAATTATCTCTTGGCTCCACAATGTCTGTGTGCCAGTCACTGTCTCTCTGTGATCTTGTCCAGGAAGGGGTGTATTTGATATATGCTAGTGGATGATGTTTTGTTTTTGGTCCTGAGAGGTACCAAGAGCGAGATAAGAACATAGTTTAGGAGACAAAGCTGAACGATAATTTATAGCCAATGCTGTCTGGCTGTGTGTGTCTTTGCTATAAAGGATCACAGTTGCAATGTGTAAGGACTCTCAGAGAATTCATTGATAGACACTGAATTGATCGGAGAGTCACAGGGTTGTGATGGAGCTCATAATAATTAAAGATGGGCTTTATGATAACTCTGACTTGTGTGGTGGTTTGCTCTCATGATTTGGTAAGTACAGGAAATTTCCACTACACTACCATGGCAGAAAAATAACATGGTAATATTCGTGCCATGGTAGTTTCCAAAAAACAACATGATAGTACCATGGCATTTTGTCATTGTACTACCATGGTACATTTTTGTAAGGGATTTACATTATCCCACCTCTGCTTATCTCCCTCCTCTCTCTCAATTCATTTTAAAGAGCTTTGTTGGCATGGGAAACAAATATTTACATTGCCAAAGCAAGTGAAATAAACAAAAGGGAAAAACAGTAAACATTACACTCACAAAAGTTCCAATGGAACATTTCAATGTCATATTATGGCTATACACCGTGTTGTAACAATGTGCAAATAGATACAGTACAAAAGGGAAAATAAATAAACAAATATTTACAATGGTGTTGTTTGTTCTTCACTGGTTGCTCTTTTCTTGTGGAAACAGGTCACAAATCTTGCTGCTGTGATGGCATACTGGTATTTCACCCAATATAAGTATATCAAAATTGGATTTGTTTTCAAATTCTTTGTGGGTCTGTGTAATCTGAGGGAAATTTGGGTCTCTAATATGGTTTTACATTTGGCAGGTTAGGAAGTGCAGCCCGGTTTCCACATTTTTTGGAGCAGTGTGCACATAGCCTGTCTTCTCTTGAGAGCCAGGTCTGCCTACGGCGGCCTCTATAGTCAATGAGTCTGTACATAGTCAGACCTTTCCTTAATTTCTGGTCAGTCACAGTGGTCAGGTATTTATACTCTCTGTATAGGGCCAAATAGCATTCTAATTTGCCCAGTTTTTTTTGTTAATTATTTCCAATGTGTCAAGTAATTAACTTTTTATGTAATCATGATTTGGTTGGCCCTAATTGTGTTGCTGTTCTGGGGTTGTGTTTGTGAACAGAGCCCCAGGACCAGCTTGCTTAGGGGACTCTTCTCCAGGTTCATCTCGTTGTAGGTGATGACTTTGGTCACAGAAAGTTTGGGAATTGCTTCCTTTTAGGTGGATGTGGAATTGAATGGCTCTTTTCTGGATTTTGATCATTAGGGGGTATTGGCTTAATTCTGCTCTGCATGTATTATTTGGTGTTTTACATTGCATGCAGAATTCTGCAAAAATATCCTTTGTGTACAGTCGCCATTTTGTGAATTCTTGGTTGGTGAGCGGACCCCAGATCTCACAACCATAAAGGGTAATGGGTTCTATAACTGATTCAAGTATTTTTAGCCAGATCCTATCTGTCTCTTTCTCCCTCCCATCTTCACCCTTCTCTCTCTCTCCTGTATTCTCTCTTGCTACTTCTTTCCTTCCATCCCCCTCCTCTCATTGAATTCAAAGGTCTTTATTGGCATCGGAAACTTCTCCCTCGATTGCTCAGTTTGGCCAGCTCTAGGAAGAGTCTTGATGGTTCCAAACTTCTTCCATTTAAGAATGTTGGAGGCCACTGTGTTCTTGTGGAACCTTCAATGCTGCAGAAATGTTTTGGTACCCTTGCCCAGATCTGTGCCTCGACACAATCCTGTCTCGGAGCTCTATGGACAATCCCTTCGACCTCATGGCTTGGTTTTGTTCTGACATGCAAAGTCAACTGTGGGACCTTATAGAGAACGACTACCTCATCTCTGTACCCCACACTTACAATTATATGTAGGTCCCTCAGTCGAGCAGTGAATTTCAACGACCAGGGAGGTTTTGCAATGCCTTGCAAAGAAGGGCACCTATTGGTTGATGGGTATAAAAAAATATATTTAAAAAAAGCAGACATTGAATATCCCTTTGAGCATGGTGAAGTTATTAATTACACTTCGGATGTTGTAGCAATACAGCCAGTCATTACAAAGATACAGACTGAACCAGTCCTTCCCAACTCAGTTGCCGGAGAGGGAAAAAAAACACTCAAGGATTTCACCATCAGGCCAATGGTAACTTTAAAACAGTTAGTTTAATGGCTGTGATAGGATAAGACTGAGGATGGATCAACAACATTGTAGTTTCTCCACAATACTAACCTAATTGACAGAGTGAAAAGAAGAAAGCTTGTACAGAATACAAATATTCCAAAACATGCATCCGATTTGCAACAAGGCAAAAGTAATACTGCAAGAAATGTGGCAAATCAATTCACTTTTTGTCCTGAATACAAAGTGTTATGTTTGGGGCAAATCCAACAACACATTACTGAGTACCACTCCATATTTTCAAGCATAGCAATGGCTACATCATGTTATGGTCATGCTTGTAATTGTTTAGGACTGGGGAGTTTCAGGATAAAAAAAAAACTAATGGTGCTAAGCACTGGCAAAATCAGAGGAAACCTGGTTTAGTCTGTTTTCACCAGACACTGGGAGATTAATTCAACTTTCAGCAGGACAATAACCTAAAAAAGAAGGCCAAATCTACACTGGAGTTGATAACCAAGAAGACAGTGAATGTTGTTGAGTGGTCAAGTTACAGTTTTGACTTAAATCTACTTGAAAATCTATGGCAAGACCTGAAAATTGTTGTCTAGAATTTAACAACCAATTTGACAGGGCTTGATGAATTTTGAAAATAATAATGGGCAAATTTTGCACAATCCAGGTGTGGAAAGCTCTTTAAAAACTCACAGTTGTAATGACATACAAGCCTTTCCCAATGATGCAGATAATAATAATACAAATAAATTAGTAACACATGGAATAAAATACACAAGAATGGAGTTCTACAGTGACTACTAGTATAAGATCAATGTGCAAGTGTATGAGGTAATTGAGGTGGACATGTACATGAAGGCAGGGTAAAATGGCTAGGCATCAGGATAAATTATGATAAAAGTAAAATAATGAACAGTTGCAGCAGAATATGATGTGTTGTGTACGTATGTAGTGTATGAGAGTTTACAGTACATGCACTAGTTTTGCGAGTCAGTGCAGGATAGAGTCAATGCAGATAGTTAATTAACTGGTTACCCGGACTATTTAGCAGTCTTAGAGAAAGGAAAGGGGATACCTAGTCCGCTGCACAACAATGCATTAAACCGAAACTGGTCTTTCGCATTTAACCCAACCCCTCTGAATCAGTGGTGCTGGGGGCTTGCTTAATCGACGTCCACGTCATCGGCTCCCGGGAAGCAGTTGTTGTTGGGGGTTAACTACCTTTGCTCAAGGGCAGAACGGCAGATTTTTACACCTTGGCGGCTTGGGCATTTGAACCATTGACCTTTCGGTTATTGGTACAACTCTATTAAATGCTAGGCAACCTGCTGCCCCTCTAGGCTTACGACTTTTTAGCAGTCTTATGGCTTGGGGGTGGAAGCTGTCGAGGAGCATGTTGGTCCAAGAGCCGATGCTCCAGTACTGTTTACCGGACAATAGCAGAGTGAACAGTCTATGGCTTGGGTGGCAGTAATCTTGGGCAATTTTTCGGGCCTTCCTCGGACACCACCTGATATAGAGGTCCCGAATGGTGGGGAGTTCGGCCTCAGTGATGTACTGGGCTGTCCGCACCACCCTCTGTAGCGCTTTGCCATCGAGGGCGGTGCATTTGCCATACCAAGCAGTGAAGCAGACAGTCAAGATGCTCTCGATGGTGCAGCTGTAGAACTGTTTCAGGATGCTAAATCTTTTCAGTATCCCGAGGGGGAAGAGGTGCTGTCGTGCCCTATCCACGACTGTGCAGGTGAGTCAGGAAGACCAGGATCCAGTTGCAGAGCGGACTATGGTGTTTTTAACGCTGAGCAGTGTGAAGTGCAATTTAGATTGTGTCATCTGTGGATCTGTTGGGGCAGAATACCAATTTGAGTGGGTCCAGGGTGTCTGGGATGATTGTGTGTCATGACCATTCTTTCAAAGCACTTCATAATTACAGATGTGTGTTCTACAGGGCGATTGTCATTTATGCAGGTTACCTTGGGAGTTCTTGTGAACAGGAACAATGGTGGTCAGCTTGAAACATGTTGGGATTGCAGACTGGGGCAAGAAGAGATTGAACATGTCAGTGAAAACACTTGTCAGCTGATCTATGCATGCTTTGAGATTGGAACAATGGGCTTTCACGCAAGACTCAATGTTGTATTCCTTGAAGTGAGCATAACGAGCATTTGGCTCGTTTGGGAGTTCTGCATCTCACGGCTTGGTTTCCCTTTGTATTCAGTTCCTCCTATAGTCCTTTTGCATGTTTGTCTCAGAGGCCGTAGCGTGCTCTCATGTATGCATTTGGCCATCCCGGGATCACCCGGACCACGGCACTACTGACATGCAAGTTCTGGTGGTCATCACTAACAGCATTCGTCCGAGATCACATTCTTTCCTGACCCATCTGTGCATGGGCAAAGAGCCCTCGCCAACTACCTACCGGTAAATTCGAGCCTTTACCTACACCACAGACCATGGTCCCACATCACCAAGGATTTCCTCAGTGATCTGCCAGACTCTTCGGGCTTCACTATTTTAGTTGTAGTGGACCGGTTCTCCAAGATGTGCCGACTCATCCCCCTTCCACATCTACCTAATGCCATGGAAATGGCCGAGTGCATGTTCCAACAGGTGTTGTCTGTATGAGATCCCGGAAGACATTGTTTCAGAGACCCCAGTTCTTCTCCAGGGTGTGGCGAGCCTTCTGCGACCGACTGGGGGTCTCCATCAGCCTATCCTCCAGATACCATCCCCAAACCAACGGGCAGACAAAACGCCGGAAATGGGGAAGTACCTTCGCCAACACTGCACCCACCAATCACACGAGTGGAGTCGCTATCTAGCCTGGGCTGAATACCCACAGAACTCCCTGGTGCATTCCTCACTCCTTTTCAGTGTGTCCTCGGATACCAACCCCCTGTGTTCCCATGGGAGACAGAGCACAGAACTGTGCCTGCCATCGACGAGTGGTTTCGATGGAGTGAACAGGTTTGGGAGACCGCACATCGAGCACCTACTTCGAGCTTCCCTCTCCCAGAAACGGTTCGCTGACCGGCGTCACCAATCTACTCCACAACGTGTGGCTCTCTACACGGGACATCCGGCTTAATGACCCCTGCTCATTGGTCCCTTCAAACTAACACACAGCATCAATCCTGTCACCTACCGCCTCCAATTGCACTGGATCTCATCCTTCCGTGTGTCCCTTCTCAAGCCTGTGAGGTACAGCCATCTCCATCTTCCATTGGCGCACCCCCCCCGTTTGACATCGGCGGTGCACCGGCTTATTACGTCCTAGCCCTCCTTGACTCCAAGTGCCTGGGTGATCGCATCCACTACCTGATGAATTGGGAGGGGTACGGACCAGAAGAATGGTCCTGGGTCCCCGCCCAAGATATCCTCGACCCAGCCATGATCGATCTCTCTATCTATATTCAGCTCTACTTACTCTGAATCGAAAATGCTAATTAGCATCTAAGTAAACATTATGCAAAATACAAATCCCTGCAAGCTCCAAAAGGTCATCTCTAGCTGACACCTTTGCTAACAGGTATTGTCAATTTAAAACTTGCACAAGACAGTTTCACAGCATTGTCCATTTAAAATGTTGCAAATATATTCATCAGTACATTTAGCCAACATTTGCCTTGTCTATATGCTCATGGCATTTGTAGTTATATAGAATTAAATCACCTTGTCCTAGAGAGAATTACACGGTTATCAAAACGTTATGCCAGGGTAAGCCGACACAAAACACAGCCCTTATTTTAAGAGCTACTAAAATCCAGTAGAGGCTGCTGAGGGGAGAATAGCTCATTATGGGAGAGCAAATGTTGCAATTGTATAACAAAGTTTTCCATGTTCATGATATGAGAATGCCCAACAAAATTAATGGGGGCCCCCTGGAGATCAGGGCTCCTGGGTACATGCCCTGTCAGTATTCGGCCATGATTACTCAAGTTTACATAGTCTAGCCAGCAAACTTACCAATCTAAAATGTGTTAGCTGACATAGCTAATTGAGTGACTGTCAGTGACTGATCTAACAAGCAAAAGACTGCTGATTGCACAACATTTAAAAATTACACATAACTCATCAGTAATTGGCACGAGTTCACATCTAGGACAATAATTCCCCTTTTTTCAGGTTAGCATTTGCTTTTCAACAGCAGAGATTTGAAAACACCTTGTCGTCTGCTTCTGATCTTTGCAGGGAATTAATGGCGCAGAAGTATGCCATTTTACAGTCCCCGAAACAATTGTTCTATTGTGTTTTTTTCCATGTTATTTGAAACTTATTTTGGACAATGTTTCTGCCACCGTCTATTATGACCAAAACTAGTTTCTAGATATCAGGACAGCGATTACTCACCCCGTACTGGAAGATTTGATCTTTAACGAGTTAGACGCAAAAGGATTTACTTCAGACACCCGACAAGGCCCTCATCCCAGTCATTCGCTGAAAAGAGATATCGGGGACATAGGTCTTGGTGTCCTGTAAGGATCCGACGGCGAGTGGGTAATCTGCCTTTACATTGGCCCTATTAGCCAACGTACAATCATTGGATACGAGCACGTACAGTTGAAGTCGGAAGTTTACATACACCTTAGCCAAATACATTTAAACTCAGTTTCACAATTCCTGACATTTAATCCTCGTAACAATTCCCTGTCTTAGGTCAGTTAGGATCACCACTTTATTTGAAGAATCTAAAATGTCAGAATAATAGTAGAGAGAATTATTTATTTCTTTCATCACATTCCCAGTGGGTCAGACGTTGACATACACTCAGTTAATATTTGGTAGCATTGCCTTGAAATTGTTTAACTTGGGTCAAACGTTTTGGGTAGCCTTCCACAAGCTTCCCACAATAGGTTGGGTGAATTTTGGCCCATTCCTCCTGACAGAGCTGGTGTAACCTAGTCAGGTTTGTAGGCCTCCTTGCTCACACACGCTTTTTCAGTTCTGCCCACAAATTTTCTATAGGGTTGAGTTCAGGACTTTGTGATGGCCAATCCAATACCTTGACTTTGTTGTACTTAAGCCATTTTGCCACAACTTTGGAAGTATACTTTACTTTGGACCAAGCTTTAACTTCCTGACTGATGTCTTGAGATGTTGCTTCAATATATCCACATAATGTTCCTTAATCATGATGTCATCTATTTTGTGAAGTGCACCAGTCCCTCCTGCAGCAAAGCACACCCACACCATGATGCTGCCACCCCCGTGCTTCACGGTTGGGATGGTGTTCTTTGGCTTGAACGCCTCCCCCTTTATCCTCCAAACATAACGATGGTCATTATGGCCAAACAGTTCCATTTTTGTTTCATCAGACCAGAGGACATTTCCCCAAAAAGTATATTTGTCCCCATGTGCAGTTGTAAACCATAGTCTGGCCTTTTAATGGCGGTTTTGGAGCAGTGGCTTCTTCCTTGCTGAACGGCCTTTCAGGTTATATCGATATAGGACTCGTTATACTGTGGATATAGATACTTTTGTACCCGTTTCCTCCAGCATCTTCACAAGGTCCTTTGCTGTTGTCCTGGGATTGATTTGCACTTTTCGCACCAAAGTACGTTCATCTCTAGGAGACAGAACGCATCTCCTTCCTGAGCGGTATGACAGCTGCGTGGTCCCATGGTGCTTATACTTGCGTACTATTGTATAGATGAACGTGATACCTTCAGGCGTTTGAACCAGACTTGTGGAGGACTACAATTTTTTTTCTGAAGTCTTGGATGATTTCCCCATGAAGTCAAGCAAAGAGGCACTGAGTGTGAAGGTAGACCTTGAAATACATCCACATGTACACCTCCAATTGACTCAAATTATGTTAATTAGTCTATCAGAAGCTTCTAAAGCCATGACATCATTTTCTGGAATTCTCCAAGCAGTTTAAAGGCACAGTCAACTTAGTATATGTAAACATCTGACCCACTGGAATTGTGATAGTGAATTAAGTGGAAAAATTACTTGTGTCATGCACAAAGTAGATGTCCTAACCAACTTGCCAAAACTATAGTTTGTTAACAAGAAATTTGTGCTGTGGTTTAAAAACAAGTTTTAATGACTCCAACATAAGTGTATGTAAACTTCCGACTTCAACTGTATATCCTACCCAACAGGCCATTATAAACTGTAATATCTCATGTTTCACCCAGTCATGGCTGAACAGCGACATGAATAACCTATATTAAAGCAGGTTATAAGCGGGTTTGACGCTTTTTTCGGAAGGATAGAACAGGCGCATCTGGTAAGACAAGGGGTGGCGCTCTATGTATATGTGTAAACAGTTGGTGCATTAAAATCTAATATTAGATTGCTGTCTATTTACCACCACAAACCTATGCTGGCACTAAGACAGCACTCAATGAGCTGTATACAGTCAGGAAAAAAAACTCATCCAGAGTGGCTGGGGACTTTAATGCAGGAAACAAATCCATTTTACCCAATTTCTACCTGCATGTTAAACATGCAACCAGAGGGGAGAGGGGGGCGGGGGTGGAAACTCTAGCCCACCTAAACTTCACACAGGGATGCGTACAAAGCTCTCTCACCCTCCATTTGACAAATCAGACCATAACTCTAGCCTCCTGATTCCTGCTTAGAAGCATAAATTAAAGCAGGAAGCACCAGTGACTCGGTCAATAAAAAAGTGGTCAGACGATGCAGATGCTAAGCTACAGGACTGTTTTGCTAGCAGACTGGAATATGTTCGTTATTCTTCCAATGGCATTGAGGAGTACAAAACATCAGTCACTGGCTTCAAATGCATCAATGATGTCGTCCCCACAGTGACTGCACGTACATACACCAACCAGAAGCCATGGGTTACAGACATCCTCACTGAGCTAAAGGGTAGAGTTGCCGCTTTCAAAGAGCGGGACTCTAACCCGGAAGCTTTTAAGAAATCCCGCTATGCCCTCCGACAAACCATCAAACAGGCCAAGAAACAATACAGGACTAAGATTGAATCCTACTACACCGGCTCGAGCGCTCATCGCAGGGATTGCAAACTATTACAGACTACAAAGGGAAGCACAGCCGCGAGCTGCCCAGTGACACGAGCCTACCAGACAAGTTAAATGACTTCTATGCAAGTAACACTGAAACATGCATGAGAGCATCAGCTGTCCCTGACAATTGTGCGATCACACTCTCCGTAGCAGATGTGAGTAAGACCTATAAACTGGTCAACATTCACAAGGCCAGACGGATTTACAAGATGTGTACTGTAAGCATGCGCTGACCAACTGGCAAGTGTCTTCACTGACATTTTCAACCTGTCCCTGACTAAGTCTAATAGCAACATGTTTCAAGCAGACCACCATAGTCCCTGTGCCCAAGAACACTAAGGTAACCTGCCTAAATGACTTCCGTCCCGTAGCACTCACTTCTGTCGCCATGAAATGCTTTGAAAGGCTGGTCATGGCTCACATCATTAACATTATTCCAGAAACCCTAGACCCACTCCAATTTGCATACCTCCCAAACAAATCCAAAGATGATGCAATTTCTATTGCACTCCACACTGCCTTTTCCCACCTGGACAAAAGGAATACCTATGTGAGAATGCTATTCATTGTACAGCTCAGCGTTCAACACCATAGTGCCCTCAAAGCTCATCACTAAGCTAAGGACCCTGCGCCTAAACACCTCCCTCTGCAACTGGATCCTGGACTTCCTGATGGGCCGCCCGTAGGTGGTAAGGGTGGGTAACAACATTCGCCATGCTGATCCTCAACACAGGGGGCCCATGGGGGTGCTTTCTCAGTCCCCTCCTGTACTCCGAGCTTCCTGCCATCCAGGACCTCTATACAAGGCAGTGTCAGAAGGCCCTAAAAATGGTCAGACTCCAGCCACCCTAGTCATAGACTGTTCTCTCTGCTCCCGCACAGCAAGAGGTACCGGAGCACCATGTCCAGGTATCCAAAAGGCTTCTTAAACAACTTCTTCAGGATCGGTGGGCCCCCTGGGGGACGGCGCTAACGTAGGCTAATGCGATTAGCATGAGGTTGTAAGTAAGAGGAACATTTCCTAGGACAGACATATGATAAGCAAAAGGCTTAAATTCTTGTTAACCTAACTGCACTGTTCAATTTACAGTAGCTATTACAGTGAAAGAATACCATGCTATTGTTTGAGGAGAGTGTACAGTTTTGAACATTAAGTTATTAATAAACCAATTAGGCACATTTGGGCAGTCCTGATAGAAACATTTTCACATAAATGCAATGGTTCATTGGATCAGTCTAAAACTGTGCATATACACTGCTGCCATCTAGTGGCCAAAATGTAAGTTGCGCCTGGGCTGGAATAATACAGTATGGCCTTTCTCTTGCATTTCAAAGATGGTACAATTTTTTCTTTGTATTATCTTTTACCAGATCTAATGTGTTACATTCCTTTCACATTTCCAAACTTCAAAGTGTTTCCTTTCAAAATAGTATAAACAAAATGCATATCCTTGCTTCAGGGCCTGAGCTACAGGCAGTTAGATTTGAGTATGACATTTTAGGCAAATATTGAAAAAAAAGGGTCCGATCCTTAAGCCATAAGACTCCTGAACAGCTAATCAAATGGCTACCCAGACAATTTGCACTGCCCCCTCCCCTTTTACACTACTGCTACTCGGTTTCATTATCTATGCATGATCACTTTAACTCTACCTACATGTACATATTACCTCTTACCTTGACTAACTGGTGCCCACACACAGACTCTTTACCAGTACCCCCTGTGTATATAGCTTCGCTATTGTTATTTTACTGCTGCTCTTTAATTACTTGTTTCTTTTATATCTCTTTTTCTTAAAATGGCATTGTTGGTTTAAGGCTTGTAAGTAAGCATTTCCGGTGCATGTGACAAATACAATTTTGATTTGATTAAATTTTGAATTGCGATCTCCACCAAATCATTGAAACTGTCCAAACGAGACAGGCGGCAAGTAGGTCTGGTTTTCATAGTAACATACAACTAGCTAGCTAAGGTGTGAGGATAACAAATTGATTCAAATCAAATTTAGTCTAGTATAGCCATTTAGCTTAGATAGCTAAGCTAGCTTGGCATTGAACGTATAGAACTAACGACCGGTTTGGTTGGCAACGATGCCAATAGAATGAACAACAAGCGACCCTAGATTTGTGTGTGGGACTATGTCTCGAGAAAGGATGGAAATGATATGAATAAATTCATCAAAATAACATTGAATTAAAATAATGATTTACATATTTTCATAGGTTGGTAACCATTGTATTAAAGCGATAATGCCCTCAAAGCTAGGGTTTGGATGACATAGCGGCACGGTTTGCTGGCCTGAGACGAATGCCAATATGTCCTCCAAACCACGGCTTTTTGGGCATTATCACTTAAAATACACCCCTCTCCCCAAGTCCATCACGGCACAGGTGCCACCACACTCCTGTCTCGTCTCCTTCTCCCTCCTTCCCGATATGCTGCCAGCTGCAACCACTTTTTCATGACAGACTCCACATCGCTCTCGGATGCTTTAGATGTTAATGGATTCTTCCGGACAACAGCTAATGAACAAGAACACAAGTGGTCGCAAAGATGTGAAAATTTTGTTGCAACAGGGTGAATTGAATACTTTAAAATGTCATGGTAATTGCATTGCATTGCAGGAAGCCATTTGTGTCATGAGACATTTGCAAATATGAGAAATCCTTACCAATCAAAACCTCTCTTAGTCGAAGAGATCCAAGAGAGATTTTCCTATTCACTCCTCTCCAATTCATGTTTTTTGCCAGCGCATTGGAAATTGTGTGCCTCATTAAACGCCACACGACATCCTTCACATCGCATCCCCCAACGAGGCTCAAGTGGTTAATCTAAAGGGGGAAAAAAACGTTAAGCCACAAGTGACTGCCACTTTTCCCCAGGCGAGGGAAGCATATATGGTTAAGAAACTTGTATGCTAATGCTGATGAAGGTCTTTGGAGGTTGAAACGTCATGCTTTAATCCTACATAAAGTTGAAAAGTTGACTGGGGAGTGAGAGACCCATTTTCCATTTCACAAAAAGTTTGTGGACATTCATCCTACTTTTTTCCCCTTCTTGCATATCTGAATCCCATGAACTCCCACTGAATCACTCTAAAAGAGCATTAGATGAAGTGGAATGAAACTCACCAGTTTAAGTTTGAAGTCAGCCCCCTGAAGATCGGTTTCCAGCCTCTGGAGACTTTGTTGATCCTTCAATGGCAGAAGGCCTCCTTCGATCGCATATTCTGCTCCATTCTGCTGTGCTGTTTGTAAGAGTCGTAGGATGAGTGTCTGTTGTTCCAGTATCATCTCTTGCTTGGTAAGCATTTCCCGAATTAGCACTGAAAGACATTTAAAAAAAGAGGCATTTCACTAATACACAATGAGGTGGACAAGAGTGCCCTTTTGCCCTCAGAACAGACTCAATTCATCGGGGCATGGACTCAAGTTGTCGAATGCATTCCACATGGATACTGGCCAATGTTGACTCCAATGGTTATCACAGTTATGTCAAGTTGGCTGGTGGACCATTCTTCATATAAACGGATCTGTTGACTGTGATAAACCCAGCAGCGTTGCAGTTCTTGACACAAACCAATGCGCCTGGCAGCTACCACCATACCCCGTTCAAAGGCACTTCCATTTTGTCTTGACCATTCAAAAACTTTGAAAGGCACACATACACAACACGTCTCAAATTGTCTCAATGCTGAAAAATCTTATTTTACCATTCATCTACACTGATTGAAGTGGATTTAACAAGTGACATCAATAAGGGATCATAGCTTTCACCTGGTCAGTCTCATGGAAACAGCATATTCTTAATGTTTTGTATATTAATCATATACAGTACCAGTCAAAAGCTGACACAGCTACTCATTCCAGGGTTTTTCTTTATTTTTAAATTATAGAATAATAGTGAAGAAATCAAAACTATGAAATAACACATAAGGAATCATGTAGTAACCAAAAAAAGTGTTAAATAAAAAAATATTTTATATTTGAGATTCTTCAAAGTAGACACCTTTTGCCTTGATGACAGCTTTGCACACTCTTGGCATTCTCTCAATCAGCTTCATAAGGTAGTCACCCAGAATGCATTTCAGTTAACAAGTGTTTCAAGAACTTTGAAAGTTTCTTCAAGTGCAGTTGCAAAAACTAACAAGCACTATGATGAAACTGGCTCTCATGAAAGGAAGATCCAGAGTTACCTCAGCTGCAGAAGATAAGTTAATTAGTTACCAGCCTCAAATTGCAGCCCAAATAAATGCTTCTCAGCAGTCAAGTAACAGACATCTTAACTTCAACTCTTCAGAGGAGACTGCGTGAATCAGGCCTTCATGGTCGATTGCTGCAAAGAAACCACTACTAAAGGACACCAATAAGAGTCTTGCTTGGGTCAAGGAACACAAGCAATGGACATTAGACCGGTGGAAATCTCTCCTTTGGTCTGTGTTCAAATTTGACATTTTGGTTCCAAATGCTGTGTCTTTGTGAGAGGCAGAGTAGGTGAACGGATCTCTGCGTGTGTATTTCCCACCATGAAGCATGGAGGAAGAGATGTGATGGTGCTTTGCTGGTGACACAGTGATTTATTTAGAATTCAAGGCACACTTACCCAGCATGGCTACCACAGCATTCTGCAGCGATACGCCATCCCATCAGGTTAGCGCTTAGTGGGAAAATAATTTGTTTTTCAACAGGACAATGACCCAACACACTGCCAGGCTGTGTAAGGGCTATTTGAGCAATGAAGTGCTGCATCAGATGACCATGCCTCCAATGACCCAACCTCAACCCAATTGAGATGGTTTGGGATGAGTTGGACCGCAGAGGGAAGGAAAAGCAGCCAACAAGTGCTCAGCATGTGAGAACTCCTTCAAGACTGTTGGAAAAGCATTCCAGGTGAAGCTGGTTGAGAGAATGTCAAGAGTGTGCAAAGCTGTCAACAAGGCAATTGGTGGCTACTTTGAAGAAACTCATATTTTGTTTTGTTTAACACTTTTTTGGTTACTACATGATTCCTTATGCATTATTTCAGTGTTGATGTCTTCACTATTATTCTATTATGTAAAAATAAAGAAATCCTGGAATGAGTAGTTGTCAACTTTTGACTGGTACTGTATATAATATACACTGAGTAGTCAAAACATTAAGAACATGCTGTTGTCTTCATTATTATTCTACAATGTAGAAAATAGTGAAAATAAAGAAAAACCCTTGAATGAGTAGGTGTGACCAATCTTTTGACTGGTACTGTATAAATTACTTATTGCTACTCACCAGAAGGAGAGACAGGGTAGATGTGTTTATCCTCTGCAAACACCCAATTGTCCTGGTCAAGGCACTGAGCCTTGAGATTGGAGTGAGCTGTAATGCCCTTCTCAGCAGATGTATGTTTTCTAAGTTGATGTTTCCTCAGGTTTTTTTTGTTAAGCCACAAACTGCAGTTGCAACACTTGATTTTCCGCTTGACTGCAGGTTTCACAGCTGGACACGCTGAACCGCTCGCCGATGCACTGGTCACATCTGGGGCTCTCGCCGATGCACTGGTCACATCTGGGGCTCTCGCCGATGCACTGGTCACATCTGGGGCTCTCGCCGATGCACTGGTCACATCTGGGGCTCTCGCCGATGCACTGGTCACATCTGGGGCTCTCGCCGATGCACTGGTCACATCTGGGGCTCTCGCCGATGCACTGGTCACATCTGGGGCTCTCGCCGATGCACTGGTCACATCTGGGGCTCTCGCCGATGCACTGGTCACATCTGGGGCTCTCGCCGATGCACTGGTCACATCTGGGGCTCTCGCTGATGCACTGGTCACATCTGGGGCTCTCGCTGATGCACTGGTTACATCTGGGGCTCTCGCTGTTGAACCTGGGGCTCGATAACATACTGACTCACATTGTGGAATGTGTTTGGTAAAATCACTCCTATTTACATAAGTCTTGGGGCAATATGGGCAGTGGAAATGCTTTGCTTCTCTGCACTCCAGATGGCATATGAATATTGTGAACTCTGAAATGAATAAAAACAAGCAAAATCAACATCCAGGACAAACTACCTGGTTTATATAATCATGTGATGATGACCGGTACTTTACTAGTCTAATTAATATAAGACTTTATGGGCTAGTATGTGTAGCTATGTGTAACATCACGGTACATGTGCTAACCTCTATGCAGCACAGCCTTCAATCTGTGCGACTCAATGTGTGTCAACACACTGGCATAGTCTCGGGGCTTGAAAATTGAGGGCTGGCAGAAGGGGCAATGATACAAGTGGTCCTTCTGGCACTGGGATAAAACCAAACGGCCATCTGCTGCTTTTCGCACTGTGATATGCTGTCAAACACAAACATAAATTACAAATAGTTTAGCAAGTCAGCGAACGTTATGTGCGTTGATAGCAAACAGTCGGTCACGGCAAACTGACTTTTCGGTGATAACAGTATAGTAACTAGTTAAGCTAAAATTCTAGCAACGTGCTATGTTAGCTAGCTAGCTTGGTAAATAGGCACGTTAATGCTAGACAGCAATAACATGATAGATAGCTAGATATATGTATACTAAGAAAAACGTAGATACCGGAAGCTACACCAAAGGCGTACCTCAAAGTGAAACGAAAAATGCTACCCTAACGTTAATTGAAATGCCTTACCATAATCCCGAACGGCGACGAAGGCGCGTTCTAGCGGATCACGTCTGTCAAACCCGTCTTCTTCATCTTCATCTTCTTCTTTGGTATCGTCTGTTCGCACATTTTGTTTGTACATGCCGCCACCTATTGTGCGGGAGTGTGTGGTCAATCACGTTAGTTTTTGTGCCCCAAATTCTAAAGGGGGAAAGGGGGAAAAAATGCACCACCAACTAACCCTACACCTATGTCCCGCCATGTCATAAAAATTCGAATAAATAACACCACTCCATTCCACTACTTTGACCCTAACTGATCCTACACCAGGCCGATGCCCTGGGAGGAAATGACTCTTTCGTTCAACATACCTTGTAATTCCTCAGTAAAATCTCATACACCGAAGAACTGCTCTGCAGCTGACACCACAACATCTATTTCTGTGATTTACGTTCAGTTTCTGGGGTACAGTTGATAACCATGGCAATGAATGCTAAGAAGCCAACATTACTGAATCACAAATTGTATCACTCTGTATTGGCCTAGAACCGAAGGCCTACTACTCACCCTTGACTCATCATCCTCTACTCTCTTCGCTGCCTCAGCACACAACACCTTCTGTTCTACTCAGAATCTCCCTCCTACACACTGCTGCAAAATGACCATGAGCTTGGTATCTGAAACACCTAGTGGGTTCGGCACAAAAGCTCTCACAGCATAACTGAAATATCCTAACATGACTTTGTCAGGTAAAGACTCCGCTTTAAAACTCAAAAGGCAGACAGTTTCACCACACTCACCACCGGGTCTGTGTCGCACCCAACGGCGGGTGTCACAGACACAGGGAATCTTCCATTTCAGTTGCTCCACCTCAACACTTAACACAGTAATCACTCCTTTCCAAAGCGCCCTGCTCCAGAGAGCAAAGCAGCACACATCTTCCCTCTGCCCTCGGCACCTCTCCATCTTCCTCACTGTCTATAACCACGTCTATCCATTAACCACGCTCATGCCACACCTTCATCCACTGTTTTGTTTGCAGAACACGCACTGATGGCCTTTCTCCAATACCCAACTTCTGTTTCTTAGCCAAAATTACTAGTCTGGCTATCTCTGGCCTCTCCATCCTCGCAAAACGTAGGCTACTCTGCATCTGAGCACTGCCTTTCAAATTGTGTTACATTATGGGGATAAAACATTTCCGACTTGCGCCTTCAAGTCAACTGCAGGTTTCTTCAGTTGCTCTTCACCAACTTCATCCTGCAGCCATCGCCTGCATTGTGGGAGGTTCAATTGTCAACAAATCAATAAGGTGTTTTTGTTTGACTCAAGCAAACGTGACCAAAGAGGTAACTGAAACAAGAAACAACTTTGTCTCAGTACATGTATACAGTGGATATGTACAAATGAATGTGATGTGAGGCTCTCTCACCAATTGTTTGTACAATATACACACATATATTTTCAGTTTGTGAGTGTATGATATGGGGCTTGGAGACATGTTTATTTTGACATTATAAAGAACAACTATTATAAACAATGGCAACACTGCCATGTTGCACTGAGCCTTGCTGTTGGAAAACCACATCAGTGTCCAACTTTTGGCTGTCGTAAATACACCTCCCCCGACTTCACTCTTCAACTTTCATCTACAGTCGGTTGCTTTTGCCTAACCATTCAAACGAGCCCAGAAACAGAAAGGGCACATTCTATGTTATAGACGACTTTAAAGGCAAGGCAAGACTGACTCATCTCCAAATCACCTTGCATCATAAATAACTAATCAATATTATTTGTAGATCAGTCAGTCAGTCACAATTAACCCAATGTAACGGATGTGAAACTGCTAGCTAGTTAGCGATGGTGCGCGCTAAATAGCGTTTTAATCGGTGACGTCACTTGCTCTGAGACCTTGAAGTAGTGGTTCGCCTTGCTCTGCAAGGGCCGCTGCTTTTGTGGAGCGATGGTTAACGATGCTTCGTGGGTGTCAGTTGTTGATGTGTGAATAGGGTCCCTGGTTCGTGCCAGGGATGGGCGAGGGGACGGTTTAAAGTTATACTGTTACACCAAGATACATCATGGTTTTGATGATCTCAAACACGGCCAACGACACCGCAGCCCAAGCAGCCATGCAAAACGGTCTTGAGTGGCAACAAATGTGGCAACAAATCTTCCCAATTAGCTGTTCGCTTTCCATACATCCACTTGTGTTGATCAATGACGGCCTATGAGGGTGTTGATTGCTGTTCATCGACTACAGCTCGGCATTTAACACCATAGTACCCTCCAAGCTCGTCATCAAGCTCGAGACCCTGGGTCTCGACCCCGCCCTGTGCAACTGGGTACTGGACTTCCTGACGGGCCGCCCCCAGGTGGTGAGGGTAGGCAACAACATCTCCACCCCGCTGATCCTCAACACTGGGGCCCCACAAGGGTGCGTTCTGAGCCCTCTCCTGTACTCCCTGTTCACCCATGACTGCGTGGCCACGCACGCCTCCAACTCAATCATCAAGTTTGCGGACGACACAACAGTGGTAGGCTTGATTACCAACAACGACGAAACGGCCTACGGGGAGGAGGTGAGGGCCCTCGGAGTGTGGTGTCAGGAAAATAACCTCACACTCAACGTCAACAAAACTAAGGAGATGATTGTGGACTTCAGGAAACAGCAGAGGGAACACCCCCTATCCACATCGATGGAACAGTAGTGGAGAGGGTAGTAAGTTTTAAGTTCCTCGGCATACACATCACAGACAAACTGAATTGGTCCACTCACACAGACAGCATCGTGAAGAAGGCGCAGCAGCGCCTCTTCAACCTCAGGAGGCTGAAGAAATTCGGCTTGTCACCAAAAGCACTCACAAACTTCTACAGATGCACAATCGAGAGCATCCTGGCGGGCTGTATCACCGCCTGGTACGGCAACTGCTCCGCCCACAACCGTAAGGCTCTCCAGAGGGTAGTGAGGTCTGCACAACGCATCACCGGGGGCAAACTACCTGCCCTCCAGGACACCTACACCACCCGATGTTACAGGAAGGCCATAAAGATCATCAAGATCAACAACCACCCGAGCCACTGCCTGTTCACCCCGCTATCATCCAGAAGGCGAGGTCAGTACAGGTGCATCAAAGCTGGGACCGAGAGACTGAAAAACAGCTTCTATCTCAAGGCCATCAGACTGTTAAACAGCAACCACTAACACTGAGTGGCCGCTGCCAACACACTGACTCAACTCCAGCCACTTTAATAATGGGAATTGATGGGAAATGATGTAAAATATATCACTAGCCACTTTAAACAATGCTACCTAATATAATGTTTACATACCCTACATTATTCATCTCATATGTATACGTATATACTGTACTCTATATCATCTACTGCATCCTTATGTAATTACATGTATCACTAGCCACTTTAACTATGCCACTTTGTTTACATACTCATCTCATATGTATATACTGTACTCGATACCATCTACTGTATCTTGCCTATGCTGCTCTGTACCATCACTCATTCATATATCTCTATGTACATATTCTTATCCCCTTACACTGTGCATAAGACAGTAGTTTTGGAATTGTTAGTTAGATTACTTGTTGGTTATTACGGCATTGTCGGAACTAGAAGCACAAGCATTTCGCTACACTCGCAATAACATCTGCTAACCATGTGTATGTGACAAATAAATTTGATTTGATTTGATTAATCTAGCCCGGCGCCCGTGTAGGCTTGTTGATGTATTCCATTTGGACCCGGGCTGCCTTCTAGGTGTCTGTCCGACAGCAAAGTCAGCTCAAAACAAAAGTGACGTAATTACTACACCGACTCTGACGCTCATTGGATGTGGCTTGAAAACTATTAAGGAATACAAAGGGAAACCCAGCTGTGAGCTGCCCAGTGAAGCGAGCCTACCAGACGAGCTAAATGCCTTTAGTACTCACTTCGAGGCAAGCAACACAGAAGCAGGCATGAGTGCACCAGCTGTTCCAGACGACTGTGAGATCACGCTCTCCAGGTCAACATTCCTCTCCAGGTCAACAAAGCCGCGAGGCCAGACCGATTACCAGGACATGTACTCAAAGCATGCGCGGAATAACTGGCAAGTGTCTTCACTGACATTTTCAACGTCTCCTTGACCGAGTTTGTAAAACCTACATGTTTCAAAAAGACCACCATAGTCCCTGTGCCCAAGAAAGCGAATGTAACCTGCCTAAATGATTACAGACCCGTAGCACTCGTCGGAAGTCACGAAATACTTTGGAAAGGCTGGTCATGGCTCACATCAACGCCATCACGCTGGAAACCCTAGACCTACTCCAATTCGCATAGTGCCCCAACAGATCCACAGATGATGCAATCTCAATTGCACTCCACACTGCCCTTTCCCACCTGGACAAAAGGAACACCTATGTGAGAATGCTGTTCATTGACTACAGCTCAGCGTTCAAGACCATAGTACCCACAAACCTCATTACTAAGCTAAGAACCCTGGGACTAAACACGTCCCTCTGCAACTGGCAACAACACATCTGCCACGCTGATCATCAATACTGGGGCCTCTCAGGGGTGCGTGCTTAGTCCCCTCCTGTACTCCCTGTTCACCCACAACTGTGTGGCCAAGCACGACTCCAACACAATCATTAAGTTTGCTGACAACACAACAGTGCTTAGCCTGATCACTGACAACAATGAGACAGTCTATAGGGAGGAGGTCAGAGACCTGGAAGTGTGGAGCCAGGACTATAACCTCTCCCTCAATGTGAGCAAGACAAAGAGCTGATCGTGGGCTACAGGAAAATAAGCGCTGAACAGGACCCCATTAACACCGACGGGGCTGAAGTGGAGCAGGTTGAGTGTTTCAAGCTCCATGGTGTCCAGAACACTAACAAACTATCATTGTCCAAACACACCAAAACAGTCGTGAAGAGGGCACGACAACGCATTTTCCCCTTCAGGAGACTGAAAAGATTTGGCATGGGTCCACAAATCCTAATGAGGTTCTACAGGTGCACCATCGAGTGCATCCTGACCGGTTGCATCACCACCTGGTATGGCAACTGCTCGGCATCTGACCGTAAGGCACTACAGAGGGTAGGGTACATCACTGGGGCCTACCTTCCTGACATCCATGACCTATATGCTTGGAGTTGTCAGAGGAAGGCCCAGAAAATTGTCAAAGACTCCAGTCACCCAAGTAATAGACTGTTCTCCTGCTAACGCATGGCAAGCAGTACCGGAGCGCAAACTCGAGGACCAAAAGGCTCCTTTACAGCTTCTACCCACAAGCCATAAGACTGCTGAACAATTAATCAAATGGCCACCTTGACTATTTACATTGACACTTTGTTTTTTTATCATGCTGCTACTCGCTGTTTGTTATCTATGTATAGTCACTTTACAAATGACCTCAACTAACCTGTACCCCTGCACATTGACTCGGTACCGGTACTCCCTGTATATAGCCTCGCTATTGTTTTATAATTTTCTTGTGTTACTTTTTAATTTTATTAAACATTTTTACTTTAGTTTATTTACTAAATATTTTCTTAACTCTATTTATTGAACTGCAATGTTGGTTAAGGCCTTGTAAGTAAGCATTTCACAGTAAGGTTGTTGTATTCGGCACATGTGACAAATAACATTTGATTTGATTTAGTAATTAGTAGGATTCTGTGTTTTCCCATGCAAGTGATTGCTTTTGATAAACATGCCTTTCCAATTAAAACTAGTTTCAAAATGTACACATTTATTTTATGGAAAAGAGCCTTGTTTTTCTTTATTTTATTTTACCCCTTTTTTCTCCCTAATTTCGTGGTATCCAATTGGTAGTAGTTACAGCCTTGTCTCATCGCTGCAGCTCCCGTACGTACTCGGCAGAGGCGAAGGTCGAGAGCCATGTGTTCTCCGAAACACAACCCAACCAAGCCACACTGCTTCTTGACACAATGCCCATCCAACCCGGAAGCCAGCCGCACCAATGTGTCAGAGGAAACACTGTACACCTGGTGACCTGGTCAGCGTACACTGCACCCGGCCCGCCACAGGAGTCACTAGTGCGCGATGAGACAAGGATACCCCTGCCGGCCAAACCTTCCCTAACCCGGACGATGCTGGGCCATTCGCGGCCGGCTTCGACAGAGCCTGGACTCGAACCCAGAATCTCTGATGGCACAGACCACTGCGCCACCCGGGAGGCCCGAAAAGAGTCTTGTTGACAACATGACCGAGCTGCGCAAATTACTGCTAACCATGTAGCATTATGTTGTGGGGGTGCTTTGCTGCAGGATTGACTGGTGCACTTCACAAAATAGATAGCATCATGAGGACGGAAAATTATGTGGAAATATTGAAGCAACATCTAAAGACATCAGTCAGGAAGTTAAAGCTTGGTCGCAAATGGGTCTTCCAAATGGACAATGACCCCAAGCATACTTCCAAAGTTGTGGCAAAATGGCTGAAGGACAACAAAGTCAAGGTATTGGAGTGGCCATCACAAAGCCCTGACCTTAATTCCATAGAAAACTTGTGGGCAGAACTGAAAAAGTGTGTGAGAGCAAGGAGGCCTACAAACCTGACTCAGTTACACCAGCTCTGTCAGGAGGAATGGGCCACCTGCTGGGTGAATGGAGAAAAATAAGAAAGTCTGTCATCCTGTTGTTTTTTAATAAAGAGCACTTACCTACGCATATGAAGCTTGGTTATGTAAGATATGCTGTATGAGCTTTCGTCCCCAAACCACTGCAGTGTAAAAATTGTAAAGGATTTGTCCATGTTTCAAGTGTGTGCAGACGGACGGAGTATACTGAAGAACAATGTACAGAAAGACAACAGTGTTTCAATTGTGATGGGAATCATGAGTTCCTGGAGTGCCCTGTAAGGGTGAAGGAGATTGAGATGGTAAAAGTTAGAGCGGTCAATCGAATCTCCTATGCGGAGGCAATTTAAACAAGTGACGCTGTGAAAATATGGTAATAGATGGACCACAGCCTGAAGAAATGTTTGCTGGCAGTCAAAATAAAACAAATTGTTATTGTTCACATACACATATTTAGCAGATGTTATTGAGGGTGTCGCAAAATGCGTGTGTTCCTAGCTCCAACAGTGCAGTAGTATCTAATAATTCACAACAATACAAAAATCTAAAACAATGGAATTAATAAATATATAAATATTAGGACGAGCAATGTCAGAGTGGCATTGACTTAATACAGTAGAATAGAATACATTATATACATATGAGATGAGTAAAGCAGTATGTAATCATTATTAAAGTGACTAGTGTTCCATTATTAAAGCAACCAGTGATTCCATGTCTTTGTATATGGGGCAGCAGCCGCTAAGGTGCAGGGTTGAGTGGCCGCGTGGTAGCCGGCTAGTGATGGGTATTTAACAGTCTGATGGCCTTGAGATAGAAGCTGTTTTTCAGTCTCTCGGTCCCAGCTTCGATGCCCCTGTACTGACCTCGCCTTCTGGATGATAGCGGGGTGAACAGGCTGGGGCTTGGGTGGTTGATGTCCTTGATAATCTTTTTGGCCTTCCTGTGACATCAAGTGCTGTTGGTGTTCTGGAGGGCAGGCAGTGTACCACCCTCTGGAGAGCCCTGTGGTTGCAGGTGGTGCAGATGCCGTACCAGGCGGTGATACAGCCCGACAGGATGCTCTCAATTGTGCATCTGTAAAAGTTTCTGAGGGTCTTCGGGGCCAAGCCGAATTTCTTCGGCCGCTGTTACGCCTTCTTCACCACACTGTCTGTGTGGGTGGACCATTTCAGATTGTCAGTGATGTGTACGCCTAGGAACTTGAAGCTTTCCACCTTCTCCACTGCGGTCCCGTCGATGTGGATAGGGGCGTGGTCACTCTGCTGTTTCCTGAAGTCCACGATCAGCTCCTTCAATTTGTTGTCGTTGAGGGAGAGGTTATTTTCCTGGCGCCACTCCGCCAGCGCCTTCACTTCCTCCCTGTAGGCTGTCTCGTCATTGTTGGTAATCAGACCTACTACTGTTGTGTCATCTGCAAACTTGATGATTGAGTTGGAGGTGTGCATGGCCACGCAGTCATGGGTGAACAGGGAGTACAGGAGGGGGCTGAGCACGCACCCTTATGGGGCCCCAGTTTTGAGGATCAACGAAGTGGAGGTGTTGTTCCCTACCTTCACCACTTGGGGCGTCCTATCAGGAAGTCCAGCATCCAGTTGCACAGGGTAGCGTTCAAACCCAATGATGAGCTTGGAGGGTACTATGGTGTTGAAGACTGAGCTATAATCAATGAACATCATTCTGATGTTGGTATTCCTCTTGTCCCGATGGAATAGGGCACGGTGCAGTGCGATGGCGATTGCATTGTCTGTGGATCTATTGGAGTGGTAAGCAAATTGAAGTTGGTCTAAGGTGTCAGGTAAGGTAGAGGTAATATGATCTTTAACTAGCCTCTCAAGCACTTCATGATGACAGAAGTGAGTGCTACAGGGCGATAGTCATTTAGTTCCGTTACGTTTGCTTTCTTTGGTACAGGAACAATGGTGGGCATCTTGAAGCAAGTAGGGACAGCAGACTGGGATAGGGAGAGATTGATGGGGAGAGATTTTGGGACTTAAGGATTTTACATTTGAAGACTTGCGAGGGGTACTGGCACCGCAAGACAGCCTGCCGTCCCAGGCTCCCCTTGAGCTTGTGTAGGGATCAGCTCTGTTTTATTTTTAACAGAAAAGTTGTTTGATTAAATTATATTTAGATTTTTTTGGGTAGTAGTTGAGTAGTTTTTTTTAGTTTGTTCAGTTTTTTGTGAATTCTGTTTCCATGCCGCACACTAAATTGTGTGAACAACAATATACAAAAGAAGAAGAATGTTGAGTTCACACCCATGTTCTGGTCGACAGTTGAGTTGCATTTACCCATGACTCCAGCCAGAAGGTGGTAGGAAAGACACATTTTTGTTTTGCAGGTTGTTGAAGAAGAAGAAGCATATCCGTTCGCCATATTGCAGTGATACAGCGATATTTCTCACTTGTCTTTGGGAAGCTGAAGGCTTTGCGTTTCCTCGTTAACCGCCACAATGTTTGCGACACAAGTTTATGGAGATAATGGGAAAATGAAGGAATATCACTATACTGGACCAGTAGAGCACCGATTCTCTCCATATTCCTTTAACGGAGGGTAAGCATTAATGTCCAACTAGCTAATCTTAGCAAGTTACCGTGAACTAGCTAATGCTGTTGTGCAGTCAGAACGGACAGTGATTGAATATAAGTTAGTGTCTGACTAAATGTGCCCATGAAGCAAATAACTAACACGTAACTAATCGAGATCACTTTTAGCTAGTTACGTGAACAACTGACTTCGCTAGCTACATGTTTAGTTTCGATTTCAGTTAGCATACGTTAGCTAGTATCTGACGCTAACAGTAGTTAGACTAGTTTCTTTATAGCTAGCTACTTATGTCACGGAGCTGATTAATGTTTTGCCAAAACGAACTTGTTTGTCAGGGAGCCTCAAAGTCTTAACATAGTTTGTATTGTGCTTCCAGGACTGTGCTTGCTGTTGCCGGTGAAGACTTTGCCATTGTGGCCTCTGACACCCGTTTGAGTGAAGGCTATTCAATCCACAGCCGTGACTCTCCAAAATGCTACAAGTTGTAAGTCAAACATACACTACTGTATTTCCAAGGATGAGCGAAGGCACATTGTCAGATGGTGTGGTTTAACTCTACTAACTGGCTCACTATTTCTACGTTTAAACAGGCAGTCAAATTCTCCACAAATATTTTTCAGAAATTGGTCTTTTGACCTATCAGATTAGTTCTGAAAGAGCTTGCTGTGAAAATATCTGATGTGATTGGTCAAACTGGCAATTAGAGGGGAAAATATCATAATTGGGCTGCCTGTCTAAACACAGCCTAAGTGACTCATCAATGTCTTATGTATTGACACATGACACTTCTAAATGCAGTCTTGGTAAAACAAAATTATTTTAAATGGTGGTGGATACTGCTTGTGAACATCATAATACATTGGATGTAAATCAATATTCAACCACAATACTGTTACTAATACAGTTTTTCATTTATCACAGGACAGATACAACTGTAATAGGATGCAGTGGATTCCATGGAGATTGCTTGACTCTTACTAAAATCATTGATGCAAGATTAAAGGTGACATCATCTTGGGCTTGAGACTGTTTCACTTTCATTCTTAAATGTTACTTTAAATAGTTCGCTAAGCTGAAAGTTATGGAATACTGCTGTACACTAAGTTAGCATTTGTAAATGTTTCATTTTCAAACAAATATTTGTAGATGTACAAGCACTCCAACAACAAGTGCATGACAAGTGGAGCAATTGCAGCCATGCTGTCAACAATCCTGTACGGTAGAAGATTCTTCCCCTACTATGTTTACAACATCATTGGTGGCTTGGATGAGGAGGGTATGTCTCCTGCTCTATTTCTGTTATTACTATAATCACAATGCTTGGTTAATTTTCCATGTAATTTATTCACTGCATTTTTTTTTTTTTATCCACTTCTAGTCGAATATGTATTACTCTCCTAACTGATTTGGATTGTTTTTGCTTTTCAGGCAAAGGAGCTGTTTATAGTTTTGACCCAGTGGGATCCTATCAGAGAGACACATACAAAGCTGGAGGCTCAGCGAGTGCTATGCTGCAACCTCTGCTTGACAACCAGGTAAAGAAACAAAGGGGCATAAGTTCAGCATCACTATCTTTTAAGGGCTTTGTTCCCCCTGAAGCACCTCTGTCCAATGGATTGTACTGCAATCCAACAGCACAATATGACTTGAATGTTTGTGTTTAAAAGAGAAAAAAGTGATGTATTATTTGGCGGTTTCAAGGCAACTCTAGACATTCTAGTGGCCTAATTGATACTGTATTGGTTCGGAACAAACCAGTTCTTGGTTTCTGTATAGCCCCTTATCGTCTTTGTCTTTATTCTTAATTTACAATCAGATTGGATTCAAGAACATGGAGGGTGTGCAGCACCTGCCCCTGAACCAGGAGAAGGCTGTGCAGCTGGTCAAAGATGTCTTCATCTCTGCTGCTGAGAGAGATGTGTACACCGGGGATGCCCTCAGGATCTGCATCGTCACCAAGGATGGCATCAAAGAAGAGACAGTCCCTCTCAGGAAGGACTGAACAACCTGCCGCTGTCAACCTCCCACTTTTGTCTGTATTTTATATATTTTGGACTTATCTCCTGCTTTTCTTTTTACATTCTTGCTGAAGAAAAATGTTCCCTGTAGTTAATTTTGTCAGTGACTATTTTTATTAAACATTAAATGTTTGAAAATGTATTTGATTACAATGGAGTATGAACTGTTTAGAAAAACCAACAAACACAGTGTATAAAACATTAGGAACACCTTCCTAATATTAAGTTGCACCCTGTTTTGCCCTCAGAACAGGCTCAATTTGTTGAGTCATGGACTACAAGGTGTTGAAAGCGTTCCACAGGGATGCTGGCCCATGTTGATTCAATGCTTCTCACAGTTGTATTAAGTTGGCTGGATGTCCTTTGGGTGGTGGACCATTCTTGATATGGATAGGAAACTGTTGAGCATGGAAACCCTGCAGTGCTGTAGTTCTTGACACACTCAACCCGGTACACATGGCACCTACTACAATACCCCAGTTCAAAGGCACTTAATATTTTGTCTTGCCCATTCACCCTCTGAATGGGGCACAATCCATGTCTCAAAGCTTAAAAATCCTTCATTAATCTCTCTTCCCCTTCATCTGCACCAGGGCTGCCCAACCCTCTTCCTGGAGATCTACTGTCCTGTGGGTTTTCAGTCCAACCCTAATTTAACACCTGATTCTACTAATTAGCTGCTCAACCAGACCTTAACTAGCTGAATGGGTATGCTAAATTAGGGTTGGGCAGCCTTAATCTACACTGAAGTGGATGTAACAGTTGGCATCATAGCTTTCACTTGGTCAGTCTGTCATGGAAAGAGCAGGTGTTCCTAATGTTTTGTACACAGTGTATATGCCATCGGTCCCATGATTGGAATTGGCTCCTTTAGAAAAGATTTGGTTAAGGCTCCCAATAATACTTTTTGCCAAATAGGGGTGTTTATAACTGTAGAGATTGAGTTTGGACATTCAGAACTGGATCCACAACCCCGCTGTGCCATAACTGTCCAGACCTATTTGTGGTAGTATTTTCATACGTAACTCCTCAAAGAGGTGTACTACACATTAAAACCTCTATGCAGCCAGGGGAATGCTTCTGACAAAGAACAGAAACCAGGGATTATTCTTCTGCTGCCACCAATGTAATTGAGGGGCAACTGCAGAAGCAGGGGTTGAACCAGTGACCCTGTGGATCAAGACATGTGCACTACAACCTGTGCCATAAAAGCAAAAATCCTATCTAAGCATGCTCAGGCCAGGAAGACTACACATGGGTCAGGATAAAGATGAGTGAAGTTTTGGGAAAAAGTGGACCCTTGCCTTTTGGCTGATCCATTTGTAGTTTCAAGGTGGGTGAAAACAGTTAGCTGCTGTGGAACCAGAAGTGGTCTTGTGATTGTGTTTCTGCTGGTCAGAGAGAGCAGGTGCTCTACTAAACGAATGGGGGCAAGAGACGTGAATTGTTTTGCTCTCAAGAAAAGGGCGCCATTAAAATGAGTGATTACTGGGGTAGCAGTAAATGTGAAAGCTGTCCAACCCAATGGGAAGATTCCCGGTGTTTGTGATGCTCCTCGTTTGGTGTGATGCAGACCGGGTGGTGTGAGTGGGGAAAGAGTCATTGTCAGTTATTTTGAGTTTTGATGTTGAGTCTGCCTGACAAAGTGATGTTATGATATATAAGTTATCCTGTACGGGGTGGGTATAATTTGTGGAACGTTTCAACAGGAATCTGTTCCAAAAACATCTTAAAGTACTAAGTTGCTAACATACAATGCATACAAAGTAGCATAATCAATTCACCTAGCTAACTAGCTGCAGAATCACCACGTAGCTTATTGTTAATGTTTGTCCATAGGCTACCAGAGACATTTTTCGTGAATTAACGTGGTGAGTGAAAACTTAATGAAATAGCCCCTCCCTACCCGGAATCTTATTCGGCCGCTATACAACTCTGTATACGTTGTTTGTTGGCAACCTTCTTATTTACAAAGTTTTTGGAACATATTCCTGTTGGAACGTTCCACAAATTACACCCACCCTCCTGTACCAAATACATTACGCTGTTACAGGTGCCAAGTTTATGGGCATGTGGCAGCAGTGTGGAGGAGGGAGGTTCCTAGGTATGCGGAAGGGTATGAGACAAAAGAATGTGTAGCATTGGGGAAAGTAGTGGTGAGTGTTAATTGTAGGGGTGCCCATGTGGCTGGGGATCAGAAATGTCCCGTGCGAGAAGCAGGTTGAAGTTTCCAGGGTTAGAATAGTGCAGAAGTTGTCATATGCTGAGGCAGTGAAGAAAGTAGAGGAAGGTCAAGGGGGAGGAGAGGAGTGCTGTGAGTATTAGATCTGTACCAGTACAGAGGGATAAACCAACAAGTGATATATGTTTCAGGAAGATTGTATTTTGGGCATTTATAGCAATGGTTATCAACTGTACTGAAGGGATGGAACGTAGTCACAGAAAATAGGTTGTGGTGGCAGCTGCAAAGAGGTATGTGGGTGTGTGAGACTTGACATCAAAAGATTTACGTGATGTTTTAATTGGTGGTGTCCCATTCTTTCAGGCTGTTGGTCTCAAGTAGGGCTAAATAGATAGAAAGTGGAGTATTTTTTTATAAAAAATAAAACAAATGTTAGTGTACTGTTATACGGTAGGGTATTTATTTCTTATTTTTATTTTGTTATTTTTTTAAGGGAAGTGTAAGGGAGTTATACGCCAGTCTAGTAGGTGGCGGTAATGCAAAATGTATTGGATGCCAACCGCCGTTAAACTTAATCGAAGACTACACACGCTCAGGCCAAGAAAATATATAATGCCAACCCCTTTTATTTTTTCTTGGACAGCACTTTCTGTTTTTGATTTGGGGGAACTGATGTCCTTGTACCTTGTCAGAGAAAATAATCAAGAATGTATTAGGAACTTTGATGGATGCCAACCGCGGTTAAACCTCATCGGAAGAGGCTTTAGGACCTTTGACACCGGAAGTGGTCACTGATGTCACTGTTTAGAACAAGTGCATGAATCCGTGGAACCATCAGCTAGCCAAAGCTCCTTTGAATGTTATAGAGACGGGGGTGAGTATTTGACGTATTTACGGAGTCCCTTCTCAACACAACAGCATCACTTAGTGAGCAAAACACTAACGACCACACGAGTGTTGCCATGGCAGTTGCTAGCTTGCGTTGGCTAACGTAACTACTACGCTAACCTGGCCAACTGCAAGTCAGGTGCGAAATTTGCGCCAAACTGTTTTTTTACGTTCACACGAAGTTGCATGGTTTCTGTAAACAAAAGCGTACATTGCAAAGTTGGATTGAATTTCAATGCGTGGTGTTAAAGTGCTAGGTAGCTATGTTAAAAGTTCGCGCGCCATTGTAGCGGTAGCTAGCTTAGTTAACGTTTGTTAGCTGACTGTCTGGCTGCAAAGGTTAACTAATTAGATACATTAGCTGTCTATAGTTAGTTAGGTACTGCTGCCATTATGTGGTCTAGTTGAGTAATTGGTCAAGTTTCCATTGACAAGTGTTTGAGACCGGGGAAATCGGTGGCAATGCTTAGCCAACTTTCTGTATGTGATTTGTCTGTTCTTTCTGGTCAAAAGAAGCGATCTAAGGGGTTCGCTGCTACGCTCTGCTATTACGATTCATGACTTGTCGAAATTATCAATCCTACTCCTCAGAGAATTGCAGGCCTTTGAGACGGCCAGTCAAGTGAACGCTTCATAATTTGAGGACATGGAGCAGAACAACAGTTTGCCTCCTTTCCAGGGTCTTGCCTCCCCTCAGGTAACAAATTTGAATGAGACGTTATTGTTGTCAACACAGGAACAACATTGCTCAAATGTTTTTAGATTCAACTAGCCTAATTGAGGGATTGTTCTTCCATCTGTCAAAGGGGGCAATGACTCCTGGTATGCCCATTTTCAGCCCCATGATGCCCTATGGCAGTGGTCTGACTCCCCAACCTGTCACGAACACAAACAGCCTGTCTCTCCTGGAAGAGCAGCAGCGGCAACAACAGCAGCAGGCTTCGTCCCAGCAGGCTGGGGTGCCAGGGGTTTGGGACAGACACCACAGCTTTATCACTCCCAAACGGTCACCACCACCACACTGCCAGGAAACACTCCACTCTACACCGCTACACCGCTAACCCCCATGACACCCATCACACCTGCCACTCCTGCCTCTGAGAGTTCTGGGATTGTCCCTCAGTTACAGTAAGTGTTCCTGAACAGTTCATTAGTCTCAACCCCTATGTACTCCTATAAAGCTGAAATACAAGAAGCTAATAGATGAAGGTGAATAGTGATGTGACCATATCAACAGCGAGAATCTCCATCCATAATGGCATGGTTTATTTCCTTCCTTTTTTTAGAAACATCGTATCCACTGTGAACTTGGGCTGCAAACTTGACTTGAAAACAATAGCACTGCGAGCTAGAAATGCTGAGTACAACCCCAAGGTAAGCATAAATTGTTATTCTTAATTTGCACAAATCATTGTCAGGGCCCAGGGAAAGGTGAAATAGGACCAGGCTAAAATGTGGGCCCATTCTAGTTACAAGGCATGTTGCTTCGGGTCTGAGAATGTCCCACCAAGACACTGTTCTATTGACAAAATGTTAAACTTTCTCAACTTCTTGTCTTACAGCGATTTGCTGCTGTAATCATGAGAATACGAGAGCCAAGAACAACTGCACTTATCTTCAGTTCTGGAAAAATGGTTTGCACGGGAGCCAAAAGGTTATTATCTTTTTTTTAAAGAACACAAAACATGTCAAAACAACATCTGTTTAAAGACGACCTCATGCTCTCCTACCCCTATAGTGAAGAGCAGTCCCGCCTGGCGGCCAGGAAATACGCCAGAGTTGTGCAGAAGTTGGGCTTCCCAGCCAAATTTCTTGATTTCAAGATTCAGAACATGGTGGGCAGCTGTGATGTCAAATTCCCCATTCGGTTAGAGGGACTTGTACTAACTCACCAACAGTTCAGCAGGTTTGTCATATTCACTACTGCAAAATTAAAGCCTGTAATATCTGATGGGATGCATTCTTATACTCGTAATTCTGCCATATTTTGTACATTGTTTATAATACTAAGATTGGTATTCTAAAGTGATTTAGTACTGGGAGCAAAGATTAGAAGTAGGCCTAATTTTTTTCCCTTATTTTTCCAGTTATGAACCTGAGTTGTTCCCTGGGCTAATCTACAGAATGATCAAACCTAGAATTGTCCTGCTGATATTCGTTTCAGGCAAAGTTGTATTAACAGGTGAGGTTTTTCTCCCTTTCCTAATAACATAGAGTAAGGGCATTTGTTGTCAAATGTAACTTTACTATCCTTTTGCTGCTTATTTCAAGGTGCAAAGGTCAGAGGAGAAATTTATGAAGCATTTGAAAACATCTACCCCATCTTGAAAGGATTCAGGAAGACGACGTAAATATTTATGCCTGCAATCTTTTTTATTTTATTTTTTTAATAGTCACAGGGAACTTGCTCTGTTGTGACTCGTTACATTGAGACTCTGATTGAACCTGTACATTTTAATCGGCAAGTCGGGGACCCCTCCTAATCACCTTAATGGTGATTTGATACTAGGGGAAATGCTGTATTTTAGCAGTTTTATTTGTTTTTAAATTACTCTTGCTTGATATTAAATGAGGCAGTCTGACTGACAATTTCTTTTTATTGAAGCATTTAATTTTTCTAATGTAGGTTTTAAGATGTTATCATATCATTTCTCAGTGCATGTTTGTCCACACAACCCTACAAGCAGACATTCAAGATTCCTAACCTTATTCTTTAAATGTTTTTTTTTTTACAGTCAATTTAACTGTTATGAATAATCTCCAGATTGAATGTTACTTAGGATTGTGTTGCAAGACTTACCAATGTGTCATTATTGCGACAATATTTTTTGTACATATTCCATTTTGATAACTCTTTGCTGCTGAAGTAAAAAAAAAAATGGTGTAACGTGGAGTGGAACATTCATCATGCAACCTTGTGCATCTGAGTTTTATTAGTAACTATGTACCTCGGATGACTTTTCTCATTCAGTTTTTGGTCATTTTAAGTGCTATTTAAGAACGGTCATGTTTTAATGCTAAAATAGACAAATCAATTCACAGTGGATTTTGTTTCAATAGTTGATACGTACTGTATATTTGGTCTACCAACTAAGCAGTCAGTCATTATGTTCTTGTTTTAAATGTTATTTTGCTCCATTGTGCACAATTAAATATTCACTTACCAATTGTGATCTCCCTCGTTAGTTAAAGCTTTTATCAGCGTATGGCGAGATTATGAACTAGTCATAATTTCACCTGATTCATCAAATGTTATTGGACATGCGTGTTTAGCGAAATGCTTGTTTCTAGCTCCAACAGTGCAGTAATATCTAACAATACACACTTCAAAATAGAGGAATGGAATTAGGAATATATAAATATTTGGACAAGCAATGTCAGCGTGGCATAGACTAAGATGCAGTACAATAGAATACAGTATAGGCATGAGATGGGAATGCAAAATATGTAAACATTAGTGACTAGTGTTCCATTATTAAAGTGGCCAGTGATTTCAAGTCTGCATAAAGGGCAGTAGCCTTAAATGTGCTAGTGATAGCTATTTAACAGGCTGATGGCCTTGAGAGAGTGCTGTTTCTCGGTCCCAGCTTTGATGAACCTGTACTGAACCTGTACTGACCTCGCCTTCTGGATGATAGTGGGGTGAACAGGCAGTGGCTCGGGTGGTTGTTGTCCTTTATCTTTTTGGCCTTCCTGTGACATTGAGTGTTGTAAGTGTCCTGGAGGACAGGTAGTGTGCCCCCGGTGATGCGCTGGGCAGACTGCACCACTCTCTGGAGAGCCCTCCGGTTGCGGGCGGTGATACGAGTGGCACAGCAGTCTAAGGCACTGCATCTCAGTGCTAGAGGCATCACTACAGACCCGGGTTTGATTCCAGGCTGTATCACAACCGGCATTGATTGGGAGTCCCATCAGGTGGCACACAATTGGCCCAGCGTCATCCGGGTTAGGGTTGGCCTTGGTAGGTCGTCATTGTAAATACGAATTTGTTCATAACTGACTTGCATCTATAAAAGTTTGAGTGTTTTAGGTGCCAAGCCAAATTTCTTCAGTCTCCTGAGCCTTCCACTGCAATCCTGTCAATGTGGGTAGGGGTGTGTTCCCTCTGCTGTTTCTGGAAGTCCACGATAGGCTCCTTTGTTTTGTTGACGTTGAGAGGTTATTTTCATTGCACCGCATACCCAGGGCCCTCACCTTCCTGTGGTGCTGTCTCGTCATTGTTGGTAATCAGGCCTACTACTGTTGTCGTCAAACTTGTTGATTGAGTTGGAGCGTATGTGAACAGGGAGTACAGGAGGGGCTGAGCACATACCGTTGTGGAGCCCCAACAAAGTGGAGGTGTTGTTTCCTATCTTCACCTTGGGGTGGCCCGTCAGGAAGTCCAGGACCCAGTTGCACAGGGTGGGGTTCAGACCCAGGGCCTCAAGCTTAATGATGAGCTTGGAGGGTACTATGGTGTTGAATGCTGAGCTATAGTCAATGAACAGCATTCTTACATAGGTATTCCTCTTGTCCAGATGGGATAGGGCAGTGCATCAGTGGATCTATTGGGCAGTAAGCAAATTGAAGTGGGTCTAGGGTGTCCAGTGAAGGCAGGGGTGATATGATCTTTAACTAGCCTCTCAAAGCACTTCATGATGACAGAAGTGAGTGCTACGGGGCGATAGTCATTTAATTCAGTTACTTTTGCTTTCTTGGGTAGGGGAACAATGGTGGCCATCTTGAAGCATGTGTGGACAGCAGACTGGGATAGGGAGAGATTAAATATGTCCGTAAACACTCCAGCCTATGAACACGGATTTGCGATAACTTTGACCTCAAGTTTAACTCAAATTGCATTTATTGATATGTAATGCTCAAATGACATTCCATTACAGCAACCTTTTTAAACTGGATTTGAAGCAAACAAACAATGGACTAATATTAGGTCTTTTGCTTTTCGGTTATGATAAAGCAAGTTCTGTCTCAAATCTGTTGAAAAAGATTCATACTTTCATACAACAGAAATAGCAATAATGTATAGACTAATATTTAGGCTGTGTCCAATGCCAAATATTTTCTCCCTTCCCTCTGCTTTTGATGACCCGCCTTAACGAAAGCACTAGATAAGTAAATACAACGCAGTCTAACTTTTTACCATCAACTAAAGAGGTGCATTCCATGCTATTCTGTGCGTACCCCACTGTTTCACCTGACTCTTCTTTTTGATGTTCCTCAGGCACTGCACTGGACTGCACTAAAGATTAATTGAGCGTTTATCTTTCAAGGAGGGGGGACACACAATTTCAAATAGTTTAACAGTCCAGGGTAGGGGTTTCCCAAACTCGGTCCTGCCCCCCCTCCCTGGGTGTACCAAAACGTACACACAGGGGGACCCCAGGACAGAGTTTGGGAAACTCTGGTCTAAGGGTGCACAATAATCACCTTGCAACACTGTTTCTTGTGACAGTGTTTCCAGTCTATAGTCTAGTGTTCTTTGCTGCAGTAGGACTGCATGGCATTTAGAGCAGACTTTCTGACCAGGACAGCCACAGAGCTTGCATAGTTTAACCCTGAACTGAGGGAGCAGGGGTCAAGCTCAGTCCCATTTGGTCCTTTATCAGATGGAGGATCGTAGGGATAAAAGTTGTTTGTCCTTGCCAACTGGCTCTGAAATACTGGAAAAAAGTAATCACAATGTCAGCTTGAGCTGAAATCATAGCAGAGTAACATTAATATCATCAACAATGTTGCACATCATAACTACACTCAAGGCTCTGACGGACACAGGGAGCTCACTATGGATCCCAGCATCTTTTGCTACTACCCAACAGCAGACCACATCCTCTTACCAAGGAATCGGGACCTTTGGTAGTGTGCTTGTCCTGCAACAGGTTTGCAAGTTCAAGCCCCTCTCCAACTGCTACGCCACAGTAGTTACACTGGTGGCAGCAGTGGGATGATCCCAGCTGTTTAGTGTGCTCCTCTCATATCCATCACTGATTAATCAAATGCACGAAGGACACTAGGGACATGTCGGCCATGAACACGAACTTAGAGGAATTGATAGGCCTGTTCCGTGTATTCAACAGCTGAGGTGGGAGCTCTGGCTTGTTTTTTCATACTGTTCCTACCATCGTCAGCTTCCTTTTGAGTTGCTCCTGTCCCAGATTGTGCGAAGTAAGAAGTTAACGCATGTGATGTTGTGGCCACGGAGTCCTTGTGTCACGTCCAGGACAACCCGCATGCATCCCTTGGTTCTTCTCAGGGGCTCCTCCACCTGGCTTCCCCATATTGACTTGCAAGTTCACAAGCAGCATCACAGGCAGCCCAGATCTTGATTCCATATTTTGCTGGTTTAGACGGTATGTACTGCCTGAAGGGGCAGCGGCCCCTAAATGGCATAAGTTGCTCTTCAACAGTAATGTTGGGCCCAGGGTTGTAAAACAAGGGAAGGCGGTCCACCCACTTGTCCCACAATGACCTGACTGCAGCTAGCTTGTCTCTCTGCCACAGAGCTGGTCTGGTGTCTCGGTTATCGAAGCGGATATTCCTGGAAATAATTGTGGAACAGAAAAGTTGTATGGAAAAGTTCTCTGCCAGTTTTTGCATCCCATAGGGATTCTGTGGATTCCCCATTGGATTTGAAAACACCAGCAAGGAGAAGAACCCCAAAGTATGCATGTAAATTAGTTTGATCTATCTCCTTCCCACCAAATTAGTGCAGTCCAGAAAGCTTTTTTTTTTAACGATATATCAAAAATAATGTATTGTAATAATATTGTGCGGTTCCTGCAAGACATTATCTAGTTTCACACACTACAAAGACTAAGAGTACGAGAAAAGCGGGAGCCAGGCAGGTTCTTGGTGTTATTTTGAAACAGCAAGCCCAGGGAGGAGGAAGACCGAGTGAAGGCACACAGCAAACCTTTGTTTCATTTTTACTTATTTTCACCCACACAGCAAACCTTTGTTTCATTTTTACTTATTTTCACCCCACACACGGTGGACCTGAACACCTTATATGTAAAATAAATGTGTAGAGGGTTGCCGTGTGGACTCAATGAAAATGTGTTATTTTACAAGGCCAATTCATTGCATAATTTTATTTGAGTAAACATTGAAAATGGGTCCCACAGACCTGAACACCACATAAGGGTTAACTACTTATTGAACTGCATTGTTGGTTAATTTTAACTACATTTTTTATTTAACCTTTATTTAAACAGGTAGGCTAGTTGAGAACAAGTTCTCATTTACAACTGCGACCTGGCCAAGATGAAGCAAAGCAGTTCGACACACAACAACACAGAGTTACACATGGAATAAACAAAGTCAATAATACAGTAGAAAAAAGGTATATATACATTGTGTGCAAATGAGGTAAGATAAGAGAGGTAAGGCAATAAATAGGCCATGGTAGAGTAATTACAATATAGCAATTAAACACTGGAGTGATAGATGTGCAGAAGATGAATGTGCAAGTAGAGATACTGGGGTGCAAAGGAGCAAGATAAATAAATAAATACAGTATGGGGATGAGGTAGCTGGATGGGCTATTTACAGATGGGCTATGTACAGGTGCAGCGATCTGTGAGCTGCTCTGACAGCTGGTGCTTAAAGATAGTGAGGGAGATATGAGTCTCCAGCTTCAGTGATTTTTGCAGTTCGGTCCAGTCATTGGCAGCAGAGAACTGTAAGGAAAGGCGGCCAAAGAAGGAATTGGCTTTGGGGGTGACCAGTGAAATATACCTGCTGGAGCGCATGCTACGGGTGGGTGCTGCTTTGGTGACCAGGGAGCTGAGATAAGCCGGGGCTTTACCTAGCAAAGACTTGTAGATGACCTGGAGCCAGTGGGTTTGGCGACGAGTATGAAGCGAGGGCCAGCCAACAAGAGCATACAGGTCGCAGTGGTGGGTAGTATATGGGGCTTTGGTGACAAAATGGATGGCACTGTGATAGACTGCATCCGATTTGTTGAGTAGAGTGTTGGAGGCTATTTTGTAAATGACATCGCCGAAGTCGAGATGGTCAGTTTTACGAGGGTATGTTAGGCAGCATGATTGAAGGATGCTTTGTTGCGAAATAGGAAGCCGATTCTAATGTATTTTTGGATTGGAGATGCTTAATGTGAGTCTGGAAGGAGAGTTTACAGTCTAACCAGACACCTAGGTATTTGTAGTTGTCCACATATTCTAAGTCAGAACTGTCCAGAGTAGTGATGCTGAACGGGTGAGCAGGTGCGGGCAGCGATCGGTTGAAGGGCATGCATTTAGTTTCACTTGCATTTAAGAGCAGTTGGAGGCCACGGAAGGAGATTTGTATGGCATTGAAGCTCGTCTGGGCCATAAGTATACAGAATGGATCAGAGGTGGATCAGAGAATCACCAGCAGCAAGAGTGACATCATTGATGTATACAGAGAAGAGAGTCGGCCCGAGAATTGAACCCAGTGGCACCCACATACAGACTGCCAGAGGTCTGGACAACAGGCCCTCCGATTTGACACAATGAACTCTATCAGAGAAGTAGTTGGTGAACCAGGCGAGGCAGTCATTTGAGAAACCAAGGCTTTTGAGTCTGCCGATAAGAATGTGGTGATTGACAGAGTCGAAAGCCTTGGCCAGGTCGATGAATATGGCTGCACAATATTGTCTCTTATCGATGATGGTTATGATTTCATTTAAGACCTTGAGTGTGGCTGTGGTATAGCGGAGAAGGTACAGTGGGATTCGAAATGGTCGGTGATCTGTTTGTTAACGTGGGTTTCGAAGACCCTAAAAAGGCAGGTAGGATAGATATAGGTCTGTAGCAGTTTGGGTCTAGAGTGTCACCCCCTTCGAAGAGGGGGATGACCACAGCAGCTTTCAATCTTTGGGAATCTCAGACGATACATAAGAGAGGTTGAATAGGCTAGTAATAGGGGTTGCAACAATTTCGGCAGATAACTTTAGAAAGAGAGGGTTCGTAAGTAAGGGCTCGTAAGTAAGCATTTCACAGTAAGGCCTACACCAGGCCAGCGGCCCAAACACTTAAAAGACACACCTTCGCCCACTTACCCTCGCCTTATGCCCTTGGGTGAATACCCATCGCCATCTTTGAGGACGGTCCAAATGTTTATCCAAGCAAGGGAAGTTTGCAACGTAAGCCCCTCAGCCCTCGTTTTAGCGGAGAAGGTACAGTGGGATTCGAAATGGTCGGTGATTAAACTAAAACAAGAAGCTCCCACGCTGAGGTCTGTCCAACGCTGGTCCGACCAAGCTGACTCCACACTCCAAGACTGCTTCGATCACGTGGACTGGGAGATGTTTCGTATTGCGTGAGACAACAACATTGACGAATACGCTGATTCGGTGTGCGAGTTCATTAGAACGTGCGTTGAAGATGTCGTTCCCATAGCAACGATTAAAACATTCCCTAACCAGAAACCGTGGATTGATGGCAGCATTCGTGTGGAACTGAAGGCGCGAACCACTGCTTTTAATCAGGGCAAGGTGTCTGGTAACATGACTGAATACAAACAGTGCAGCTATTCCCTCCGCAAGGCTATCAAACAAGCTAAGCGCCAGTACAGAGACAAAGTAGAATCTCAATTCAACGGCTCAGACACAAGAGGCATGTGGCAGGGTCTACAGTCAATCACGGACTACAGGAAGAAACCCAGCCCAGTCACGGACCAGGATGTCTTGCTCCCAGGCAGACTAAATAACTTTTTGCCCGCTTTGAGGACAATACAGTGCCACTGACACGGCCTGCAACGAAAACATGCGGTCTCTCCTTCACTGCAGCCGAAGTGAGTAAGACATTTAAACGTGTTAACCCTCGCAAGGCTGCAGGCCCAGACGGCATCCCCAGCCGCGCCCTCAGAGCATGCGCAGACCAGCTGGCCGGTGTGTTTACGGACATATTCAACCAATCCCTATACCAGTCTGCTGTTCCCACATGCTTCAAGAGGGCCACCATTGTTCCTGTTCCCAAGAAAGCTAAGGTAACTGAGCTAAACGACTACCGCCCGTAGCACTCACATCCGTCATCATGAAGTGCTTTGAGAGACTAGTCAAGGACCATATCACCTCCACCCTACCTGACACCCTTGACCCACTCCAATTTGCTTACCGCCCAAATAGGTCCACAGACGATGCAATCTCAACCACACTGCACACTGCCCTAACCCATCTGGACAAGAGGAATACCTATGTGAGAATGCTGTTCATCGACTACAGCTCGGCATTCAACACCATAGTACCCTCCAAGCTTGTCATCAAGCTCGAGACCCTGGGTCTCGACCCCGCCCTGTGCAACTGGGTACTGGACTTCCTGACGGGCCGCCCCCAGGTGGTGAGGGTAGGCAACAACATCTCCTCCCCGCTGATCCTCAACACTGGGGCCCCACAAGGGTGCGTTCTGAGCCCTCTCCTGTACTCCCTGTTCACCCACGACTGCGTGGCCACGCACGCCTCCAACTCAATCATCAAGTTTGCGGACGACACAACAGTGGTAGGCTTGATTACCAACAACGACGAGACGGCCTACAGGGAGGAGGTGAGGGCCCTCGGAGTGTGGTGTCAGGAAAATAACCTCACACTCAACGTCAACAAAACTAAGGAGATGATTGTGGACTTCAGGAAACAGCAGAGGGAACACCCCCATCCACATCGATGGAACAGTAGTGGAGAGGGTAGCAAGTTTTAAGTTCCTCGGCATACACATCACAGACAAACTGAATTGGTCCACTCACACAGACAGCATTGTGAGGAAGGCGCAGCAGCGCCTCTTCAACCTCAGGAGGCTGAAGAAATTCGGCTTGTCACCAAAAGCACTCACAAACTTCTACAGATGCACAATCGAGAGCATCCTGGCGGGCTGTATCACCGCCTGGTATGGCAACTGCACCGCCCTCAACCGTAAGGCTCTCCAGAGGGTAGTGAGGTCTGCACAACGCATCACCGGGGGCAAACTACCTGCCCTCCAGGACACCTACACCACCCGATGCTACAGGAAGGCAATAAAGATCATCAAGGACATCAACCACCCGAGCCACTGCCTGTTCACCCCGCTGTCATCCAGAAGGCGAGGTCAGTACAGGTGCATCAAAGCTGGGACCGAGAGACTGAAAAACAGCTTCTATCTCAAGGCCATCAGACTGTTAAACAGCCACCACTAACATTGAGTGGCTACTGCCAACACACTGTCAATGACACTGACTCTACTCCAGCCACTTTAATCATGGGAATTGATGGGAATGATGTAAATATATCACTAGCCACTTTAAACAATGCTACCTTATATAATGTTACTTACCCTACATTATTCATCTCATATGCATACGTAGATACTGTACTCTATATCATCGACTGCATCCTTATGTAATACATGTATCACTAGCCACTTTAACTATGCCACTTGGTTTACATACTCATCTCATATGTATATACTGTACTCGATATCATCTACTGTATCTTGCCTATGCTGCTCTGTACCATCACTCATTCATATATCCTTATGTACATATTCTTTATCCCCTTACACTGTGTATAAGACAGTAGTTTTTTTTGGGAATTGTTAGTTAGATTACTTGTTCGTTATTACTGCATTGTCGGAACTAGAAGCACAAGCATTTTGCTACACTCGCATTAACATCTGCTAACCATGTGTATGTGACAAATAAAATTTGATTTGATTTGATTTTGATTTGATTTTAGTCGGCTTTGGAGTGTACAATTATGTTCACCCTGGGCCTGAAACTCTCCATAATTCAATTTGTGACGATTGTACATCCGCTAAGAAAAGTCCACGATAACAAAATCAATGGAGAGGTCACCATACAAGTGTAAGTAAAAACGAATGCAAATAAGTTATAAGTTGTGCTACTAATGCACATGACGGCACAAACACGTCTCGTAAAAAGTAAATGTTTTTGTATTTTTGGGGGGAAATTGTTGAAATAAAACCTTTTCCTTATTCCGAAGTTCCAGCTATGCAGGCTAATGTTCGTTAGCTAATTCATGTGCTAGCTATCATACAGTAGGCATATATTAATAATTATATTTAATAAGTAGACATGCACTCAATTGACTGTAGCGCATATACAGCACCCACAAGCTACCGGTGGCTGAAAACACGGGAAATTTGTCTCTCCAGGGATGAACGAGATACAAATTTCTGGACAATGGTGGTCCATTTAAAAATCAATTCCTTCCTCACCCTGCAAGTGTATACTCGTCAGAAGTGTCCACTTAATTTGAGGGCTGTGGGGATAGGGTGTGTCTTTTAAGTGTTTGGACCGGAACCCTGTTGTATTCGGTGCACGTGCTGTAGGAAGTTGGCATTTTCCACACGCTAACTCAGGAAGATTTGGGATGTCCAACTGAGGTTTGCCTCCCACTTTACTGGGGAACTAATGATTCTGTAGTTGCCTGTGTTTGGCCTTCTCCAAAAATCCAAGAGCAACAGCTGTTTCTGCGATAGTGGTAATTTTACTATTTTCCAAGTAACGTTGATTTTGTCGTATTTCTGTCGTATTTCTTTCTTTAATCCCTGTCTAGCTGTCTGTCACAACAAATTCCAACGTGCGTCAAGGTTGTAACTTTAAAAATTTTCCCGAGTAGAGCAAGACTTTGAGGAGGCAAACGTTCCATGTAAATCGTTCTCCTGCCATATCACTAATTTGCAATTAAAATAGTTTTGCGTACCATGGAAAACGTAATTAAATTGCATTCTGTCGGTCCAAGAAACGCTAAATGCATGATTGGTCTCATTCGCTTCATGGCAGCAACAGAGTCCCAGCAGTAAGATCAAGACTTCCGATATTGCTTTCAAAATAAAAGTCTGCAGTAAAAGGCTATGGGTATCAATCATTTTTGAAGCTTTGCATAGTGCATAATGTTAAAATAATGTTACAAAATTAACTAAATCGGGGAAAAATCTAAACCAAAAATGATTTATATTTAAGAAAGAAAAAATATATATTATAAGGTGGAGCACATTGCGAAATAATTAATTCCAAGATGGCGCAGCAGTAAGACGTGTATGTTTTTGTCCCCTGTAAATATTCTGTATTTTTCTTTTTTTGTATACATTTCAATCTCTTTTTTCCATTTTCAAATTAAATATACCTTCCTGCAACCCACCTCACCCATGTGTTACGGATCTGCTATTTTTTAGACCTTATAACTGGAACCTCCATCAAGAGCTAGCCATCTGAAGCTAGACAGCTAGTTAGCTACTAGCTATTTAGTCCCTGTTAGCCACTGCTAGCAGTCTTTATCTTTAGCTCGGACACCAGCCGCTTTAGCCCGGATGATACCTGCCAATCCATCACTACTGGTCTGCTGGACGTAATTCGGCCGATGTGCTCTCAACCGGCCTCTGCGTCAAGGATGTTGGTGATGATCCATCTGCTAGCCCCGGCCCGTTAACTTGGCTTCCTGAACACCGTGTCTCCCGCTCGCCTAGTGTAGTAATCAACTACCAAATGGCTCCCTGTTTCATCTATTTTTTTATTTATTTTTTTTATTTCACCTTTATTTCAAATCAAATGTATTTATATAGCCCTTCGTACATCAGCTGATATCTCAAAGTGTTGTACAGAAACCCAGCCTAAAACCCCAAACAGCAAGCAATGCAGGTGTAAAAGCACGGTGGCTAGGAAAAACTCCCTAGAAAGGCCAAAACTTAGGAAGAAACCTAGAGAGGAACCAGGCTATGTGGGGTGGCCAGTCCTCTTCTGGCTGTGCCGGGTGGAGATTATAACAGAACATGGCCAAGATGTTCAAACGTTCATAAATGACCAGCATGGTCCAATAATAATAAGGCAGAACAGTTGAAACTGGAGCAGCAGCACGGCCAGGTGGACTGGGGACAGCAAGGAGTCATCATGTCAGGTAGTCCTGAGGCATAGTCCTAGGGCTCAGGTCCTCCGAGAGAGAGAAAGAAAGAGAGAATTAGAGAGAGCACACTTAAATTCACACAGGACACCGAATAGGACAGGAGAAGTACTCCAGATATAACAAACTGACCCTAGCCCCCTGACACATAAACTACTGCAGAATAAATACTGGAGGCTGAGACAGGAGGGGTCAGGAGACACTGTGGCCCCATCCGAGGACACCCCGGACAGGGCCAAACAGGGAGGATATAACCCCAACCACTTTGCCAAAGCACAGCCCCCACACCACTAGAGGGATATCTTCAACTACCAATTTACCATCCTGAGACAAGGCTGAGTATAGCCCACAAAGACCTCCGCCACGGCACAACCCAAGGGGGCGCCAACCCAGACAGGATGATCACATCAGTGACTCAACCCACTCAGGTGACGCACCCCTCCCAGGGACGGTATGAGAGAGCCCCAGTAAGCCAGTGACTCAGTCCCTGTAATAAGGTTAGAGGCAGAGAATCCCCGTGGAAAGAGGGGAACCGGCCAGGCAGAGACAGCAACTGCGGTTCGTTGCTCCAGAGCCTTTCCGTTCACCTTCCCACTCCTGGGCCAGACTACACTCAATCATACCCTGACCCCCTGAAGAGATAAGTCCCTCACTGTTGCCACTCCCATTCCCCAGGCGCTCTCATTTGTTGACTTCTGCAACCGTAAAAGCCTTGGGTTCATGCATGTTAACATCAGAAGCCTCCTCCCTAAGTTTGTTTTACTCACTGCTTTAGCATACTCCGCCAACCCAGATGTTCTAGCTGCATCTGAATCCTGGCTTAGGAAGGCCACCAAAAATTCTGAAATTTCCATCCCCAATTACAACATTTTCCGTCAAGACAGAACTGCTAAAGGGAGAGGAATTGCAATATACTGTAGAGTGCCTATAGAGTTCTGGTATACTATCCAGGTCTATGCTCAGCTTGAGCTTCTACTTTTAAAGATCCATCTCTCCATCTCTCCAGAAATAAGTCCCTCACTGTTGCCGCTTGTTATAGACCCCCTTCAGGTCCCAGCTGTGCCCTGGACACCATGTGTGAATTGATTGCCCCTCATCTATCGCCAGATTTCGTACTGCTAGGTGACTTAAATTGGGATATGCTTAACACCCCGGCCAGCCTACAATCTCAGCTAGATGCCCTCAATCTCACACAAATTATCAAGGAACCTACCAGATACAACACCAAATCCGTAAACACGGGCACCCTCATAGATATAATCCTGACCAACTTGCCCTCTAAATACACCTCTGCTGTTTTCAACCAGGATCTCAGCAATCACTGTCTCATTGCGTGCGTCTGTTATGGGTCTGTGATAAAACGACCACACCTCATCACTGTCAAGGCTCCCGAAAACATTTCTGTGAGCAGGCCTTTCTAATCAACCTGGCCTGGGTATCCTGGAAGGATATTGACCTCATTCCGTCAGTAGAGGATGCTTGGTTGTTCTTTAAAAGTGCTTTCCTCACCATTTTAAATCAGCATGATCCTTTCAGAAATTTTAGAACTAAGAACAGATATAACCCTTGGTTCACTCGACTATGGCGCCGACAGAGATGTTTGCCTCGCTTCGCATTCTTAGAAAACAATGCAGTATTTTGTTTTTTTATGTATTATTTCTTACATTGTTACCCCAGGAAATCTTGAGTCTTATTACATACAGCCGGGAAGAACTATTGGATATAAGAGCAACGTCAACTTATCAACATTACGACCAGGAATACGACTTTCCCGAAGAGGATCCTCTGTTTGGACCACCACCCAGGACAATGGATCGGATCCCAGTAGGCGACCCAAAACAACTACGCCGCAGATGGAGCGGCCTTTTGGTAAGGCGCCGTAGATGGGCACATCGCTCACCGCTCCTGAGTAAACTACTCGCCAATGTCCAGTCTCTTGACAACAAGGTAGACGAAATTCGAGCAAGGGTTGCCTTCCAGAGAGACATCAGAGAGTGTAACATTCTCGACTATCAGAGTCGGTACAGCCACCCAGTTTCTTCACGCATCACGTAGACAGAAACAAACATCTCTCTGGTAAGAAGAAGGGCGGGGGTGTATGCCTTATGATTAACGAGTCGTGGTGTGATCATAACAGCATACAGGAACAGCAAGTCCTTTTGTTCACCTGACCCAGAATTCCTTACAATCAAATGCCGACGGCATTATCTACCAAGAGAATTCTCTTCGATTATAATCACAGCCGTGTACAGTCATGCCTAAAAGTTTTGTCAGATGTTACTATGGAATACTGAAGTATAATTACAAGAATTTCATAAGTGTCAAAAGCTTTTATTGACAATTACATGAAGTTAATGCAAAGTGTCAATGTTTGCAGTGGTGATCCTTCTTTTTCAAGACCTCTGCAATCCGCCCTGGCATGCTGTCAATTAACTTCTGGGCCACATCCTGACTGATGGCAGCCCATTCTTGCATAATCAATGCTTGGAGTTTATCAGAATTTGTGGATTTTGTTTGTCCACATGCCTCTTGAGGATCGACCACAAGTTCTCAAAGGGATTAAGTTCTGGGGAGTTTCCTGGCGTGGACCCAAACTATCAATGTTTTGTTCCCCAAGCCACTTAGTTATTTATTTTGCCTTATGGCAAGGTGCTCCATCATGCTGGAAAGGGCATTGTTTGTCACCAAACTGTTCCTGGATGGTTGGGAGAAGTTGCTCCCGGAGGATGTGTTGGAACCATTCTTTATTCATGGCTGTGTTCTTAGGCAAAATTGTGAGTGAGCCCACTCCCTTGGCAGAGAAGCAACCCCACACATGAATGGTCTCAGGATGCTTTACTGTTGGCATGGCACAGGACTGATGGTAGCGCTCACCTTGTCTTCTCCGGACAAGCTTTTTTCCAGATGCCCCAAGCAATCGGAAAGGGGATTCATCAGAGAAAATTACTTTACCCCAGTCCTCAGCACTCCAATCCCTGTACCTTTTGCAGAATATCAGTCTGTCCCTGATGTTTTTCCTGGAGAGAAGTGGCTTCTTTGCTGCCCTTCTTGACACCAGGTCATCCTCCAAAAGTCTTCGCCTCACTGTGCGTGCAGATGCACTCACACCTGCCTGCTGCCATTCCTGAGCAAGCTCTGTACTGGTGATGCCCCGATCCCACAGCTGAATCAACTTTAGGAGACGGTCCTGACGTTTGCTGGATATTCTTGGGCACCCTGAAGCCTTCTTCACAACAATTGAACCACTCTACTTAAAGTTCTTGATGATCCGATAAATGGTTGATTTAGGTGCAATCTTACTGGCAGCAATATCCTTGCCTGTGAAGCCATTTCCCTCTGCTGTTTCCTGAAGTCCACAATCATCTCCTTAGTTTTGTTGACGTTGAGTGTGAGGTTATTTTCCTGACACCACACTCCGAGGGCCCTCACCTCCTCGTCGTTGTTGGTAATCAAGCCTACCACTGTTGTGTCGTCCGCAAACTTGATGATTGAGTTGGAGGCGTGCATGGCCACGCAGTCGTGGGTGAACAGGGAGTACAGGAGAGGGCTCAGAACGCACCCTTGTGGGGCCCCAGTGTTGAGGATCAGCGGGGAGGAGATGTTGTTGCCTACCCTCACCACCTGGGGGCGGCCCGTCAGGAAGTCCAGAACCCAGTTGCACAGGGCGGGGTCGAGACCCAGGGTCTCGAGCTTGATGACAAGCTTGGAGGGTACTATGGTGTTGAATGCCGAGCTGTAGTCGATGAACAGCATTCTCACATAGGTATTCCTCTTGTCCAGATGGGTTAGGGCAGTGTGCAGTGTGGTTGAGATTGCATCCTCCTGACAGAGCTGGTATAACTGAGTCAGGTTTGTAGGCCTCCTTGCTCGCACACACTTTTTCAGTTCTGCCCACAAATGTTCTATAGGATTGAGGTCAGGGCTTTGTGATGGCCACTCCAATACCTTGACTTTGTTGTCCTTACGCCATTTTGCCACAATTTTGGAAGTATGCTTGGGGTCATTGTCCATTCGGAAGACACATTTGTGACCAAGCTTTAACTTCCTGACTGATGTCTGGAGATGTTGCTTCAGTATATCCACATAATTTTCCTACCTCATGATGCCAGCTATTTTGTGAAGTGCACCAGTCCCTCCTGCAGCAAAGCACCCCACACCATGATGCTGCCACCCCCGTGCTTCATGGTTGGGATGGTGTTCTTCGGCTTGCTGTAATGTTTGCGTACTGGCGGCAGAGAAGTCAGGAGCAGGAGAGCAAAGACAATGTTACAACGGTGCAGTTTAATAATAAAATCACAGAGAACCAACACAAATAAATGAATACAAATGGGACAAAACCCTTCGCACGCCAGACATAACGTGCACAAACTCTTACAATCAACAATACCGGAAAAGGACATGTGGGGAACAGAGGGTTAAATACACAACATGTAATTAATGGGATTGAAACCAGGTGTGATGGAAGACAAGACAAAACAAATGGATGGCTAGAAGACCGGTGACGCGTCGACCGCTGAACGTAGCCCGAACAAGGAGAGGGGCCGACTTCAGAGGAAGTCGTGAGACTTGCAAGCCTCCCCTTTTTCCAACAAACATAACGATGGTCATTATGGCCAAACAGTTCTATTTTTGTTTCATCAGACCAGAGGACATTTCTCCAAAAAGTACGATCTTTGTCCCCATGTGCTTTTGCAAACCGTAGTCTGACTTTTTATGGAGGTTTTGGAGCAGTGGCTTCTTCCTTGCTGAGCGGCCTTTCAGGTTATGTCGATATAGGACTCGTTTTACTGTGGATATAGATACTTTTGTACCTGTTTCCTCCAGCATCTTCACAAGGTCCTTTGCTGTTGTTCTGAGATTGATTTTAGCTTTTCGCACCAAAGTAAGTTCATCTCTAGGAGACAGAAAACGTCTCCTTCCTGAGCGGTATGACGGCTGTGTGGTCCCATGGTGTTTATACTTGCGTACTATTGTTTGTACAGATAAACATGGTACCTTCAGGCATTTGGACGTTGCTCCCAAGGATGAACCAGATTTGCGGCTGTCTACAATTTTTTTCATGAGGTCCTGGCTGATTTCTTTTGATTTTCCCATGATGTCAAGCAAAGAGACACTGAGTTTGAAGGTAGGCCTTGAAATGCCTAGCACAGATACACCTTCAATTGACTCAAATGATGTCAATTAGCCTATCAGAATCTTCTAAAGCCATGATGGAATTTTCCAAGCTATTTAAAGGCACAGTCAACTTTGTGTATGCAAACTTCTGACCCACTGGAATTGTGATACAGTGAATTAAGTGAAATAATATGTCTGTAAACAATTGTTGGAAAATGACATGGGTCATGCACAAAGTAGATGTCCTAACTGACTTGCCAAAACTATAGTTTGTTAACAAGAAATTTGTGGAGTGGTTAAAAAACAAGTTTTAATGACTCCATCCTAAGTGTATGTAAACTTCCGACTTCAACTGTACATATTCTTATTCATTCCTTTACATTTGTGTGTGTGTATAAGGTAGTTGTTGTGAAATTGTTAGATTACTTGTTAAATATTACTGCATGTTCGGAACTAGAAGCACAAGAGTTTCGCTACACTCGCATTAACATCTGCTAGCCATGTGTATGTGACCAATAAAATTTTATTTGACTTACCCTTGACCAGCACAAAATCACCCTGTGGGGTACTGCACTAGCATCGAATTGTCCCGCCATATTTAACTTTTCAGGGAAGTCAGGAACCAATACACACAGTCAGTTAGGAAAGCAAATGCTAGTTTTTTCAATCAGAAATTTTCATCCTGCAGCACTAATTCCAAAATGTTTTGGGACACTGTAAAGTCCATGGAGAATAAGAGTACCTCCTCCCAGCTGCCCACTGCACTGAAACTAGGAAACACTGTCACCACTGATAAAAACACAATAATCGAGAATTTCAATAAGCATTTCTCTACGGCTAGCCATGCTTACCACCTGGCTACCCCAACAGCTCTGCAGGCCCCGCAGCAACTTCATCGACCTGTTCAAGGCTTTCGACTGTCAATCGGCAGACTCAACAGCCTTGGTTTCTCTAATGACTCCTCGCCTGGTTCACTAACTACTTCTCAGATAGAGTTCAGTGTGTCAAATCGGAGGGCCTGTTGTCCGGACCTCTGGCAGTCTCTATGGGGGTTCAGGGTTCAATTCTCGGGCCGACTCTTTTCTCTGTATACATCAATGATGTTGCTCTTGCTGCGGGTGATTCTTTGATCCATCTCTACGCAGACGACACCATTCTGTATACATCTGGCCCTTCTTTGGACACTGTGTTAACAAGCCTCCAAACGAGCTTCAAAGCCACGCTCCTTCTGTGGCCTCCAACTGCTCTTAAATGCTAGTAAAACTAAGTGCATGCTCTTCAATCGATCGCTGCCCGCACCCTTCCACTTGACTAGCATCACTACTCTGGACGATTCTGACTTAGAATATATAGACAACTATAAATACCTAGGTGGCTGGCTAGACTGTAAACTCTCCTTCCATACTCCTATTAAGCATCTCCAATCCAAAATTAAATTAGAATCGGCTTCCTATTTCGCAAAATTGCTTCCTTCACTCATGCTGCCAAACATACCCTCGTAAAACTGACTATCCTACCGATCCTTGACTTCGGCGATGTCATTTACAAAATAGCTTCCAACACTCCACTCAACAAATTGGATGTAGTATATCACAGTGCCATCCATTTTGTCACCAAAGCCCCATATACTACCCACCACTGCGACCTGTATGTGCTCATTGGCTGGTCCTCGCTACATTTTCGTCGCCAAACCCACTGGCTCCAGGTCATCTGTAAGTCTTTGCTAAGTAAAGCTCCGCCTTATCTCTGCTCACTGGTCACCATAGCAGCACCTACCCGTAGCACACGCTCCAGCAGGTATATTTCACTGGTCATCCCCAAAGCCAACACCTCCTTTGGCCGCCTTTCCTTCCAGTTCTCTGCTGCCAATGACTGGAACGAATTGCAAAAGTCACTGAAGTTGGAGACTCATTTCTCTCACTAACTTTAAGCATCAGCTGTCAGAGCAGCTTACTGATCACTACACCTGTACACAGCCCATCTGTAAATAGCCCACCTAACTACCTCATCCCCATATTGTTATTTTTTTGTTGTTGCTCTGCTGCACCCCAGCATCTCTACTTTCACATCATTTTTGTTGTTGTTGTTCTTTTGCACCCCAGCATCTCTACTTGCACGTCACCATCTGCACATCTGTCACTCCATTGTTAATGCTAAATTGTAATTATTTTGCCTCTATGGCCTATTTGTTGCCTTACCTCCTTAATCTTACTACGTTTGCACACACTGTACATAGACTTTTCTATTTTGTTACTGACTGTACATTTGTTTATCCCATGTGGAACTCTGTGTTGTTGTTTTTGTCACACTGTTTTGCTTTATCTTGGCCAAGTCGCAGTTATAAATGAGAACTTGTTCTCAACTGGCCTACCTGGTTAAATAAAGGTGCAATTAAAAAAATAGTAGGAGCTTAAGTAAATGATTCTAAAGAACTTAATATTCTACAGACCCTATTGCTCTAGCACTACAATCTACATGGTGTTACTTAATGGATGACTGTGGTCTAAATACCCAGTAGCCCTTTCTACTCAACCCATTCCATTGGTCCTAATGCAATACACTGGTATGCCTATAAATTACATTTTGGCTTATAAGAGAAAAAATATCTAAAATAATACAAAGTGTTGCTGGCCGTTGTAAACATTCTACAGACCCTACTGAGTATTCCCTACAGTAATTATACTGCAGTACTGTCACGTTCTGACCATAGTTCTGTTATTTTATTCTTTGTTTTAGTATGGTCAGGGCGTGAGTTGGGGTGGGCAGTCTGTTTGTTTTTCTATGTTGGTTTTTGTGTTCGGCCTAGTATGGTTCTCAATCAGAGGCAGGTGTCGTTAGTTGTCTCTGATTGGGAGTCATACTTAGGTAGCCTTGGTTTCACTTTTGGTTTGTGGGTGTTTGTTTCCGTGTGAGTGTTTGGGCCACACGGTACTGTTTCGGTTTTGTACATTCACGTTGTCATTTATTGTTTAGTGTTCTGAGTTTTAATTAAACATCATCATGAACACTTACCACGCTGCGCTTTGGTCCTTCTCTCTTTCTCCCGAAGACATCTGTTACAAGTACCCAGAATAGTTTTTGCTTTATAAGCCAATTTTTATTCCATGTACAGTGATTCACATTGTGGCCAATGGAGTGGGTGGAGTAAACGGCCATCAACATTCCATATTATTCAGAGCCCCATGAAATGACACCATATATTACACAGACCCTACTGGATTTTCCCTAAAATACTTTTACTGTGGCGAACAGAATAGTTTTTGCTCTATAAGACAAAATGTCATTTATATGCCTACAGTAGTGTATTGCATTTGGACCAATGGAGTGGGTTGAGTAGAAAGGGCTACTGGGTATTTAGACCACAGTCACCCAAGAAATAACACCATATATAGACTTTAGTGCTAGATGAACAGGATCTGGAGAATATGATGTTCCTTACATTAATTTATTTAAGCTTTAACCATTCTACCTCATGCTCCATCTTATATTATTTATCTTATATAAAGCACTAATTGTCTTTAGTTTAGGATTTTCCCCGGCGTAGTTACAAAATCATAACATTTTAACATTATGCGCTATTCAAAGCTGCAAAAATAATTGATTTATTAACAACACATAGCGTTTTAACGCATACTTTTATTTGGAAGGCAAATCTGAAAACCGGAAGTCTTAATGCTGCCGACATGACGCTACATCTTTGTCTCTAACGTGGTCAATCAATATATCATATTTCCTGTCGAAGTCCACCAGGTAGCAGATTTGAGCTACTCTATGGCGCAGCCGTATCATCGGAGAGAAGTGGTGCGTTGTAACCATATGTTTGTGTTGTAACACCTTGGTGAGATCAAACAGGCTGAGGGATACAAATGTAACAATTGTTTCCAACACATGTAACAATTTCGCCGGTTAAAACTTAACCATGAATAGAAGAGTATTATAAACCATTAAACAGACGAAGTCTTACAAATTATGTATTTGCTGTATGTTTCAAGCGTATTTATTTATTATATTTTGGGGTGGGGGCAAGCTTGCTTATTGCTATTGGTCAATGGTGCACATTTTTTTCTGACTCAGTGGTGTTTCCTGATGTCATGCTGCTCACGAGTAGGAGGCTGTGCTTTTTTTGAGGAGGTTGAGTGCGAAATAAAACCCTGGAAAAGATTCAGGAAAGGAACTTCAAATCATACGGGTTGGAAACATTTTCTCCTATAGGATTTATTGCTTGGGGAATTCATTTATGCACAGTGGGGGATTGACATCAAGTTGTCTGCTTCGTCTTTATAGAAAGGCTACACTTTTTCCAGCCATGGAAACACTACAGAAGATAAGGGACAGTTCTTGTGAAATTCCAGTTGATGTCAGATTTAGGAAACGAATAGTTTGGCAAAACTTGGATTAACTGGTCGCTGGACGGTTCCATTGGCGATACCACAAGGCGATGCCTCCCCAGGGCGATGGAGAATATAAACCTGTAGCAGTGTCGGCGGCGGTCCCACCGGTTCCCCCTCGGAGGGTTCGGAGCAGAGAGTCGTTTTCGGGCTCCAAGTGTCGGTCCGGTGGCGTAGAGCGCAAAGTGAAGTGTGTGCTTGTCGGTGACGGGGCAGTTGGGAAAACGAGCTTGATTGTCAGCTACACCACAAATGGATATCCAACTGAATATGTCCCAACTGCTTTTGATAATTTTGCAGGTAACTTGACAAATATGTGCCTTTTTTTAATAAATCGGCTATTAGGACTTATTATTCGTATTTTTGGGCTATGCAAGTTCTTGTTTTTATCGTGCGGTTTTAACGGGCCATTTATGTGAATTCATGAGTAGCCTACACTGGGTGCACAAAACATTAGGAACACCTTCCCAATATTGAGTTGCACCGACTTTTGCCCTCAGAACAGCGTTCCACAGGGATGCTGGCCCATGTTGACTCCAATGCTTCCCACAGTTGTGTCAAGTTGGCTGGATGTCTTTCTGGTGGTAGACTATTCTTATACACACAAAAACAGTTGAGTGTGAAAAACCCAGCAGCAACTTGCAGTTCTTGACACACTCAAACCGGTGTGCCTGGCCCGTACTACCATACCCAGTTCAAAGGCACTTAAATCTTTTGTCTTTTTCATTCAGCCTTTGAATGGCAATACATACACAATGTTTCAAGGCTTAAAATCCTTCTTTAACCTGTTTCCTCCTCTTCATCTACACTGATTGAAGTGGATTTAACAGGTGACATCAATAAGGGATCATAGCTTTCACCTGGATTCACCTGATTAGTATTTCTTGAAGGAGGTATTCCTAATATTTTGTACACTCAGTGTATATTTTAAACTCAGACTGACAAAACATTTCTATTCAGCTTTAGTAAAAATGTTTCCAATTGTCTTCTGCCATACATTGGCGGCAACAGGAAGACTATGGTAATTATTATACTCAATAGTTTGTTCATTACAACACTATTCAGTCCGTAACAGTATATAATGCCATTTTGGTTACTAATTTCTTTGTTATATTGGCTGATTAAATGTATAATTGTTTTTTTTTCAGCGGTCGTGGCAGTTGATGGCAAGCCTGTAAAACTGCAGCTTTGTGACACAGCTGGCCAGGTTTGTAATTAAAATACACATATACGACAGTTTGATATTATCTCAACTATCCTGGAAGTGTGAAGGATTGGTTAAAAACATACAAGGTGACCTTTTTCTGTTCCTAGAATATCTCAAACTTGTTCTAACCCCTATGCATTACTAGACTAGCAGATGTAAAGAATGAGGTAAAATGTAGTCTACTAATGTAGGGGAGTGAAGTGATCTGTCTAAATTGATGTGCTCCAGCAGTGTTTTTGTCGTGATTCTGCACCAAAAATGAGGTTACTCAGATAACGCTGACTCCCCCACATGGGAGGGGTAACCGGCTTGGGGGATTACAGATAGGAAACCTTATAATTGTAATGAATTGAATCTGAGCCTGGAAAGGAAACGTAAGCTTCGGCACAGCTGGGGCTGGTCAGAGGAAACGCGAGATGGGTCTGTTTCTGAGGAGCAGAGCAGGCTGAGAGAGTCAACAGTGGAAAACAGCCCTGGAAAGCAGACCAAGAGAGATCTAGAGCGGTTCTGTCTAGACACAGGCTGTGCTCTGTGAGTTCATCGGGTTCTGCTTTGTCTCTTTGGAAAGCGAGCAGAGAGGCTCTGAGAGGATAGGCTTTTCATTAGACACCAAGACAATGCAAGCAATATTGTTTGCAATGTGTTTGGAGCTTTATACAAGACAATGCAAACAATATAGTAGTTATAACTTAGTTAGGCCTATTACATAGTTAGACTTAGCATACATTAACAAATAATCAAGATGACATTTGCGCTTGCATGCCATGGATAATTAGCTCTCATGTGACAGCCCAAAATAATAATTATGAAAGCACATGCACCAGCACCCCCATGCAAATGTGAGAAAATGGTTGAGCCAATGAATCAAAATAATATTAATGAGCTTGTCACCAATGTCACCCAGCTCCCTCTTCATAACAGAGTCCATGTATTTAGCATACTAAACATGCAGAAGATTTCCTGAATACCAACTACAGTGTCCCTCACTGTTTATGTTGTTGACCTCATTGGGTTCCTGAGGATGGAAATACACTATTAAAATCTCTTCCAGGAAGCAATGGGTACACACAAGCTGGGTGTATCAGAGAAACAGATGAAAGCGCGAGAGAGCAGGGAACGCATGCTTTGTCAATAAACAGCAAAATATAATCTCAGTGGAATGCCATGGTTATCTTTCCTCCAGTTGAAATCACAGTAGAACTAGATGTTTTGGAGATATGCAAATGTAATCTGAATGTTGCGTAATATGTTTGCCAGATAAAAGGACTAAACACACATTAGCGAAGATAAGCACCCATATTGGCGTCAGTGCAATGGCCCATGGGTTAGATGCTTACCACTGTAAATCCCCAGCAACGCTGTGCTGCCACTAATACATGATATAAATGATGTCACCGCTCCACTCCATCTCTTTAGCTGGTGAAAATTACATATCTCTATACTTATACTTAGAGTTTGGCAGCGGGGTAGTGGTTGGCTGTGCCAACTGCAAATCATAAATGTTTTGCTCCTGTACCCTCTCAACAGCCTCATCACACGTTCTCTTTCACATGATTTAGCTGCATGATCATCATCACAAATTCCTTTTGGGAGTCAAAAGTGTGGACTATGGTGCATGTCATTATTTTAATCTATAATAGACATGTTATAGCAATTTAACAATGCTCCCTCTCTTCTCCAATTTAGCTGTTGGCAGTTTTTTTGATTTAGCATTCAAGATATGCTGGTCGGAATAAACAGTGCCTTCAACAATACATTACGCAATGGTATGTCAGTCACCAACATTGGAGGAGATTAAAATTAACTACAGGCTATGCTGAAAGTGCTGTCCCCAGTCAGAAGAACTATGGCATGTAAACAGAACACTTTCACTCTAACAGAAACCGATAGAAGTGTCATGTGTTGTCAGGCTGTGGACATAGATTGTGTTTTCCTGCCTGCCAGAGAGACTATGTCATGAGGCAGAGGCGCCACTAGTTACAGCCATGCACATGGTGACATCTTAGCCAATAAGAGCAGGATTTTCCTTCTCTTAGTTACGGCTATGCCCTTTCCATTCCTGCACTCAAATACCTTTTCACAAGGAGGAATATTGTGTTGAGCATGGCCATTCTTGGTTCTACTAGTTATCAGGTCGTGTCATGAACCCCCCTCTCCTCTCCTCTCCTCTCCTCTTCCCGCAGGATGAGTTTGACAAACTGCGTCCGCTCTGCTACACCAACGCAGACATCTTCCTGCTGTGCTTCAGTGTTGTCAGCCCTTCTTCTTTCAGAATGTCACAGAGAAATGGGTGCCAGAGATTCGCCGGCACTGCCCACAGGCGCCGGTGGTTCTGGTGGGAACCCAGTCAGACCTGCGGGAGGACGTCAAGGTTCTGATCGAGCTGGCAAAGTACAAAGAGAGGCCAGTGGAGCCCCAGGAGGCCCAGCAGTGTGCCGAGGACATGAGGGCCGTGTCATACATGGAGTGCTCCTCACTCACCCAGAAGAACCTCAAAGAGGTGTTTGACGCAGCCATTGTGGCCAGCATCCAGCACTCCGACAGTCAGCAGCAGCATCGACTGAAAAAACGGACTCCAGATAAGATGAAGAAGCTTTCTAGGTCGTGCTGGAAGAAGTACTGTTGTGTGGCCTAGCCTCTGTCTGCACGTGCGACAGTAGGGACGCATGGGTGCCAATTCTGGTTCCATGTCAGCATGTTAAGAGTTCAGGACCGTAAGGAAAACAGCGACTGGAATATGGGCGAAGGTCTGGTCTGGAGTATCTGAGATATGTGAAGGTTAGGCCTCACTGACCTTGTGCTATTTTTGCTTTACCAACGTGAACTGCAATGGAGACAGTTCTGACTTCCCTCAAAGTGCTGTTTGATAAGACTACTCATTGACTTTCCCTGTGTTATATCCATGATCCTGAAGGACACACAGCTTCCAATAGACAATGTGAAAGATCAAACCCTCTTGATAACTAGGAGGGTCTATGTTGTTGTTTTATTGACCTGGTTTACTCTGACCTTTCCCATGGTAAGTGTATGTAAACTCAGATTAATTTGGCATATGACATTGAGTCAACTTCCTGACGTGGGATTTACCGTCCCTTTGATTTAGTAGTTCCTATGTTAAAAGAAAAATGCAGTGCTGTAATCAGATAATTTGAGGAGAGTACTGTGTAACTTTCATTGTTTTCATTCTGGTTCTTGTTTAACTTGTCGTCTAATGTACAAACCACTCAAACACTGTTTTTCAGAATTTAATAACTGGTATTTACATTAGGACATGGGTTCTGTCTAAGCTCACATGAGGTTCAGTCTCTAGCTATGTGCTGGAATTCTAACTGGACCTGTTGAGCTTTGGTTTACTTGACCATAACACCACCCGAGGATTTGTAAACAAATATCGCCATGGCAACATTTAAAGGGCTCCTTATGGGCTTCAAATGCATGTGTAACATGTCCACTGTTTGATTTATGTGTCGGAAGGTATGTTTAGGTCTACTGTGAGGAGGGGACAAATTGCGTTTTTTTATGTCTATTTTAGGAGTTTAAAAGTGGAAGAGCAATATTTTATTTTAAATTACATACAGAATGTCAACCTAATACAACTCGTTTGTCTATCAATCGTTTACTGTCCACGTTGTACACAATATAAGTGAGTCAACATTTTTTTGTTAAATTCTTGAAAGTCTTTTAAACTTTTACCAAGAGTCACACAAATGATGTACTAATACTCTTTTGGGTTGTTTATTAGTTTTGAAGTGCAATGTTAGCATTATATTATAGCGATGAATGATGATCTCCTCCAAAAATGAAATCAACTTTTTCAACATAACATTTCAATGCAATATGTCGTTACTGTGAACCATGAATTATATGTATACTCACTGCAATCTTTTATTTGCCGCATGAATGTCCAACTGAGAACTGTACAGCAACCAGACCTGTGGACTATAGTGCATAATTAATTGTATATGAAGAGGCAGTTTAGATAGTTAGATTACACTGAATAAAGAACAGGTCTAATGGACAACACATTTAATGTGTACCCCTGTTGTTATCAGTTGACTTTGCCCACCCTCTATTCTGCACAGTTTCCATTACTCTGGGGTTTTACAATGTCTGTTGTGGTATCATGTTTGATTTAAATCATGATAGCAAAAATATATATCTGATTGAATGGGCCTAATGGCCTATGTAATGCTATTTTTGTTTGGTTATGTGTGCATTGGAATCCTGATAGAAGTGAAGGGTTAAATAGGAAAATAGGTCATGGATCAAACTATTAGACACTCCTGGTTACCAGATTCCCGGAAGTTCAGACAATTTGGAGAGAATAGGGTGATGTCAGCAAAATAATACAAACCTGGGTATTCAGATTTCCTTAGATAAAACACCACAGGCAGAAACATCCCCAGACGACTAGGCCAAAATAATACAGAGATAATAGAGGGCTGACTGCAGCTGAGTCAATGTTAACTGATCTTAACTTCCATACTCTGCTATCTGTTATTAATGACTATGAGCCAATCAAGTCATTTAGTATCTTTCTGCAACCAATACCCTGGAAAGAGCGTGTTTACTATCCTGAGCAAGCTTAACAGCACCATCATCTTGGAACTGGTTGAAAAAAGGTTGTCAATACCTATATTCCATACCACTGTCTGTCTCTGTAAATACCGTGTTCTGATTTAGGTAGGCCCATAGATATGACATTATTTGAATTTCGAAATATTAACCGTCACTTCTTTCAGTGATATTGTGTTTCAAGCCTTGTAATAGCTCTTCCAGTAGAATGCCAAACTAAACCTTGGAGTAAACGATAGTTACCTGCATGATCATGTTAACCTCCTTAGATGACCTGGATGTGTCACCTGTGGATGTGTGATGGACCTCTGAAAGTGAATTATGATTGAAGACAGAGAGAATGGAGAAGTTAATGTTTCATTGGATCACTTAGTAGACCATGTTGCATCAGCAGTCAGTTAAATGTTTATCATCACATACACCATGAATATACATAAATAATAACGTACAGCAATTTATCTACTCGTTATGAAATACTAGTTATTTCTTGAAAAGGAAAATACAGGGACATGGGTGAAATTGAAATGTGACATAAATGCTTTAAATAGGATGGGCCTTTGAATGTGATGTGTGTATGCGGTAAGTGTTAGTGGACAGTGGTGCACATACCTTTGGACAGTTGTCTTTTTCTAAGTCATTTTGAATGTTGGCTTCTTCATAGCGTCATAGAATTTTCAAACTGTATTGTGTATTGTAACAGTATTGTGTCAATTATTTTCTCAACACAAATGCATTTAACAATGATGCATTTCTTCAAATGAGTATCTTTGTAACAGTGCACATCACATGGTGTACTATATATACTCTTGAGTTTCAAGCTAAGACTTCCAGCAAACATGGAGGTTCCATGATCTATGTTCAGGGCCCTGAGGGGGATGGGGTTGTGGTGAAATAACAGCTCGCATTCAGTGTAATGTCAGAACAAAGACCTGTTTGTCTGTAGTTTGATACCTTTGGAAAATAAAGAATATTTGGTATACAATCTGGGTTTGTGTTTGTTACATTGGAATGGATTTGTTAGGGTTTTGTATCTGAAACTCTTTTCCTTTGTGATATTTGTAATTACCTATTTATTACAAATGAATGCTTGATTGACTGAACAACTATGGCTCAATACTGGATAGTGTAATTCTGTCAACTGTATTAACATAATCCGAATACAGTCAATATTGTAAAAATGTACTTGGATAGGGAGAGTTTATGCAGCTGAAATTGAAATATGAAATGAAATGTTGATATGGAAAGCCCCTTATGCTTTCACTTGCAGTCACAGCTATGAGCCATTAGGCCAATCATCTGAGTCTTTATCAGTCACTCAAACGTTCTATTAGGCTGACAGCCTGCTCTATTCTCTCAGCCAGAAGCTGGCCCTGCTTAATGACTGACATTTTCAGGCCACTTTTCTGTGTGTGTTGGTGGTGCAATATGTAGAGCTCTTGCTCAACCATAGAGACCCACATGACAAATAACCGCCTCAACTGAGACCAGAATAAATGTGAGAGATGTCTAGATGGTACAGATCAGGGCCGGCCCGCTCATTAGGCAGGATTAGGCGGCTGCCAATAGTGGCAGATTGAGGAGGGCTGCATTTTCTAAGCTAAACTGACCAAGACGCACCTCCAACAAAACATAAAAACTCACATAATTCTGCCCCAAAACAATGACAATTTCTCTCAACCATGGGCTTTTAGGTGAGCGCTGATGTCGCCCTGTGATAAGCAGTGGCCACTTTGTGAAATGCGGGGACGCAAAATATTTATCAAATCAGATTGTATTTGTCATATGCGCTGAATACAACAGGTGTGGACCTTACAGTGAGATGCCTACTTGCAAGCCATTAACCAACAATGCAGTTAAGACAAATAATTGTTAAGGAAGTATTTACTCAAATAAACTACTCAAATAAATCATTTAAGAGCAACAATAAAATAACAGTAGCAAGGTTATATACAGGGGGTACCGGTACAGAGTCAATGTGCGGGGGCACCGGTTAGTCGAGGTAATTGAGGTAATATGTACAGTACCAGTCAAAAGTTTGGACACACCTACTCATTCAAGGGATTTTCTTTATTTTTACTATTTTCTACATTGTAGAATAATAGTGATATCATAACTATGACATAACACATATGGAATCATGTTGTAACCCAAAAAGTGTTAAACAAATCAAAATATATTTTATATTTTAGAATCTTCAAAGTAGCCACCCTTTGCCTTGATGACAGTTTTGCACACGCTTGGCATTCTCTCAACCAGCTTCACCTGGAATGCTTTTCCAAAAAGTCTTGAAGGAGTTCCACATATGCTGAGCACTTGTTGGCTGCTTTTCCTTCACTCTGCAGTCCAACTCATCCCACACACCCTCTCTATTGGGTTGAGGTTGGGTGATTGTGGAGGCCGGGTCATCTAATGCAGCACTCCATCACTCTCTTTCTTGGTCAAATCGCCCTTACACATCCTGGAGGTGTGTTGGGTCATTGTGCTGTTGAAAAACAAATGAGTCCCACCAAGCCCAAACCAGATGGGATGGTGTATTGCTGCAGAATGCTGTGGTAGCCATGCTGGTTTAAGTGTGCCTTGAATTCTAAATAAATCGCTGACAGTGTCACCAGCAAAGAAACCCCACACCATCACACCTCCTCCATGCTTCACGGTGGGAACCACACATACGGAGATCATCCGTTCACCAACTCTGCGTCTCACAAAGACACGGCGGTTGGAACCAAAAATCTCAACTTTTCAACTTTCCTTCAGAATTGAACATGAACCGAATTTTAACGTATGGAAAGACGTCTTTTCACCTTTCATTCAGAACGTAACGTGAACCTAACTTTAACGTCTGGAAAAATATTTATTATTTTCAATGTCATTTTGCTTACTGGAACTATTCTTGTAGGGGAGGCAATTTTTTGGTCTTGCCTAGGGTGGCAGAATGGCCAGGACTGGCCCTGGTACAGATAACATGTTTTGACATATGCATACCGATGCCCACATCTATGAAGAAGGCCTTGCGAGACAAGTTGCATAACTCTTCCCAAAGGGAGGGGGAGAGCAATGGTGGGAAAAGTACTCAATTGTCATACTTGTGTAAAACTAAAGATACTTTAGTAGAAATTGACTCAAGTAAAAGTGAAAGTCACCTAGTAAAATACTATTTGAGTAAAAGTCTAAAAGCATCTGGTTTTAAATGTACTTAAGTATCAAAAGTAAATTGAATTTCTTGTTATTTAAAAATATATATATTTACAGATAGCCAGGGACAACACTCCAACACTCAGACATAATTTAACCTCTCTGTCAACAGCCAGTGAAACTGCAGGGCACCAAATTCAAAACAACAGAAATCCCATAATTAAAATTCCTCATATGTATTTTACACCATTTTAAAGATACACTTGTTGTAAAGCAAACCAAACGATTATGTTAGATCAGAGTCAAGTCACATTTTTCCAGCCAAAGAGAGGAGTAACAAAAAGCAGAAATATAGATAAAATTAATCACTAACCTTTGATGATCTTCATCAGATGACACTCATAGGACTTCATTTTACACAATACATGTACAGTGGGGCAAAAAAGTATTTAGTCAGCCACCAATTGTGCAAGTTCTCCCACTTAAAAAGATGAGAGAGGCCTGTAATTTTCATCATAGGTACTTCAACTATGACAGACAAATGAGAAAAAAATCCAGAAAATCATATTGTTGGATTTTTAATGAATTTATTTGCAAATTATGGTGGAAAATAAGTATTTGGTCACCTACAAACAAGCAAGATTTCTGTCTCTCACAGACCTGTAACTTATTTTTTAAGAGGCTCCTCTGTCCTCCACTCGTTACTTGTATTAATGGCACCGGTTTGAACTTGTTATCAGTATAAAAGACACCTGTCCACAACCACAAACAGTCACACTCCAAACTCCACTATGGCCAAGACCAAAGAGCTGTCAAAGGACACCAGAAACAAAATTGTAGACCTGCACCAGGCTGGGAAGACTGAGTCTGCAATAGGTAAGCAGCTTGGTTTGAAGAAATCAACTGTGGGAGCAATTATTAGGAAATGGAAGACATACAAGACCACTGATAATCTCCTCGATCTGGGGCTCCACGCAAGATCTCACCCCGTGGGGTCAAAATGATCACAAGAATGGTGAGCAAAAATCCCAGAACCACACGGGGGACCTATTGAATGGCTTGCAGAGAGCTGGGACCAAGTAAAAAGCCTACCATCATTAACACACTACGCCGCCAGGGACTCAAATCCTGCAGTGCCAGACGTGTCCCCTGCTTAAGCCAGTACATGTCCAGGCCCGTCTGAAGTTTGCTAGAGAGCATTTGGATGATCCAGAAGAAGATTGGGAGAATGTCATATGGTCAGATGAAACCAAAATATAACTTTTTGGTAAAAACTCAACTCGTCGTGTTTGGAGGACAAAGAATGCTAAGTTTCATCCATAGAACACCATACCTACTGTGAAGCATGGGGTGGAAACATCATGGTCGCAGTTGCAAATGAGAACTTGTTCTCAACTAGCCTACCTGGTTAAATAAAGGTGAAATAAAATAAAATAAATAAAATGGTCAGCTCGTGGCTTCTGGCAGACCTCTGACTCATTCCCTCTCATTCGCCCCCACCTCACAGTAGAAGCCCCAAAGGTTCTAAAGACTGTTGACATCTAGTGAAAGCCTTAGGAAGTGCAAGATTACCAATATCCCACTGTATCTTCAATAGGGAATGAGTTGAAAAACGACCAACCTCAGATTTCCCACTTCGAGGTTGGATTTTGTCTCAGGTTTTTGCCTACCATTTGAGTTCTATTATACTCACAGACATCATAATTATAATCATATTCTAGCTTTTATGGCTGAGTAGCAAGCAGTATAATTTGGGCACGCTTTTCACGTGTGTGTGAATTGGACAATTTTCCTGTCAAAATGTAACAAATACTTTTGGGTGTCAAGAAAAATGTATGAAGTAAAAAGTACATTATTGTCTTTAGGAATGTACTGAAGTAAAAGTAAAAGTTGGCAAAAACGACTTTGTGTTACTCCACTGGGGGAGAGATACCAGTGGCCGGAGGGATTTGCCAATGTAGGTGTACAACAGCTGCAGAAAAGCCAAACGGTATCACAGAATTGCAAACGTGGGGCATTGAGCTGTAAGCAGAACAGAGGTACTTGGCAGATCAAGTAAAGCTGTGATTTCTAAGAGGCTCAAGCCTGGATAGATGTTGAAAAGTAATTATTCTGGGTTGCTGCCCAGGTCATCACTGGCAGGAAATTATGGTCCACTTGTTACTCCATATGCTGACAGAGAAAAGCAACAATGATGACCTAGTCTGAATCCCCCAACCTACTAATGCCCTTCTTTGGATACAATGTACAGATGTACTATCTTAATTAGATCATCCTGTTGCAGGAAAATGTTGAACTTGTAGTGTATTTGAGGTTTAAAAAGGCTTCTGAAGTTTGTAATTTCCATTTAGAAATTTCAGACTCGATTTTCCCTTCACTAAAAATGTATCAACCCCTACAAATATGTAAATTCATTATTTATCCACATAATAATTCACATTTCCTGTTACAGCAGAATTATTTTTCCTGCTGTAGCAAACTGGCTCAAATTAATATCCTACATCTGTATACACACAAGATGGGTGAAATGAGGACAACATATCTCTTTAGTCCACTGTCAGATCACTCTGGTGAAAATCTCTATAAAGAACAAACAAGACACCTCATGACGTTTTTGAATGTCCACACCAGACATTGATTATGTCTTCCCATCCTCAAAACCCTACCCTGAAATTCAGTATGTGCTGTTCAAAAGACTTGGCCCATAGTTTGTTGCAAACAATGTCAGTAGATGAGAATGTTTCTTGGGAGGCAGCACAGCGAGTCATTGGATTTGGCAGGCAATGTTTGGTTTAGAAAAGTTAATAGCAGTTAGAGTAACCACAAAACAGGTTGTGTGTGTGCGCTCCTTTAATCAATTCCAAATGTTGGTTGAGAAAGAGGCCCTGTTTATAATTTTCCGGAGGAGCAAAGTAACAGAGTGATATGGCTGGACTACCCCATATGCGAGCCTCATATCCATACTGTATGTGCTGAAGATAAATAATGGATCCCTTTTGTTTTGTCTTTGCACTGATTATAGTTTATTCGATTGGCTCAGTAGAATACATGTCCTTCAGTGCATTCGGAAAGTATTTAGGCCCCTTCCCTTCTTACACATTTTCTTACTTTAAAGTCTTATTCTAAAATTGATTAAATTAATGTTTTTACTCATCAATCTACACACAATATCCCACAATGACAAAGCAAAAACTGTTTATTTTTAAAATTTTTGCTCATTTAAAAATAAATAAAAACTGAAATATCATGTTTAAATAAGTATTCAGACCCTTTACTCAGTACTTTGTTGAAGCACCTTTGGAAGCGATTACAGCCATTGAGTCTTCTTGGGTATGACGCTACAAGCTTGGCACACCTGTATTTGGGGAGTTTCTTCCATTCTTCTCTGTAAATCCTCTGAAGCTCTGTCAGGTTGGCTGGGGAGCGTTACTGCACAGCTATTTTCAGGTCTCTCCAGAGATGTTAGACCGGGTTCAAGTTCGGGCTCTGGCTGGACCCCTCAAGGACATTCAGAGACTTGTCCCGAAGCCACTCCTGCATTGTCTTGGCTATGTGCTTAGGGTCATTGTCCTTTTGGAAGGTGAACCTTTGCCCCAGTCTGAGGTCCTGAGCACTGGAGCAGGTTTTCATCAAGGATCTCTCTGTACTTTGCCCTGTTCGTCTTTCCCTTGAATCTAACTCGTAAAAAAACATCCCCACAGCATGAAGCTGTCACCACCATTCTTCACTGTAGCGATGGTGCCAGATTTCCTCCAGACGTGACGTTTGGCATTCAGGCCAAATACTTCAATCTTGGTTTCGTCAGACCAGAGAATCTTGTTTCTCATGGCAAACCAAGCGGGTTGTCATGTGCCTTTTACTGAGGAGTGGCTTCCGTCTAGCCACTCTACCATCAAGGCCTGATTGGTGGAGTGCTGCAGAGATGGTTGTCCTCCTGGAAGGTTCTCCTATCTCTACAGAGGAACTCTGGAGCTCTGTCATCAGTTTCTTGGTCACTTCGCAGACCAAGGCCCTTCTCCCCGATTGCTCTAGGGAGAGTCTTGGTGGTTCCAAACTTCTACCATTTAGGAATGATGGAGGACACTGTGTTCTTGGGGACCTTCAATGCTGCAGAAATGTTTCGGTACCCTTCCCCAGATCTGTTCCTCTACATAATTGTCACACGGGACTAGGTGGGTGAGGGAGGAATCAGGCGCAGAGAGTTCCACAGGGAAAGGTGCACTTTAATGCGGCACAAAATAACAAGTCCACAACACAGGGCGCGGACAATAATGTGGATCACCCAAAACACAGGGTGCCAGGTCCAGAACACGAACACCTCTACCTAACGCACACACGTAACACAAATTCAATCCCGCACAAAACAAGGGTGGGTACACGTACTTTAAATAAGGAAGCCCATTAAGCCCACACAACAGGACACGGGTGAAACTAATAAGACAACAAACAGACAACGAAAAAGGGATTGGTGGAACAGGCAGGGGAGCCAACTTCGGCGGAAGTCGTGACAATAATCCTGTCTCAGAGCTCTAGGGACAATTCCTTCGACTTCATAGCTTGGTTTTTGCTCTAGTTTTTGCTCTGTCATGCACTGTCAACTGTGGGACGTTATATAGACAGGTGTGTGCCTTTCCAAATCATGTCCAATCAATTGAATTAACACCAGGAGGTCTCCAGTCATGTTGTAGAAACATCTCAAGGATGATCACTGGAAACAGAATGCACCTGAGCTCCATTTCGAGTCTCATAGCAAAGGGTCTGAATATTTATGTAAATATGGTATTTCTGTTTTGATTTTTTTATACATTTTCTAAAATGTGTAAAAACCTGCTTTCACTTTGACATTATTGGGTATTGTGTGTAGATTGATGACAAAATTGCATTTAATATAAGGCTGTATTTTAGAATAAGGCTGTAACTTAACAAAATGTGAAAAAGTGAAGGGGTCTGAATATTTTTCAAATGCACGGTAGGTGTGTTTTGCCTCTAAACAAAGCCACAGTAACAAGTAGTCTAGATATAGACCCATTCCCATGTATAGAAAGGGTATTTTCAGAAAATCTCCAATAGCTCCCTTTCTCCGTCTGAGAATTACAGAATACATTTGCTCTGTACTCTGTAAACTGCAATGACGCAGCACGGCCAGGGAAACATGCATTTTGACACAGGCCAAAAAGGAGGGCACTGCAGAGCATCATGGTTTCAGGCACATTTCAACTCAATAAGTCATATGATGTTATACAATCAAGGGAGGAACCAGAATTTTCACAGAAATGACTTTTAATGGCTGAGGAAGAAGTCTGATCTTTTTACTCAAAACAAACTATTACAGGTTTTTGTTCAATCACTTTGGTGCAATTTGCACAATTATGTTGTACAATTTCACAACTTTAGCACACAAATCAAAACAGATAATCAAAATGGCTCGTTTCAAAACTCTTAAGCTCATTTTCAATTGACTGAGTAAAACAAATTCACAGTCACTTGTTCACTACCAAATCACTCTTTCAGTTTTGATACATATTCCATCTAAGTATCTGCTTTTCAAAATGCAATATTCACTTTACTTTCTATATGATTTCCTTGTCATTTGCTAACAGTAGAATTTACTATCACTTAATCAAACTGCTCAAAACTGATAACGACTGAAGCAAAACTATGTAGTGCCTAGTTAACATATAATCAAATCACATCAAAGGGTATTTGTCACGTGCGCCGAATACAACAGGTGTAGACTTTACAGTGAAATACTTACTTACAGGCTCTAACCAATAGTGCAAAAAAAGGTATTAGGTGAACAATAGGTAAGTAAAGAAATAAAACAACAGTAACAAGACAGGCTACATACAGTAGCGAGGCTATAAAAGTAGCGAGGCTACATACATACACCGGTTAGTCGGGCTGATTGAGGTAGTATGTACATGAATGTATAGTTAAAGTGACAATGAATATATGATAAACAGAGAGTAGCAGCAGCGTAAAAAGAGGGGTTGGGGGAATGGGGGGGGGCACACAATGCAAATAGTCCAGGTAGCTATTTCATGACCTGTTCAGGAGTCTTATGGCTCTGGGGTAAAAACTGTTGAGAAGCCTTTTTTTGTCCTAGACTTGGCACTCCGGTACCGCTTGCCATGCGGTAGTAGAGAGAACTGTCTATGACTGGGGTGGCTGGGGTCTTTGGCCATTTTTAGGGCCTTCCTCTGACACCGCCTGGTGTAGAGGGCCTGGATGGCAGGCAGCTTAGCCCCAGTGATGTACTGGGCAGTATGCACTACCCTCTGTAGTGCCTTGCGGTCAGAGGCCAAGCAATTGCTATACCAGGCAGTGATGCAACCAATAATGATGCTCTCGATGTTGCAGCTGTCGAACCTTTTAAGGATCTCAGGACACATGCCAAATCTTTTTAGTTTCCTGAGGGGGAATAGGCTTTGTCGTTCCCTCTTCATGACTGTCTTGGTGTGTTTGGACATAGTTTGATCACTGGTGAACACTGTACATTTTTATATTTTTTACCTCATAAATGTGTCAATTTGACATCAATTTATATTGGAAAGTAAAACCAAATCATTCCCTTGATCAAAAATATAAACACAGCATGTAATGTGTTGGTCCCACATTTTCCATATACACAAAAAGCTTATTTCTATCAAATTTGGTGCACAAATCTGTTTACATCCCTGTTAGTAAGCATTTCTCTTTGCCAAATTAATCCATCCACCTGACAGGTGTGGCATATCAAGAAGCTGATTAAAGAGCATGATCATTACACAGATGCAGCTTGTGCTGGGGACAAGCCCCTCCTGTCTCAGCCTCCAGTATTTATGCTGCAGTAGTTAATGTGTCGGGGCTAGAGTCAGTTTGTTATATCTGGAGTACCTCTCCTGTCCTATTCGGTGTCCTGTGTGAATCTAAGTGTGCGTTCTCTAATTCTCTCTTTCTCTCTCGCTCTCTCGGAGGACCTGAGCCCTAGGACCATGCCCCAGGACTACCTGAGATGATGACTCCTTGCTGTCCCCAGTCCACCTGGCCGTGCTGCTGCTCCAGTTTCAACTGACCTGAGCCCTAGGACCATGCCCCAGGACTACCTGACATGATGACTCCTTGCTGTCCCCAGTCCACCTGACCGTGCTGCTGCTCCAGTTTCAACTGTTCTGCCTTATTATTATACGACCATGCTGGTCATTTATGAACATTTGAACATCTTGGCACAGCCAGAAGGCACAGCCAGAAGAGGACTGGCCACCCCACATAGCCTGGTTCCTCTCTAGGTTTCTTCCTAGGTTTTGGCCTTTCTAGGGAGTTTTTCCTAGCCACCGTGCTTCTACACCTGCATTGCTTGCTGTTTGGGGTTTTAGGCTGGGTTTCTGTACAGCACTTTGAGATATCAGCTGATGTACGAAGGGCTATATAAATACATTTGATTTGATTTGATTTGAATAAAAGTCCTCTCTAAAATGAGCAGTTTTGTCACACAACACAATGCCACAGATGTCTCAAGTTTTCAGGAGCGAGCAATTGCCATTTCACACTGATTGCATTAGCATATCAATAATGAATGTTTACCCCATCCCATACGAGTATAAATGTACAGTAATGTTATCATACAGTGTCATTGATATTATATTATCAACTGGGTGGTTTGAGATTGGCTGACAGCCGTGGTATATCAGACCATGTACCACGGGTATGACAAAACATTTATTTTTACTGCTCTAATTAAAGCATTAAGGCAACTTGGGGGTTTGTGGTATATGGAAAATATACCACGGCTAAGAGCTGTGTCCAGTCACTTCCGTTGTGTCATGCGTAAGAACAGCCCTTAGCCGTGGTATGTCGGCTATATACTGTACCACACCCCCTCGGGCCGTATTTCTTAAATATAGACTACACAGCTATAGAATGTTAGCTAGCAAGCTAGCTAGCTAATTGCCAAAATAATTTCTGCATCCTCACATAAACGTGATGTCTGATTGCTGAATACGGAAGCTATATACAGTGCCTTGCGAAAGTATTCGGCCCCCTTGAACTTTGCGACCTTTTGCCACATTTCAGGCTTCAAACATAAAGATATAAAACTGTATTTTTTTGTGAAGAATCAACAACAAGTGGGACACAATCATGAAGTGGAACGACATTTATTGGATATTTCAAACTTTTTTAACAAATCAAAAACTGAAAAATTGGGCGTGCAAAATTATTCAGCCCCCTTAAGTTAATACTTTGTTAATACATTTACTTTGTAGCGCCACCTTTTGCTGCGATTACAGCTGTAAGTCGCTTGGGGTATGTCTCTATCAGTTTTGCACATCGAGAGACTGAAATTTTTCCCCATTCCTCCTTGCAAAACAGCTCAAGCTCAGTGAGGTTGGATGGAGAGAATTTGTGAACAGCAGTTTTCAGTTCTTTCCACAGATTCTCGATTGGATTCAGGTCTGGACTTTGACTTGGCCATTCTAACACCTGGATATGTTTATTTTTGAACCATTCCATTGTAGATTTTGCTTTATGTTTTGGATCATTGTCTTGTTGGAAGACAAATCTCCGTCCCAGTCTCAGGTCTTTTGCAGACTCCATCAGGTTTTCTTCCAGAATGGTCCTGTATTTGGCTCCATCCATCTTCCCATCAATTTTAACCATCTTCCCTGTCCCTGCTGAAGAAAAGCAGGCCCAAACCATGATGCTGCCACCACCATGTTTGACAGTGGGGATGGTGTATTCAGGGTGATGAGGCTGTGTTGCTTTCACGCCAAACATATCGTTTTGCATTGTTGCCAAAAAGTTCAATTTTGGTTTCATCTGACCAGAGCACCTTCTTCCACATGTTTGGTGTGTCTCCCAGGTGGCTTGTAGCAAACTTTAAACAACACTTTTTATGGATATCTTTAAGAAATGGCTTTCTTCTTGCCACTCTTCCATAAAGGCCAGATTTGTGCAATATACGACTGATTGTTGTCCTATGGACAGAGTCTCCCACCTCAGCTGTAGATCTCTGCAGTTCATCCAGTGTGATCATGGGCCTCTTGGCTGCATCTCTGATCAGTCTTCTCCTTGTATGAGCTGAAAGTTTAGAGGGACGGCCAGGTCTTGGTAGATTTGCAGTGGTCTGATACTCCTTCCATTTCAATATTATCGCTTGCACAGTGCTCCTTGGGATGTTTAAAGCTTGGGAAATCTTTTTGTATCCAAATCCGGCTTTAAACCTCTTCACAACAGTATCTCGGACCTGCCTGGTGTGTTCCTTGTTCTTCATGATGCTCTCTGCGCTTTTAACGGACCTCTGAGACTATCACAGTGCAGGTGCATTTATACGGAGACTTGATTACACACAGGTGGATTGTATTTATCATTATTAGTCATTTAGGTCAACATTGGATCATTCAGAGATCCTCACTGAACTTCTGGAGAGAGTTTGCTGCACTGAAAGTAAGGGCTGAATAATTTTGCACGCCCAATTTTTCAGTTTTTGATTTGTTAAAAAGTTTGAAATATTCAATAAATGTCGTTCCACTTCATGATTGTGTCCCACTTGTTGTTGATTCTTCACAAAAAATACAGTTTTATATCTTTATGTTTGAAGCCTGAAATGTGGCAAAAGGTCGCAAAGTTCAAGGGGGCCGAATACTTTCGCAAGGCACTGTATGAGTTATTGGGCTTACACTAGCATATTAAAGTTACATTAGAACAAACCAGGCTTAATTTGATCAGTATCGTGGAAGTCATTATATGAAGTAAAAGCAAATTGCGACTGAAATCGTTGATAATTCTTTGGGGAGTTGCCTCTTGCCTGGACGTCAGATTTAAGGCTATGGCGACAATTTCAGAATGTAACAGGCTGTAACTTTACAATAAAAAGCAAACCGCTTTTCAGTGGTGATTTTAACATAAAAATATTGGTGGGGCAAGTTCCATCAAAAAAGCTAATTATGCATCGAAACCACCACAAACAAAAACGCTATAACATTTGGTTATGATCAGTTTACTTCCCATTGTCAAATTCAGCACGGATCTACAATATTGCAACATTGTTAGAGTATTGGGATGCAGCCAAAACACCATTCTGAGTGTGTCTGCAGGCCTGTTACCAAGATGCTCCAGTTAAGAGTAAAGCAACAACGTTTATAAAGTTACTCCATCGCTTCATCGTTTGTATAGTTCCAGTTCCATGGGTATAACATTCTGACATCAAACATTAATAACAAGCCAAGTTGCATAGCTACCTCAAAACAGATGTTAGCCACTGCTTTTATTCACCACCAACCACAGTTGAATCTTATTTTACAGCTTGCTTTATTGTAACGGATGATCATATTTCCATGTTTAGTGGCTGGTGAGCACCGAGACGTTTTATGTCTACATGTCCTTCATAACGCTAAGTTAGAAATGTATTTGCTAGGAGATAGTCAACATATTTCCTGATAAGATCAATGACGCCTACGCTCTGTGCTTTCTCTGGCTGCCCCTCCGCCGCAGAAGGCACTGAGTGAATGATGTACTTCCGGCGCCGACAGAGATGGCCGCCTCGCTTCGCGTTCCTAGGAAACTATGCAGTTTTTTGTTTTTTTACGTGTTATTTCTTACACTAGTACCCCAGGTCATCTTAGGTTTCTTTACATACAGCCGACAAGAACTACTGAATATAAGATCAGCGTCAACTCACCATCAGTACGACCAAGAATATGTTTTTCGCGACGCGGATCCTGTGTTCTGCCTTACAACCAGTGTAACCGAGTGGATCACATGCAGCGACCAAAAAAAAAACGACTCAGAAAAAGAGGGAAACGAAGCGGTCTTCTGGTCAGACTCCGGAGACGGGCACATCGTGCACCACTCCCTAGCATTCTTCTTGCCAATGTCCAGTCTCTTGACAACAAGGTTGATGAAATCCGAGCAAGGGTAGCATTCCAGAGGGACATCAGAGACTGTAACGTTCTCTGCTTCACGGAAACATGGCTAACTGGAGAGACGCAATCCGAAGCGGTGCAGCCAGCGGGTTTCTCCACGCATCGCGCCGACAGAAACAAACATCTTTCTGGTAAGAAGAGGGGCGGGGCGTATGTCTTATGGCCAACGTGACATGGTGTGATGAAAGAAACATACAGGAACTCAAATCCTTCTGTTCACCTGATTTAGAATTCCTCACAATCAAATGTAGACCGCATTATCTACCAAGAGAATTCTCTTCGATTATAATCACAGCCGTATATATCCCCCAAGCAGACACATCGATGGCTCTGAACGAACTTTATTTAACTCTCTGCAAACTGGAAACGATTTATCCGGGAGGCTGCATTCATTGTAGCTGGGGATTTTAACAAGGCTAATCTGAAAACAAGACTCCCTAAATTTTATCAGCATATCGATTGCGCAACCAGGGGTGGAAAGACCCTGGATCATTGTTACTCTAACTTCCGCGACGCATATAAGGCCCTGCCCCGCCCCCTTTCGGAAAAGCTGACCACGACTCCATTTTGTTGATCCCTGCCTACAGACAGAAACTAAAACAAGAAGCTCCCACGCTGAGGTCTGTCCAACGCTGGTCCGACCAAGCTGACTCCACACTCCAAGACTGCTTCCATCACGTGGACTGGGAGATGTTTCGTATTGCGTCAGACAACAACATTGACGAATACGCTGATACGGTGTGCGAGTTCATTAGAACGTGCGTTGAAGATGTCGTTCCCATAGCAACGATTAAAACATTCCCTAACCAGAAACCGTGGATTGATGGCAGCATTCGTGTGAAACTGAAGGCACGAACCACTGCTTTTAATCAGGGCAAGGTGTCTGGTAACATGGCTGAATACAAACAGTGCAGCTATTCCCTCCGCAAGGCTATCAAACAAGCTAAGCGCCAGTACAGAGACAAAGTAGAATCTCAATTCAACGGCTCAGACACAAGAGGTATGTGGCAGGGTCTACAGTCAATCACGGACTACAGGAAGAAACCCAGCCCAGTCACGGACCAGGATGTCTTGCTCCCAGGCAGACTAAATAACTTTTTGCCCGCTTTGAGGACAATACAGTGCCACTGACACGGCCTGCAACGGAAACATGCGGTCTCTCCTTCACTGCAGCCGAAGTGAGTAAGACATTTAAACGTGTTAACCCTCGCAAGGCTGCAGGCCCAGACGGCATCCCCAGCCGCGCCCTCAGAGCATGCGCAGACCAGCTGGCCGGTGTGTTTACGGACATATTCAATCAATCCCTATACCAGTCTGCTGTTCCCACATGCTTCAAGAGGGCCACCATTGTTCCTGTTCCCAAGAAAGCTAAGGTAACTGAGCTAAACGACTACCGCCCCGTAGCACTCACATCCGTCATCATGAAGTGCTTTGAGAGACTAGTCAAGGACCATATCACCTCCACCCTACCTGACACCCTTGACCCACTCCAATTTGCTTACCGCCCAAATAGGTCCACAGACGATGCAATCTCAACCACACTGCACACTGCCCTAACCCATCTGGACAAGAGGAATACCTATGTGAGAATGCTGTTCATCGACTACAGCTCGGCATTCAACACCATAGTACCCTCCAAGCTCGTCATCAAGCTCGAGACCCTGGGTCTCGACCCCGCCCTGTGCAACTGGGTCCTGGACTTCCTGACGGGCCGCCCCCAGGTGGTGAGGGTAGGCAACAACATCTCCTCCCCGCTGATCCTCAACACTGGGGCCCCACAAGGGTGCGTTCTGAGCCCTCTCCTGTACTCCCTGTTCACCCACGACTGCGTGGCCATGCACGCCTCCAACTCAATCATCAAGTTTGCGGACGACACAACAGTGCTAGGCTTGATTACCAACAACGACGAGACGGCCTACAGGGAGGAGGTGAGAGCCCTCGGAGTGTGGTGTCAGGAAAATAACCTCACACTCAACGTCAACAAAACTAAGGAGATGATTGTGGACTTCAGGAAACAGCAGAGGGAACACCCCCATCCACATCGATGGAACAGTAGTGGAGAGGGTAGCAAGTTTTAAGTTCCTCGGCATACACATCACAGACAAACTGAATTGGTCCACTCACACAGACAGCATCGTGAGGAAGGCGCAGCAGCGCCTCTTCAACCTCAGGAGGCTGAAGAAATTCGGCTTGTCACCAAAAGCACTCACAAACTTCTACAGATGCACAATCGAGAGCATCCTGGCGGGCTGTATCACCGCCTGGTATGGCAACTGCACCGCCCTCAACCGTAAGGCTCTCCAGAGGGTAGTGAGGTCTGCACAACGCATCACCGGGGGCAAACTACCTGCCCTCCAGGACACCTACACCACCCGATGCTACAGGAAGGCCATAAAGATCATCAAGGACATCAACCACCCGAGCCACTGCCTGTTCACCCCGCTGCCATCCAGAAGGCGAGGTCAGTACAGGTGCATCAAAGCTGGGACCGAGAGACTGAAAAACAGCTTCTATCTCAAGGCCATCAGACTGTTAAACAGCCACCACTAACATTGAGTGGCTACTGCCAACACACTGTCAATGACACTGACTCTACTCCAGCCACTTTAATCATGGGAATCGATGGGAAATGATGTAAATATATCACTAGCCACTTTAAACAATGCTACCTTATATAATGTTACTTACCCTACATTGTTCATCTCATATGCATACGTTGATACTGTACTCTATATCATCGACTGCATCCTTATGTAATACATGTATCACTAGCCACTTTAACTATGCCACTTGGTTTACATACTTATCTCATATGTATATACTGTACTCGATATCATCTACTGTATCTTGCCTATGCTGCTCTGTACCATCACTCATTCATATATCCTTATGTACATATTCTTTATCCCCTTACACTGTGTATGACAGTAGTTTTTTTTGGAATTGTTAGTTAGATTACTTGCTCGTTATTACTGCATTGTCGGAACTAGAAGCACAAGCATTTCGCTACACTCGCATTAACATCTGCTAACCATGTGTATGTGACAAATAAAAAATTTGATTTGATTTGAGCGAGGCTGAAACAGCTGCATTCTGGAGTGGCCTTACTCAAAGAAAAGTTACCAAAACAATAATATGACAGGGAGGAGTCGAGTATGCTGCTTTATTAACTCAGGGTACTGCTCGAGATATGACAAGTTCACAGTTTACATTTTAGTAATACGTGTAGCCGAGGGTATTTTTGCGAAAGTCTAGTAAGTGTGAAGACCCTTGAGATAGGGGGTATGACAAGTGCTTTCAGTTTAGAGTTTTGTGCTTAGAGTTTTGAAAATATACCACTTACATCTGAAATGTTTTCCAAAGTGATTGGGAAAAAAACTGGAATCCAATAAAAGTGTCTACAGATACGTATGACAGACGTTGCAAGTGTGACGCACACAAAAATGTCAGCCCTCCAAGGTTTCGCCACTGCGATGCATTTATACTACTGTTGGCCAGTAGGGCGCAGTGAGACATGTTCGAGTCGCACTGGGACTATATGCGATCCTGCACCTGTGTGTTCTCATTTTTTGAGAGAACCTTTGAAAGAGTTGCCACGTTCTACTGTTTCATCATTTATCTTGTGTTACAGGCCATTAAAGTGCAAAAATACACTGAATACCACAATATGGTTTTGTAACTTGCCTGTTGAAGTGAATGTAATGATTTTGAACAACATCGTAATTGTATAACTTCGTACTCGACAGAAAGCGCATGTCGAGTGAAAAATTAAATGATAGCGGTGCAGTCCTTTGATCTAGAAAATTAAAATGTGTCAACTCCAAAAATATATATTTTTGAAAAAGACACTCCTGACAATATCCTAAGGGTTTACAGAATTTTATGTCGTAACTGTGATGTTTAAGAACTTTGTAATTGTTGTACTGTAAATGTTAGAAAAGCTGCGAGCTTAGGGCTAGCTCCGGTTATCGGTTTGCTAGCTCCAGTCAGTTAGCGCTATGCTAGCTTGTTCAGTCATTTTTCAATAATTAGCATTAATGTCACTTGCAATAGCCTCGTCTTTCTATTAGCCCTTCTTACACTTTGTGAATGTATTTTGAGCATGGGTATAAAGTAACTTCTAATGAGTTAAACCAGTCTTTAAAGGCTTTCATGTTTTAGAGTCTCCTATGGGGCTATAGTGGGTAACAGTCAACTACATAATTATAACCTAAACAGGTGTATTGAAGTTAAAAGTACATGTGTTTGGGGTATAAATGTAAAGAATTTTAGGATGTGAATTGGATTGGAATTTAATATTTTTGTTGTGTAAATTGATGTATTTTTGATATGTTTATGAAATAATATGTCAGGGATTTATGAGACAAATTATTAAATACACTTAGCAAAACAAAACTTTATGTTTGGCCATATAACAATAATGTGTTTAGCACAACCACATTACCTGGATTGCAGTTGAGATTATATAAATAAATAAAAAACATAGTGCACGTCATCAACGCTGTTCGAGATTCTGTGCAGATTATTATGGCCATTGTGAAGATCTCCAGACCTGTGACCTTTGCATCCATGATTACATAAGAATACATTTATAGTTACAGGAACCTCAAAATATGGCCGTGGATGTTACTCATTTTAAGATTCAATAAACACTGTTACATTTGTTTGTAAGATAGCCTTAACTTTAGGCTATTTACTGTATTACAAATGTCATATTGAATTGTGTTAGGTAAATATCAACATTTAAATGTACAGTGGGGCAAAAAAGTATTTAGTCAGCCACCAATTGTGCAAGTTCTCCCACTTAAAAAAGATGACAGAGGCCTGTAATTTTCATCATAGGTACACTTCAACTATGACAGACAAAATGAGAGAAAACAAATCCAGAAAATCACATTGTAGGATTTTAAATGAATTTATTTGCAAATTATGGTGGAAAATAAGTATTTGGTCACCTACAAACAAGCAAGATTTCTGTCTCTCACAGACCTGTAACTTCTTCTTTAAGAGGCTCCTCTGTCCTCCACTCGTTACCTGTATTAATGGCACCTGTTTGAACTTGTTATCAGTATAAAATACACCTGTCCACAACCTCAAACAGTCACACTCCAAACTCCACTATGGCCAAGACCAAAGAGCTGTCAAAGGACACCAGAAACAAAATTGTAGACCTGCACCAGGCTGGGAAGACTGAATCTGCAATAGGTAAGCAGCATGGTTTGAAGAAATCAACTGTGGGAGCAATTATTAGGAAATGGAAGACATACAAGACCACTGATAATCTCCCTCGATCTGGGGCTCCACGTAAGATCTCACCAAGATCTCAAGATCTCACGTCAAAATGATCACAATGATCACAAACCACACGGGGGGACCTAGTGAATGACCTGCAGAGAGCTGGGACCAAAGTAACAAAGCCTACCATCAGTAACACACTACGCTGCTAGGGACTCAAATCCTGCAGTGCCAGACGTGTCCCCCTGCTTAAGCCAGTACATGTCCAGGCCTGTATGAAGTTTGTTAGAGAGCATTTGGAAGATCCAGAAGAAGATTGGGAGAATGTCATATGGTCAGGTGAAACCAAAATATAACTTTTTAGGTAAAAAAACAACTCGTCGTGTTTGGAGGACAAAGAATGCTGAGTTGCATCCAAAGAACACCATACCTTCTGTGAAGCATGGGGGTGGAAACATCATGCTTTGGGGCTGTTTTTCTGCAAAGGGGCCAGGAGGACTGATCTGTGTAAAGGAAAGAATGAATGGGGCCATGTATCATGAGATTTTGAGTGAAAACCTCCTTCCATCAGCAAGGGCATTGAAGATGAAACGTGGCTGGGTCTTTCAGCATGACAATGATCCCAAACACACCGCCCGGGCAATGAAGGAGTGGCTTCGTAAGAAGCATTTCAAGGTCCTGGAGTGGCCTAGCCAGAGTCCAGATCTCAACCCCATAGAAAATCTTTGGAGGGAGTTGAAAGTCCGTGTTGCCCAGCAACAGCCCCAAAACATCACTGCTCTAGAGGAGATCTGCATGGAGGAATGGGCCAAAATACCAGCACAGTGTGTGAAAACCTTGTGAAGACTTACAGAAAACGTTTGACCTCTGTCATTGCCAACAAAGGGTGTATAACAAAGTATTGAGATAAACTTTTGTTATTGACCAAATACTTATTTTCCACCATAATTTGCAAATAAATTCATTTAAAATCCTACAATGTGATTTTCTGGATTTTTTTTCTCATTTTGTCTGTCATAGTTGAAGTGTACCTATGATGAAAATTACAGGCCTCTCTCATCTTTTTAAGTGGAAGAACTTGCACAATTGGTGGCTGACTAAATACTTTTTTGCCCCACTGTATTTCATGCGCGTCAGGGTAGCCTAGTGGTTAGAGCGTTGGACTAGTAACTGGAAGGTTGCAAGTTCAAATCCCCGAGCTGACAAGGTACAAATCTGTCATTCTGCCCCTGAACAGGCAGTTAACCCACTGTTCCTTGGCAGTCATTGAAAATAAGAATTTGTTCTTAACTGACTTGCCTAGTTAAATATAGGTAAAAATAAATAAATGCTTGGATAGTTTTGTCTGAGCCACTGGCTTAAAACCTCTTAAGGATCTGCCCCTTTTTTTCAATTTTTGCCTAAAATGACATACCCAAATATAACTGCCTGTAGCTCAGGCATTGAAACAAGGATATGCATATGCATTTGAAAGGAAACGCTTAAGTTTGTGGAAATGTGAAATGAATGTAGGAGAATATAACACATTAGATCTGGTAAAAGAAAATACAAAAAAAAACTGTTTTGTATTTTTTTTGTACCATCATCTTTGAAATGCAAGAGAATGGCCATAATGTATTATTCCAGCCCAGGCGCAATTTAGATTTTGGCCAAAATCAGAACTGTCTATGTCCTGCGAAATGTTATTGTTACTTACAACCTCATGCTAATCACATTAGCTTTCGTTAGCTCTACAGTCCTGTGGGGAACCACCGATCCTGAAGAAGTTTTAATCCTATTCTATAACTTAAATGTTTTGTTTAGTTGGAGATGTGAATCCAACATATCAACTTGTCGACAAGATAATAGGCTATTTACTGTATTGCAAAAGTGTTAGTGAATTGTGTTTGGTTGTCAGCGCAACCAAATATCAACACTTAAAAGGAGATGTATCTTTAGTGCCACTGACTTAGTCTGGCTTCAATTCCAGTTTGTCTACAAATTCTAAATTGTTGTGTTGGATTCAAGTCTCCATCTCAACAAAAAATCTAATTTACAGAATAAGACTAAATCAAATCAAACTTTAAATGCACTTTAATATAGATTTTTGGTTGAGATAGAGACATGAATCCAACATAAATATTATTAACTTGAAGATTACATTTGAAGTAAACCAAAGCTTGAAACTCTAGGCATATGGGGTGGCAGGGTAGCCTAGTGGTTAGAGTTATGGACTAGTAACCGCAAGATGCAAGTCCCCATGGGACGGTTGCAAGATCAGAATCCCAGAGCTGACAAGGCAGTTAACCCTCTGTTCCTAGGCCGTCATTGAAAATAAGAATTTGTTCTTAACTGACCTGCCTAGTTAAATAAATTATATATATATATATATATATAATGCATATCATCACAAGATGCCAAGCCTCTTCCACCTTCTTGTTCACTCCACACCTGAAAAATGTAAATTCCATCTCACACCCTACACTTGTCTTTCCATCACGAAGGTAAACAACTCGCTGAGCTATAGCTTGCAAGCTGCACTATCAGCACTGCATGAATGTAATTTAAAAGTAAAATCATCTAGACATCAAAAAAAGAGAGAGTGAGGAGAGAGTGTTTATCAAATCAGCTGGTCTGCAGTCATTTGGGCTTTTGCCAATACATTTATTTTGTTGCCAAGAGCATGGTTTCTAAGAAAACGGTTATCAAATCTTCAAACGCCACCAATAATGGTGCACAGCTGTTTTGCAAAGAACATTTGATGATTCATTTATTAAGAAATCTCTTTAAAAAAAATATATATCTTTATCCCTTTTGCCCCCAAAGCTCCCGCCCCTTTTCCTAATAAACTGTGGGGAACCTCAAATGTTGTTTGTCTTGGATGGGATGATAGAGGTTGTTTATTTCTAATGTATGACGTGTGCATGTTTACTGTATAAAGGGAACAGTTGGATAGTGTCCCACACCCTTTTTAACAGCTTGCCCTAGCCTTTATGATGTCACTATGTCTACTTTATCTTAAACCTGTCCTTTGTCATGCTGTCTCAGCAGTCAGCCCAATAGAACTTCTGTAAGCTTGTTATAGTTTATCCTCCCCAGAGAAAAGAGGTGAGGATTCTAACATATTTACCTTTTTAAGTAGAAAAGTGTCTCAATGTGTATACATAAAGTGCTGCTGGGAAATGAAGACAAGAAAATGACATTGAGAAGAGAAAACAGACCCCCTCTGGGTTTCTTATTAAGTTGTGGCCTAGAAACCAGATGTAACCAGCCTGTCGACCCCCCCCTTATATTCCCACTGCCCCAGTCAGAGTCAAGGCAGTGGGCCAGAACTCTTTGTCTTGTTTTCCAACTTTGTGAGCCGACACAAATTCGGAAAACAGGCAAGGCTGTTGAGGGAAAGGCGAATCACCTACTTTCTCCTCCTGTAACCTCATAGCTTATGGCTCTCACATCCTCAAAAAATAGGCTCTGCAAAAAAACAAACATGAGTTTAAAAAAAATCCTATTTGAATCCCATGAAAATAGTTTGCCCATGAAATACATATTTTAAGATCACGATATAATGCCTCCGTATCTTGAGCAGGAATTATTTTCAATGAAAGATTATTGGAGAGAGTTGACAATGCTCACACACTGCTTGGAACTATTGTTGTAATGACCAAAAAATGCATTAAAGAAGATGAATTACATTATAATACTGACTGAGACTGCTGTGTTTTGTCTTGAAAACTCTATCTGATCCTTTTACCCCATATGGCCAGCAAGTGGTTTACGATCGGTTGCACCCATGTTCTTACTGGCTAATACTTTAAGCCACTGAGCCTCCATTAGACTGTCAGTGGGGAACTGATGACCCTGGTATTGAATGACTGATCTTGTGCTGATGAAAGGCAGGCAGGCATTGGAAAGGTTTTAATACATCATGGGACTATGTGAGTTGAATTTACAGTTTGAGCTGAATTTGACCGCAAGTGTGGGAGGAGTGCATTACAACCTCCTGGAGATGCCTTGACATCAACATGTTCAATTTGGTTTCTATATGGGTCAGTGATCAGATTTCAAGCTCAAAAGGAGCAACCTGATACTATGAGCTTTACCAATAGAAAATGAAGTATGAAAAAACATATTTTCGATTACTCAAGCACAGTAGTACCTTGGGTCAATAAAACAAAATTGAAATGTCAATACTTTCAATTATGATATTTCCATGCAGAGAAGTATGGTTGTATACGGATGCATACAGAAACAGACTACAAGCAATACCAGCTTAAAAATGTCCACATCACTGGCACATTTACTGGAAGATGGACCTCTCAACAATGAATCTTTCCATTCTGTACCTTTGATCCCATGATTTGTCATAAGTATCATTATTTTCCATGGGCTGCACCCAGTTCCTCTCTTTTCGTGACTCTGCCCAGCAGTGTGAGGGGAAGGGAGCTGCAGGCAGCTGTTATTTGCAAAGATATTGCAATGACATAACCAGGAGAACTGCGATGAGGCCACGTTTGGGAGGCAGGGGATGGCTGCTGGGTGCATTGGATGAAAAGATCCCTCAGGGGACACAGACATTGTCTGGAGGCTGCTGCACATGGCACTGCAGTCTTCACAGATTCCAACACTACTCATAGGACCCAATCTGCTATCTGCAATGAGGTGGCCAATACAGTCATTCCACTGTTGTTTGCTATCTAATTGGGACATTTTTATCTGGTGGTGGGGGTTGTTGTTCATCAAAATAAAGAGAGGGGTTTTGTAGATGCCTGTTGAAACCTGAAGGAGAAATCAAAACAACATCCTGTATTTTTATGGTGTCTTGTCTTCTTTCAAGTGTCTACTGTGATGTGTCTAAATTTAATTTCACCCTCCTCTGGTTTTATGAACATTGATCCACTATGACCTGTGGGGTGAGAAACCTGCTGGGGTGATAGACCGATTATACTCAAGGATACCTACCCTCTTCTCTTTCTTTTTTTTTTACAGATAAATGTTTGCTTTGTCACATAACATACGATTGACACAACAAAGGAAAGTTGTTGGAAAAGAGATATACTTATCACAAGTGTGCATTAGACAGGTCTCTGTGTGAACAAACCCCTCTGTATGTCTGCTACAGTATGTGGTGCCTTAGTAAAATGGGGTTAAACTTAGGAGAGGGAGGAAAAGTTGAGAACAAATTGTATGGTTTACTGAAACCATCAACATCTCAGTCAAAACCACTTCAGGGAATAATAAAGATGTCCATGATTATATTCTGGAATCAATTGTGCAACGGTCCGTCTGTTTGTTAAAAGGAGTTTGTAAGAACAAGGGAAATTCACAAGTTGAATGTTCTTCATGCTACTGAATATTTGTTATTCACTGTGTATTTATTCTATGTATTTATTGTCACTATTTTTTTTTTTTATCATTAACTCTGCATTGTTGGAAAATAACCCGTAAGTAAGCATTTCACTATTGGTCGACACCCGTTGTTTTTCGAAGCATGTGACAAATAACATTTGATTTGATTTGATCCATATTCATCCAAAACTCTCTGTGGCCACAAGGTCGTCTCATGATCAGGCTTATCAAATTGCATTGCTAAGTCATAGTTACACTAACATCATAAAATTGAGAAGTCACTAATGTTTTTGTATGAGAACAGATCAGGTCATAAAAGTCACAAAATCATTTCCAAAGAAGAAAGCTGCCGTTTCATGAACGGTGTAAATTACAAGCCTGTTTCAGGGAATAATATTATCATTTCAAAAATAGCCTACATTATCAATTTTTATATATTTTTTTATTTCACCTTTATTTAACCAGGTAGGACAGTTGAGAACAAGTTCTCATTAACTGTCACAACGTCCACCGAAGTCGGTTCCTCTCCTAGTTCGGGCGGCGTTCAGCGGTCGGCGTCACCGGTCTTCTAGCCATTGTCGATCCACTTTTCATTTTCCATTTGTTATGTCTTGTTTTCCTACACACCTGGTTTTCATTTCCCTCATTAATTGTTGTGTATTTAAACCTCTGTTCCCCCATGTCTTTGTGTGGAATTGTTTGTTGTAGTGCTTGTGCACATGTTTACTGGTGCGTGTCGGGTTTTGTACCCATGTTTGTTATTTCTTTATGCCGTTGGTTTTGCAATTAAACTGCTCCGGCTATTACCTAGTTCTGCTCTCCTGCGTCTGACTTCCCTGCCACCAGTTACGCACCCCTTACATTTACAACTGCGACCTGGCCAAGATAAAGCAAAGCAGTGCGACAAAAACAACAACACAGAGTTACACATCTATATAGTGTGTGCAAATGTAGTAAGATTAGGCAGGTAAGGCAATAAATAGGCCATAGTGGCAAAATAATTATAATTTACCATTAACACTGGAGTGATAGATGTGCAGATGATGATGTGAAAGTAGAGATACTGGGGTGCAAAAGAGCAACAACAACAAAAATAACAATATGGAGATGAGGTAGTTGGGTGGGCTATTTACAGATGGGCTGTGTACAGGTGCAGTGATCAGTAAGCTGCTCTGACAGCTGATGCTTAAAGTTAGTGAGGGATATATGTCTCCAGCTTCAGTGATTTTTGCTATTCGTTCCAGTCATTAGCAGCAGAGAACTGGAAGGAAAAGCAGCCAAAAGAGGTGTTGGCTTTGGGGATGACCAGTGAAATATACCTGTTGGAGCGCATGCTATGGGTGGGTGTTGATATGGTGACCAGTGAGTTGAGATAAGGCGGGGCTTTATCTAGCAATGACTTGACCTGGAGCCAGTGGGTTTGTCGGCGAATATGTAGCGAGGGCCAGCCAAAGAGAGCATACAGGTCGCAGTGGTGGGTAGTATATGGGGCTTTAGTGACAAAACGGATAGCACTGTGATATACTACATCCAATTTGCTGAGTAGAGTGTTGAAGGCTATTTTGTAAATGACATCACCAAAGTCAAGGATCGGTAGGATAGTCAGTTTTACGAGGGTATGTTTGGCAGCATGAGTGAATCTGGAAAGAGAGTTTACAGTCTAACCAGACACCTAGGTATTTGTAGTTGTCCACATATTCTAAGTCAGAACCGTCCAGAGTAGTGATGCTAGTCAAGTGGACTGGCGGATGCAGGCAGTGATCGGTTGAAGGGCATGTATGTAGTTTTACATGCATGTGGTTTCATGTAGTTGGAGGCCACGGAAGAAGTGTTGTATGGCATTGAAGCTTGTTTGGAGGTTTGTTAACACAGTGTCCAAAGAAGGGCCAGATGTATACAGAATGGTGTCGTCTGTGTAGAGGTGGATCAGAGAATCACCCGCAGCAAGAACGACATCATTGATGTATACAGAGAAAAGAGTCGGCCCGAGAATTGAACCCTGTGGCACCCCCATAAAGACTGCCAGAGGTCCGGACAACAGGCCCTCCGATTTGACACACTGAACTCTATCTGAGAAGTATTTGGTGAACCAGGCGAGTCAGTCATTTGAGAAACCAAGGCTATTGAGTCTGACGATAAGAATGCGGTGATTGACAGAGTAGAAAAGCCTTGGCCAGGTCGATGAAGAAGGCTGCACAGTACTGTCTTTTATCGATGGCGGTTTTGATATTGTTCAGGACCTTGAGCGTCGCTGAGGTGCACCCATGACCAGCTCAGAAACCAGATTGCATTGTGGAGAAGGTACGGTGGGATTCGAAATGGTCGGTGATCTGTTTGTTAATATGGATTTCAAAGACATTAGAAAGGCAGGGCAGGATGGATATAGGTCTGTAACAGTTTGGGTCTCAAAGGGGGATGACCGCAGCCGATTTCCAATATTTAGGAATCTCAGATAATACGACAGAGAGGTTGAACAGGCTTGTAATATGGGTTGCAACAATTGCAGCAGGAGAGGGTCCAGATTGTCTAGCCCAGCTGATTTGTAGGGGTCCAGATTTTTGCTACTCTTTCAGAACATCATCTATCTGGATTTGGGTGAAGGAGAAGCAGGGGGGGCTTGGGCAAGTTGCTGCAGGGGTTCAGAGCTGTTGGCCGGGGTAGGGGTAGCCAGGTGGAAAGCATGGCCAGCCGTAGAAAACTGATTACTGAAATTCTCGATTATCTCAGATTTATCGGTGATGACAGTGTTTCCTAGCCTCAGTGCAGTGGGCAGCTGGGAGGTGGTGCTTTTATTCTCCATGGACTTTACAGTGTCCCAAAACTTTTGGAATTAGTGCTACAGGATGCAAATTTCTGTTTGAAAAAGCATGCCTTTGCTTTCCTAACTGACTGTATATTGGTTCCTGACGTCCCTGAAAACTTGCATATCGCGGGGGCAAGATGTTTTTGTGCTGGTCAAGGGCAGTCAGGTCTGGAGTGAACCAAGGGCTATATCTGTTCTTAGTTCTACATTTTTTGAATGGGCATGCTTATTTAAGATGGTGAGGAAAGCACTTTTAAAGAACAACCAGGCATCCTCTACTGACGGGATGAGGTCAATATCCTTCCAGGATACCCGGGCCAGGTCGATTAGAAGGGCCTGCTCGCTGAAGTGTTTAGGGAGCATTGACAGTGATGAGGGATGGTCGCTTGACCGCGGACCCAATACGGACGCAGACAATGAGACAGTGATCGCTGAGATTCTGGTTGAAGACAGCAGAGGTTTTTTTAGAGGGCAAATTGGTCAGGATGATATCTATGAGGGTGCCCATGTTTACAGATTTAGGGTTGTACCTGGTAGGCTCCTTTATAATTTGTGTGAGATTGAAGGCATCTAGGTTAGATTGTAGGACGGCTGGGGTGTCAATATGGTATACGAGAGCTCTATTTGACTATGTAATAATCTGTAGAAATGTATATTAGATGTGTTTTCATGTACCATCTGACCCCTTTTTGAACATGTTTATGTTTTACAAGACATTGTTTATTACATTATCATCAAGACACTGTCTACACATCTTGCCCACTCTTGTGTTTGTGTGTTTTGGAGTGACAGTCAGAGAGTGGAAAGCCTAGGACATGACATAATCTGCCAAGCACGTCCACAACAGATCTGTTAGATGTTTTTATTTCCACATACTCTATCTTATCTCCTGTATCCAACACACACACACCCTGCCATGCCCTGTACTTCCACCCAACCCCTCATCCCCTCCCAGCCCAATACAGTCAGGCTGATAAGTGGGACGGACATTCCAACAACACGACTCAGGATTTGTTCTACCAACGGATTGGAAGTTGAAAAAGCAACAGTGGTGCTCTTCAAAATATCAGCCACTCAGTCAACGCGCCATCTCTGCCTGAGGCTCTGCTCTCCAAGAAACCCAGCCTGGTCTCATAGACTAGACATAACATAGTAAATATAAATAGGGACACACAAATTGGTATGATAAGTCACGTTTTGTATGGTTACATAAGACAGTTTAAGATAAAAACAAAAATAGGGGGGTTGGTAGGGGTAGATGGGTAGGCGTATAACACCAGTTGTGAGTTCGAATCTCATCACAGATAATTTTAGCATCTTAACAACTTTTCAATGACTTACTACTTTTTATGTTAGCTAACTCTTCCCCTTACCTTCACCCTATTTTTTATTTAACTAGGCAAGTCAGTTAAGAACAAATTCTTATTTACAAGTACGGCTTACCCCTGCCAACCGCCCTCCTAATCACAGCCAGATGTGATACAGCCTGGATTTGAACTAGGGACTGTAGTGACGGCACTTGCACTACAAGGCAGTGCGTTAGAACGCTGCACCACTCGGGAGCCCTAACCCCATCCTGGTCAACATTATCCAGCTACCTAATGTTAGCCAATTAGCTAGCTAGAATTCGTAACATATCATATGTTTTGCAAAGTCATAACATATATGATTTTGTGATTCGTAACATATGATATGAAATGGGTGATGGACATCCACAAATTAATACATACCATATCAAACGTAACATATCCAAATAAATTGAGCCTCGGATTTACATATAGAACAATACGAAATGCTCTGAGACAAGGTTGAGAAACCAGCTCCATTTGCTTGGTAAGACAAGAAACACTGGGAGGAAAGCAGAAGACAACTGAGCTTCATGAAAAAAAGCAGTAGTTTATAAAGACAGCATTTCAACAAATGATGAGACACTTGTTCCAATGACTGATGAGTCTACTGCAAACTAGACACACATTTTATCCAATAAATGCAAGAGGTGAGGCCAACAACAGACTTCCTAACAGAGGGCCATCCTCACACATTCTTGTAATTTTATTTAACTAGGCAAGTCAGTTTAGAACAAATTCTTATTTACAATGACAGCCTAGGAACAGTGGGTTAACTACCTCGTTCAGGGGCAGAACAACAGATTTTTACCTTGTCAGCTCAAGGTATAGTAACCTTTTGGTTACTGGCATACATGTGCCACATTGGGGACAGAGAGTGGTTAGCCATGAATGGAGGGAAATGAAGGCAGGCTGTGATGTTGTAGACCCTCTAATCTCATCATCATTGTTGTCTACTGTTTCCATGTCATCTTTTCGCTCCGTTGACTCCACCAGGCTCTCCCCTAACGCTCCCTCAACGTTTCCCTCGTAAGATTCTAATTACAGAACAATGGTCCTGTTCCCCCAGCCTCACTCCCCCTAATCATGAATGAAATCTGAAAGGTCAGTGCGTTCTGTAGTGTGACGCTCTTTAATGTGTTCGCATGGAAGTGGCGGCGAGGACTTTGTAGTCTCAACGGCAGAGCAGCACATCTGCTGTGCTTCAGGGGTAGCTTGAACCCAATGGAAGCCTCTGAGCCTCTTTCCTACTCTTTACAGCAGTTATAGATTTATTTATTTGACCATTTAAAACATAATACAACCACACATGTGGAGAATGAGTTTACAATAATCGAGAACGACACAAAAAAAGTTAGAAAACGTATTTCCATTGGGGTCCTCTTAAATAAATGATTTAAAAAATGCATGAACATAGACCTAGTTGCCTCGGTCTAGGCTACACAATAGACCTCGCCTACTAGGCATCATTTGGTTACGCATATAACACATAACAAAACAAATGTCGTCATTGTCATTGCCTAGAGCACTACATACAGACATAAAAATAAAACAAATCTATTGCTTGATCATTAGTCAGCTTTGACATTCTTTTGAAATGAAGTTATGGTTGGCATGGCTTTGAGTTACTTTGGTGGTTTGTTCTATTCAACAGCGCCGGTGTGTAAAAAGGTGTTCTTACCAGATAGACTCTTACATTTAAAACATGCAATATCAGAGTCTCTGGTTCTGGTGTTGTATTGGTGAACATCTCTAATATCAGTAAAATAATTAATAATTACTACTATTACTATACATTTCTGTACCGAATTAAATATTACCACTACCATGTCTATCTTTATTTCCAAAACACAATTCAACACAATCACAATTGCTTTTTTGTCATTTAATAATGTTAAGCATCTTTTAACACAGGCTTAACACCTAACAAACACTTTGTACTTTTTAAAACACTTTTAACATAGACCAGGCCCTGTTGTTACCTCATATCCAAGCGATAATGCCTTTCATTATGCCTGGGAAGAAAACACTTTCATTTGCTCAATTTGTCTTTGGCTCAATTTACCCCATGGCCATTACCCCAAGGCAAACATTTTCACTATATTAGCCCACACAGCTACTGTACAAGGATGCACTTTCATGCTAGGTTTAGGACCTCATAAAGACCGCAACTGATGTATAGAGCAATTTTAAAATTATCTACTTTGGTTTAGATACAAGCATCATGAAACCTCAAGCACAAATTAATTTGACTTGGTGAAAATCCGTTTGTTGGACCCAACTTGCTTAACACTTTTACCATGTGGTTTCTTTCTTCACAGAATCGATGAAATTATGACCTCTTCCTAAATATTTGGTAAAATTATTAATTTTGTGTTTGGTTTCCTAGAAACAAGGGTGGCTCAATTTACCCCTTTGGCTCAAATTACCCAATTCTCCACTACCAAACTGGTCTCAGAGAATGTAATATTATTCTGTACGAAAATCCGAGACACTCTATTCAGTATGATACAATACATGATCAAAAGTCTCAAACATCTCATTCCAACATCATGGGCATTAATATGGAGTTGGTCCCCCCCTTTGCTGCTATAACAGCCCCCACTCTTCTGGAAAAGTTTTCCACTAGATGCTGCAGGGACTTGCTTCCATTCCGCCACAAGAGCATTAGTGAGGTTGGGCACTGATGTTGGGTGATTAGGCCTGGCTTGCAGTCAGCGTTCCAATTCATCCCAAAGGTGTTCGATGGGTTTGAGGTCAGGGCTCTGTGCAGGCCAGTCAAGTTCTTCCACAACGATTTCAACAAACCATTTCTTTATGGACCTCACTTTGTACACAGTGGCATTGACATGCTGAAACAGAAAAGGGCCTTCCCTAAACTGTTGACACAAAGTTGGAAGCACAGAATTATTTAGAAATTAATTGTATGCTGTAGTGTTTGATTTCCCTTCACTGGAACTAAGGGGCCTAGCCTGAACACTGAAAAACAGACTCAGACCATTATTCCACATCCACCAAACTTTACAGTTGCCACTATGCATTGGAGCAGGTAGCGTTCTCCTGGCGGCATCCAAACCCAGATTTGGCCAGATGGTGAAGCACGATTCATCACTCCAGAGAACGGGTTTCCACTGTTTCAGAGTCCAATGGTGGCGAGCTTTACACCACTCTAGCCGACACTTGGCATTGCGCATGGTAATCTCAGGCTTGTGTGCGGCTGCTCAGCCATAGAAACCCATTTCATGAAGCTCCCGGCGAACACTTCTTGCGCTGACGTTGCTTCCAGAGGCAGTTTGGAACTCGGTAGTGAGTGTTGCAACCAAGGACCGACGATTTTTACGCACTACGCGCTTCAGCACGCTGCGGTTCCTTTGTGTGATCCTGTGTGGCCTACCACTTCGTGGCTGAGCCATTGTTGCTCCTAGACGTTTCCACTTCACAATAACAGCACTTACAGTTGACCGGGGCAGCTCTAGCACAGCAGGAATTTGACGAACTGACTTGTTGGAAAGGTGGCATCCATGTTATGACGGTGTCACGTTGAAAGTTACTGAGCTCTTCAGTAAGGCCATTTTACTGCCATTGTTTGTCTATGGAGATTGCATGGCTGTGTGTTCGATTTTATACACCGGGTGTGGCTGAAACAGCCGAATCCACTAATTTGAAGGGGTGTCCACATACTTTTGTATATATTGTGTATATTACATTTGGTATGTATTGGTTTGGTATGTATTAATTTGTGGATGTCCATCATCATTTTGCATGACATGTTATGAATTACAATTCGTATTATATGTTACAAATTTGCAAAACCTATAATGTGTAACAAATTTGCCTAATGTAGGATATGTTACGAATTCTAGCTAGGTGGCTAACGTTAGCTAGGCTAGGGGTTAGGGTTTAAGGTTACGTTTAGGAGTTAAGGTTATCTAAAAGGGTTAGAGGAAGGGTTAGCTAAAAGGGCTAAGGTTAGGGTTAGGGTAAGGGTTAGCTAACATGCTAAGTAGTTGCAAAGTAGCTAAAAAGTAGTAAGTCATTGAAAAGTTGCTAATTAGCTAAAGTGCTAAAGTTGTCCATGATAAGATTTGAACTCGCAACATTTGGGTTGATAGACGTTTGCGTTATACTAAGACTCATCCACTCCAAAGTAACCATCTGTCTTTTGTAACCATACCAAACGTAACATATCATGCTAATTTAAGTGTCCCGGATTAACGTTTACTATGTTATGTCTAGTTTATGAGACCAGGCTCCCTCTACCTAAGTCAGGCCCTTTTCAGACTGCAGATCTCCCATTCAAAAAAGGGTCTCAATAGGGCCACCAGTGCAACAATTGACTTGTGGATCAGTAGGTTGACAGCTGCACCTGTACCATTTTGTATTCACATCTCAGATCAGGCAGCCCTTGCTTGGTCACCGTTTTTGCACAGTGACCAGTGTTCAACTTAATACACATTGTCCATTGCAGGGGGCAAGTTATCATGGTGTCCTTGGTCCTCAGTGTCCCAACCATCAAACATTTACTGGCCAGTGTCACCCAGCTCAAAGCTACGGCCCTCGGATGCTCAGGGTAAAAGAGAGGGTGGAAAGGGGGGGCGTTGAAAGTTGAGGGGCTGGTGTGGTAGACAGAGAGGGGAGGGGCCATTCCTGTTATTGTGGAACCCCCAGCTGGACTTTGTAACGGGCTCGGTCTTGCTGATAATGATGACAAACTAGATATTCCGTCCCTCTATCCCTTCAACCCTTCAACCACAGGGTGTGACATAACAGTGACAGGATGAAAATCTACCCAGGCTAGCAGTTTACAAAACAGCTCACATGACAACTTCCTGTCCGACCTCTTAGGATTAGCAGTGTCAGGGTTCCCATCAGAGCCCAGAATGCTCTCTGTGACCCACAGCACACATGCCAAGTGATTCTTAGCTCTCTTTATGTGTGTTTAGTGAACGCTGACGCGATCAAAAAGAGCTAAGTCCCACCCCCTTGCCCTCCTCCATGGGTTAGTCTCTCTCTGCTCTCTGTCCACTGCCTCCCAGGCTGTCCGTCCCCCAATATTGATGTGAGGGGGAACAATGGCAAACTCTGTGTACCATGAAGGACTGTGGAGGCATCACCGCCTGAAAGAAGGCATTCAACTTGGGGCTTACAGAGCAGTAGGAGGGAATGTTTCTTTGTTTCTTCATTTTTTTTCTGGTAATGTAACTCTGTGCCAATTTAATGGACATACAGTAGGAATGGATTAAAATGGCCATGTACTGTACAGTACATGCATAAGTGCTAAAACGTACTATACTCGCAGTTTGCCTGAATGAACCTCTAAGCTACAAATCTACTGTTCATCACAGCACATCTAATCCGAGTGCTTATATGTATTACATAATAAAATATATCATACATCTCATAAGGTCTATGAGGCAGATAGTGTATTATAATGGACTTGTGAGAGGTCCACTGAGAGGTCCACAGATTACAGTGACGATGCACATCAAGTCTTATTTGCTTTTATCTGTCTTGAGCATATTCAGCAGACTCTTACCTTCTAGCTGAGTGGCCTAGAGGAAAGCATTTCAGTCATAATTCTCTCTAAATCTGGACAGTTCTGGGCTTGAGAGGGGATGTACTTCCTTGACAAGTTTGTTATCCAAATAGGTTTAAACAAAATGACACACTACTGGTTTAGAGTGATCTTGACACCAAACCATTTCAAGTCATTGTAAAATTACAATATTAATGTCCAGGCATTACAAACTCTGCTTTGCCTCAGCTCCACATCAGTTCCACAGGAGTCATTCTTCTGTAGGATAAATACAGGTAAATACCATTAGAGTTGGCCAGTTTCCCTGTGGGAAACACAGTGGCCCAGTTTATCCCAGCAGGGGTCAGCCATTTCTGCAGGCAGCTCAACTGAGAGCCATCATTGTTAATATACTGCCAGGAGTCTCAAGGTCTCCCCCAGTTTAAGTAACAAGTACTGTTCTGTTCAATGTGGTATCGAATTACCATGAGTCATCTATCTTGCATGGATGGTGTCTTTTCTCAAATCAGTCTCAACTCTTAAACATGGCCAAACAACCGTCATTCTTTAGCTAGGTTGTTTGGAATGTCTGTCACAATGCTGATACTGTATTGTTGACTGTCTGGTCCCTTGTGGCCATCTGTTGTTGAGAGCTGTTTTTTTTGGAGGGGCTATTTGTTTAAAGGGAGAAAGGGAGTCCATTGGTGTGTTTATTTTCACGCAATTATTTCAAAAATATTTCTACAGTAACCCTAACTACAGATGGCTTACAGTATTATGGTACAGTACCCAAGTCTGTGTGGTGAATTAGAGAAAATATCAAACATACCATCTAAGAAATTATGTTAGTTAGTTATTTATTTAACCTTTATCTAACTAGGCAAGTCAGTTAAGAACCAATTCTTATTTTCAATGATGGTCTAGGAACAGTGGGTTAACTGCCTGTTCAGGGGCAGAACGACAGATTTGTACCTTGTCAGCTCGGGGATATGAATTTGCAACCTTTCGGTTACTAGTCCAACGCTCTAACCACTAGGCTACCCTGCCGCCCTGCTGTGTGTATATATACACACACACATACACACTGAACAAAAATATAAACGCAACTTGCAACAATTTGAAAATATTTTACTGAGTTACAGTTCATATAAGGAAATCAGTCATTAGGCCCTAATCTATGGATTTCACATGACTTGGCAGGGGTGCAGCCATGAGGGAGCAAGGCCAAGCCAATCAGTTTTTCCCCACAAAAGGGCTTTATTCCAGACAGAAATACTCCTCAGTTTCATCAGCTGTCCGGGTGGCTGGTCTCTGACGATCCCACAGGTGAAGAAGCCAGATGTAGAGGTCCTGGGCTGAGGTGGTAAGGCCAGTTGGGCGCACTGCCAAATTCTCTAAAACAACATTTGAAGCGGCTTATGGTAGAGAAATTAACATTACATTTTCTGGCAACAGCTCTGGTGGACATTCCTATAGTCAGCATCCCAATTGTACACTCCCTCAACTTGAGACATCGGTTGTATTGTGTGACAAAACTGCACATTTTAGAGTGGCCTTTTATTATCCCTGTATTATTATTACTGTATTATTGACTGTATGTTTGTTTTACTCCATGTGTAACTCTGTGTTGTTGTATGTGTCGAATTGCTTTGCTTTATCTTGCCCAGATCGCAATTGTAAATGAGAACTTGTTCTCAACTTGCCTACCTGGGTAAATAAAGGTGAAATAGAATTGTTTTAAATAAAAAAATCCCCAGCACAAGGTGGACCTGTGTAACCATCATGCTGTTTAATCAGCTTCTGGATATGCCACACCTGTCAGGTGGATGGATTATCTTGGCAGAGGAACATTTTTCACTAACAGGGATGTAAACACATTTGTGCACCAAACCTGAGAGAAATAAGCTTTTTGTGCATATGTAAAATATCTTGGATCTTTAATATCAGATCAGGGAAACATGGGACCAAGACTTTACATGTTGCGTTTATATTTTTTCTCAGTATATAGTTACATAAATCGGCCCACACAGGTAAAGGAACAGAATTTACACCTCCATTCCCTTGCTCTGTTGCTCTTTCTCCGTAGCTGGAATGTATTATCATATCCCAATTTAGATAATAGACCAAAAATAGATAGACATTGTCCACCGCCCAGTCATTACCATTGTCTGTGTGCTCTACCCCAGGGTCTGACCTGACATAAACACAGATGCTAGCCTCTCTAATCACTGATTCACAGAATTAAAAAAATCCCACATTTTGGAACAACATCCTGGCTCTGAGTGTGTCATGACATTTTTAGATTCCAAGGACAGTTTATTTCCCCTCTTCCTGGTTTCTATTGTTTTCTAGTGATGCCATTGGCCCTCAGGGAGGAGCACGTTCCATGGTGTTAAGACCAGCTTACAAGTTGTAAAAGGGAAGGACTCCAATTTGATTTTCTGAATCTACAGTAGGCCTTCTTTATAGGCTGTTCACTGTTGCCACGGTATGGCAGAAAGTTAGTAGTTTAATGTTTCAACATGCTGGTTGTAATATGACCGATCTGCAGCATGAAGTAGGAGTCAACATGATACATTTTCCACTAGAAATTGATAGCGTCAAACAATTTTCTGTTGCAATGAGAAAATATTTTTGTGAAAAGAGGTCAGGAGGTAGAATGAGCAGGAGGGAAATTGATTGGTCATCAGGATGGAAAACTACTGACTGACTGAGGTCCTGCCTGGTGGGGTCCTACGCTAAATCCAGGGAATAAAGTCTGTTGATTGGATAATAAATAATGATTTGACGACGTGGCTCTAACCAATGAGAAAACTAAAAGCAGTTGGGTCTTGTGAGCTGGCCGTTTTTACAGCCACCCCCAAATGTGTTGAACGGATTTGCTTCAACTGTTAGGCCAGCTAATGGTCGGTAGCTTCTTGAGGACGGGCGGGCAGCTGGATAAGCCGTGCGACAGGCCTGACGTATGTTCTGTCCTTGACTTGGATCTCCACCGTTGTCACAACCCTAGGAGACAATCCCGACTGCAAGGTCCTCCATATCCTTGTGCCACTTCTGACGGGCTTGAAGTGCAGTAAGTAGATCCATGTGAAACAGTGCTAGAAATGGTCGGCTAAACTCTGTCTGTGTCTCCATCTTTTGCGACTGAGCAGTTCGGACCCAATCGGGTTCTACCTGGAACCAAAATGTTTCTACCTTGGAACCAAAAAGGGTTCTTCAAAGGGTTCTCCTATGGGGACAGCCAAAGAACCATTTTCGGTTCTAGATAGCACTTTTTTCCCAAAACTGTGGTGAGGAGTCTTGCCGCCTCATGAGAGGAGAGTTAGAGGTGATAGGATCTGGATCCGCTATGTCGGGGGACAGATATCACTAGGGCTTGGATTTCCAAGATTCATTCTATTTCGATTAGGACATTCCTCAGCATCTCTTTGGAGTCTTTCTGCGCGCCGAGGGGGTTTGCAGGGCAGTCTTGATGGACGTAATCTCCCTCCCCCAGCATCCTCCAAAGTGTGGCTCACTTGGTGGGTTGAAGGTGAAGCAAATCTTCTGACTGGACAACTGCTCCTGGAGCTGTGGGTGGAGAGCTGTGAAAGCCTCCTGTAGCTCTCGCTCGCTTCCCTTGATATTTGTTCCTTTTTTTTTTTTTACATTGGATAAAAGTAGAAACGCAGAGCTACAAAATGGTATGTCATATACTATAGTTGAGGAACAATGGAAAAGTAATTTTTCTTTGAAAGTTGATCAACTTGTAAACTCACTTTTGAGAAAATTTCCTTTGAATATTTTGGTACTTCTATTGGAGAGCCCTTCTTTGTCTACACCCATTCAGCATCGTTCACACCCTCTTAAGCTGTAGCCCCACCCATCTCTTTAAGGGTTGATCCGAATGTTCTAACAGCAGTCTAGCACCCAAGCTAACTTGCTAGCTTCTTCCATACATCGAAGTGTGAGAGAGAACAACTCACTGAACATTACTCGCCCTAGCAGAGCTGGTTAGGGTTATGTTGTCCAAGAGCGTTGGTGACTCCACCTGTGATGTCAGATTGTCCGTTAGTAAATTCAGAGCGCACAGCGGATGCTCTTGCCGATGAGTTTACTGACACCGGCCATATGCAAACGATGTTGAGCATTCAGAAATTCATCAGTTATTCTGCGCTCTCTAGCACACTCTGAAGAGAGTGCTCTGAAATCGGAAGGGGTCCTACGCTATAAAGCCCGGGAATAAAGCCTGCTGATTGGCTAATAAATCATGATTGACGTGGCTTTAACCAATCAGAAAACTAAAAGCTATTGGGTCTTGTGAATAGGAGATAATAAACTGGCTGTTTTTAGAAGTACAGTATATAAGACCTACAACAATTTACTTGACCTCTACCTAGGTGGAAGGGTAGCCTAGTGGTTAGAGCATTGGACTAGAAACTGCAAGGTTTCAAGTTCTAGTCCCTGAGCTGACAAGGTTTGTTTGTTTGTTCTTAACTGACTTGCCTAGTTAAATAAAGGTAAAAAAATATATATATAGATCTAGACCAATGGGACTTGAAGTGGAATGTTCTACTTCGCAAAGGTGAAACATGTAAGCCTGTTACAGCAACATTTGAACAGTATCCTAGACTAGCTACTCAACTACAATACATTTTGAGTGCACTATACTGCAATGCTGCATTCAACCGCACCGGTGATCCATGCAGTTACAGTTAAACAAACCTATAGCTATGTTTTTGTTATTTTGAGCTATTATAACCCCCTAATGTGAATGTCCGTGCCCCCGTGGAAATCAAATTAGCATAATAAAAAAATCCATATAAAAGTCTGTAAACTTTTTATTTTTTATTTTTTTATTTCACCTTTATTTAACCAGGTAGGCTAGTTGAGAACAAGTTCTCATTTGCAACTGCGACCTGGCCAAGATAAAGCGTAGCAATTCGACACATACAACAGCACAGAGTTACACATGGAATAAACTAAACATACAGTCAATAATACAGTAGAACAAAATAAAACAAAAAGTCTATATACAGTGAGTGCAAATGAGGTAAGTTAAGGAAATAAATAGGCCATGGTGGCGAAGTAATTACAATATAGCAATTAAACACTGGAATGGTAGATCGGCAGAAGATGAATGTGCAAGTAGAGATACTGGGGTGCAAAGGAGCTAAATAAATAAATAAATACCAGTATGGGGATAAGGTAGGTAGATAGATGGGCTGTTTACAGATAGGCTAAGTACAGGTGCAGTGATCTGTAAAATGCTCTGACAGCTGGTGCTTAAAGCTAGTGAGGGAGATGTGAGTCTCCAGCTTCAGAGATTTTTGCAATTCGTTCCATGGGCAGCAGAGAACTGGAAGGAAAGACGACCAAAGGAGGAATTGGCTTTGGGGGTGACCAGTGAGATATACCTGCTGGAGCGCGTGCTACGAGTGGGTACTGCTATGGTGACCAGTGAGCTGAGATAAGGCGGGGCTTTACCTAGCAGAGACTTATAGATAACCTGTAGCCAGTGGATTTGGCTATGAGTATGAAGCGAGGGCCAACCAACGAGAGCGTACAGGTCGCAATGGTGGGTAGTGTATGGGGCTTTGGTGACAAAACGGATGGCACTGTGATAGACTGCATCCAATTTGTTGAGTAGAGTGTTGGAGGCTATTTTATAGATGACATCACCGAAGTCGAGGATCGGTAGGAGTGAAGGATGCTTTGTTGCGATATAGGATGCCGATTCTAGATTTAATTTTGGATTGGAGATGCTTAATGTGAGTCTGGAAGGAGAGTTTACAGCCTAACCAGACACCCAGGTATTTGTAGTTGTCCACGTATTCTAAGTCAGAGCCGTCCAGAGTAGTGATGCTGGACGGGCGAGCAGGTGCGGGCAGCGATCGATTGAAAAGCATGCATTTAGTTTTACTTGCGTTTAAGAGCAGTTGGAGGCCACGGAAGGAGAGTTGTATGGCATTGAAGCTCGTCTGGAGGTTAGTTAAGACAGTGTCCAAGGAGGGGCCAGAAATATACAGAATGGTGTCGTCTGCGTAGAGGTGGATCAGAGAATCACCAGCAGCAAGAGCAACACCATTGATGTATACAGAAAAGAGAGTCGGCCCGAGAATTGAACCCTGTGGCACACCCATACAGACTGTCAGAGGTCCAGACAACAGGCCCTCCGATTTGACACACTGAACTCTATCAGACAAGTAGTTGGTAAACCAGGCGAGGCAATCATTTGAGAAACCAAGGCTATTGAGTCTGCCAATAAGAATGTTGTGATTGACAGAGTCGAAAGCCTTGGCCAGGTTGATGAATACGGCTGCACAGTAATGTCGCTTATCGATGGCGGTAAGAATAAAAACTAGAGATGTCCTGTTTTTTTGCATAGCATCTCAATCCACCGCATCGCACTTCCGCATCTGTGGTGAAAGGTGACAGAGCTAGAGTGGTGTTTGTCAGACCATTAGACATCCAGAAAATCAGTCTTCTCACAAAATCACATGTAGCGGTTGGCCTTCAAACTATTATGACCCCTCTATGGAAAGATGAGAATCTCACCAACATGATGGTGTTCTATTTTTCTCTACGACCTCCAAAAGTGTCTTGGGACTCATCTGAAGTCGGTACAGCTGATATGGCAACTTCTGTCTGTAGCGTCCGAACAGTTTGGTCTAAACTAGTGATGTTGCGTTCGCGAACGAATCGGCTCTAAGAGCCAGCTCTTGTAGGTGAACGTTGGTAGCCAGCTCGCATATCGGAAGAGCCGAATCTATTTATAAAATGTTTTTAAAAATTAAGATATGAATAATCAAAAGATTTAAATGAATAGAATGAACTAATTCAAAGAATAAAATAATAATAATAATACTATAGGCCTAAATGCTCAAGTGCACACATTCATTCTGACTGTCTGCTCAGACTAACAGCCTCTCCTGTTGTTCCTGTCAATCAGATACGCAGTGTCAACCAATGAACCAAAGATGCGTGAGGGAGGACCGAGCCAACTCACTCACAGTCACACACTTAGCAGCCAAGGAGAGAGTTGACAGCTGTGAAAACAACAGCTGGAAAATGAGTCGGAAGCACAGTAGCATTTGGATGCATTTTAACAATGTAGACAATGTTAGAGCACAGTGTAGAATTAGCCAAAACAAAATCTCTTTGCCAAAACAGGCGTTTGGAAATTGCTCCTAAGGATGAACCAGACTTGTGGAGGTCTACAATTTTTTTTCTGAGGTCTTGGTTGATTTCTTTTGATTTTCCCATGATGTCAAGCAAAGAGGCACTGAGTCAGAAGGTAGGCCTTGAAATACATCCACAGATACACATCCAATTGACTCAAATGATATAATGACATAATGTTCTGGAATTTTCCAAGCTGTTTAAAAGCACAGTCAACTTAGTATATGTAAACTTCTGACACTGGAATTGTGATACACTGAATTATGAGTGAAATAATCTGTCTGTAAACAATTGTTGGAAAAATTACTTGTGGCGTGCACAAAGTAGATGTCCTTAACCGACTTGCCAAAACTTTAGTTTTGTGGTTGAAAAACGGTTGAAAAATGAGTTTTAATGACTCCAACCTAAGTATATGTAAACTCCTTAAATGACTTATTAAGTTCGTTCTCCTGCGCCTGACTTCCCTGCCACCAACACGCACCCATTACAAAGATTGACAACACACTCCAGCACATTAGGTGGCAGCATGCACCTTAAATGTTTGTTTACTGACCGCCATTAAATCATAGAAGAAGAAGAACACTAGATCAGGACCAACTAGATTGAAGAAAGCCTCAATTCCAGTCTGTTTGTGCTATCATGCCAAACGCGTACTGCTTGACAATGACAGCAATGGAGCACAAACAGATCTGAGACCAGGCTAGGTCTGTGTCAATATTAAAGATGATCTATTATATTGACAAGATAGTCCAGTGGCTGCTCTAACAATGGAAATACGTGTCCTCAAAGATGGATGGTAGGCGGGAGGTGAGATCAGGTGGGAGGGACCATTCTAGCCAGTGAGAGGGCAGATACGTGTGTGAACAACAGGCACAACTCCAATTAGATTTTTTATTTAACTGACCGATACAATGTAGTTTTTTTACAAAGTTGCGGAAAGGCGACGCGCGTCCACTTATATCAGAGCAATCGTAGCAACCTAATGATTATGAAACTTCTATTCGATCAAATAAGCAATTCAATTTTTTGTTGACAAAATTCGACACTCAATTCAAATTCAATTCAATTTGCTTTATTGGCATTACATAGCAATGTACATATTGCCAAACGCTTATTTTGGATATTTACAATATGAAAAAAAATTAGAATCAAAATTGTCAACGGGACAACAATAACCAAAGGTCAAAATAGCCATACATGGAACAATAACAATAAGCATACAGTAGAGTACATGTGCAGGTTGATTGGTCTGTCAGACACTGTCCCTCAACTTATGTCAGGCAGCAACGTAGCGCGCTGCCAACCCACAGCTCTCTGTGTCCTCCCCCAACAGGACGGGGAGCCTATTCTCATCAGACAGGTCTTGATAACCTTGAATAAGGGTTTCAAATTTGGGGGAAATGACACTCTCTAATTGTTTTATATTTTTCACATTTTGTCAGGAAATGCAGCTCTGTTTCAGGTTCTGCTGCTGTGCAGTGGGTGCACAGCCTTAAATGGGAAAACCTGGCTCCCTGTGTCTACCCTTCTCGATGGCAAGGCTGTGCTCACTGAGCCTGTACTTTGTCAGGCTCAGTGAGGCTCAGGAGTGTTCAGCAAGGTTTTGATCAATAACCATGGTCAAATAGTTAGCCATGGTGTACTGTCGATTTAGGGCCAGATAGCACTGCATTTTGCTTTGTGTTTGTGCTTGTGTTTCCCAATAAGCAATGTAGTTTTGTTTTGACTGTGTTGTAATATGGTTTATTCTGATTGATTGGATGTTCTGGTCCTGAGGCCTCAGTGTATTAAGTAGAACAGGCTTGTGAACTCAGCCCCAGGACCAGCTGGATGCTCAGTTCTTGGCATTGCAGGGCTTGGTGTCACGACTCTTACCGAAGGTACAGTGGGTTAACTGCCTGTTCAGGAGCAGAATGACAGATTTGTACCTTGTCAGCTCAGGGGTTTGAACTTGCAACCTTCCGGTTACTAGTCCAACGCTCTAACCACTAGGCTACCCTGCCGCCCCAATTTACCAGGCCCGCCTGCTGGTTTTGCGGGATTGTTCGATGTTCGTGTGGACACGTCTGTGTGTCACGGTTTTCCCATGTGCTTGGGTTTTTTGCTGGACTGTTGAAGTCCCCCGTGTTTGGGTCATTTGTTTTGGTTGGCGTATGTTCACCGTTGTTGTGCATTAAAAGTTACCACTACCCAGAACTCTCTGCTTCCTGCGCCTGACTTCTCACCCACTACACCCCGGGTGTTACAGAATACCGCACCGCCAATATGGAGTCAGCAGGAGCAGCTGCCAACCCCCTCCCATCGATGGAGGAACGTGTCCTTCATCATACCACCGTCCTCCATCGGATAGGATTGGCGATGGACCAGACGATGGAGAGGATGGATCGATGGGAGAGGAGTGGTCTCCTCTCTGCACCTTCGGTTCCTCCATCGCTGGATCCACCTTCTCCTCCCTCCTCCTCCGGCTCCGGCGCTCTCCGTCTTGCGCTCCCAAGGGATTATGATGGAGCGGCGGCTGGGTGTCAGGGGTTCTTGCTGATGACCGTGAGGCCCACTCCCTCGGGAGAGGAGAGGGTTAGTGTCCTCGTTTCCTGCCTGACGGGTCGTGCTCTGGAGTGGGCAAACGCGGTCTGGAATGGCCCAGACTCGACGAAGGAGCACTACCCAGAAGAGCGACTGTTCCATCTTAGGCAGGAGAAGAGGAGCGTATAGGATTACGCGATGGAGTTCCGGACCTTGTCAGCTGGGGCTGGGTGGAACGACAGGGCCCTGATAGACCACTACCGGTGTAGTCTCCGGGAGGACGTCCACAGGGAGCTAGCGTGTCGGGACATCGAACTCATAGACAAGTCTATCCAGCTGGACAATCTGCTGGCTGCCCGCAGGCGTTCGGAGAGGGTCCTGTTCGTTCCACCACCTAGCATTCTCGCTCCCATTCCTATGGAGTTAGGGGGGGCCGTGCCGAGGGGTACCGTAGGAGGTGGCTCCCCCTGCACCAGCTGTGGTCGGCGAGGACACACGGCCAATCGGTGCTGGGGGGGCCCATCTGGGAGTCGAGAGGGCAGGCGGAACACTTCTCGGTCACCCCAGGTGAGTCAGCACCAAACTCACCCAGAACCCCCTGTTGGTCACATGTTTGTCTTGATTTTGTTACTTGATTTTTTTCCCCTCTTCCCAGCATAAGGCACTAGTCGATTCAGGCGCAGCTGGGAACGTTATGGATCGCGGACTCGCCTTCAAACTGGGTGTTCCGCTAGTGCCGATAGATTCTCCCTTCCCCGTGCACTCCCTAGATAGCCGGCCATTAGGGTCAGGGTCCTAAGATTCCGTGGAGACAGGAGGTTCTCCAGGGGTGGTCAGAGGAGTGTTCAGGAAGGTGTATGGAAGTTTCCATCGGTGCCCTGTCGGTGGAGAGTCCAGACCAGGGTTCCACTGTGCGCATCCCCCCTGAATATGCCGATTTGGCAATCGCTTTCAGAAAGAAGAGAGCGACTAAATTACCACCTCATCGACAGGGGGATTGTGCGATAAATCTCCAGGTAAACGCTGCGCTTCCCAAGAGTCACGTGTTCCCATTGTCACAGGAGGAGACGTTGGCTATGGAGACATATGTCACGGAATCTCTGGGGCAGGGGTACATTCGGCCCTCCATCCAACAAGTTTCTTTTTTGTGAAGAAAAAGGAGGGAGGTCTGCGTCCGTGCATTGATTATAGAGGTCTACAGTGCCTTGCGAAAGTATTCGGCCCCCTTGAACTTTGCGACCTTTTGCCACATTTCAGGCTTCAAACATCAAGATATAAAACTGTATTTTTTTGTGAAGAATCAACAACAAGTGGGACACAATCATGAAGTGGAACGACATTTATTGGATATTTCAAACTTTTTTAACAAATCAAAAACTGAAAAATTGGGCGTGCAAAATTATTCAGCCCCTTTTACTTTCAGTGCATCAAACTCTCTCCAGAAGTTCAGTGAGGATCTCTGAATGATCCAATGTTGACCTAAATGACTAATGATGATAAATACAATCCACCTGTGTGTAATCAAGTCTCTGTATAAATGCACCTGCACTGTGATAGTCTCAGAGGTCCGTTAAAAGCGCAGAGAGCATCATGAAGAACAAGGAACACACCAGGCAGGTCCGAGATACTGTTGTGAAGAAGTTTAAAGCCGGCACCCACCCCAGCCTCTGACGCGTCCACCTCCACTATGAATGCTAGAGAGGGGTCCGGGTGCACCAATGCGTGTGCATCCTTGAACAGCGCCTTCAACCTATTGAAGGCTCTGTCTGACTCTGCCGACCACCGCAAACGCACCGGAGGTTTATCCGGGGTTTTGGCCAGGTAGCGGCCCCCTTCAGCAGTGAGGTAATGGGGGCCGCTACCTGGCCAAAACCCCGGATAAACCTCCGGTGCGCCACCAAAACTCCGCCCCTGCACTTTCTTTTCGAGGAAGCTTAGTCCGGCGGAGCGTAACTATGATGTGGGGGACCGGGAGTTGTTAGCGGTGGTAAAGGCCCTGAGGGTGTGGAGACACTGGCTTGAGGGAGCTAAGCACCCTTTTCTCATCTGGGCCGACCACCAGAATCTGGAGTATATCCGGGCAGCTAGGAGACTGAATCCGCGTCAGGCAAGGTGGGCCATGTTCTTCAACCGATTCAGGTTCACTCTGTCTTATAGACCAGGCTCCCTGAACACAAAGGCCGACGCGCTGTCCCGTCTCTATGACACGGAGGATCGGTACACCGAGCCTACTCGCATCCTTCCAGCCTCGAGGCTGGTGGCACCAGTGGTATGGGAGGTGGACTCGGACATCGAGTGGGGGTTACTGGCGGAACCTGCACCTCCTCAGTGTCCGGCTGGGTGTAAGTACGTGCTGCTTGGTGTTCGGGACAAACTGATTCGGTGGGCTCACACCCTACCCTCCTCGGGTCATCCTGGGGTGGCGAGGACAGGGGCCTCCGGGGGAAGTATTGGTGGCTAGGAACGTTAGGTTTTATGTCTCTTCCTGTTCGGCATGCACCCAGAGTAAGGCTCCTAGGCACCTTCCTAGAGGGAAGTTACAACCCCTCCCCGTTCCACAACGGCCATGGTCTCACTTATCAGTGGATTTCCTGACCGATCTCCCCCCGTTTCAGGGGAACACTACGGTCTTGGTTGTGGTGAATCGGTTTTCTAAGTCCTGCCGTCTCCTCCCGTTGCCCGGTCTCTCTACAGCCCTTACAGCCCTACAGACTGCGGAGGCGGTATTTACCCACTACGGGGTGCCGGAGGACATCGTCTCTGATCGGGGTCCCCAGTTCACGTCATGGGTATGGAGGGCGTTCATGGAGCGTCTGGGTGTCTGAGTCAGCCTGACCTCCGGTTATCACCCCGAGAGTAATGGGCAGGTGGAGAGAGTGAACCAGGAGGTGGGTAGGTTTCTGCGGTCGTATTGCCAGGACCGGCCAAGGGAGTGGGATAGGTACGTCCCATGGGCAGAGTTGGTCCAGAACTCACTCCGTCACTCCTCGACGAACCTATCTCCATTTCAGTGTGTGTTGGGCTACCAGCCAGTCCTGGCACCTTGGCATCCGAGTCAGACCGAGGCTCCTGCGGTGGAGGAGTGGGTGCAGCACTCCAAGGAAACCTGGAGGGCCGTCCAGGAATCCCTCAAACAAGCCAGTGGACGGCAGAAGAGGAGTGCTGACCACCACTGCAGTGAGGCCCCCGTGTTTGTACCGGGAGACAGGGTCTGGCTCTCGACCCGAAACCTATCCCTCCGCTTGCCCTACCGGAAGCTGGGGCCGCAGTGTGTGGAGCCCTTCAAAGTCCTGAGGAGGATAAACGAGGTGTGTTATAGGTTACAACTCCCTTCCTATTATCGCATTAACCCCTCGTTTCATGTGTCTCTCCTCAGGCCGGTGGAAGCTGGTCCCCTGCAGGACGGTGAGGTTCCGGAGGTCCCTCCGCCCCCTCTGGACATTTAGGGTCTCCGGCGTACACGATACGGGCCATTCTGGACTCGAGACGCCGGGAGAGGGGCCTGCAGTACCTTGTGGACTGGGAGGGGCACGGTCCGGAGGAGAGGTGCTGTGTACCGGTGGGGGACATCTTGGACCCGTCACTGTTGAGGGATTTCCATTGCCTCCATCCGGATCGTCCTGCGCCTCGCCCTCCGGTGTTGGCGCGCTGCGGGAACCGCGTGCCGGGGGGAGTACTGTCACGGAAGGTAGCTTCCCTTCCTGTTCAGGTGGCGCTCGGCGGTCGTCGTCACCGGCCTACTAGCTGCCACTGATCCCTTTTCCCCTTTTCTGTTTATTGGTTTCACCTGTGTTTGTTTTAGGCCTGCCTGCTGGTTGTGCGGGATTGTTCAATGTACATGTGTATGTGTCACGGTTTTCCCATGTGTTTGGGTTTTTGCTGGACTGTTTAAGTCCCCCGTGTTTGGGACATTTGTTTTGGTTGGCGTATGTTCACCGTTGTTGTGCATTAAAAGTTAGCACTACCCTGAACTCTCTGCTTCCTGCGCCTGACTTCTCACCCACTACACCCCGGGCGCTACACTTGGTAATGATATTTCAATTAAGTTTCCAAAGCTTAATTGCTCTTTTTTGAGTTTTTATTATTAGTGGATATTGGCCTAATTCTGCCCTGCATGCATTGTTTGTAGTCTTCCTCTGGACATGTAGGAGAATCTTATAGAACTCTGCATGCAGGGTTTCAATGGGGTGTTTGTCCCATTTGATGAAATCTTGTTTTGCAAGTGGACCCCACACCTCGCTGCCATAAAGTGCAATTGGTTCAATGACATTTTCAATTAGTTTTAGCCAAATTGTAATAGGTATTTCAATTTGAATTCGATTTTTAATAGCGTAGAATGCCCTGCGTGCTTTCTCTCTCAGTTCATTCATTGCCTCATTAAGGTGTCCAGTTGAGCTTATTTTTAAACCTAAGTAATTGTAGTGTGTGCAGTACTCTATATATTTTGTACCAATTGAGAACTTTGTTCTAATTCCCTGAGATCTGGATCTTCTGGGGTTTACTGCCAGGACCCATGTCTGGCAGTACTGCTCTAGCAGGTCCAGGCTCTGCTGTAGGCCATGTGCTGTGGGTGACAGCAGGCATAGGTCATCTGTGAAGAGTAGGCATTTAACTTTTGAGTTGTGGAGACTAACACCAGGGGCTGAGGATTTTTCTAGAATAGTGGCCAATTCGTTGATGTAAATATTGAAGAGTGCAGGGCTCAGGTTGCAATCCTGACGAAGGCCCCGCCCCTGGTTAAAGAATTCTGTTCTTTTCTTGCCAATTTTAATGCTGCATGTATTTCCAGTATACATTGATTTAATTATGTCATATGTTTTACCCCCTACACCACTTTCAATAAATTTGTAGAACAGTCCTGTATGCCAAATAGAATCAAATGCTTTTTGGAAGTTGATAAAGCAAGCGTATATTTTGGTATTATTTTGGTGGACTTGTTTATCTATCAGGGTGTGTAGGGTGTAAATATGATCAGTCGTGTGATGTTTTGGTATAAATCCAATTTGGCTTTTACTCAGGACATTGTGCTTATTAAGGAAGTTTAGAACTCTTACATTTATAATACTACAGAAAACCTTCCCCAGGTTACTGTTCATACAGATGCCTCTGTAATTGCTAGGGTCAAATTTGTCTCCGTCCTTAAAGATTGGGGTTATGAGTCCTTGAATCCAGATGTCAGGGAAATAACCTACACTCTGGATCAAATGAAACAGTTTTAATATAGCCAATTGAAATTTTGCACTAGTGAGTTTGAGCATCTCATTTAGGATGCCATCAGGTCCACATGATGTTTTAAATTTGAGGACCTGAGGTTTCTTATAGAGCTCCTGGTCAGTAATTGGGGAGTCCAATGGATTTTGATTGTCCTTTATAGCATTTTCTAATCCATTCAACTTCTCATGAATTTGCCGTTGTTCTGTGTTTGTGTCAATTTGAACAGTGTTGTAGAGTGTTTAAAATGGGTTGTCCATATGTCACCATTTTGTATCGCCAATTCCTCTTTAGACTTTTTTAGTTTTTTCCAATTTTGCCAAAGTTGTTTGCGTTTATGAACTCCTCAATTAGTGTCAGCTGCTTGCTGTTGCACTGTGCTTTTTTGGTTCTGAGTGTTTGTTTATAAAGTTTTAAAGTCTCACAGTAATGAAGGCGTAATTCACCATTATTTGGGTCTCTGTGCTTTTGGTTGGATAGTGTTCTAAGTTTTTTTCCTTATAATTTTACAATTTGCATCAAACCAGTTGTCATCTGTGATCTTTTTTGTTTTGTTTTTTATCCATTTCAATTGTACTTCTTTGCCATTTGCCTGAATATATAGTTGATGTTTTCTACTGCCAGATTGATGAGAGAGAAGGGGTCAATGTCTGTAATCATATAGTCTACAATGCTGTGGCCAAGAGGTGAGCAGTTGGTGGATCTCCCCAAAGAGTCCCTGTAACCTACCATTGACAAAGTATAGACTCAGGCTTCTACAGAGCTGCAACAGATCCCTTCCGTTTTTGTTGACGGTGCTGTCACTGTTGTTTCTATGGGGAGACAGTTAGAAACAGTATTGCCTGTAATAAAGCTGTCCCCTCGTGTGCTCGTTAGATCAGGTAGTGTTCCTGTGCGCGCATTTGTGTCCCCACAGATGAGCACATTTCCCCGGGCCACTCATTGACCATACACAAAAAAACAAGCAGTAATAGCGGAAACAAGCGCACACATTTTCTTCATAAAATTGAAGTAATGCCAAAGTAACCAGATTTGTCTATTTTACAAGTAAAAATTATATTTCAATATAACTAGACATGCAATAATAATGAAATTATATTTAATTATATTATTGACAATCGATTTTAAAAAAATGTTGATTGATAGAGCTTTTATTTTGAAAAAGCGTTCTACGGGAAGTGAGAAGGAAAATCCAGTAGGATTCACGGCTATTAGGGATTTTTCTTCAATTAATTTCGAAGCTGCAGTGCCTCAAGAAAAACAATAGGATATTGCTAGCAAATAAAACCAGACCATTGCCATGTCTGAGACATACGGTAAGAAATCTTGATCAGTCAGGTCGCGTTACACAATAGATAGCCAGATGAGATGGAGCAGGTGTATTGTAATGCCATCAAAACAAATAGCCTAGGTGCTATGCTTTCATGTTTACTCGTTGTTGGGGGTATAGCTAGCTAACGTTAGCTAGCTGGCTAACTTTAGTTTCGCTAGAATCTCCGTTAAATGTCATCATTAATTGGTTTCTTAGCTAGCTATCTAGAAAGCCATTTGAATGTCAGACAACTAGCAAAGTTAGCTAGCTAAATGTCGACGCAAATGTAACGTTCTGCATGAAGCAATAACATAGCTTCTGTTCTGCAAGTAGTGCGCCTGTTACTTAACTAACGTTAGCCAGCTTTCTATCCAACTAGCCTAAGAATACGCTTTCTCTAATGATTTAAAATGAACTTTGTTTGTTTTTCCTCTTCTAGATTTTCTGTTCAAATTCCTAGTGATTGGAAATGCAGGAACTGGAAAATCATGTCTTCTTCACCAGTTTATTGAGAAGAGATGTAAGTTATGTCCAATTGGTTGTTTTGACATGTATTTTCTATCTAGCTATGACTTGTAGTTTATTTTAGGAACAGGCTACAATTTATGATTAACTTAAAGTTGAATACATTAACAGGCATTGTTGTGATCTAGCTGTGTGTTGTGGAATGATTTCATTTAAATCACAGTCAAAGACGATTCGAATCACACCATTGGAGTGGAGTTTGGCTCAAAGATAATCAACGTGGTAAACAAATATGTCAAACTCCAAATCTGGGACACTGCGGGACAAGAGAGATTCAGGTACTGTACAGTATGTGAGAGCATTTCACATACTTACTCCTACTGTGGCAGGGCATTAGACATTTTTTCTCAAACCAGCTTGGACTGTTTCATGCGTGCTCATCTCCAGCTGATCATTAGAGAACTTGTGCCAGATCCTTTGAACAGCAAGTAAAATGAATCATGGCCAGCTGTTGTGAGGGAGTTAATAATGTGTAGCGCAGCTAAAATTCTGAAACACTATTACTGCTCCCGAGTGGCGTGGCGGTCTGGGGCACTGCATCGCAGTGCTTGAGGCGTCACTACAGACACCCTGGTTCGGATCCAGGCTGTGTTACAACTGGCTGTGATTGGCTGTGATTGGGAGTCCCATAGGGCGGTGCACAATTGGCCCAGCGTCATCCGGGTTTGGCGGGTGTAGGCCGTCATTGTAAATAATAATTTGTTCTTAACTGACTTGCCTAGTTAAATAAAGGTTACTGAGCACCTTGAGCATTTTGTTTTGCACATTGACCAACTCCTTATCCAGCTTGGATGGCACTAAATGCTTTTATATATAGCTAACTATAGATGTAGGAGATGGAGAATGTCAATTTAATAAATGTAATTAGGATGTGTAAAATGTTTATATTTATGCACTTGTGTATTTTCAACTGATGTTACAATTGCTTTCCTCTCCCAGGTCTGTTACACGGAGTTACTACAGAGGCGCTGCTGGAGCCCTGCTTGTATATGACATCACCAGGTAGGCTAATTTACCTACTCATAGGTGATCAGGAGAGTTGAGGAGAAATAATCCTTGCCTTATTATGGGTGGACCTTCAAGGGGTATGTTGTTTTTAATAAAACACAAATCTTTCTAAAAGACAAATGTTGAATGTAGTACGTTTCAAAGCGACCTAGATATAATATGACTCATTGGTTGCACAGTGGCTCCCGATTGACTGTTTTGGAAAACACTGCTCGGACCTTCCTAAAGCCTACCGGGATTTTAGTGAACCACCAAGTCTGATTTGTATGTCTCCACTGCTCTCCCTCTCGCTCCATTGACCTGATCATCCTCAGCCGGGAAACTTACAACGCCCTGACCAACTGGCTGACAGACGCCAGGATGCTGGCCAGCCAAAATATTGTCATAATCCTGTGTGGTAACAAGAAGGACTTGGACGCAGACCGGGAGGTCACCTTCCTGGAGGCGTCTCGCTTTGCTCAGGAAAATGGTGCGTTCAGTATGAATGATGATCCCTTTACAGCTGAATTCCAAACTGCTCCCTGTGTCAAGCGCCTCAGACTGGGAGTGCAGATCCTCTATGTAGTCTAAAAAACGGCAAAACTGATCATAGACCAGCACTCCCACTCTGAGAAGCTTGATGTATATGGACCCAAATCTACCCCCTACCCTCTGATGCAGACCTGAAATCCTAATTTCTGATTGTTGCACTGCGTATACTCCACTAGAGGTCACTGTAGGACAACTCACTGGTGTGAACTATTGCCCACAAAACCGTTGCAATTCTTGTCCTCCACAGCTAAATGCTGACTAATTCTCTTGTGTTCAAATGTTATCAACATTGATGATAATCATTGTTATTATTGTGTCCTGCTGTCTTGTCTGTTTCAGAGCTTATGTTTCTGGAGACAAGTGCTCTGACAGGGGAGAATGTAGAGGAGGCCTTTGTGCAGTGTGCCAGGAAAATCCTCAACAAGATAGAGTCAGGTATCTCTGCATTCAGTGTCTTCTCACCTTAACCAACAGCAATGAAATCGTAATTTACCAACTAATCTCACTTTTTTTTCTCTCTATTTCTCTCTCTCTCTCTCTCTCTCTCTCTCTCTCTCTCTCTCTCTCTCTGTTCTCTTCCAGGAGAGTTGGACCCGGAGAGGATGGGATCAGGGATCCAGTACGGAGACGCCGCGCTGCGCCAGCTGCGCTCCCCTCGCAGGGGACAGGCCGAGAGCGCTCAGGAATGTGGCTGTTAGTGAACACACTCAGTATGCCCAGGACCAAGGTGAGACTCCTCCCCCTCAGTGCTGCCTACTGCATAGGATTCTGCTCTGTGACTTATCCTTGTGTTATCACACTAGTAACTTAATTAATAGCTCAGTTTAGTGACATCCAAAATGCTCCCTCTCAAAATAGCAGGCAGAAATACAGTTGTAGATGGTGCTTTTCACATTCGCATGTTATGTAAGAGGCAATTCAAAAGTCCTCTCTATTTTACAGTTGACTGTGTTGCATTGCATGGAGCAGGTAAAGCATTAATTTGCCATTTTGAGAAGCACCTCCATTAGCTTTAAAGATTCGGCCTTAATGCACCAAATGCTGAAACGTGGCTAGTTTTATCAGCATTATTGGTGTCAGAATCATCACATGCCCCCTTGGCGATGGGGGGTTTGAACCCTGGCTGGGCCGATTATCTGTGCCCTTAACTACTTTCTTTACCCCTCTCAAATGTTGGTACTTACATATGTACTGTCAAAACAAACAATCAGAACTAAAATAAAATATTATCACAATGCGGATCCATGTTCTTCTCAAATGGTTTCCCTGAAGTGGTTTGTAATGATTACTTTTCTATTGCTGCAAGGTGATCTCTGATGCTACTTTCACCAGTATCATCATACTGAATTCAGGGTAAAGTTAATGCCTGTGTCCCAAATGTAACTCCCAAAGTCCAGAGTTTTATTCTGTTGTACTGTATCTCCCCCTTGGGTCGGTGGGTGGGTGTGTGTGGTTGGATAGGGTCCAGGGGGCTATTTTTAGGGATCTCACAGAGAGGAAGGAGCCACCTTTGGCTATTTCTGTCCTCCAGCTCCCAAGTGCCTGATGTGTCGATGATACAGAAAACCATAGCCACCCAAAATGACTCCGCCTCTTTAGTGAGAGGGGAAGCTAAAGGGGCTCAACAGTTTTTGAGAATGATCGAATGACCCTGCTTAAAAGCTGTGTGGATGTGGCTCCACACAACTGTTGTCAATACAGTTTTCTATCTGGGCAGATACATTTACCTGAGATTTTTTTTGGTATTGTAGCAAAAAAATGCTAGGCATAAATAGAGGGGTACTATGTCTACAAAAATAAATGATCAATTCATTTGTAAATTACAGTGTAGAGTTGAGTACATGGCAAATATTGCCAGCACACAATTGTAACAAAATGTAACTATTAACCTCACGTTGACACAGGTTTCTTAGCTAAAGGGGCTAATTTACAAGATCCCCACACATTTCTGTGTGTATGGTTTCAAACCTCTTCTCTGTTCTTGTTTTCAGGCAGGTTGGTGAAGACTTCGAGGAAAGATGAGATGTAGGGAACATGATACAGGGCTCATAATGGTGGAGCGACTCTTCTCTGACCTTTTATCTTCCCAACTTCTGGATGTTCCGTCAGAGACCCACAGAGAGTCCTGGATTCCTGGCCCTACTCTGGACTGCTGAGCTTGTTCCTAGGCCCCTCAGACACAGGCAGAGAGTCCCGTTTCATCTTACTCAAGCCCTTTAATCATCTGGGCTGTATTCATAAAGCGTCTCAGAGTATGATTGCTGATATGATTTGTTTTTCCTTTTATATAATAATGAACAAGATAACAGGGAACCCAAATCCTAGATCAGCACACTAAGTCTGAGATGCTATATGATAATGGGACCTGACATCTTACTTTCACCCCTGTACTTCTGCCCTATGCTACCCATAGCATATTGCATTATGTACAGTGTTATCTGTATAAAGAACACATCATATAGTCCCTCAAAGCAGTGGTTCCCAAACTGTGGGGCACGTCCCTGTCAGAAGGGGAGTTGCAGCGATGGGACAAGACTGTGACGACCAATTGGATATCACGAAAATTGGGGTGAAAAAATGGCCAGATCAACTAGCCCAAGTTTTTTTTTTTTTTTTTTAGCTAGGTTTTTAGCCCACTGATATTGTTGTAATGTTTGAGTCACTCAGATATCACATGAACACACAAGACATGGCGGAATGTGTAGAATTGCAGGAAATTAGCTTTAAAACTGCCAACAAGGGATGTGAACAGTTCCTGTCATAGACAGTGCTTGTGCCCATAGAAATAGACAGATGTTCCCCAGTGATGGAGGGGGGGGGGGTGCTGAGTGAGTTTGGGAACCAAACTGAATATCAGGGACTGAATATCAGAATGGAATTATTAGCTGAAGAATAATCTATCAATTATGTCATGTTATAGTGAGAATTATCAATCGACACTGTCTCACGCCTGCTGGTTTCATTGACCCGTTGTTTGGGTTGTTCTTTGTGTTGATATTATTAGTTGTTGTTTTTCCCTCCCTAATTGTTATGAGTCATGTCATGCTTTTTTAATTTATTCTCAATGATATAGAAGCTCTTTTTAAAATAAAGTATTCAAAATGTATGTTTGTATATTGTTCTAAGGTGATTCCTCTTTGTTGTCATCTTTATTACTTAAGTGTGTAATATCCATTTAGAATACTTGGTAAATTGTTGTTATACCTGTAGTAACTTTCTAATTATTCATAGCTGTGTAATAGTATATTTATGGAGTTGTGTAGGTTTTGTTATTACACAGGTGGATAAACTGGGTCACAAGCTGGCTGCACGGTGAGCTACTTCCCTTTTGACACCTTGCACCAAAGTTAATATGATTGATGACAGTCATTTAATTCAATGACCATTTTCCTAATGCAGATCGGGGGGCTTTTCAGTGCACTTTGGCTGTGTTTAGAAAGGCAGCCCAATTCTGATATTTTTTTATTATTGGTCATTTGACAAATCAGATCAGCTCTGAAAAAGACCAATTAGTGGGAAGAATATCAGAATTGGGCTGCCTGTGTGAAATGGCAGGCTCCAGAATGTTATTGTGTCTGTCTGCTTAGATTGACCGTTTGCAAGAGCAAGATTGCTGTGTCGTATTAATATAGTTCCTGAGACCTAAAACTAACCCAGGTTCGATGCGACTGAAGAAAATAACCTACAATGCCACCATTGTGTTGAGATGACTGACAGAAAATCCACTGATCCCCTCTCCTCAGGGTTGGACCAAGTTCTACAGTATTTTGAAGATTGATGTTTTCGATGGGGAGAAAAGGCAATGCCAGCTACAGTTCTGAAATTGCCCATCAGTCCTCCATTATGGTGCTGTATGTCCTCTTCCCTCTTGTCCCGTTTGTTACATTTCAGAGTAGTACAGTATGGCATTTATCTGTATTTTTGTTTAATGACACGCTCCAGCAGATTTTATTTTTAAGAATTTTTGTCATGCTGATAAAATGTATGTGTATCTAGGTGAAATGCCTTTCAATCTCATTACTATAGTAGATATTTACTGGCATGTGTTTCGACAGGTAAATCAATCAAATAAGTCAAACGATTTAGTAAAAAGTAGTTTATGAATTTTGTTAAGCCTAGCACACAATGTCAAAATACTTGTACATCAAATTGCAATCTGATACCTGTATCGGCTCCGTTTGAATGTGTAAAAGCTTAAACATTTAATCATACAAAATAGTGATCTTTTTTTATCAGTTGGAGCTGGATATTTGCTCCCTCCACAGAAGTCTACCATTCATGTTGACTGTGATCCACAACTCAACTTTTTTTCTAAATAATTTATACTGAACAAAAATGTTTCCCATGTTTCATGAGCTGAAATACAAGATCCCAGAAAAGTTCCTTATGCACGAAAATCTTATTTCTCAAATTTTGTGAACAAATTTAAAAAATGACATCCCTGTTAGTGAGCATTTCTCATTTGCCAGATAATCCATCCACCTGACAGGTGTGGCATATCAAGACGCTGATTCAACTGTATGATTATTACACAGGTGCACATTGTGCTGGGTACAATAAAAGCCCACTCTAAAATGTGCAGTTTTGTCACGCAACACAATGCCACAGATGTCTCATGTTTTGAGGGAGCATGCAATTGGCTTGCTGACTGCAAGAATGTCCACCAGAGCTGTTGCCAGAGAATTGAATGTTCATTTTTCTACCATAAGTCACCTCCAACGTCATTTTAGAGAATTTGGCAGTACGTCCAACCGGCCTCACAACCGTACGTAGACCATGTGTAACGACGCCAGCCCAGCCCAGGACCTCCACATCCGGCTTCTTCACCTGTGGGATCATCTGACACCAGCCCCCCGGTCAGCTGATGAAACTGAGGAGTATTTCTGTCTGTAATAAAGCCCTTTTTATGGGGAGAAACTCATTCTGGTTGGCTTGGCCTGCCTCCTCAGTGGGTGGGCCTATGCCCTCCCAGGCCAACCCATAGCTGCGCCCCTTCCCAGTCAACTCCATAGATTAGGCATAATGAATACTTCACGTGACTGCTTTTCTTATATGAGCTGTATCTCGTTTAAATTGTTGCATGTTGCTTTTCTATTTTTGTTCATTACAGTTTCACATTAACATATTTCACTATAGCACCGACAAGCCATTACACTGACAGGAATATGTCCCATAGCTTTCAATGAATAAAGGCCTTAATGTTATGACTGAAGTAAAGTTGTTATTGTGCCATACTTCACAATAACAGTTTGTGTACTACAGCTTACTTTCACATGTCAGTGAATAAATTGTTATCCGTAGCTAGTAGATTATTACAATTAATGCACACATCCCATGGCTATGATCACTGTAAGCATTGGCCCGGTTGCAGCTATTTGAAACAGAATATTGCACAAACTGTCAACAATGGTTTAAAAAGAAGTACAAGTTATCTATGACTTATTGCATTTATTTATTGCTAATTATTTAACCTTTGTGTGGTGTTTTCAATGTAAACATTTTCAATGTTTACTGAAAGAAAAATGATAGAATTATTTATTTTTTCAACCTGAGATTCATTGACCTTGGCTCATTTTCTGTGAAGAACATGCAAAATAACACATTTTCATTGAGTGCCCACTGTGCACTCCCTACATGTTTATATCACACATGTGGGCTCCCGGGTAGCGCAGGGGTCTAAGGCACTGCATCTCAGTGCAAGAGGCGTCACTACAGTCCCTGGTTCGAATCCAGGCAGTATCACATCTGGCCGTGATTGTGAGTACCATAGGGCGGCGCACAATTGGCCCAGCGTCGTCTGGGTTTGGCCGGGGTAGGCCGTCATTGTAAATAAGAATTTGTTCTTAACTGACTTGCCGAGTTAAATAAATAAATGTGGTGTTCGGGTCCACTGGACCAGAGGGTAATAAAAGTGTGTGTGTGAAAACAAGTAAAAATTAAACAAAAAGGTTTGCTCTGTGCTTTCACTCTCTCTTCCTCCTCCCTCTGCCTGCTGTTTCAACATAAGCATGGAGACAGACAGGTTATTGGTGCTGTCTGTCTTCTGCGTTTCTTGCATGTTTTAGTGTGTGAAACAACACAATGTCTTGCGGGAGCCTGCGCAAAACATTGTTAAATGTTACGCCAGCCAGTTGCAAATTGGGGACACAACAAATAAATAGCCTTGCATGTGTAGCTCCTTAACACAATCAATCAGTATGGAAAAATAATCTCTGCTCAGAGGGCCTTCATTTTGCAGAGAGAGAAGCTAGCGTGGAAGGAGTGTCTTCCACTTTGGAGGTGAATACTTTTCTTAATTATGAAGATGATGTCAATTCTGTCAACATGTCAATTCTGAGTCTGACAGTGAGTTGGAAGAAGAGGATGTGATTGACCCTCAGCCAGCCTGTCAGCAACCAGCTCATCAGCAGCCTGCAGGTGAGCTGGTCTTCTTGTCCAAGGAATGAGCCACCCCGCATGGCTGCCAATGTAATAAGGATGCAACCAGGGCCGATGCGGATGGTGGTTACTCATGTACAGGACATAAAGTCTTCTTTTGAACTGTTCATCCCAGACACCATCCAGAACATCATTCTGGACTGTACTAATTTGGAGGGAAGGTGTATTTTTGGAGAGAGTTGGTAGGAGATAGATCAAACTCATTTACATGCATACTTTGGGGTTCATTCCTTGCTGGTGTTTTCAGATCCAATGGGGAATCCACAGAATCCCTATGGGATGCAGAAACTGGCAGAGAACTTTTCTATACAACTTTTCCGTTCCTCAGTATTTCCAGGATTATCCACTTCGATAACCGAGACAACAGACCAGCTCTGTGGCAGAGAGACAAGCTAGCTACAATCAGGTCATTGTGGGATAAGTGGGTGGACCGCCTTCTCCTGTTTTACAACCCTGGGCCCAACGTTACTGTTGTATAGCAGCTTATGCCATTTAGTGGCCGCTGCCCCTTCAGGCAGTACATACTGCCTTGGAGATCAACTGGTCGATCTCCAAGGCATTCCTAGTCGATTGCCAAACATTTCTGCCAATTTTTATTTGTCTCGTGCTGTTGGCGGTAGTTACACCCAATTCAGCTGTGCTCTGGGTACGCAACTGTTGCCATATCGAACCATTTCATATGTCTGAAGATACAAACTCTACCTTCCCAGCAAATCAAGTGCACTATAAGCCTACTACTGCTGGCCAATCGCATGGCTTGGATTACCTTGTCTGCAAGAAAGCTACAGCAAAGTTGTTACTGTGGGATTTCAAGTAGCGGTGCATGGGTAAAATCACTGGGGAAGCCAAGCCATATTACAATCTATGAAGTCCACAAAGCATATTGCATGTATAGTAACACAGTTACATGACCTACAGCATGGTCAAGCAAGTTAATGTTTCCAACATTTTCGGAACAACTATTGATTTAGAACCACAGAGAGTTAATGGAAGTTGCAAAGAAAACAGGAGCTGCCTCCACTATTCCAGCCCCATTTCAACATCAACATTTCAACATCAACTCACCTCTGCTTAGTCTAATACAGTGACAACTAAAATATACCAAAAACATTTTAGTCCAATCAACATAAGCTAAAAATGATCTGGCTGTCCATGGTCCTGATTTCTGTGTGCGTTTGTGCAAGTAGAAAAACCCTTCACTGTTGAGATCGCTCAGTGTAGCTCAACACTGATTGGCTAATTGTGTGTACTTTTTTGTCAAGGGAAGCCAGATGCAAACAATGTCATACTCGTTTGGACCAGTGTCACGTTCTGACAATAGTTCTGTTATTTTATTCTTTGTTTTAGTATGGTCAGGGCTGGGGTGGGCAGTCTATGTTTGTTTTTCTATGTTGGTTTTTGTGTTGGCCTAGTATGGTTCTCAATCAGAGGCAGGTGTCGTTAGTTGTCTCTGATTGAGAATCATACTTAGGTAGCCTGGGTTTCACTTTTGGATTGTGGGTGTTTGTTTCCGTGTGAGTCTTTGGGCCACACGGTACTGTCTCGGTTTTAATTTTGTTCACATCATTTATTGTTTTGTATTTCAGTGTTCAGTTCGTTTTGAATAAATCATCATGAACACTTACCACGCTGCGCTTTGGTCTGATCCTTCTTCCACCTCTGAATGCCGTTACAACCAGGCAGTATCAGATAGATGACCTACACGTAGAGATACAGAGGGGCGCTGTTTCGCTCGCTCTGATGCTTTCTCCTGTGAGATACGTTCAGCCTCTTGAAGGAACATTTTGAAACACTGAGAGACAAAATATATATTATTTAAAGCAATTATTGGTCTGTTTTTGGGGAATCCATGAATACCCGCAACTGGAGATTTCAAAATATTTAAAACCATGAGTAGAGAGAGACTGTCAATGAATACAGCAGAGGGCTGCTGTTTTTATGACTGAGTTCACGTTGAAGTTCTTACTCAGCACTTTGTATTCAACACTTTTATAAGCCATACAATGCGCGTTCTTCCTATTTCAACTCAGCGCTACAACAATAACTCCAGCAGTAATGAATGATTAGGAAAGTGTATCTATAGACTTGCGTTGTTATTATTTAGCGGCTTGGGTCTTTTTTAATATCGAGGAATATTTAACTCTAACGTGAAATGCTTACTTACAGCCATTAAATCAACAAATCTGAGCTTTTTTTGTTCGTATGTAACAAAATATTTGGTCCATTTTTACATTTTTACATTTTAATATAAAAGTAACAAAATAAAATAAAAATAACGAGGCCATATACAGGGGGTACCGGTATTAAGTCAACGTGCGCAGGTACAGGTTTAATCGAGGTAATACTGTATGTACTGTACATGCAGGTCGGGGTAAAGTGACTATGCATAGATAATTAACAGTGGGTAGCAGCAGTGTAAAAAAGGGGGTCAATGCAAATTGCCAACCCTGGAAGTCTGTGTTTCAGACATAAGGAAGTGGATGGTGGCAAATGTTTCACTTTTAAACTAGGACATAACAAAGATACTAGTTCTAGAAACAGAGGCATACTGTTTGATCACACAATTAATCTTGATGGTTGTACAGTCATCTCAAATAAATCTGTGAAGGACCTCGGCATTACTCTGGACCCTGATCTCTCTTCTGATGAAAGTATCAAGAATATTTCAAGGTGAGCTTTTTTCCATCTTCGTAACATTGCAAAAATCTGAAACTTTTTGTCCAAAAATGGGTAAAAACGAATCCATGCTTTTGTCACTTCTAGATTAGACTACGACAATGCTCTACTCTCCGGCTACCCGGATAAAGCACTAAATAAACTTCAGTTAGTGCTAAATACGGTTTCTAGAATCTTGACTAGAACCAAAAATTGTGACCATAGTGACCAAAAATCATATTACTCCAGTGCTAGCCTATACTCTGGCTTCCTGTTAAGGCTCCCCTCTCTCCACTGGGAGTCTCTGCCTCTGACCCTATTTACTCACTGGGCTGTCACTGGCTTATTGGGCTCTTCCATGCCGCCCCTAAGAGGGGTGCGTCACGTGGTGCCAGGATTTTTTGCACTATACTCGACTTGAGTTGGTTGAGTCACTGACATGATCACCCTGTCCGGTCTTGCACCCCCTCAGGTTTGTGGGGTAGAGGAGATCTTCGTTAGCTATACTCAGCCTTGTCTCAGGGTAGTAAGTTGGTGGTCTGTTGATAACCCTCTAGTGGTGTGGGGGCTGTGCTTTGGCAAAGTGGGTGGGGTTATATCCTGCCTGGTTGGCCATGTCCGGGGGTATTGTCAGAAGGGGCCACAGTGTCCCGTCCCGTCCCGTCCCCCCCCAGCCTCCAGTATCTATGATGCAATAATCTATGTGCCGGGGGACTAGGGTCAGTCTGTCCTATGTGGTGAAATTCTCCTGTCTTATCTGGTGTCCTGTGTGAACTTAAGTGTGCTCCCACTAATTATTTCTCTCTCCCTCTCTCCCGCCTCAGGACTACCTGACCTGATGACCTCTGGCTGTCCCCAGTCCACCTTGTCGTACTGCTGCTCGTTTCAACTGTTCACCGGACATGCTACCGTGTCCCGGAACTGCTGTTTTACAACTCTCCCTCTCTCGCTCTCTCTACCGCACCTGCTGTCTCGACCTCTGAATGCTCGATGTTGAAACTTTAACTCCTGAGGTGCTGACCTGTTGCACCCTCAACAACCACTGTGATTATTAATTGACCCTGCTGGTCATCTATGAAAGTTTGAACATCTTGAAGAACGATTTGGCCTTAATGGCCAGGTACTCTTGAAATGCTTCTACATCTGCATTGCTTGCTGTTCGGGGTTTAAGACTGGGTTTCTGTAAAAGCCCTTTGAGACATCTGCTGATTTAAAAAGGGCTGTATAAATACATTTGATTGATTGATTGATTGATTGATTGATGGACCCACATTGTGGGTATTCTTGCTAGCCATCTCAGCCTGCCTTTCACCCCATCCATACATGGCAAATGGGTGCCTGTTTTCCTTGTCGGTTTCTTTGGGCTTCTGTAGCTGGCTCCTCGCCCTGGGGGACTTTCTGGACTGTTTGGCTTTAGTTTGAGCCTCTGGCTTCCTCCCTGGCTCAGAAGCAGTTCATCCTTTTCTAAGCTTCTCTTCCTCTGACTCTGCGCAGCCTCCGTCCACAGCACCCTGAACATCTAGGAAGGGATGAGGAATACTTAAGAGTTCTATAATTTAATTAGTATACCTTGTGATTTTTATATGTGCAAGTGTTGTAGAAACTGTCAACAGACAGTGAGGCCTGATCACAGACAACGACGAGACAGCCTATAGGGAGGAGGTCAGAGACCTGGCCTTGTGGTGCCAGAATAACAACCTATCCCCCAACGTAGCCAAGACTAAGGAGATGATTGTGGACTATAGGAAAAGGAGGACCAAGCACACCCCCATTCTCATCGACTGGGCTGTAGTGGAGCAGGTTGAGTGCTTCAAGTTCCTCGGTGTCCACATCAACAACAAACTAGCATGGTCCAAACACACCAAGACATTCGTGAAGAGGGCACGACAAAGCCTAGTTTCCCCTCAGGAAACTAAAAAGATTTTGCATGGGTCCTGAGATCCTCAAAAGGTTCTATAGCTGCATAGAAGAGCATCCTGACTGGTGGCATCACTGCCTGGTACGGCAATTGCTCAGCCTCTGACCACAAGGCACTACAGAGGGTAGTGCGTACGGCCCAGTACATCACTGGTTAAGCTGCCTGCCATCCAGGACCTCTACACCAGGCGGTGTCAGAGGAAGGCCCTAAAAATTGTCAAAGACCCCAGCCACCCCAGTCATAGAATGTTCTCTCGCATGGCAAGCGGTACCGGAGTGCCAAGTCTAGGACAAAAAGGCTTCTCAACAGTTTTTACCCCAGAGCCATAAGATTCCTGAACAGGTAATCAAATGGCTACCCGGACTATTTGCATTGTGTGCCTCCCCCCAACCCCTCTTTTTACGCTGCTGCTACTCTCTGTTTATTATATATGCATAGTCACTTTATACATTCATGTACATACTACCTCAATTTGTCATGAACCGGACCTGACATCCATTCCCTGCCGGATCGTTAGCCATGAACAGTATGTTGTGCCATAGTATCAGCCTCAAGTTGGATAGAATTTGTTTTGTTGTTTTTTACGTATTGCTTGCCTTAAACTTACCTCCGTTTGTTCTGTCTTCAGTTACTCACCCGGATCATTTACCCCATTCCCGCCTGGTCGTCGGAGGATTCCGCTTCCCCATTGGATCCACCTATTTACTCCCATCAACTCACCACCGCTGCCCGCTACGCCACCTGGATATATCTACCCATTCACATTCACTTGTAAATAAATACTCACCTTCTTCCTACTCTCATTGTCCTGGTCTGCTTCTGGGTTCGATTTTGAAGAAACGTGACAGAACGATCCGGCCAAGGATGAACCCAGCGGACCTGGATTCCGTTTGCCATGCCATTACCCAGCAGGGGAAGACATTGGGACAACACAAGACGGCGCTACAGGAGATAGCGGGTGCAATGCAGAACTTATCTGCTAGCTTGACACAAATCCAGGATCAGCTCAGGTTGCTGGCGATTCATTCACCACCTGTTTCACCAATCTCACCTGCCGTGTCTGATGCGGTTTCCTTCCGTGAACCCAAGGTACCGACGCCTGATAAATATGAAGAGGATTTGGGAAGATGCCGTTCGTTTCTTATGCAGTGTGGGTTAGTGTTTGATCTGCAGCCCCATTCTTACGCCACTGACAAGGCTAGGATAGCCTTTGTTATTGAACTGCTGAGTGGAAGAGCTCTGGAATGGGCTTCAGCCGTTTGGGAACGACAGGAGACCTGCATGGCTTCATACCAGGAATTCACGGGAGAGATGAGAAGGCTTTTTGACCATCCAGTCCGAGGTAAGGACGCAGCTAAACGTTTGTTCACTCTTCGCCAAGGAGCTCGCAGTGTGGCAGACTTTATGATCGAGTTCAGGACATTGTCTGTGGAGAGTGGTTGGAATGAGGAGTCACTACAAGCAGCTTTTTACCAGGGGTTGTCGGAGCAACTCAAGGACGAGCTAATATCCTATCCAGAGCCTAGTGACCTAGACAGCTTGGTCACTTTATCTATTCGGGTAGATAATAGAGTCCGAGAGAGAAGGAGGGAGAAGCAGTGGGGCCCATCCAATCAATCAGCAACTCGGTTACCATTCGGTTCAGGAAGTGAACCAGAACGTATTGATCGTTATTCCCCACACGGGATTAGTGGAGGGGTCTTGCCACCAGATCCTGAACCAATGCAAGTGGGGCGACACGTTCTAACTAAGGAAGAGCGCCAACGTAGACGTGAGACCAACAGCTGTCTCTACTGTGGTAGCTCAGGACATTACATCTCTGCTTGTCCACAGCGCTCGTTAAACTGCCCGGCTCGCTAGTTTTGGGAGGAATTTTAGCGAGCCAGTTTCAACCTCTCAAGAATCCTGTCAGACCCCGTTTTCCTGCGACCCTTATGAATAAGGATCAGAGCTTAGAGATGAACGCTTTTATCGATTCAGGTGCCGATGGCAGCTTTATTGATGCCGACTTGGTGGAACAGCTGGGGCTTTCCAAGGAGCAATTGCCGGAAGCCATTGAAGCAACCACTCTGAACGGCAGTAGTCTGGCACGGATCACTATGAGGACTGAACCGGTTAAGATGTTGTTGTCGGGGAATCATTCAGAGTTTATCTCCTTCTTCATTCTGTCCTCGCCCCATGTTCCTCTGGTTCTTGGTTACCCCTGGCTGAAGGAACACAATCCCTCGTTTGATTGGGTGACGGGTAAGGTAACTAGTTGGAGCATTGATTGTCATGCTAACTGTCTTAGGACTGCCTGTTCTCCTGCCGTTTCCAGTCAGGTCAGTGACTCTGCTCCTCCTGATTCGTCCCTGGTTCCAGAAACATATCACGAGTTGGGTGAAGTATTCAGTAAACAGAAGGCTCAGTCCCTTCCTCCCCACCGACCTTATGACTGTGCGATTAATCTGTTTCCTGGAGCCGCCTTTCCCAAGGGACGGTTATACAGTATCTCTCGACCTGAACGTGAGGCCTTGGAGACCTACATCAAGGAGTCTCTAGCTGCAAGTCTCATTCGGCCCTCGTCATCATCTCTGGGAGCAGGATTTTTTTTTGTGAGCAAGAAGGATGGCTCTCTTCGACCGTGTATTGATTATCGGGGTTTGAATGATATTACGGTCAAGAACAAGTATCCCCTGCCCTTGATGAGCTCGGCTTTCGATTCTTTACAGGGTGCTACGGTTTTTACGAAGCTTGATTTACGTAATGCTTATCATTTGGTTCGGATCAAAGAGGGGGACGAGTGGTTGACTGGGTTCAATACTCCGATGGGACATTTCGAGTACCAGGTGATGCCGTTTGGACTGACCAACGCTCCTGCTGTGTTCCAAAGTATGGTGAATGATGTTCTGAGAGATGTGATTGGTATTTTTGTGTTCGTTTACCTGGATGATATCCTCATCTTCTCGAAGGAGCTTTCTAGCCACGTTCAGCATGTCAAGCAGGTCCTGCTGCGGTTATTGGAGAACCGTCTGTTCGTGAAGGCTGAGAAGTGCGATTTTCAAGCCCACACGACGTCCTTCCTCGGGTACATCATCTCCAGGGGAGAGATCAAGATGGACCAAGAGAAGGTTCGGGCAGTTCGGGATTGGGTCCAGCCCGGTACGAGATTGCAGCTCCAGAGATTCCTGGGGTTTGCGAATTTTTATCGGGGGTTTATCCGTGATTACAGCCGGGTGGCCGCCCCTTTAACTGTACTGACGTCTTGCACCAGAAAGTTCTGTTGGTCTCCTGAGGCAGACCGAGCATTTCTAGATTTGAAGAGCCGATTCACCAACGCCCCGATTCTCTCTCAACCTGACACTTCCCGTCAGTTCGTTGTGGAGGTGGATGCGTCTGATGTGGGGGTGGGCGCCATCCTGTCCCAGCGTAGCTCCACTGACGGTAAACTCCATCCCTGCGCCTTCTACTCTTGTCGTCTTTCTCCAGCTGAAAGAAACTACGATGTGGGTAACCTGGAGCTTCTCGCTGTGAAGCTTGCCTTGGAGGAGTGGTGTCACTGGTTGGAGGGAGCGGAGCAACCGTTTGTGGTCTGGACTGACCACAAGAATCTGGCTTACGTGCAATCGGATAAACGTCTCAACGCCCGTCAGGCCCGGTGGGCTTTGTTTTTTGGACGCTTCAATTTTTCCCTGACGTTCCGACCTGGGTCGAAGAACGGCAAGGCGGACGCCCTGTCCCGGATGTTCTCCAAGACGGAGGAGAGTGGGGCCAAGACTGAGACGATTCTTCCCCCAGAACGTTGTCGTGGGAGCCGTTACATGGAGGATTGAGGAGGAGGTGATGGCGGCTCTTCGGACACAGCCCGGGCCCGATAACGGTCCACCCGGTCGGTTGTTCGTGCCTGAGTCGGTTCGTTCTGCTGTCCTTCAGTGGTCCCACGCCAGCAAGATAGCTTGTCACCCTGGTGTTGCTCGGACTATGGCATTACTGCGCAGACGATTTTGGTGGCCTGCCATGGGAGAAGATACCCGGAGGTTTGTTGCCGCTTGTCCTGTTTGTGCGCAGAATAAGAGTACCAATCGGGCCAGCTCTGGGCTTCTTCACCCCCTACCTATTCCCCGGCGACCTTGGTCGCATCTGGCCCTGGATTTTGTCACGGGGTTGCCCTCTTCTGTTGGTAACACGGTTATTCTGACCATTGTGGATAGATTCAGCAAGTTTGCCCACTTTGTTCCCCTCTCCAAGCTGCCTTCTGCCACTGAGACGTCCGAGATCCTGGTTAGGGAGGTGTTCAGTGTCCACGGGTTGCCCTGTGACATTGTTTCTGACCGTGGTCCTCAGTTAACCTCTGCTGTCTGGAAATCCTTCTGTTTGGCCATTGGAGCTACAGTCAGTCTCACATCTGGATTTTACCCCCAATCTAATGGTCAGGCGGAGAGAGCCAACCAGAAGATGGAGTCCACGCTGCGCTGTCTTGTTTCCTCTGATCCCACCTCTTGGTCCTCTCAATTACCCTGGGTCGAGTATGCTCATAATACTCTCCCTTCATCTGCCACTGGGATGTCTCCCTTCCAGTGCCTGTACGGTTACCAACCTCCCTTGTTTCCTTCTCAGGAGCGGGATCTCTCGGTTCCTTCTGTCCAGACCCACATTCGTCGTTGCCACCGCACCTGGCATCGGGCCAGGAAGGCCCTCCTTAAGGTTTCTGAGCGGTATCAGATCCAGGCGAATCGTCGCCGTATTCGAATCGTCGCCCCCGCTTATACCGTTGAAGATAGGGTTTGGTTGGCTACACGGGATCTTCCTCTACGGACTGAGTCGAGGAAACTGTCACCGAAGTTCATTGGTCCGTTTGTAGTGGAGAGGATCATTAATCCTGTTGTGGTCCGACTCAAGTTGCCTGCTACACTAAGAGTACATCCCACCTTTCATGTCTCCTGCCTCAAGCCGGTTCTCCTCAGTCCTCTGTTGCCCCCTCCTCCTCGTCCTCCTCCTCCTCGGATGATCGGTGGTGGTCCTGTCTACACGGTGCGCCGCATCATGGACTCCAGACGGCGGGGTCGAGGGTTCCAGTATTTAGTGGATTGGGAAGGATATGGTCCTGAGGAGAGGAGTTGGATTCCTCGGCGTCAGATCCTTGACGATGACCTGCTTCGTGACTTTTACCGCCTCCACCCTGGCGCTCCATGAACAGTATGTTGTGCCATAGTATCAGCCTCAAGTTGGATAGAATTTGTTTTGTTGTTTTTTACGTATTGCTTGCCTTAAACTTACCTCCGTTTGTTCTGTCTTCAGTTACTCACCCGGATCATTTACCCCATTCCCGCCTGGTCGTCGGAGGATTCCGCTTCCCCATTGGATCCACCTATTTACTCCCATCAACTCACCACCGCTGCCCGCTACGCCACCTGGATATATCTACCCATTCACATTCACTTGTAAAGAAATACTCACCTTCTTCCTACTCTCCTTGTCCTGGTCTGCTTCTGGGTTTGATTTTGAAGAAACGTGACACAATTGGGCCAACCAAACAGTGCTCCCGCACATTGGCTAACCCGCCAACCCCTCTTTTACGCTACTGCTACTCTCTGTTCATCATATATGCATAGTGACTTTAACCATATCTACATGTACATACTACCTCAATCAGCCTGACTAACCGGTGTCTGTATGTAGCCTCGCTACTTTTATAGCCTCGCAACGGTATATAGCCTGTCTTTTTACTGTTTTATTTCTTTACTTACCTATTGTTCACCTAACACCTTTTTTGCACTATTGGTTAGAGCCTGTAAGTAAGCATTTCACTGTAAAGTCTACACCTGTTGTATTTGGCACACGTGACAAATACACTTTGATTTGATTTGAGAGGGATACAAAGATTGATATAATGTAATGTTAACTTATCAAATAACATAACAGTTTTATAGTATAAATATTTGTTATTTTATTAACTTTATTTGACCAGGGACGGTGTACAACAAAAACATAAGTCTCAGCAGGGCTGGTCCTTGCCATTCTGCCGAAATAGGGAAACCAAAAAATGCACCCGCAAAACTAGAATAAGAAAAATTATATTGAATTTAAGTTTCATTTAGGTTCTGAATGAAAGCTGAAAAGGTATTTTCTGTATGTTTAAAATACATCTTTTCCAGGACATTGAAAAGGCATCTTTTCCGGACATTGAAATCAGCTTATTTTCCGGATGTTGAAATCAGCTTATTTTTTTGTTCTGGATGAAAGTTTAAAATACTTATTTTCCAGATGTTGAAAATAATTATATTTTCCAGATGTTGAAAATAATTATATTTTACAGATGTTGAGATATGTTTTTCCCTGGTGTTGAAATCAGTCAAATTTTTGGTTCTGAATGGAAATAAGTAATTTATAGTCTATGCTGGGCCAAATTAAGGCCGGTCTGGACCACACCAAATCTGAACTAAACCTAGACGTCCGGACCAAAAACCAATGTCTGTGAATATGGAAATCACCCAAAAAATATGTTGAAAAGGCGTCGACGTCGGCCCGTGCTTACTAAGGTCTAGCCTACAGTGTTGCCTGAAATAGAATTTTAGGAATGCCTATCCATGTGGTAAGCCTACTGTAAACACCAAAAAAAGATGTCCAGATGACATTGGCTCGTACTTACTGGGGTGTAGCCTTCCATGTCGGCCAGCAATGGAATATTATGAATGCCCATCCATGTGGTAGGCCCACCTTTTGTAAAACAGGCAGTTGCTATTGCTTTATTAGTCCTGATTCCTGTGACTAATCGATTTGTCTATTTAAGCGCTGAATATCAGGCACCCAACTTTATCAGGAGTTATCTCAAGCCTATTTGCAATGTGTTTACTTTACACAGCGAGAAATGCAGAAGTATTTTCTTTTTCACTATGATCAGATTGTCAAAAAATGTACAGATACAAACTTGAAACCACTGATCATGACAATGGGGTGAAACTCCTGGACAACAATTGTGATTTCTTTCTTTATTTGTATTTAACATTTATTTAACTTGACAAGTCAGTTAAGAACAAATTATTATTTACAGTGACGGCCTACCAAAAGGCCTCCTGCTGGGATAAAAAATGCAGTAGATATCTCAGATTGGGGGGAGTGAGGCCTAAGAGGGTTTTATAAATAAGCATCAACCAGTGGGTCTTGCGATGGGTATACAGAGATGACCAGTTTACAGAGGAGTATAGAGTGCAGTGATGTATCCTATAAGGAGCATTGGTTGCAAATCTGATGGCCCGAATGGTAAAGAACATCTCGCCACTCGAGAGCACCCTTACCTGCCGATCTATAAATTATGTCTCCGTAATCTAGCATGGGTAGAATGGTCATCTGAATCAGGGTTAGTTTGGCAGCTGGGTGAAAGTGGAGCGATTACGATAGTGGAAACCAAGTCTAGATTTAACTTTAGCCTGCAGCTTTGATATGTGCTAAGAGAAGGACAGTGTCCTGTCTAGCCATATTCCCAAGTACTTGAATGAGGTGACTACCTCAAGCTCTAAACCCTCAGAGGTAGTAATCACACCTGTGGGGAGAGGGGCATTCTTCTTACCAAACTACATGACCTTTGTTTTGGAGGTGTTCAGAACAAGGTTAAGGGGAGTGAAAGCTTGCTGGACACTAAGAAAGGTTTGTTGTAGAGCATTTAACACAAAATACTGGGAGGGGCCAGTTGAGTATAAGACTGTATCATCTGCATACAAATGGATGAGAGAGCTTCCTATTTCCTGAGCTATGTTGCTGATGTAAATTGAGAAGAGTGTGGGGCCTATGATTGCGCCTTGGGGTACTCCTTTGGTGACAGGCATGACCATTCCATATTGTCCATTTTACTTTGACCTGTCCTGGTTTTTATGAAATGTTGTTTGTTAACATGACAGCTCATTTTTGGGGGGATTGAGTGCCGTTTAGGTTAGGCTATTTGATGGAGAAACCTACATGATTAAAAAGTGTCTGTCTCATTACATTGTCATTATCTACAGCCTGTAGGCTACAGAAAATGCCAGATACTCTTTCTACCATATCCTATATCTGGCAGAGCGCTGCAGAGATGTCTCTCCAACAGCATCCTGGAGGGGCGTGTTGGGAAAAGACAAGCAAAATATTTTGCTCCTCCTGCATTTGACAAAGTGGGCACTGCTTATCATCAGAGCTCACCTAAAAAGCCCATATGCCACTGGTTGAGAGACATTGTCAATAAATGTTGTCTTAAACAAAATATAACGGCAGAGAAAAGTTTTTTTTCTTTTTTTCTTTTCTTTTTTTAGAAACTCACATTTATTTTTAAAAATGTGCCTCTCGCCAACGTAAAAAATAGTAAATAGTAATGTACAGTGAGTTTTTAATTATATATTTTATTTTTTTGATTTATAATACAAAAATCAACAACCTACATCGCGACATCAAACATGTCTAACAAAACAAAAACACAGGTATTAACAACAAAATACTAAAACATACAAAAAATATATCTAGGATTTTTGCCCATTCTTCAAGGCAAAACTGCTCCAGCTCCTTCAAGTTGGATGGTTTCCGCTGGTGTACAGCAATCTTTAAGTCATACCACAGATTCTCAGTTGGATTGAGGTCTGGGCTTTGACTAGGCCATTCCAAGACATTTCAATGTTTCCCTTTAAACCACTTGAGTGTTGCTTTAGCAGTATGCTTAGAGTCATTGTCTTGAGGGAAGGTGAACCTCCATCCCAGTCTCAAATCTCTGGAAGACTGAAACAGGTTTCCCTCAAGAATTCCCTGTATTTAGCGCAATCCATCATTCATCCATTCTGACCAGTTTCCCAGTCCCTGCCGATTAAAAACATCTCCACAGCATGATGCTGCCACCACAATGCTTCACTGTGGGGATAGGGTTCTCAGGGTGATGAGAGGTTTTGGGTTTGTGCCAGACATAGCGTTTTCCTTGATGGTCAAAAAGCTCAATTTTAGACTCATCTGATCAGAGTACCTTCTTCCATATGTTTGGGGAGTCTCCCTCATGCCTTTAAGTAAACACCAAACGTGTTTGTTTATTTTTTTCTTTTAGTAATGGCTTTTTTCTGACCACTCTTCCGTAAAGCCCAGCTCTATGGAGTATACGGCTTAAAGTGGTCCAATGGACAGATACTCCAATCTCTTTGATACTGGTCATAGAGACCAAAGATAACCCTGAAGGAGCTGCAAAGAGATACTCCAATCTCTTTGCAGCTCCTTCAGGGTTATCTTTGGTCTCTTTGTTGTCTCTCTGATTAATGACCTCCTTGCCTGGTCTGTGAGTTTTGGTGGGCGGCCCTCTTTTGGCAGGTTTGTTGTAGTGCCATATTCTTTCCATTTTTTAATAATGGATTTAATGGTGCTCTGTGGGATGTTCAAAGTTTCTGATATTTTTTTATAACCCAACCCTGATCTGTACTTCTCCACAACTTTGTCCCTGACCTGTTTGGAGCGCTCCTTGGTCTTCATGATGGCACTTGCTTGGTGGTGCCCCTTGCTTAGTGGTGTTGCAGATTCTGGGGCCTTTCAGAACAGGTATATCTATACTGAGATCATGTGACAGATCATGTCTTTATCTTTATCTTGGCCACCAGGTCGCAGTTGCAAATGAGAACTTGTTCTCAACTAGCCTACCTGGTTAAATAAAGGTGAAATAAAAACAATAATAAAAAATGTGACACTTAGATTCCACACAGGTGGACTTTATTTAACTAATTATGTGACTTCTGATGGTAATTGGTTGCACCAGATCTTATTTAGGGGCTTCATAGCAAAGGGGGTGAATACATATGCACGCACCAATTTTACATTTAAAAACATTTATTAAGTTATTTTTTTCACTTCACCAATTTTGACTATTTTGCGTATGTCCATTACATGAAATCCAAATAAAAATCAATTTAAATTACAGGTTGTAAATGCAACAAAATACGAAAAACGCCAAGGGCAATGAATACTTTGCAAGGCACTGTACTACTGTGCGCCTCCCATAGTCTGTTCTGGACTTATGAAGGATTGTGACGAGACCTCTGGTCTTGTGGTGCATGTGTGTCCGTGCTGTGTGCTAGTAGTTTAAACAGACACCTCGGTCCATTTTGCATGTCAACATGATGAAGTCAATCTCTCCTCCTCTTTGAGCCATGAGAGATTTACATGCATATTATGAATGTTAGCTCTCCATGTATATCTAAGGGCCAGCTGTTCTGCCCTGTTCTGAGCCAATTGCAATTTTCCAAGGTCTTTCTTTGTGTTACCTGACCACACGACTGAACAGTAGTCCGGGTGCGACAAAACCAGAGCCTGTAGGACCTTCCTTGTTGATAGTGTTGTTAAAAAGGCAGAGTAGTGCTTTATTATGGACGGACTATTCCCCATCTTGGCTACTGTTGTATGATCATGTTTTGACTATGACAGTATACAATTCAGGGTTACTCCAAGCAATTTACTCACCTCAACTTGCTGCTCAATTTCCACATTATTTAATACAAGATCTAGATGAGGTTTAGGGTTTAGTGAATGATTTGTCCCAAATACAATGCTTTTAGTTTTGGAAATATTTAGTACTAACTTATTCCTTGCCACCCATTCTGAAACTAACTGCTGGTCTTTGTTAAGTGTTGCAGTGATTTCACTCGCTGTAGTAGCTGCCTTGTATAGTGTTGAGTCACCCGCATACATCAATAGACATACTGGCTTTACTCAAGGCCAGTGGCATCTCATTAGTAAAGATTGAAAAAAGTAAGGGGCCTAGACAGTTGTCATGGGGAATTCCTGATTCTACCTGGATTATGTTGGAGAGGATTCCATTAAAGAACACCCTCTGTGTTCTGTTACAGGTAACTCTTTATCTACATTATAGCAGGGGGTGTAAAGCCAAAACAAATATATTTTTCCAGCAGCAGACTATGATGACAATGTCAAAAGCCTCACTGAAGTCTAACAAAATAGCTCCCACAATCTTTTTATCATCAATTTCTCTCAGCCAATCATCAGCAATTTGTGTAAGTGCTGTGCTTGTTGAGTGTCCTTCCCTTATAAGCATGCTGAAAGTCTGTTGTCAATTTGTTTAACACAATTTTTTCCAAAAGTTTACTAAGAGTTGGTAACAGGCTGATTGGTAGGCTATTTGAGCCAGTAAAGGGGGCTTTACTATTCTTGGGTAGCAGAATAACTTTTGCTTCCCTCCAAGCCTACACACTCTCTAGTTGGCTTAGATTGAAGATATGGAAAATAGGAGTGGAAATATTCTCCGCTATTATCCTCAGTAATTTCCCACACAAGTTATCAGACCCCGGTGACTTGTCATTGTTGATAGTCAACAATATTTTAAAAACTTCTTCCACACTCGCTTTACGAAATTCTATATTTATAATGCTTGTCTTTCATAATTTGATCAGATATACTTGGATGTGTAGTGTTGATTGATTATTAAATGATTATTAAACTGTTATGACATGAGTATTATTGTAACATGATGCTGTCATAGGCCTACTATTTAAGTGATAGCATATCAATCTTCATATTCTATTGTCAGAATATACTATGTAAGACAATTAAACGAATATGTAGCCTAATGTCTACACTGCAATGAATGCAAAATGTGGAAGAGAACCAGATTATGCAGTGTAGCCTATATCCGATTTTAATCTGCATAGAACTAGAGAATGTGTGTCTGAAAATGTATTGCAAATCGCAGGTTTGAACATTCTGTCTTATACTTACAGCATATATATTTACTGGCTCGGTTTTCACGGAAGCAAAACACAACAGATGGTGTTTCGTGTGCAGTAATCCTAGGCTGGCTACATTTTAACCCCGCCCATAGTTGAGATGCATTTAAAAGTACATTTCCTCCTAACAGGTGTTTGAAAGGAACTTAAATATTTTGTCTTGCTCATTAACCTTCTGAATTTCACACATACACAATCCATGTCTCAATTGTCTCAATGCTGAAAAATCCTCATATAACCTGCCCCCTCCCCCCCTTCATCTACACTGATTGAAGTTGATTTAACAGAAGACATCAATAAGGGATTATAGCGTTCACCTAGATTCACCTGGTCAGTCTATGTCATGGAAAGAGCAAGTATTCCTAATGTTTTGTACATTCAGATGGTAAATGTAAATGTTGGTTAGAATACAATAATCTGTTTGTTAAAATGTATGTCAGAAGAATGCTCCAACCCTGCTCTAACAAGATCCTGGTGAGCAGCTACTATTACCCTAGACTCAGTGTGCAAGGTGGTTATTTGCCCATGCAATACATTCTATACAAGGCTTCTTCAGGCTGTCCATGGAATATGAGATTGGTATCAAATGTCAAATCTGTGTTGTTGCGAAGTTTAAAGTAGACATGAAGGAGCAAGCATGGCACATTCCAGCGAAGTCATGCCCGACAGTCACCTTTCACTCTCGCCATGCCAAATCAAGAGTCAAATCTCTTGTAGTAGACTCGACGCAAATCAGGATGCACTATAGCAGGAGCCTATTATAATTCTGCATTTGTGTAAATTGATGGCAATGTTTGAATGGTTTGATAAATCCTTTGCATTTACTATAGAGTATTATCTCTAACGTTATCCTACAGTACCATACCATATTCAGCATGGAAATCCTCAACATACCATGCATTCGAGTGACCACGACTATTAGACTGAAGGCCTATTGGTTTATTGTGTGATGATCATGTTATGTGCTTTACAACATAGGCCTACATATTGCGGCATTATGATTATAAAACAGACATATATGAAAATACCAAATAATGGACTTTAATAACTTAGTATTTATGTACATTTACATTCACATGTTGAATAATAACATGTCATGTCTCGTTCTTGTTGATGCTGGTTCACATTTGCAGATTTTCTTTCCAGATAACACATGGTTACAAAAACATTCCAGTGACAACACTGTGTTGTTCCTCTTGGGGATCCAGAGCAAACAGACGCAGGAGATGATACATTTAGAAGCACTTGCGGTGGACAATGCTGGGGCCTGCCTCGTCGTATTCCTGCTTGGTGATCCACATAGCCTGGAAAGTGGACAGGGAAGCCAGGATGGAGCCACCGATCCAGACGGAGTATTTACGCTCAGGTGGGGCAATGATCTATAGAGAAAGAAGTTGAGTATGAGTAAAAACCATGACATATTTTTATGAAGGTTTTATTGTTGACAAATAAATGTTTATTGGAAGGTATAAATACGAATAGTGTTATTGGGTTGTCATGTATGTCATACCTTGATCTTCATGGTGCTGGGAGCCAAGGCGGTGATCTCCTTTTGCATACGGTCAGCAATACCAGGGTACATGGTGGTACCACCGGACAGGACATTGTTGGCATACAGGTCCTTACGGATGTCAATGTCGCACTTCATGATGCTGTTGTAGGCGGTCTCGTGAATACCCGCAGACTCCATACCTATTCGGATTATAACGTATTAGAAACAGCATGTCTCTATTTTGACCAATATAATAGGCGTATAAATTATCATTACTCGTTATATGATTATTACATACCAATGAATGAAGGCTGGAAGAGGGTCTCTGGGCAACGGAAACGCTCGTTACCGATGGTGATGACCTGACCATCGGGAAGCTCATAGCTCTTCTCAAGGGAGGAGGAGGAGGCGGCGGTGGCCATCTCGTTCTCGAAGTCCAGAGCCACATAGCACAGCTTCTCCTTGATGTCACGCACGATCTCACGCTCGGCTGTAATGAATAACTATTTTGCTCAGAAGATGGGACAAATCATTGCAATTACGCACATCTTGTGCGTTTTAGCGCATTTTTACAGATTATGCATGGTATTTTCATGGTGAGTCAAACAAGGCAAACAAAATCTCACCGGTTGTGACAAAAGAGTAGCCACGCTCGGTGAGGATTTTCATGAGGTAGTCAGTCAGATCGCGACCAGCCAAATCCAGACGCATTATGGCGTGGGGAAGAGCATAACCCTCATAGATGGGTACGTTGTGGGTCACACCATCACCGGAGTCCAGCACAATACCTTTAACACAAACAAAAACGTAAATATTCAGTCGACATAACTCATAGTATAGACACATGGTAGGCCACACGTAGCCGACACGTTGTTTTAGGTTAATTGTTTATGAGTAAACGCTGCATTCCTTACCAGTGGTACGACCAGAGGCGTACAGAGACAGCACAGCCTGGATCGCAACATACATGGCGGGGACGTTGAATGTCTCAAACATGATCTGAGTCATCTTTTCACGGTTAGCCTTGGGGTTCAGGGGGGCCTCAGTGAGCAGAGTGGGATGCTCCTCAGGGGCCACACGCAGCTCGTTGTAGAAGGTGTGGTGCCAGATCTTCTCCATATCGTCCCAGTTAGTGATGATACCGTGCTCGATGGGGTACTTAAGAGTAAGGATACCTCTCTTGCTCTGAGCTTCATCTCCTACGTAGGAGTCCTTCTGACCCATACCGACCATGACACCCTGGAGGAAAGACGAGACTCATTGGCCTATATGGTGGCATAGCCTAATCCTAGTCAAAACATGACATGGGAACGCATAGATAGATAATGGATAATAAAGGATTTACGGGGCAAATTGCGTAATATGGGCCTGTTGCAGGCGTATTCGGAGTGCAGATCATACCTGGTGACGAGGGCGACCAACGATGGAGGGGAAGACAGCCCTGGGGGCGTCATCACCGGCGAACCCAGCCTTCACAAGGCCGGAGCCGTTGTCGCACACCAGAGCTGTAGTCTCGTCGTCGTCACACATCTTGAGTTCTTAATAATACACATACACAAATAACTGTCATATTTCTCCAGAGTGCACGCACACATGCCGGAGCTGTGAAACACATTAGAACAACCTAACTCACGATGCACACCTAAACGTTGTCTAACACTAAATATTGTACAAGCCACGGATGACAGTTTAACACACAAGCCTGGTTGAGTGAGAAAATCATTGCATTTACTCAAAAGGTTGTTGCAAGTTCATTCGCTACTATGTCGAAATTATATTTATTGAATTGAGTTTAGGCACAAGTCATTGGTAAGATGTACGCATTGATATTGTCACCTGTTGAATACCCTACTGGTTATATTATGCATGGTACACACTCATTTGTTGTATGAGTGAAATTATCTATCCAATTAAAATGCATTGTTTCTGAACTCCATGAAACCACTCTAATTTCTTTCAATAACACAATGTCAAGGGGCTGTTAAATCGTTAGGTAGCCAAGCCCAGGCAATTTGGCTAGTTGTTTGTTTAAATTAAGTCTACAAACAAGGCCAAGGGTTTATCAAGTAATTTTACAGAAAGGAACATTTGTATTTTCTCTCTTCTACTCTTCCGCAATTTGTTTAATTTCTGTAGCCTATACAATAAATCCATGCGTAATTGGCATGCGCAATTCCTTCAGGTGAAGAGACTGTAACATCACTATCTGTGTATTTTATCATATTAATTGGCTCCGCAGATGTAAAATAAAAAGAAGGGTACATCCTTTGATATCAGTCCATGAATAGTAGATCCAGTCTTTGAGGTTTGGGTTGATTCCATTTTTCTTACCTTTGGTGGTGTCTGTCTCAGATTAAGCTCAGAAGGCGGAAAGCAACTGCTGCTGGATCGAGCTTTAGTGGCACTTCAAACCTTATATACTCACCGCGTTCGGCCTATTTCCCTTACCCACCATTGAGAATGTCTACGTGTTCCATTGGACATTTTTCCAGCGTCATCCATATTAGGTTCTTCGGTGTGACGGGGGAAACTTCGCAGGCAGGCCAAAGGGCTCCCCGGTTTAAAAGTGAGCAGGGCTCTCCATGTATGGGACTGTGGTCCAGATTCGAGGCCACGGCGCCAGGGCCGTATATGGAGAGTCTATGATTTGTAAGACACCCTCGTGGCACAGCAAACTACAACTGCATACAGGATCCCGGTTGGAAAGCCCTTATCGAGGAGCGCAACTGTATAGCCATATAGGAACGACAACACGAAGGAAAGAAGGTAGTTTAAATTATTGTTCTGTCATACTACTGCAGGTTGATTACAAACATAGTAATGTTCATTTGAGCTTGGATTTGCAGTTACACAGCCGTGTTAACAATGGATTGGTCTGTAATTTTTTGCCATTGTGCTCTGTAATCGTTGCTGCTTGGGGTTTTAGGGTTTACTCAGTTTAGAGCTCTAGAACCCGGTGCATACCTACTGTGGGGTAGCTGTAGGTTATCCAAACAATAACAAATGCCGCATTGATTCAGGCATAGCATAGGCTACCTTTAATACAACTATTTGCATGGTGCTAATTACATGCAAAGTAAAACATTTTGAAATGTTTATTTTGTGACGAGACCCAATAAAGATTGCATTACTATTATTATTAGCCTACATCATTATGCATCCATAGACTGACCTCTTTTCTATCATCTTATGGCCAGCATCCGACAGGTTCTCTGAAACAGCTGATAACAGCTAGCCTTATAGGCTATTTATTGTTGGTATTGTCACAGGCTATATTTAAAATTCGTTTTTTTTTTTTTAACATACAAGTTCCAGTTGGTCAAATACATTGAGAATGGGACTTTTTACTTCTCATATACTTTAGACGTTTCAACACATAGTGGCCAGGTCATATGCTCACAGCAACACCCAAGTCAAATAATTTGTTGACAGAGACAACAGGAGCCCAGGGTTAACTCAGTGTTGTCATGAGGACCATGTCTCAAACGTTCAGATGTGTATCCTGAACATATGACATAATAAGCTATCCAAGAACCTCATATACAACCTTCTAATGCTGTGTTCAAAGAATATGAAAAGCTGCAAAGCATTTTTTCCCCATTGAAATTCATTGTAAATCACAGTTATTCCATGAACTCAAAATACAGTACATAAAGCATTTATTTTAGTAGGTCTACATTTGAGGCTTGCTTGGTTTGACAGGGTCTGTTGCCCAGCTGCTGCCACTCCACTGTCTGCCCCAGCAGGTGATGTCTGTGGGGTACGTGTCAGTTTGGTAGGAGGGGAGGAAGCAAGAGGGACAACTGCCACTATGCCTCCCCCTGTCACCAAGGGAAAATAAGCAGCTTATTCATTCAGAAGACCACTTCAGCCTGGGCTGGAGAACCCTACACTCTTAGAACCCTTTTTGGTTCTATATATATGTTTTTTCTATACTTTGTTTCATATATTATGGCACACTTAAAGGTTCTATCTATATAGAACCCCAATTAACCTTTTTCTTGAAAAGCCTAGAACCTTTAGGGGTGGCATTTATGAAGCAAGTAATAGAAACCTTTTTAGAACCTTTTTTCTAAGAGTGTAATAGGACAAGAATAGACTAAGGCTGGGATTTAATCCGATCGCCTCATGAGCTCAACTGTCGTACCCCATCAGAACCCAAAATATAAGCTTGGTTTACTCCAATGGTTGAAAACAATGTAACTATAAACAAACAGCCTCAAAACATGGTTAAAACTATACTTTTGATATCATGGATGGTCAGTCCTTGCATCCATTGCTCTTTCTATGAATTTGAGTTTTTACATTTCTCCAAGCCCATCCCTCAGCGTTTTACAAAAACAGAGGCGGGTTTCCCACTTTGTTATTGTTTCAATTAAGGATTCTAGCTTTAATGAGGTTCAGAGGCCTCTTCTAGACACATGCATTCCTCTGTTTTCATGACAGATAGGCTACACGCCATCACTGGCGTAATGTAGTTTCTCTGGACCCCCACAAGGTCAGAGTTCACTCTCCTCTCCTACCACCTTCCCTAAAATAAAACAAAATCTGTCAGCCAGACAGCCACTCACCAAGTTTAGACTACTGATTTGTGTCCATGGTGCTGAAATTGTGGTATGTCTATACAGCTGCCTATCAAATCGATGATAGCCTTTCTGTGGTGCCAGGGAATGTAGCCTATGGCTTTGCTTTAGCTAATGGATAAATGTTGTCTATTAACAAAAAATACAATTGTCCTGTATAGCCTACCTGAACCTGCATGACATGAGCACTGTGCCCAGGTTAATGAGGTCATATTGTTGACAAACAATACCTCAAAAAAAGTAAATTAATCCTTTCAACTGAATAATAATTCATAATAGATCAAAAATGTATTTCTCTACTTAAACATACATTTCATATCAATATTCATATAATCCATGTTTTTCTCATAATAGTAGAAACAAGTGTCATTAATCACCCATGGACTGGTTCATATTTACAGTGCATTCGGAAAGTACTCAGACCCCTTCCCCTTTTCCACATTTTGTTATGTTACAGCCATATTCTAAAATTGATAAGACAATAAAAATCTGCCTCAATCTACACACAATACCCCATAATGACAAAGTGAAAACAGGTTTTAGAAATTTTAGCACATAAAAATAAATAACATATTTACATAAATATTCAGACTCTTTGCTATGAGACTCGAATTTGAGCTCAGGTGCATTCTGTTTACATTGATCATCCTTGAGATGTTTCTAAAACTTGATTGGAGCCCACCTGTGGTAAATTCAATCGATTGGCCATGGTTTATATAAGGTCTACTATATAAGGTCCCACAGTTGACAGTGCAAGTCAGAGCAAAAACCAAGCCATGAGGTCGAAGTAATTGTCCAGCGCTCCGAGACAGGTGTCGAGGCACAGATCTGGGAAAGGATACCAAAAAATGCCTGCAACATTGAAGGTCCCCAAGAACACAGTGGCCTCCATCATTCTTAAATGGAAGAAGTTTGGAACCACCAAGACTATTCCTAGAGCTGGCCGCCCGTCCAAACTGAGGAATCAAGGGAGAAGGGCCTTGGTCAGGCAAGTGACCAAGAACCCGATGGTCACTCTGACAGAGCTCCAGAGTTCCTCTGTGGAGATGGGAGAAACACACAGCCAAGACAACGCAGGAGTGGCTTTGGGACAAGCCTCTGAATGTCCTTGAGTTGCCCAGACTTGAACCCGATCGAACATCTCTGGAGAGACCTGAAAATGGCTGTGCAGCAGCACTCCCCATCCAACCTGACAGAGCTTGAGATAATCTGCAGAGAATAATGTGAGAAACTCCCCAAATACAGGTGTGCCAAGCTTGTAGAGTCATACCGAAGAAGACTCAAGGCTGTAATCACTACCAAAGGTGCTTCGACAAAGTATTGAGTAGTAAAGGGTCTGAATAGTTATGTGAATGTATTGTCATTTGCAAAAATGTCTAAAAAACGGTTTTTGCTTTGTCATTAAGGGAAAATTGATGAGGGAATAGATTTTTTAAAATACATTTTTGAATAAGGCTGTAACATAACAAAATGTGGAAAAGGTCAAGGGGTCTGAATACTTTCCGAATGCACTTTATGCATCATATGCACGTGACCAATAGGGCCTGACCTATAGCATATCATAATCACATCAATAAGTTGGTTATAGCAAACTCCGAAAACCATAACACATTTGAAAGTATAATGGTGCAGAGGATGTGACAAATTAACTCCAAATGGGGAATGTTTACTGGTTGCTCATGGGGCAAAGGGGAAGTCCAATGTGTGGAAGACATTTGACTTAGTTGTGGAAGATTACAATATAATTTTTTTTCTGACCTTTTGGAACTGTGTAAACAACACTTACTAAATTATAACTGTACCAGAGAGTCTAATCTAACTTTTAAAAATTGAAAGCCTTTATTCCCGCAAAGACTAAAAACAGTTGCATGGATTTGTGAATGCAATTCCTGACATGTTGCAGTAGATGTATTGTTTAGGCTAATTATTCGAGGCTCCCTTTCTTATTTAATTTTAAAACAAAAAAAGCTTAATGGCATTTCAAAGCATGAATGACTTGTATGCTGTGTGATGACATGCACGAATGAATGATTGATTTATTGACACTGTAGCCTTTAGGCTATATTGAAATATAGGCCTAAATTACAGTATTAAGACAGCTGAACAGGATGCACTCTTAGGCCTACAGCTCGATGGTGGTAAAACAAGACTACTATGCTAAGCCTATGAATGATAATGACATGACTTATTATTATACTGATGATCATAATCATAATTGTAATAATAACAATAAGAAGGAGTGTATAGGAGCAAGAGCTGAGTGGGCAGCTTATTATGTGTGATAAACAGGTGCTTTTATTTCTGACTGTTTGGAACAGTGTAAAAAACAATAAATAAATTATAAGTAATACCAGAGAGCCTTTATTACAGCATAGCAAAGATTCAAAACAGCTGAAATTGGGAAATTGCTCATCCAACATGGTTGCAGTTGCGAGAGGCATAGAGCCAGTGGTGGCCCCTCATTCATGTTTTGAGCCCCACATTTTTAACAAAAAATTATGATAATATATGTATTTTTTGGGGGGGGGGCTTGCCTGTTTTGCATGTTATTTTGGCATTAATATGTGTCACATATCAGTTTGCAAACAATGTAAAAAAATATATATATATATCATTCAGTTATTAATAAAGCTGCATACACACATGGTCTCTTTTTTGTTTACTTGAGTAAGGCAGCTCCAAAATGCAGGTGTTTCAGCCTAGCTCAGTGCTTTCTGTGGTGGTGGCTCATTGTTCTGTCACTCATGGGGATAGTACGTCATCGCCAAGTTTAAGTCCTTAGTAAGGGTAAACATCGAACATTTCAGCCCTTTGGGTCCTGCCATAGAGTTATATTACAAGTGCCCTTCCAAGAAGGCTCAAGGCTGTTAGCCAGCCTGCCAGCTTAGTGGAGTCTGCCACTAGCACAGTCACTGTAGTCAGCTCAGCTATCCCCATTGAGACCGTGTCTGTGCCTCGACCTAGGTTGGGCAAGACTAAACATGGCAGTGTTCGCCTTAGCAATCTCACTAGGATAAAGACCTCCTCCCTTCCTGCCATTATTGAAAGAGATCATGATACCTCACATCTCAAAATAGTGCTACTTAATGTTAGATCCCTTACTTCAAAGGCAGTTATAGTCAATGAACTAATCACTGATCATAATCTTGATGTGATTGGCCTGACTGAAACATGGCTTAAGCCTGATGAATTTACTGTGTTAAATGAGGCCTCACCTCCTGGCTACACTAGTGACCATATCCCCCGTGCATCCCGCAAAGGCGGAGGTGTCGCTAACATTATTGATAGCAAATTTAAATTTACAAAAAAATATATGACGTTTTTGGCTTTTGAGCTTCTAGTCATGAAATCTATGCAGCCTACTCAATCACTTTTTATAGCTACTGTTTACAGGCCTCCTGGGCCATATACAGCGTTCCTCATTGAGTTCCCTGAATTCCTATCGGACCTTGTAGTCATAGCAGATAATATTCTAATTTTTGGTGACTTTAATATTCACATGGAAAAGTCCACAGACCCACTCCAAAAGGCTTTCGGAGCCATCATCGACTCAGTGGGTTTTGTCCAACATGTCTCTGGACCCACTCACTGTCACAGTCATACTCTGGACCTAGTTTTGTCCCATGGAATAAGTGTTGAGGATCTTAATGTTTTTCCTCATAATCCTGGACTATCGGACCACCATTTTATTACGTTTGCAATTGCAACAAATAATCTGCTCAGACCCCAACCAAGGAGCATCAAAAGTCGTGCTATAAATTCAAAGACAACGCAGAGATTCCTTGATGCCCTTCCAGACTCCCTCTGCCTACCCAAGGACGTCAGAGGACAAATATCAGTTAACCACCTAACTGAGGAACTCAATTTAACCTTGCGCAATACCCTAGATGCAGTTGCACCCCTAAAAACTAAAAACATTTCTCATAAGAAACTAGCTCCCTGGTATACAGAAAATACCCGAGCTCTGAAGCAAGCTTCCAGAAAATTGGAACGGAAATGGCGCCACACCGAACTGGAAGTCTTCCGACTAGCTTGGAAAGACAGTACCGTGCAGTATCGACGAGCCCTCACTGCTGCTCGATCATCCTATTTTTCCAACTTAATTGAGGAAAATAAGAACAATCCAAAATGTATTTTTGATACTGTCGCAAAGCTAACTAAAAGTGAGGATGGCTTTCACTTCAAAAGTAATACATTCATGAACTTCTTTGAGGAAAAGATCATGATTATTAGAAAGCAAATTATGGACTCCTCTTTAAGTCTGTGTATTCCTTCAAAGCTCAGTTGTCCTGAGTCTGCACAACTCTGCCAGGACATAGGATCAAGAGAGACACTCAAGTGTTTTAGTACTATATCTCTTGACACAATGATGAAAATAATCATGGCCTCTAAACCTTCAAGCTGCATACTGGACCCTATTCCAACTAAACTACTGAGAGCTGCTTCCTGTGCTTGGCCCTCCTATGTTGAACATAATAAACGGCTCTCTATCCACCGGATGTGTACCAAACTCACTAAAAGTGGCAGTAATAAAGCCTCTCTTGAAAAAGCCAAACCTTGACCCAGAAAATAAAAAAAACTATCGGCCTATATCGAAACCTTCCATTCCTCTCAAAACTTTTAGAAAATCTGTTGCGCAGCAACTCACTGCCTTCCTGAAGACAAACAATGTATACGAAATGCTTCAGTCTGGTTTTAGACCCCATCATAGCACTGAGACTGCACTTGTGAAGGTGGTAAATTACCTTTTAATGGCATCAGACCGAGGCTCTGCATCTGTCCTCGTGCTCCTAGACCTTAGTGCTGCTTTTGCTACCATCGATCAACACATTCTTTTGGAGAGATTGGAAACCCAAATTGGTCTACACGGACAAGCTCTGGCCTGGTTTAGATCTTATCTGTCAGAAAGATATCAGTTTGTCTCTGTGAATGGTTTGTCCTCTGAGAAATCAACTGTACATTTCAGACTTTCCTCAAGGTTCCGTTTTAGGACCACTATTGTTTTCACTATATACACTGCTCAAAAAAATAAAGGGAACACTTAAACAACACAATGTAACTCCAAGTCAATCACACTTCTGTGAAATCAAACTGTCCACTTAGGAAGCAACACTGATTGACAATACATTTCACATGCTGTTGTGCAAATGGAATAGACAACAGGTGGAAATTATAGGCAATTAGCAAGACACCCCCAATAAAGGAGTGGTTCTACAGGTGGTGACCACAGACCACTTCTCAGTTCCTATGCTTCGTGGCTGATGTTTTGGTCACTTTTGAATGCTGGCGGTGCTTTCACTCTAGTGGTAGCATGAGACAGAGTCTACAACCCACACAAGTGGCTCAGGTAGTGCAGCTCATCCAGGATGGCACATCAATGCGAGCTGTGGCAAGAAGGTTTGCTGTGTCTGTCAGCGTAGTGTCCAGAGCATGGAGGCGCTACCAGGAGACAGGCCAGTACATCACGAGACGTGGAGGAGGCCGTAGGAGGGCAACAACCCAGCAGAAGGACCGCTACCTCCGCCTTTGTGCAAGGAGGAGCAGGAGGAGCACTGCCAGAGCCCTGCAAAATGACCTCCAGCAGGCCACAAATGTACATGTGTCTGCCCAAACGGTCAGAAACACTCCACGAGGGTGGTATGAGGGCCCGACGTCCACAGGTGGGGGTTGTGCTTACAGCCCAACACCGTGCAGGACGTTTGGCATTTGCCAGAGAACACCAAGATTGGCAAATTCGCCACTGGCGCCCTGTGCTCTTCACAGATGAAAGCAGGTTCACACTGAGCACATGTGACAGACGTGACAGAGTCTGATTGAGTGTAGTCTGGCCCAGGAGTGTGAAGGTGAACGGAAAGGCTCTGGAGCAACGAACCGCCCTTGCTGTCTCTGCCTGGTCGGTTCCCCTCTTTCCACTGGAATTCTCTGCCTCTAACCCTATTACAGGGGCTGAGTCACTGGCTTACTGGTGCTCTTTCATGCCGTCTCTAGGAGGGGTGCATCACTTGAGTGGGTTCAGTCACTGATGTGATCTTCCTGTCTGGGTTGGCGCCCCCCCTTGGGTTGTGCCGTGGCGGAGATCTTGGTGGGCTATACTCGGCCTTGTCTCAGGATGGTAAGTTGGTGGTTGAAGATATCCCTCTAGTGGTGTGGGGGCTGTGCTTTGGCAAAGTGGGTGGGGTTATATCCTTCCTGTTTGGCCCTGTCTGGGGGTATCATCGGATGGGGCCACAGTGTCTCCTGACCCCTCCTGTCTCAGCCTCCAGTATTTATGCTGCAGTAGTTTATGTGTCGGTGGGCTAGGGTCAGTTTGTTATATCTGGAGTACTTCTCCTGTCTTATCCGGTGTCCTGTGTGAATTTAAGTATGCTCTCTCTAATTCTCTCTTTCTCTCTTTCTTTCTCTCTCTCGGAGGACCTGAGCCCCAGGACCATGCCTCTGGACTACCTGGCATGATGACTCCTTGCTGTCCCCAGTCCACCTGGCCGTGCTGCTGCTCCAGTTTCAACTGTTCTGCCTGCGGCTATGGAATCCTGACCTGTTCACCGGATGTGCTACCTGTCCCAGACCTGCTGTTTTCAACTCCCTAGAGACAGCAGGAGTGGTAGAGATACTCTTAATGATCGGCTATGAAAAGCCAACTGACATTTACTCCTGAGGTGCTGACTTGCTGCACTCTCGACAACTACTGTGATTATTATTATTTGACCTTGCTGGTCATTTATGAACATTTGAACATCTTGGCCATGTTCTGTTATAATCTCCACCCAGCACAGCCAGAAGAGGACTGGCCACCGCTCATAGCCTTGTTCCTCTCTAGGTTTCTTCCTAGGTTTTGGCCTTTCTAGGGAGTTTTACCTAGCCACCGTGCTTCTACACCTGCATTGCTTGCTGTTTGGGGTTTTAGGCTGGGTTTCTGTACAGCACTTTGAGATATCAGCTGATGTACGAAGGGCTATATAAATACATTTGATTTGATTTGATTGGCCACAGATAAAATGACCTCAAATCACGTTATATGTACAGTAGCTTTGATTGGACTGATCATGTCAACATCTTACTTTCTTAGCTAGCAGTCATCATCATGAATCAAGTCGACAATCTACTGGCAAATCCTTTTTAATCCTTGTCATATGAATAGAAATTATAGCTAAAATGTATCGGTGCTCATCGGTCATTGGACATAAAGATTACACAACAAATTCAACAATGAGTCGTTTGGAAGGAATCAGTGGCTAACTGCAAGCATTACAAAGCAACCACTAATGTTAGCCTGCTATTCAATGGAGTGGCTGTGTTTTTTTCCAGAGTTCCCACCACAAATCCAGAGATTGCCAGACTTTGATGCCAAAGTTTGATGCCAAAATTTGCCCACAAAGGCCCGCTGCACCACCTTCACAAGGTGAGTCCAAAAATATATTGTATGTTGCTGCATAAATTATGTAATATGCAACAGAGATATGTATATTGTAGCTAAGAAGGTAATACGGTATTGTAAACACATTGTTCATGGCCTGGTGTGTGCTTGTTAGCAAACTTTTTTTGTACAGCTTTGACAGTGCTACTGATAGTAGTGGGGGCGCTTGGCTTGCACGTGCAAATTCAGCACACACAACATTCTATAATAGAATTGTGTCATTTGATGTGTCAAATGAAAAGCTTATTTAACATGTCAAATAGTGTTATATGACGTGTATGTTTTTTGACACGCAAAGACCCAAACGGCATTCAACGTGCTTCACCCAAACAATTCAATCTATTTTCACCTCTTCATTTTGCCTACTGTTCTAACTTGGGGGTGCACATGTAGCCTATAACCTGTTTTAGAGAAATGTAATCATTGAATATTGGAAGAGCTTTCATTGTCTGTTTATATGCCCCCTTTATTTATCCTATGGTTCTGACTTGTTGTACAAGGAGAACACTGTAAGAACGGCCCATGTTCTGAATTCTGTCGCTGTACATTTCAAAAGTGCTGAACAAATAGTTATATGGACTATGTCTGTCGTCGCTCGCTCATTAATGTCTTAATCGAAATTATGGATAGCCTCTTATCCGCTTGTCATCCCCTTATGCCATAGCTTGTACATCTCAGTTGTCAGTAGAAACCACATTTGTTTAAACAAGTCAGCAATATCAGCTACACTACCGGTCAAAAGTTTTAGAACACCTACTCATCCAAGGGTTTTTCTTTCTTTTTGCTATTTTCTACATTGTAGAATAATAGTGAAGACATCAAAACTATGAAATAACACATATGGAACCAAAAAAAGTGTTAAACAAATCTAAATATATTTATTATTTGAGATTCTTCAAATAGCCACCCTTTGCCTTGATGACAGCTTTGCACACTCTTGGCATTTTCTCAACCAGCTACACCTGGAGTCTGATTCACCCCCAGCACTTGCTGTTCCAGTCACAAAAATACCAGTTTGTGGACCTACTACAGAACGTGAGTGTGTTTATGTGATGATGCACAATTGTGGCCAGAGGCCCCGTCTGACAAACATCTTGTCAAAAAGGGTCAAAACAGATCAGAGATTTTGTATTCCCTCAAAGTGGGGACCCAGTCCCTCTGAGATTTAGTGACAACTATGAAACATGTATGAAAAATTGAGAAGAAATGACACTGACATAGCTTGTGTATTCAAGTATATCTGATGCAGTTTTTTGTTTTTGTTGTCGCATTTTTGGAAAAAGAGACTAATTTGAGCACTGATGGTTTTCGTTCGTGCGTTCGTGGAAGAATACGGGACCATTTTGAAAGCACATGAGCATTGTACTGAGCATTTACAAAACATGGAGAGTTGGCGCCATCTTGCGGAAAGATTGAAAACAGGCACAACCATTAATGCAATCAACCAGAGTGGCTGCAAGGTGGATCGTATCCTGACAAAGCCTGTGTGAAGAAGTGCTGCCTTGGTTGCTCTGGGTGTTGTCTACTTCAAAGGTACTAGAGGGCTGGGGTTCAAGTCCTTATTTCATCTCCTGAGTTGTCACCTTTAACCTATCGGCTCTTATTTGCGTGTGTGTGTAGGTAGATGGATAACTCAGTTCAGTCAAAGTAGAGGGATGGAGGACTTCCTGCCAGATGGGGAGGCACTCACCCACATTGTCATGGTGTGATGACACAGAACCATTCACCAGTGAAACTGGGCTGCACAGTAAATACAGCCTGTGAAGGTGGCCCACACACTGCCTTCCTTGAGTGCAGCTACTCCACAGACCTGCTGCCTCTGCTCGTTGACCAGGGTGAGTACTCCTTCATCCTACCTTATCCTGTATTTATCTGTTTGCATCTGCCAATCTGTTTGCATCTGCCAGGTGGACCTGTCCCAAAACATCCTATAGGCTACAGTTAAACTCTTTCCATAATGTTTTGAGGATGGCAATTAAGGAGAATGAGAGGCTCAATTAAAGATGTTACAGAACTGCTGTATTTGAATCACCACTCCCTTCTGCCCTGTTCCCTGATGTTGCTATGGCAATCAAGTTGTTTTTAACCATCCCTGTAACTGTCGCTTCTGCGGAGAGATGGTTTTCTAAACTAAAACTCATAAAGAGCTACCTAAGAACGAAGCATTAGGGTCTCGGTCTGATATGTGCTTTTGAACACCTGAGTATGCTCCACTCTGCACTGGCACCATCGTAGCCTTAACCACGGCATTTCTTCACCAAAATCCACTTACTTTCCATCAGTTCAATTAGGCCATTTCATTTTCAAGGCCTGAGCAGTGGCGATTTTAGCATGAAGATTTTGGTGGGGCAAACTCCCCCCAAATGTTTTGATGCAAGCTAGCAAAGCCACTACACAACACAACACTAAACAATACATTAATTGCACTATAACGGTGACAAATGGTGCCCACAAACTGTGCCCACAAACTACATAAATCTGACCCAACAGCAGAGCTTTCTTTTCAGCACCATGGAGTGAATCCTTACATCTGGCTATGAATGGAGCCTTGTCTGGCAGCGAAACGGTTAATTCAGCCTCATTTACTGCCTTTTTTAAAAACATAGCTGATATGGCTGACTTGCTTAAACAAATGTGGATTCTACTGACATTTGAGATGTTTGTCAGTTGATAAGAGGCAATCCGTAATTTCGATTAAGACTAATGAGCGAGCTAGGATGGATGTAGTCAATATAACTATTTGTTCAGCACTTTTGAAATGTACAGGTACAGAATTCATAACATGGACCGTTCTTACAGTAATCTCCCTGTACACAAGTCAGAACCGTAGGATAAATACTTTACTTGGCTTCTCGCGCTCTATTGACTCCTTGTGGCAGGCCGGGTGCCGGCGGGCTGACTTCGGTTGTCAGCTGAACAGTGTTGCTTCTGACACATTGGTGCAGCTGGCTTCTGGGTTAAGCAGGTGAGTGTTAAAGAGTGCGGTTTGGTGGGTCACGTTTCGGAGGATGCATGACTCAACCTTTGCTTCTCCCAAGCCCGTTGGGGAGTTGCAGCGATGAGACAAGATCATAATTGAAATTGGGAGAAAAAAGGGGGAAAAGGGGTAAAATATATATTTTTTTAAACAAGGTGACTGTTCAAAATGTATTTTCCCAGTCGGGGCTCATTTTTTCCCTGAGTTCCCAGTTGTCTTGAACTCACTGACATCTGAGATTTCCCAGTTCCAAGTTTCCAGTTGTTTTGAACACAGCAGAAGTCATGCTGGATTGACAGCATGGCCAATGTATTCAACCTTGTCTGGCCCATGGTGTTGCATGTGAATGTTTATCCTTGGAAAAGAGACCCTTAAACCCAGACTTGGACCACACACCCTCTCCACTGAGTAGCAGGCTAGTGATGGCTTTGCAACACTTGCAGTTAGCCACTGATTCCTTCCAAACCACTCATTGTTGAATTTGCAATTTCCAACTTGTTGTGTTATGTCCAATGGCTGATGAGCACCGATACGTTTTATCTATAATTTCTCTTCATATGACAAGGATTGAACAGGATTTGCCAGTAGATTGTTGACTTGATTCTTGAAGATGACTGCTTGTCTAGCTTGCTAGCTAAGATTTTGAAAGTATGATGTTGACATGATCAGTCCAATCAAAGCTACGGTAGATATGTGATTTGATGCCAAGAAATAAGTACTTAGCTTCATAGTACATATTGACATTAAAAAGCTTGATGACAGACTTTTTGAAGGGTTACTACCTTTCGGGGGCAGCGCAGGTGTCCAGTACGCAACGCCAGTGCATGTCATGGGCTCTGAACTGATCTATTTGATCACTGAAAGAGGTGACAAAGGTGTATGAATAGAATGGATGAGGATGGTCCAGATTTGTCTCGACTGAACATTTTGAATTTCATTCATTTGATATAACTTTTCTAAACACACACAGATTGGAGAGAAAAAAAAACAATAGGTTAATTAGTACCCTCTTTTGGTCATTTTGGTTACCCAGAAGTAAAATTCTCTTGTGAAAGTTTGTCATTTACTCTTTTTTTTCTTGCTGTTTCATCTGTCCACGAGAGATTAGGTTAGATTAAATATTTTCTGAGAAGATATATGACTGAGTCTGAGATAATATAAAAAACATTTTACAGTTAATGTAACTTTTCCTACATAGTAAGGTTCTGTATTAATGGGTTTATATTTGAAAAGGAAATCACAGAATATTATTAAAATCGTTTATTTTTCACAAAGGCCTAATAATTTAGCACACAAAATCATTAAAATATTATATTTGAATACATTATTACAACATGCTGATTTTACCAAGGAGCCTTCTGTAGAGAACATTTATATAGGACTTACACACAAACACATTGGTATGGCATTGGTTGAAGCTCAAAGTTATTTAAAATCTCCCTACCATTCTTGTTCTTGCCTTTCTATTGCACAAGGATGACTACTGAATCCAAGATTAAAATGTGAGGAGCAAAATAGCACAAAACAGAGCAGTGAATGTTTCTTTGCAGTACAATCCAGGCACAGTACATCCAGTGTCACAGGTAAGTGAGAAATCTATTCATCAGTGTCAGATAAGAAAATAAATGTTATTTGATACTGTGAGCGTATAATGCCACATTTTAAAGATCTACATATCCCATTAGTATAAAGGATTTTGCTGAACTCTAAATCCAAATACTAAAAAGTCTGCAAGGTCTTTCAGTCATACATACTGTCAACATAACATGGATTTGGTCAAATTCTACCTATTGAATGTTAGATTGTTCAGAAATGTACAATTGGTACCAGTGGAACACCCAAAAGCATCTTTGAAGATTCATTTTGTGATTGTATTTTATGTAAATCAAATATCCAGCATACTATCCATCAATGAAATAATAGCCAGTGGTGAAATAGGTAATAAGCGGAACATTTGCATGGATATGCACATCATTTTCATAACTGATCAGTGGTGGTTTGTTTGCTTTATCAACTGCAATGTAAGATATTTGATTATTGTCCACATTTATGCCAATGTTGCTTGTATATCAGTGCTCTGTATGTTTGCCATTGTCTTTGAAATAGGCCTACATAATTGACAATGCTAGCTTCACGTTTTGGATAACTTGTAACAAATAAATGCACCCTGTGGCAAGTTTATTAGGTACACCCATCTGGTACCGAGTCGGACACCCCTTTGCCTCCAGAACAGTCTGAATTCTTCAGGGCATGGAAACATTGCTCAATTGTTATCAATGGAATTAACATTCCCCACACCACCCCAATCATCCTCTACTGTTGTCATCAGGCAGGATGGGCCATGGACTCACGCTGCTTATGCCAAATCCTGACATGACGCAACAGCAATCAAGATTCGTCGGACCAGGCAATGTTTTTTTTTTTTTTACTTCTCAATTGTCCAGTGTTGGTGATTGCGTGCCCACTGGAGCCGCTTCTTGTTTTTAGCTGATAGGAGTGGAACCTGGTGTGGTCGTCTGCTGCAATAGCCCATCCGTGACAAGGACGGATGAGTTGTGAGTTCCGAGATGTCGTTGTGCGCCATTAGTTGCCTATTTGTGGTCCGCCTGTAAGCTTGCACTATTCTTGCCATTCTCAATCGACCTCTCATCAACAAGCTGTTTTCGCCTACAGGACTGCTGCTGATTGGATGTTTTTTTGTTTGTCTCACGTCTCGGTAAACCCTAGACACGGTTGTGCGTGAAAAGCCCAGGAGGCAGACAGTTTCTAAGATACTGGAACCTGCATGCCTGGCACCGACGATCAAACCATGCTCAAAGTCGCTTAGGTCAATCGTTTCACCCATTCTAACCTTCAATCGAACAATAACTGAATGCCTCGATGACTGTCCGTCTGCTTTATATTGCAAGCCACATGACTCACTATCTAAAGGCACGACCCAATTTTGTGAACGGGTTGGCGTACCTAAGAAACTTGCCACTGAGTGTATATTTGTTTCAGTCTGGTAAGTAGTTATTTAATACAAAAGACAGCTTTTGCTTTCTTGAAAAGGTATAGTGACTCAGTTATAATATTTACTTCACATAGGCCGTACTTCAAAGTTTTGGTGTCATTCATATTTTCTGCATATCCTAACCTCAAAAATGCACTATGCAGAACTCCCACCGCCATTTCCTGGTAGCTGAAACTAATAGTTTGCCTAATTTCAGTTTGTGTGACAAAACTAGGAAGCACAGTGTAGAGAATCATTGTACCATCTAAACCACTGTGAAATATATTTTTCAGAATCAAAGATATTTCCAGCTTTTTAAAGCTGGTGTACAAAACCGAAAGTAAAAGACGTCAAAACGAAACTTAACAGGAAGCATAGAAATAGCGCACATAGAACAGATTTACCCCTTCTTAGACTTGCTTTCAATGAGTGACTGATCTATAATATTTCTATGCAAATTTGGTCAGGTCACCCAAAAAGTTACATATTGCAGCTTGAAGAATGATACTCAATAAGTTGGGTGTCCTCAAGAAGAGAATCCAAACCTACTGGCTGTCTCAAAATGAATCCCCGTCAGCACTACGAGATGGCTCTGCAATATTAAAATCATCCATGTTCCAGTTGATATTCAAATGCTCCCTTGCAAATAGCTTAAACTGATTCACACACACACACCACTGACAGACTGAGGAGTGTAGCAGAGCGCAGCGTGATTAGCACGTCACCACACAGCTAAAGGCAGTTTCTCTACATTTAAGGCCCCTCCCCAGCTCTTTTCAACGCAACGCTTGCTTTTGCCCCTCTTGAAGGAAGGCTTGTTTCTCCATCAGCTTCCTGAAGAGGCCTTGGCGGTTGCCCAGGAGCTGTGCGTGCTGCCCACACTCCACCACACGCCGCTGGTCGAGCACAGCCACGGCGTCAGCGTTCTGGATGGTGGAGAGGCGGTGGGCGATGATCAGCACTGTGCGCCCATCCATGAGCCGCTCTAGAGCCTCCTGGACCAGGAACTCATTCTCTGCATCCAGGGCACTGAGGAAGAGGGGGATGGAAAAGAGAGGGCAAAAGTGAGAGGTCCATGAGTTATAGCTCACATGTCATTGGGTTGTTTGACCCTGCTTCACCCAGCTGATTGACCTTGCTTAACTGTCCAAAACGGAGGAAGAGCGACTCATGTAAAATGTGATTAGACCATGCAATGTCTTACCTTGTAGCCTCATCAAGTAGAAGTATCTTGGGGTTCTGAGAGAAGGGAGAGAATGCATACATTACAACATTTGCCCATTTGACTAAAACATCAAATTTTTGATGCATGTAATCGGGTGTAATTAAAAATACCTTAAGCAGAGCCCTTGCAATAGCAATTCTCTGTTTCTGACCACCTGTTGGTTAAAGCAAAACTAGTCATTACATTAAAGCTGTTAAAGAAGCGATGGTTGTAGTTATGAACAATAACTCTGTAGTCAGATCATTCCGGTTTGAGGACTGCCCAGTGAAGTCCAACACCATAACAATTAAAAAACGTTTATTGAAAAATAAAAACACCTATCAACTACGTAATCACATCACAAAATCAAAGAAAATTCCTGATACGCATGTATTTGTCTCACCTGAGAGAAGAACACCCTTCTCTCCCACCACAGTGTCAAAGCCTTTTGGGAAACCTCGGACAAACTCATAAGCGTTGGCGATCTGTGCAGCCCGGTGGATTTCCTGAACTGTGACCGTGCCAGAGTCGGGCGCTCCATAGGCAATGTTCTCAGCGATGGAACAGGAGAAGAGTACGGGCTCCTGCAGACCCACAGAGGGAGAATACCACAGGGTTAGACCACATGTCAAAGCCCTGCTTAGCCACAACAATGGGAACATATTGCCTACTAATAATCGTCATGTGACCATTTACCTGACTAACAGTTCCAATGTGACTCCTCAGCCAATAAGGATTCAAATCTCTCACATCATGCCCGTCGATAGTGATCACACCTATACAGCAAAAAAGGATCTCTATATCAGAAGACTGTTGATGAAATGGAAGACATACAGTGGTATGAAGCTGCTGTAAGAGATGACACCAACTGTAGTCCTCACCTGCAACTGGGTCGTAGAGCCTGAGCAGCAGGGAGACCAGAGTGGATTTGCCCGATCCGCTGGGCCCTACCACGGCCATGACGGAGCCAGCAGGCACAGAGAGACTCAGGTCCTGGAAGATGGGGGCGTCTTTGCGGGTTGGGTAGGCAAAGGAGACATTCTGGAACTCCAGTTGACCCTTAAGCTGCTCCGGCCTCAGTACAATACCCTCTTCAGAGAAATGAGGAGGGACATGGACGTGTACGTTTACATGCCAGTTTAGATGCAGTGTGATGCCAAGTGTGATGTAATTAAGGTGTTTTGCACAATGCTTTCTCAGTGTGGTCTAGAATGGCAGGGCTTGATGCTGACCATTGAGGGGGAACTCGGGCTTCCTGTCCAGTAGCTCCCAAAGCCGTGCCCCTGCGCCAAAGCCCTTCATCAGTTCAGAGTAGAACGAGCTCATACCTGTTCAACGAAACAGACATTTAAACAGCTGCCCAGACAGACTAGGGGATAGAGAGAATCAGTTTCTTATTAAAATGGAAATTCTAACAGTGTGATTTGTTCATTGATTAATGAGCGGGGGTTTTCCTCAGAATGCATAGGCAATAAGACAATTATATACGCCCTACCTGCAATGCTAATGCCCACCCAGAAGGCGTACATGAGGAAGGAAGAGAGCTCTCCCACAGTCATGTGTTCACTGGCCATCAATAGCCCTCCCTTATACAGCACTGACAGGATGATGATGTTGCCACTGAGTCCAGTCTAAAAGAGACTCATACAAAACCAGTTACAACCCAATGACCCCCGAAGAAACACACAGGTCATTAAAGCAGAAGCTTCCACCACAGATCACACAACTCTGTGGTTCCAGTCTTTCAAAAGGCCAAAAGGGCTTGACTACATTTCAACTGCCGTTGATTGAGAAAATGTTAACAACCACTCCATTTCTCTTTAAGGAACATTGGGCAACATTGAATTGTTGGATGCTCACCGCGCCAAAGAAGCCAGCCCTCAAAACGGCTTCCTGTTTGGCAAGGTGGAGAACATAGTTGGCCTTCTCCGTATACTTGGCCACCTCTGTCAGCTCCTTACCAAACGCCCGAACTGTCCTCATGTTGCTAATGCGTTCTTCTGCCAACTACAAGACAATACAGTATCAGTCTGATCAATTGGTTTCAATAAAATTTTTTAAAAATGATTAAAAGACCTGGTGTCTATGTATACTCTGCTTGGAGAATAATCTACAGCGCAACACTGCTTCAGTAATGACTAATGCTGTGCAGTTAGAACGGGTCTCGTCTTACCTGTGTGGCCTCAGCCAGAGAGTCCTGTGTACGTTTGGATATGGAGCGCAGGTATCTCCCATATATGACAGCTAGGCCAGCCATAGGAGGCACAATCAGCAGCACAAAGGCTGCTAAACTTGGTGACACGTAAAACTGTTGGCAGAGAGCGAGAGGGAGATGCCAGGAAATGTGTGGAGGCAATTCAGCCCAAGTCTTTTAAGCCTGCTCGGTTACCTTTTTATAAAGGGATTTTGAACCTGTAAAGCAACTAATGACCGGAGAGGATGTGTTAACATATTTATCATGAATGTATTCAACTGTACTATATTTACTATGATAAATGAGTTATGGATATTTTGCTACGGGGTCATCCGTTTTAGAAATGACATCCTAGGAATATATACTAACCAAGGAGGAAACTCAAGGAATTAACTCGATAAATTCTAAATATACTTGTTGTAACATGAAGAACTTGGGTCAAACCAGATCCTATGTGGAGAGACCAGAACAATGACAAAGAAAAATGACAGTAACCAGAATAATGGTACCGCTAAGGAAAGCTGTACATGAAAGGATGAAAAATCACATCTTCCTAATGACAAACCAGTTTCACCTCTGAATACAACTTGCATTCCCATGTGACTCAAAATCTTAGAACTGATCCTTGTACAGAGTAGAATGGACTTTAACACCCTAAAAACACTTTACAAACAAATGTGGAGAGGGCTGTTTCTCACCATCATGCTGACCCCAGCTGTTGCCTGGGCGACAGCGCGGAGCCCGTCAGAAAGGTTGTCTGTGACGGAGCGGCCGATGAGTGCCGTGTCTGCAGATAGGCGGTTAATGAGTTCCCCGGTACGGGTCTTATCAAAGAAACCTACCTCCTGCCTCAGAATCGAGGAGAATAGGAATACACGTAGATTTCTCACAATCTGTTGACCTGCAAGAGTCACATATTTTTGAAATGTTCGATTAGTTCCTCTGTATGGCATCAAAGTCACGATAGTAATAACCCAAAAAAATCCAGAGATGGACATCTGTTTAATATGTAAACCCACTCTGCATGCACTGAGAGCAAACGGTGACGCTCACCTGAGATTTGCATGAGGTAGACACGGGCAGCATTAGCGGCACCCCCACAAAGGAATACCCCTGAAAGCATGATACACAGAGAGCGGAGGGAGGCACTGAAGTCCTCTGAAGAGCTGGTGTAGATAGTGTCAATGACTTGGCCCAGGAAGAAGGGTGCCGACATTGTGACAGCGCTGGAGACCATTAGGAAGCCCACAGCCGCTGAGGAGGATGGTATAGAAAACAAAATATAAGAATCAAAACAAGTAACATTACTGTATTATTGTTTAAAAAGGGAAACTTTCATGACAACAAATAGGGCCCAAGTAAGGAATAAACTATGTCATTTAGTCAACCCTACACAGGTACAAGTTGGTGATAACATTATTTCAGTGCCACGTTGGTCATTTTCGAAGATATCCCTATCCCTGTGGTGACCTTAAATGACATGGCCTACCTGACAGTCGCAAGCGCTCAGGGTGGGCAAGTTGTAAAATCCTTTTGACATCCTCAGTGGGTATCCGAGTTGGAGATTGTTTTGTTTCCGTTGACTGCAGATCTTTGCTGTCAACTTCTTGTTGTGTTGCTTGTTTTGAGTCTGTCGAAGAGCTGTAGTTGGCAAAGTGTACAGTTGCTGTCCATGAGTTCCTCAACAAATGGGGGGGTATGGTGAACTGTCTAAGTGGTACACAGGGCACAAGAGAGTTGCATCTCCTCGGGTGTGAAAGCGAAGAGCGTGCCACAGGTTCGAACCTTTTCCCACTCACCTCTCGTTGTCCCCTGGACGTCTGGCATTCTAACCAAAATAGTTTATGTACACGGGAGTGAACCTCGCGCTTCAAAATATTCACGCCTGGACATTTTGACAATTGCAACAGCAACAGTCCCATTCTGCAAGACAGCTAGTGAGCGACTCAGACACATAAAAGCAAGAAAAACAAACTCAAGTGCGTTGGCTTGCCAGCTACCTACCAAATGACCAAAACATAGCAAGAAAGTGCGAACGAGCATGTTCCATTTCACATACGAGGAGGCCAGCGAATTCCTACATAAAAACACGGTTAGGTCAACGTCCTCCTTCGTGTCCAGCCAACACTAACGACAAATGATAATGTCTATTACATCGTGGGTTCCTGGCGGTTATTCATCATTATCTGTTCGTGACAGCCACATTTAGGCGAAGTTGTCTTTATCGCGCTGGGAGCGCCCTGTCACAACAATATGTCTGTCGATAGGAGTGACATGTCGACACAATCTGCAGGCGACAAGGCAGCCTAACGGTAACCGACTGTCAGAAGTACACACTACTCTACGAACAGAAAAACCTCTCTGTTCAATAGAAAAGGTGACCCCCGGAAAATAACCTAGCTGCTTCTTGTTAAAGTCCCTGACGGAAATCAATGGCCGACGATATAAGAAAAACTTTGAAAGACATTGCTAAGCGACCTCGATTAATCGATGTCATCTTCAACACAAACATATAAACTCAGCAAAAAAATAAACGTCCTCTCACTGTCAACTGCGTTTATTTTCAGCAAACTTAACATGTGTAAATATTTGTATGAACATAACCATATTCAACAACTGAGACATAAACTGAACAAGTTCCACAGACATGTAACTAACATTGATGGAATAATGTGTCCCTCAACAAAGAGGAGGAGGAGGGGGGGGGGAGTCAAAATCAAAATTAACAGTCATTATCTGGTATGGCCACCAGCTGCATTAAGTATGGCAGTGCATCTTCTCCTCATGGACTGCACCAGACTTGCCAGTGCTTGCTGTGAGATGTTACCCCACTCTTCCACCAAGGCACCTGCAAGTTCCAGGACATTTCTGGGGGGAATGGCCCTAGCCCTCACCCTCCGATCCAACAGGTCCCAGATGTGCTCAATGGGAATGAGATCCGGGCTATTCGCTGGCCATAGCAGAACACTGACATTTCTGTCTTGCAGGAAATCATGCACAGAACGAGCAGTAAGGCTGGTGACATTGTCATGCTTGGAGGGTCATGTCAGGATGAGCCTGCCGGAAGGGTACCACATGAGGGCGGCAGGGTAGCCTAGTGGTTAGAGCGTTGGATTAGTAACCGGAAGGTTGCAAGTTCAAACCCCCGAGCTGACAAGGTATAAATCTGTCGTTCTGCCCCTGAACAGGCAGTTACTATGCCGTCATTGAAAATAAGAGTTTGCTCTTAACTGACTTGCCTAGTTAAATTAAGGTTACGTTTTTAAAAAAAGTGAGCAATCATCAGCACTCGATTGTTTTTGTCTGGATACTTGGCGTTCAAAGGGTAAAGGTTAAAGTTTGTCTGTGAAAACACCGGAACACGTGTTGGTGTTAAAATAGTAAGTAATATCTAACATCATTTGCTAACAAAATCGGTTTATAATTCATAATTGTATTAAAATTAGAGTGTTTTCTTAGTTAAAAGTACAGCTGAAAGACCCATGATTAGCTTAACTTGATTTAGCTTAGCCGTGCATGCTAGCCGTTGATCGTGTAGATTCTCGCTTGTTCTTTCTAGCGTCTCCTTCGATTTTGTTACAACCTCATGACACACTAAATATGAATGACTTTCACTTGTATTATTTACTTCTTTCTACTTGACATGTCATGTTTTGACAGATGTTAGCATTGCAGAAACAACCTTGGCGAGTTAGTAACTAAAGCTAGTACCAAATATTTGTATATCTGTACTAGAACAGTAATAGCTCATCATGTAGTAGTACTATGTCAATGCTACTTGCTATAAAAACAAATCTGATTACACGTTTGTTTGACCAGTGCACTCCAGGCATGGTACATTTAGCATTTCACTGCAAGGTCTACCTACACCTGTTGTATATGGTGCATGTGACATACAAATGTATTTAATTTTGATTTCACAATCATGTGGATTCTTGCTGTTTCAAGTCCATTCACCAGCTTGCTCCATTATACTAAGCAGTCAGAATTGAACTTTAAGTAAACGTCTCCCTCTACTGGCCAAATAAGGTAAGTCCTTTAGTCTGAGAACTGTATTGACTCAGGTCAGTTTCTCCACAGGCCAGGCTTAGGATATGGCTGCCATGTACTCTGGTATTCACTTGAAGCTCAAAAACCCCAAGACACCCTGGGTGGACAAACTGAAGCTTGCCCGTTTTGCATGGATTTCATCACAGTGCTTACTTCCTAACAAAGAACAGGTAACACATATGCCCATCAGATATTAGGTGAATTATACCAGCATGTTTATCCTATTGTCTCTGTAAACCTTATTTGTTTTATATTGAAGTGCTGTGTCCTATATCTCCTTACAGGTACTCTTTGATTGGATAAGTCATGCATTGACAGGCTTTTACAGTAAGAAAGTGGAGTTGCCACAGGTGGTGGTGGAAGGCTTGTGGATCTACCTAGATGATATTTTGCACAGCAAAAAGCTACATAGTGTGTTGAGCCAAGGAAAAACCATCAGCCTTCGTTTGGCAATAGCACAAGTAAGTTGGTCATAAGTGCCGATGATCAGTATGTAATCGCTACACTTTTAGCAGCTTAAGTTAGTTTGATGCTTTTCAAGATAAGGACATTGATGGTACAGCATATCACCCTGCATCTCACTGCTGGCTAGCTTCTGAAGCTAAGCAGGGTTGGTCCCTGGATGGGAGACGAGATGCTGCTGGAAGTGGTGTTGGAGGGCCAGTAGGAGGCACCTGTTCCTCTGGTCTAAAAAAATATCCCAATGCCCCAGGGCAGTGATTGGGGACATTGCCCTGTGTAGGCTGCCGTCTTTCGGATGGGATGTTAAATGGGTGTCCAGACTCTGGTCACTTAAGATCCCATGGCGCTTATTGAAGGAGTAGGGGTGTTAACCCCGGTGTCCTGGCTAAATTCCCAATCTGACCCTCATACCATAACGGTCACCTAATCATCACCAGCTTACAATTGGTTCATTCATCCCCCTCCTCTCCCCTGTAACTATTCCCCAGGTCATTACTGTAAATGAATGTGTTCTCTGTCAACTTACCTGGTAAAATAATTGTAAAAAAAAGTACACCTGTTTTATTGAATGTATTGATTTTTGACAGGTGATTTTTCTTTCCAGGTTATAATTGAAAGGATTCAGGAGTTTAGCTCAGGGACCTCCTCAGCGTCTGTCTCTACCGTGTTGAGCTGCTGTCAGGGCATCCTTTCCTCCTCAGTCCTCTCTGTCACATTCACCACTAAGTACGAGCTACTGGTGGAGCTGTTGGCCAAGCTGTGTACCCTGGGCTGCTCCAAGCTCAGTCAGCAGCAAGCCACAGACCCCCTGACACCCCAGGTGTTTGAGGTCCTCCTCCTTACCCTGAGTAGTTACCTCGCGGTCCAAAAGCAGCAGGCCAATGCCAACCGCGTGTTTGCCCAAGTCACAACACACCTGCTCCAGCACCTCCTCCTGCTCAGACACCTATTGACTTCCAGGGCCTGGATGGCCGAGGACGACTCCCGTGTCCGCCAGCACCTGAGTAGGGACATCCGTGGGAAAGTAGACACCATCCTGCAGTCTGCTCTCTTCCTGCCAGACCACCTCCAGGCCTATAAGGAGGAGCTCCTCTCAAAGGAGGAGCCAGGGATGAAGAAGGGAACAGCGGGGAAGAGCCTACTCTCCCCAGTCAACTCGATACTCTCACAGCTTTGTGCACAAGGGTACTGTGACACTGATCTCCATTTTGCGGTCAGGTCGAGTTCCCTCCCACTGCTCTTCAAATTCTCTCTGGATGCCTACTGTAAAGGAGGAGATAATAAAGTACTCTGCTTTCACATGTTAACACAGTTAATCGCTGCCTTGGATTTCACAAATGAGGTGACTCTCAAAGACCTGTTTGATGGTGAAAACTGGAGCTTAGCTCTGCTGGCTTTGGAGAACCTCTTGAATTTATGCTTGACGGCAGACATTTACAATGTGGTGGCCGACAGGATAAAGTACGAGGAGGTTCAGTTGATTTTCTACAGGAAGGTGGTGAGGCTGTTGTTCGACAATGCCCAGCCCAGCATATCAGCATGGTACCGCTGTCTAAAAGCCCTGCTCAGTCTCAACCACCTGATCATAGAGCCGGACCTGGACGAGCTGCTGTCGGCAGGATGGATTGATTCCGACTGCACAGAGCCACGGGTTAGGAAGGCACGCGAGGCCCTCATCTCCTCTGTTCTCCAGATCTACGCCAAGCTGAGGCAGCTCCCCAAGCTCTTCGAGGAGCTCCTGGCTGTCATCTGCCGCCCAGCAATGGATGAGCTCCGACAGCCCGTTCTCCCAGAGGCAGTGCATAGGACGCTCAGCACATGCCTTCTGGACAACCCCACCAGCCAGACTTTGGAAATATGCTGCCTCATTTTAGAGAATGTAACAAGCTATGTACTCCCGGATCTGGAAGGAAACGAAGACATGTCCCTGAAGTTGTTCTCCTTGAGTGTGCTCTTGTACTCTGTGTTGTTCAGCCTGAAAACTTTGGACAACAGCACACCAGTTCCTGTTGTGAGGCAAACCCAGGCTCTGATGGAGAAGATGCTCCAGGTGGTGAAGCCAGTGCTGCAGCTGGCTGAAGGCCAGGCCCCAGACGTCCCTGGGTGTCAGAAAGTCCAAGATGCAGGCCTTCTGCTAAAGTACACTTGGGTGGAGGTGGACACCCTCTTTCAGATTCACTGTACGAAATACACATCTCCAGCGGACCCAGCTAGCGTTAACATACTAGACGACATAGGTATTCTCCTCTCTGGTGTGATGGCGACAGGTGAAGATCAGGCCTCTCCCATCGGCCAGCACTGTAGCCCCATGACTCACCTCCTGCAAAAACTGCTCACTCTCCAACAAATGAAGAAAGTTATCCTAAGCAATGAGCTCTTGGCACAGACTAGAGCTTCAGATGTCCTCCGCAGAGCAGCCCAGTACATTGTGGGGAGAGGAGATCCTCAACTCTGCCAGCAGAGTGACCAGCTATGGGACCGTCAGGTCAGTAGTGTGGATGCCAGCACGTACCCAGTGGCACATTGGTACCTCGTTACCACAAACCTACCCATGATCTCGCCATTCCTCACTGAGGACGAAGTGTGTCATATAGCTGATGTTCTCCTCAGCTCCCTACTTCAGAAGACACCAGATGACACCACTGAGAGGCTGTCTGTCTCTCTCATTTCCAAAGATCTGCTTGAGAGCCTTGTTCTTGTCGAGTTACCCACTATTTACTCTGCTGTTGTCAGATGTGTCACTCAAAGGATTGTGGGGATTCTCAGTGGCATCCCAGACATGGCCTCTGTCTGTCCTGCACTCATGAAGTTGGGTGAAGTAAGCTGTTTGACAGCTGGAGACAAAGGAAGTGCAGTAACTCAGTCAGATGGCGATGTCACTGAAACCCATTCTGCTTTGAAGAGACTGGAGTCCATAGCCCAACACATACTGAACTCTAGTACGACCGGAACCTCTATAACCCTATCTCAAAGTCAAGCCGATAACCTTTTAAGCTTACTTCAAGTCACCAATGCTCTTAACCCAGATGGAATGTCCTCTGAAGACTTTTCAGGGCTCTTTTTACTCTTATTCCTCATGGTCACAGACACACAGCTACATAATGATGTGAAGCCTGCCGTAACAATACATCTGCTGAACCAGCTCTTCAGTCTCATGGGGTTGCTTCTGGCAGGGAATAATTCCCATCATGTTTTAAAGATTGTGCATGGGAGTAGCCTCTTGGAGGCATCTTTGACAGCTCTCTTTTCACACAGCAATAAGGGCCTCTTTCAAACCGTGGACAGCTCTGCTTGGCTGACTTTCCTAAAAACCGTCCAGGATTTCATCCAGTCCCTGATCCTATTGATAATCCACAGAAAGAGCAGTGTCCGCCTTAACCTGGAGAAATTCACCACCTATTTGGTCAATAGCGAGGTTGCCGTTATGGCTTTGTCTTCTCTCCCAGGAAACATTGAAACAGGGGGCCTGTTCGCCGTACAGCTCCTGCTGGCGTCTATGAACACACTGTGCCAGGCCATGACATCCAGCCTCAGGACAACCAAGCAGCTAGATGAGACCCTGAGTCAATTACTGGGGAAGACCACTGCTGTCATGGGCCCTGCCATCCAGGCCAGCCTGAGGGCTCAGACAGGCAGTCTACTAGGCCAGGCCTTCTCTGTGAATGTGGTGACCGGGATGGTGAGGAGCGAGCTGGCCTGTGCTTGCCACCAAGATGAGCCTAGCGAGGGCATCACACAGGAGAGTCTAAGCCACATGGGCATGTACAGGAGCTTCAGCCAGCAGATTCTCAGAGAGCTGTGCCCATCCCAGCGCCCCATGGACTTCCTGGTCTCATCGCTCCACTTCCTCTCAGCGTACTATGCTGCTGCAGAGATGACCAAAGCCCTTGGCCAGGAGGAGCTCTTTGTGGCAATTCTGCAGAATGTCCACAAACTGCTTGCAGGTACGTGCTCTTATTCCACAACAATGAATGTTTTTTTTTATCAGACTTGGTACAGTGTATTCTGAGATGCTCACCTGTGTGTGTGCGTTGTGTGATTTCCTACTGCTCGTAATATCTGTAAAATAGCGCTCAAGTAAATGTCAAAGTACATTTCCTGTACCATTGCTGACAGACATTGATAACTAAAACAGACATAATTAAGCATTTACACAGAATTTCTCTTGAACACAAAATAATAATACATATAATTTTTTTTTTATTATTATTCAAAAGAATTGTACATTTAGAAACCATCTCATTTCCCAGTAATGGATAAATATAATGATAGCGTTATGGATTGATACTTCACGCCTATTATTTAATGTTAACCATAACTCTCCTGTGTTAGCCCCATGGCTGTCAGTATCAGAGGTGAGGTCCTTGGAGGAGCCAGTAAAGGAGCTTCTGGACCAGCTGCTGGTCAGGAGTACCCCAGAACAGTTCCACCTTCTCCTGCTGCTGCTCCGAGACGGACTGGATACCTCCAAGTTCAGGAGCGGCTGTCATAGGGTAGGTGATATATTTACTGCAAGTGTTACTGTACAAGTTGTGATATTACTAGCTACTGTAAAATGATGCTATCTGAGTTACAAGCTACTGTATTTGGTGTCCTGAATACTTAAACACTGAAGTCTGGATAACATTTCCTATATGGGCTACTAAATTGTATTTAACACCACCTTTAAAACCTAGCCTTATATTTTTCCTACTAAATAATTCAGCACAGGAATCCCTCAATTTTCCCTCTTCTCAGTTCTCCTCTACAGAGATTTTCCCTAAAATGGTTATGTGGGCTTTGTTGACACACTACAAAGAGCACACTGTATTTTACAGGAAGTCCTTTCAACTGTGACGATAACGAAGCTGCTTGCCAGCGGCCTGCTTCCAGAAACCTGCTTAAAGGCGTTCTGGCTCATTGCACCTCAGATCATATCTGCCTTAGTAGTAAGTATTCACTGTGACAGTTGATGTGCTGATTTGGATAAACAAGGATTGTTTATCCAAATCAATTGATGCCACTGAAAAATATTATTTGAGCTAGAATCACTCAACATCCAGTTATGGTGAAGGTACAATGTGTCCTTCTCACTTAAAAACCTGCGTCTTTCTCACTTAAAAACCTGCGTCTTTCTCACTTAAAAACCTGCGTCTTTCTCACTTAAAAACCTGCGTCCTTCTCACTTAAAAACCTGCGTCCTTCTCACTTAAAAACCTGCGTCTTTCTCACTTAAAAACCTGCGTCCTTCTCACTTAAAAACCTGCGTCCTTCTCACTTAAAAACCTGCGTCCTTCTCACTTAAAAACCTGCGTCTTTCTCACTTAAAAACCTGCGTCCTTCTCACTTAAAAACCTGTGTCCTTCTCACTTAAAAACCTGCGTCCTTCTCACTTAAAAACCTGCGTCCTTCTCACTTAAAAACCTGCGTCTTTCTCACTTAAAAACCTGCGTCTTTCTCACTTAAAAACCTGCGTCTTTCTCACTTAAAAACCTGCGTCTTTCTCACTTAAGAACCTGCGTCTTTCTCACTTAAGAACCTGCGTCTTTCTCACTTAAAAACCTGCGTCTTTCTCACTTAAAAACCTGCGTCTTTCTCACTTAAAAACCTGCGTCTTTCTCACTTAAAAACCTGCGTCTTTCTCACTTAAAAACCTGCGTCTTTCTCACTTAACCTGCGTCTTTCTCACTTAAAAACCTGCGTCCTTCTCACTTAAAAACCTGTGTCCTTCTCACTTAAAAACCTGCGTCCTTCTCACTTAAAAACCTGCGTCCTTCTCACTTAAAAACCTGCGTCTTTCTCACTTAAAAACCTGCGTCTTTCTCACTTAAAAACCTGCGTCTTTCTCACTTAAAAACCTGCGTCTTTCTCACTTAAGAACCTGCGTCTTTCTCACTTGAACCTGCGTCTTTCTCACTTAAAAACCTGCGTCTTTCTCACTTAAAAACCTGCGTCTTTCTCACTTAAAAACCTGCGTCTTTCTCACTTAAAAACCTGCGTCTTTCTCACTTAAAAACCTGCGTCCTTCTCACTTAAAAACCTGCGTCTTTCTCACTTAAAAACCTGCGTCTTTCTCACTTAAAAACCTGCGTCTTTCTCACTTAAAAACCTGCGTCTTTCTCACTTAACCTACGTCTTTCTCACTTAACCTGCGTCTTTCTCACTTAACCTGCGTCTTTCTCACATAACCTGCGTCCTTCTCACTTAAAAACCTGCGTCCTTCTCACTTAAAAACCTGGGTCTTTCTCACTTAAAAACATGCGTCCTTCTCACTTAAAAACCTGCGTCCTTCTCACTTAAAAACATGCGTCCTTCTCACTTAAAAACATGCGTCCTTCTCACTTAAAAACCTGCGTCCTTCTCACTTAAAAACCTGCGTCTTTCTCACTTAAAAACCTGCGTCTTTCTCACTTAAAAACCTGCGTCTTTCTCACTTAAAAACCTGCGTCTTTCTCACTTAAAAACCTGCGTCCATGCTTCAAGAGGGACAAAACAAAGCATTGGCTTTGGCATAGACTTATCATCGACTTAAAGGGTAAATGTGTTTCCTATCTAACGTAGAAACCCCCTTTGGGCATTGCAGAGAGCACTGTAATTAGAACCACATTCTGGCTGTCTGTTACAAAGCATGTCACGCTTCTCCTCCGCTGTGCACTGTCTCCTGGGTCTTGGATCTGATACGGGGGAAGAATTTATTTAGCTGGGGAAAGCCAATTTTGGGCTGCAGCAGTAAGTGTCTCTCCCTCCCTGTTACTGTCCCATTTAATCGAGCTGAATCTGGTTTCATTTATCAATATTGCCCCTTCTCACCTCATTGCAACTCTGCAGGAATAACTAACGTTAGGTTTTACAACACAACTACAATCCCTCACTGTGTTCACAACACAAACAGGAATGTTGCCTCATACCTTAATTGGTCTACAGTATATCAGTTTTTTTCTGTTCTCTCTATGGCTTACTTAGCCCTATTGCCAAATCCAAATTTAAACTTTCATTGCTTAATTAACACATTTATTTACTTGTTGTCATCAACCATAGTAAAACATTGAGACATCACATTTTGAGAACCCATACAGGATGTAGTACTTCACTCCTTGCTAGTTTCTCTCTTTCATTATATTCATCTCTGGTTCAACTCCCACAGTCCTCTCTGCTCTCTCTCAGTTTCTAGTGAAGGAGGCTGGCAAGGAGCCAACCCTGACTGCTGCTCTGACCGTGCCAGTGTTGGACACTCTGACAGCCATGCTCCGTCAGGGGGAGTGGATGCTCTCCAACCCCCACCACGTGACCATGGTGCTGGGGGCCCTGCAGTTTGTCCCCCTTGAGCACCTGACGATGGAAGTCTACCACGCTACCTTCGAGGCCATTCACGAGGCTCTGTTTGCAGTCATCCAGTGTCACCCGCAGGTTAGTGGCCTGGATTCGATAAATGTGTTTTTAGCAACGCACATGCACCGTCCACCGGAGGATCTGTCTTTTTCAGCCATCTATTTCCTGTGCTTAAGGAGTGCAAAATCCACTTGTCACTTTAATTCCATTTTGATTGATTGCTTTCCTTTTAATACTGTGACTTTCATAGTTTTGCTTGTTCCTGTTGTTTTTTTTCCCCTCCCGTTAATGTTACAACCGAGGAAACGTATGTAATGACTGAAATGGTCTTAATAGAATACATGGTCTTTCTGTTGAATCTATAAGAACGCTAAAGCTTCTCAGGGATTTAACATACCGTCTCAAGACTTACACCGAACCCAAACCGGCCTCGCACATGCCACCGTGCGCAAATTGATTTTGTCCCCCCACACCAAACGCGATCAAGACACGCAGGTTAAAAGGCTGACCACGCGAAGGTAAGTTGCTAGGTCGCATTAAACTGATCTTATAAAAAAAACAGTCAATCTTAACAAAACTAGTGATTAACTACACATGGTTCATGATATTACTAGGTTAACTAGCTTGTCCGGCGTTGCATATAATCAATGCTGTGCCTGTTAATTTATCATCGAATCACAGCCTACTTCGCCAAACCGGAGATGATTTAACAAAAGCTCATTCGTGAAAAAAGCACAATCGTTGCACGAATGTACCTAACCATAAACGTCAATGCCTTAAAATCAATACACAGAGGTATATTTTTTTTTAAACCTGCATATTTAGTTTACGGAAATTCATGTTAGCGGGTAATATTACAGTTGAAGTCGGAAGTTTACATTTACTCCAACCTAAGTATATGTAAACACTCATTTTTCAACCACTCCACAAATTTCTTGTTAACAAACTATAGTTTTGGCATGTTGGTTAGGATATCGACTTTGTGCATGACAAGTAATTTTTCCAACAACTGTTTACAGACAGGTTATTTCACTTATAATTCACTGTATCACAATTCCAGGGGGTCAGAAGTTTACATACACTAAGTTGACTGTGCCTTTAAACAGCTTGGAAAGTTCCAGGAAATGATGTCATGGCTTTAGAAGGTTCTGATAGGCTAACTGACATCATTTGAGTCAATTGGAGGTGTTTCTGTGGATGTATTTCAAGGCCTACCTTCAAACTCAGTGCCTCTTTGCTTGACATCATGGGAAAATCAAAAGAAATCAGCCAAGACCTCAGAAATAGATTGTAGACCTCCACAAGTCTGGTTCATACTTGGTAGCAATTTCAAAACGCAGAAGGTACCACATTCATCTGTACAAACAATAGTACCCATGTATAAACACCATGGGACCACGCTGTCGTCATACCGCTCAGGAAGGAGATGCGTTCTGTCTCCTAGATATAAATGCACTTTGATGCGAAAAGTGCAAATCAATCCCAGAACAGCAGCAAAGGACCTTGTGAAGATGCTGGAGGAAACAGGTACAAAAGTATCTATATCCACAGTAAAACGAGTCCTATAGCGACATAACCTGAAAGGCCGCTCAGCAAGGAAGAAGCCACTGCTCCAAAACCGCCAGAAAGCCAGACTACAGTTTGCAACTGCACATGGGGACAAAGATCATACTTTTTGGAGAAATGTCCTCTGGTCTGATGAAACAAAAATAGAACTGTTTGGCCATAATGACCATCGTTATGTTTGGCGGAAAAAGGGGAAGTCGTGTAAGCTGAAGAACACCATCCCAACCGTGAAGCACGGGGGTTGCAGCATCATGTTGTGAGGGTGCTTTGCTGCAGGAGGGACTGGTGTACTCCACAAAATAGATGGCATCATGAGGATGGAAAATTATGTGGATATATTGGAGCAACATCTCAAGACCTCAGTCAGGAAGTTAAAGCTTGGTCACAAATGGTTCTTCCAAATGGACAATGACCCCAAGCATACTTCCAAGGTTGTGGCAAAAATGGCTTAAGAACAACAAAGTCAAGGTATTGTAGTGGCCATCACAAATCCCTGACCTCAAATCTATAGAAATTTGTGGGCAGAACTGAAAAAGTGTGTGTGAGCAATGAGGCCTACCAATCTGACTCAGTTACACCAGCTCTGTCAGGAGGAATGGGCCAAAATTCACCCAACTTATTGTGGGAACCTAGTGGAAGGCTACCCAAAACATTTGACCCAAGTTAAACAATTTCAAGGCAATGCTACAAAATACTAATTGAGTGCATGTAAACTTCTGACCCACTGGGAATGTGATGACAGGAATAAAAGCTGAAATAAATCATTCTCTCTACTATTATTCTGACATTTCACATTCTTAAATTAAAGTGGTGATCCTAACTGACCTAAGACAGGAAATTTTTACTAAGATTAAATGTCAGGAATTATGAAAAACTGGGTATAAATGTATTCGGCTATAAATGTATTTGGCTATGTAAACTTCCGACTTCAACTGTGCGCGCGTGTGTGTACACACACATGCGCGCAGTTGCAGTCGGAAGTTTACATAGCCAAATACATTTATACACAGAGTACACACACACACACAGAGTACCATTTTGGACACCTACTCATTCAAGGGTTTTTCTTTTTTTGTACTATTTTCTACATTGTAAAATAATAGTGAGGACATCAACACTATGAAATAACACATGGAATCATGTAGTAACCAAAAAAGTTTTTTTTTTTTTTTAAATCACAATATATTTTATATTCTTCAAAGTAGCCACCCTTTGTCTTGATGACAGCTTTGCACACTCTTGGCATTCTCTCAACCAGATTCTTGAGGTAGTCACCAGGAATGCATTTCAGTTATCAGGTGTGCCTTGTTAAAAATAAATTTGTGGAATGTATTAATGTGTTTGATCCAATCAGTTGTGTTGTAACAAGGTAGGGGTGGTATACAGAATGTGGCCCTATTTGGTAAAAGACCAAGTCCATATTATGGCATGAACAGCTCAAATAAGTAAAGAGAAACAAGTGTCCATTACTTTAAGACATGAAGCTCTGTCAATACAGACATTTAGGAACCTCTGAAGTTTCTTCAAGTGCATCAAGTGATATGATAAAACTGGCTCTCATGAAGACCCAGAGTTAGTTACCTCTGTTGCAGAGGATAAGTTCCTTAGTTACCAGCCTCTGAAATTGCAGCCAAATTAAATGCTTCACAGAGTTCAAGTAACAGACATCTCAACATCAGCTGTTCATTGGAGACTGTGTGAATCAGGTCTTCATTGTCGAGTTGTTGCAAAGAAACCACCAATAAGAATAACAGACTTGCTTGGGCCTAGAAACATGAGCAATGGACATTAGACCAGTGGAAATTAGTCCTTTGGTCTGGAGTCCGAATTTGAGGTTTTTGGTTCCAACCGCCATGTCTTTGAGACACAGAGTAGGTGAACGTATGATCTCTGCATGTGTGGTTCCCACCGTGAAGCATGGAGGAGCTGGTGTGGGGGTGCTTTGCTGGTGACACTGGCAGTGATTCATTTAGAATTCAAGGCACACTTAACCAGCATGGATACCACAGCATTCTGCAGTGATACGCCATCCCATTTTTATATATATATATATATATATATATATATGAGGTCGGCCGATTTAATCGGAATGGCCGATTTCAAGTTTTCATAACAATCGGCATTTTTGGACACCGATCATGGCCGATTACATTGCACTCCACGAGGAGACTGCGTGACTGCTTGACTACCTGTTACGTGAGTGCAGCAAGAAGCCAAGATAAGTTGCTAGCTAGCATTAAACTTATAAAAAACAATCAATATTAACATAATCACTAGTTTATCTAGCCTGTCCTGCATTGCATATAATCGATGCGGTGCCTGTTAATCTATCATCGAATCACAGCCTACTTTGCCAAACGGCTGATGATTTAACAAGCGCATTCGCGAAAAAAACACTGTAGTTGCACCAATGTGTACCTAACCATAAACATCAATGCCTTTCTTTAAAATCAATACACAAGTATATACTATTGTTTGTACAAACCTGCATATTTAGTTAATATTGCCTGCTAACATGAATTTCTTAACTAGGGAAATTGTGTCACTTCTCTTGCATTCCGTGCAAGCAGAGTCAGGGTATATGCAGCAGTTTGGGCCGCCTGGTTCTTTGCGAACTGTGTGAAGACCATTTCTTCCTAACAAAGACCGTAATTAATTTGCCAGAATTGTACATAAATATGACATAACATTGAAGGTTGTGCAACGTAACAGCAATATTTAGACTTAGGGATTCCACCCGTTTAGATAAAATACGGAACGGTTCTGTGTTTCACTGAAAGAATAAATGTTTTGTTTTCGAAATTGTAATTTCCGGATTTGACCGTATTAAAGACCTACGGCTCGTATTTCTGTGTGTTATTATATTATAATTAAGTCTTATGATTTGATAGAGCAGTCTGACTGAGCGGTAGTAGGCAGCAGCAGGCTCGTAAGCATTCATTCAAACAGCACTTTCCTGCATTTGCCAGCAGCGCTTCGCTGTGCTTCAAGCATTGAGCTGTTTATGACTTCAAGCCTATCAACTCCAGAGATTAGGCTGTTGTAATGTGAAATGGCTAGCTAGTTAGCGGGGTGCGCGCTAACTCAATTGGTGACGTCACTCGCTCTGAGACCTTGAAGTAGTTGTTCCCCTTGCAGAGTCCCCCCGTGGTTTTTGTGGAGCGATGGGTAACGATGCTTCGATGGAGGCTGTTGTCGATGTGTCCCTGGTTCGAGCCCAGGTAGGGGCGAGGAGAGGGACGGAAGCTATACTCTGTTACACTGGCAATACTATAGTGCCTATAAGAACATCCAATAGTCAAAGGTATATGAAATACAAATGGTATAGAGAGAAATAGTCCTATAATAACTACAACCTAAAACTTCTTACCTGGGAATATTGAAGACACGTGTTAAAAGGAACCACCAGCTTTCATATGTTCTTGTGTTCTGAGCAAGGAACTTAAACGTTAGCTTTCTTACATGGCACATATTGCACTTTTACTTTCTTCTCCAACTGTTTTTGCATTATTTAAACCATATTGAACATGTTTCGTTATTTATCTGAGGCTAAGTTGATTTTATTGATGTATTATATTAAGCTAAAGTAAAAAGTGTTAATTCAGTATTGTTGTAGTTGTCATTATTACAAATATACAAATCGGCCTATTTAATCGGTATCGGCTTTTTTTTGGGTTCTCCAATAATCTGTGTCGGCAGTGAAAAATCATAATCGGTCGACCTCTAATATATAGATACATGCATACATATACACTACCTTTCAAAAGTTTATGGTCACTTTGAAATGTCCTTGTTTTTGAAAGAAAAGCTAATTTTATTGTCCATTAAAATACCTAATAATGAACCCTTTTGCCCTTAGAACAGCCTTAATTTGTCATGGACTCTACAAGGGGTCAAGTGTTCCACAGAGATGCTGGGCATATGCTTCCCGCAGTTGTGTCAAGTTGGCTGGATGTCCTTTGGGTGGTGGACCATTCTTGATACACACGGGCAACTGTTAAGTGTGAAAAACCCAACAGCTTTGCAGTTCTTGACACAATCATACCAGAGTGCCTGGCACCTGCTACCATACCCTGTTCACAAGGCACTCTTGTCTTGGCCATTCGCCCTCTGAATGGAGACGTGGGGTTGGGGAATGGGATTGGACGTTGTTTTCTTTTCTTGCTTATACTAAATACATTATTCTTACTGTTTTTCTTTTGAGTGGCAGCCTACTGGTACGATGTATAAACTTACAATTTGAAATGAATAATGTACCACCCCCCCAAAAAAAAGGGGGATGGTTGTAATTTAGAACGAAGATTGAGGATTTTTGATGAGACAAGGATATCCCTGCCGGCCAAGCCCTTCCCTAACCCGGTCGACGCTGGGCCAATTGTGCACCGCCCCATGGGCCGCCCATTCGCGGCCAGCTGCGACAGAGCCCGAACCCAGTATCTCTGGTGGCACAGCTAGCACTGCGATGCAGTGCCTTAGACCATTGCTCCACCCGGGAGGCACCCGTTTTCTTTATTTTAACACACACACAAAATACCTGATTACAATAAGAAAATATACAAGTGCATTTTTAAGGGGAAAAAAGTAATACCTGAATTCCCACAAAAATACCAGAATTTTCTATATTTGTCCATGCCAGCAAAAAAATATTCTGTTGTATAATTCAGTCAATATCTGGGGATTATAAAAATTGTACAAATATTCACCCGTTGTCCAATTGTTATACTTGCTAGTGTTTTATCATTTACCCAGGAAATCATATTGTGCATTCAGTGTCCACTGATCTACGGACTGACCCTTAGAAAGATTGTCTGGCAACTCAGGTTTATAAGAACAATTCTCACTGTACCAGAATTTGAATCATATGTCCAAATTCACAATAACATTATCCTAGGTGCAGTACTTTGACAACAACTATGCTGCAGGTTTTTTAGTCTCAATCCCGTTGGGCACCAGGTTACTGTAACATATGATGTTATCTGATACAAAAAATACCTATCCAGACGTTGAAAGATCTGAAATGCGTCAGCAATATCTGAGCAGAGGAACACAACCAGAATCTTTCCCTGGCTTGATTCAGCCTTTTACACAAGCGCCCAAGGGAGTGACTAGCTTACCCCTTCCCCATTCGCCTTATTCTCCGTCAACCTTGGATCCAGGCCAGCACCTAAGTTGGCCTGTTTCAATCTGACATTGAACATATTTTGAGGGTGGTAACCAGGGAAAATATCCCACTGCCTCCCGCTGTAGGCAATGAAGCAGTTTCTTTTCTCAGAGACAAACTTCAGAATCAATTTCTGGAAAGGGCTGTTGGTCTGTGCCAGAGGGGCGCTTAAGTGGAGGCAGATGTGCTCTGGAGAGGGGCACGTCTTTGGCGTGAACACTGGAGGGTGCATGGAAACTATTACCTCGCTGACTGATGACTCATAGGATTATCGCAGTGCCTGAGAATTGTGGGACAGTTTTTTTATTTTTTATCTCTTTCTCTCGTTTAGAGACTGATGGCACATGACTAAATCTAATCAAATCTGAATGTCTTGCAAATGCAATGTTGTCAAAGTTTAACTTTTTGTAACGTGGCCCTATTTTGGTATGTACCCAGGTGATGCTGAAAGCGGCACCGTCCTTCCTCAACTGTTTCTACCGCCTGGTGGTCTCCATCATGCATGAGGGGAGACAGAAGGGCGAGGCCGAGAGAGGTAAGGCCATCGGTTCATGCATTCAATAATTTATTCACTCACCCATCCACCACTTCATACAGTAATCTAAGTATTCTCCCATTAACTCATTACCTCAAGTGATAGGAATGACATTGGCGTTTACAGGAATTGGCTAAATGTTCTTCCAATAAATGATTTAGCAGTTTCTATTTTCCTGTTGGTTCCCATTTAAAGATGCGCAACCACCCATCTTCATGTGTATTAAATGTATTTTTCAGGATTTAATCAACACACCCTTTGATAAGTATGACACCGCCTGTTGTTTTAAAAGTTGACATAATATTCAGCCTGGGTTCCTCCCAAGGGAGTCCTCTGTAGATATGTGCTGTCAGTGTCAAACGACGCCAGCATACTGTCGCCAGGCTAACCTGTCCTGTTAATCGGGCAAGAGTATTTCATGGCATTGAAGTATGTTATAGGTGAGTCGTATCATGTTATACTATGTAAGAGGTGGTCGTGCCCACTCCACATTCCCAACCAGACTACACATGAAACTGGGCCTATTTTAATCTGCTGACCTTACCCTGTGGGAAGAGAGAAAGGAGAAGAATGGTTTATCCTTCAGTAATGTTACATTTCTGTTGCTGGTTGTATGCCCTGCTGGTCCCCGTGTACTGGATCAAAACCAACATGAGGGAAATACAAAAAAAAACAATCCCACTGAGGGTGACAGAACTGTCGAAGGAGACATGAAAAGCACAGTGCACAGCTGGAGTCCCAGCCAAGCTTGTGGATGAACACCTTGTTAAAACCCTGTAATCCTGTACTGCTAAATGCATCCCGTATGAGTTGAATCAGTGTTGAGGAGCTGTATTCAGCTATGTGATCAGCATATTCAGGAAACATTGTTTTCCTGTTTCTGAAAGAAACAACATAAGACCGCAACATGATTTCAACATCAGAGCTTACCTGACGTTATTGACGAACAGGAAATAATGACATACTCAATTATTCAACAGTAATTGTCTTCAGGTGGGGTTTATTTTTATCATAGATAACACATTCTTAATGAGAAGACTGTTTGTGTTGGTCTTCCATAGCCAAAGGAGGCCACCACATCTGGGCAGATCTCCCCTGTTCCAGACAGAGGAGGAAGGGTCAAGAAGGAAAAATGGAGTGGAGCAGCTCATTCGTTTTAACTAGCATGTCAGGCTCAGCGCGTCATGTAATTAGTTCCTGGCTGCCTCTGTGAAATATAGTAACCCTCACGGGATACATTTCATGGAGACTGGGTTGTTTGGCAATACCTGCCACCCAAACAATGGTGGCCATATTTCTCCTCTGTGGCTATAGCTATACTGTACTTCTAATGAGTCACGAGAGGAAAAAAGGGATGGATGAATTGTTCCAACCCGGCCTTTGTTGTCTAATGGGCTAAACTGTTTTATGCAGACTGTGAGCATAAACATTAGTCTATACACAATTAGAATGGTTAAATGGCTCTTGTTGCTCCATATTCTGCTCTTAGCTATCATGATTGAAATCTCAACTTATACAAAACCCTATTCTTATTGTACTGCTCTGTCACAATGCATTCACAATATATTAATTCTCAGCCCGCACCCTTGGGGTTTGATTCAAATGCTGTGCTTTTATCAGCAGTACAGCCCAAGTCTGTTTTAGGAGAACAGTGCACTCTGAACACACACTGCTGCATCACTCAGTCACCATTGTGTACAAGTTGTACCACTTCTGGAGTTCTGGCTGAAATGAATGTTTAGCCTTCAGCGTTTGGTGTGGTCTAGTTTTCAAAAAGCTTTGCTCTTCTATTCCCCAGCCCCTGAGATCGATGCGGAGGTGCTTTTGAAGTGTGCTCGTCTGGTGGAACGCATGTACTCCCACATCGCCACCACAGCCGAGGGCTTCACTATCCTCTCCTCCTTCATGGTAGCACAGTACGTCAGCGAGCTACAGAAGGTAAGATCTTCTCTCATCAAGGAAGATGGCCGTGACATTTCGTTCACAGTTTTAAAAGGCGATTAGGCTATTTTATTATACTTTTGCAGGTTGAAAACATGAATTTTCGTCCTTAAATGGCCTCCAGATCTTCCTTCTCTCCTTTATCATCCCTCACAAGCCCTTACATCTGAAGGAAATACACTATCTGCACATTGAATACCAGGATTTTAATTTGATCCATTGCTGTTTGTTATTGTGGAGTTAAACCATGCTTGGTATTGCATTTAGAGCTGCTAAGGCAATTCCTCTGGACTTCTCAGATTTGAAGGAAAGTCAAGTCAACATTTTCATTTCCGCCATAATCTTGTCCCAACCTGCGCCAACTTGTCCTCTAAAGGACTGTACTTACTGTAGACTCTGGTAGAGTATTTGTCTGTCTCATTATGTGATGCCTTCTGAGCATATCTGGCACTGTCTCAATGTGGAGAAACCACATTTTTTCCTAGGGTCTACGAGACTGCATTCACGTTACTTGACTGCGTGCCATAGTCAGCATTTTCCATGGAACAGGCAGAGAGAGGGAAGAAAATGTATGCCCTCTCCACTGTAAGTCGCTCTGGATAAGAGCGTCTGCTAAATGAAATGGCTAACATGTCATTTTGCAAACTCTAAGATGCATGAGGATTGATTTGTAATAGCAAACTCTTTGAGTAAGAATTAAACAAAGGATTGGTTACTGCAATAGTTCAACGCTACCATTGTTCTTTCAAGGTTAACTAAGCCAAGAAACCCACCTCAGTATGTGCCTTGGCATCTCTCTAAGACGTTTTGTTGAGGCACTGTCCAGTTTACAGCTGGCAGTACATTATGTTCCTACCAGGCTTTCAGAACTGCCTCAGCTGCGTTCACAAATAAAGGTGTAAGAAAGAGGCAAAACACTGATCAGCCATCTCACTCATCACACCAACATTATGATGTTTCTGAGTCTATTTTAATACCCCTTCCCCAGCCTCACTCTGTCAAATTGAAACCCTCACCTCCCTTCTTCTCCTTTCCACTCTCTTCCACGCCCTCAAGGTTACTCTGCAACCAGACATCAAGAGCCACCTGACAGAGGGAGTCTACAGGATCCTGGACCTCTGTGTTGAGCAGGACGTTAAGTTTTTGAACACCACCCTCCAGATGGGTGTCAGAGAGGTGTTCAACGATCTCTATGGCAGTTATACTCATTACCATAAAACCCAGCGGCAAGGAGAGGAGAAATACACAGCCTGACATTTCTCTCTTTCCAGAAATACTTTTTCTTTATAGCAGCCAAGTTTTTTTTTTCTTAAACAACTGTTTAAACATGTAAATTGTATTTTTATGTTTGTGTGTTGGTTTAGTAGTGGGACAAAAAAGGTAATTGACAACAAATGATGTCTCAAGTGTGTTTTTATTTTAATACCTTGTTTGGTCTTTCTTGTATTGATGGCTAATGTACTGTAACTTTAGACTATCCAATTTTCAAGATTTGATTTACAGTGCCTTCAGAGAGTATTCATACACCTTGACTTATTAAAAATTGTTACAGCCTGAATTCAAAATGGATTAAAATGTTTGTTTTTTTCGCTCACCAATCTACACACAATAAATACCCCATGATGACAAAGTGAAAACACGTTTTTCAAAAATAAATAAAGTATTCCCACCCCTGAGTCAATACATTAGAATCACCTTTGGCAGCGATTACAATTGCGAGTCTTTCTGGGAAAGTCTCTGAAGAGCTTTGCACGCCTTTATTGTACAATATTTGCACATTTATTCTTAACAACAATTCTTCAAGCTCTGATGTTGGTTGTTGTTCATTGCTAGGCAGCCATTTCCAAGTCCAGCCATAGATTTTCAAGTAGATTTTAGTCAAATCTGTAACTAGGCCACTCAAGAACATTAAATGTTGTCTTGGTAAGCAGTGTATATGTATATCCAGTGTATATTTGGCCTTGTGTTTTAGTTTATTGTCCTGCTGAAAGGTGAATTTGTCTCTGTGTCTGTTAGAAAGCAGACTGAACTAGGTTTTCCTCTAGGATTTGGCCTGCGCTTAGCTCTATTCGGTTTCTTTTTATCCAAAACCGTTCAGATGCTCCAGACTATTGTGTGAGAAGACCAATTTTCATGGTCTGAAAAACACTGCTCTAGCTCTGTCACCTATTACAGCAGATGCAGAAGTGTGACATAGGCGGATGCGGTGGATTGAAACGCATCCAACACTAATTACAATTCCACTTGGGTGCGACGTCAACTTAAAAAAATAAAAGAAATTAAGCACATTTTTACTCCTGAACTTGTTTAAGCATGATATAAAAGGGATGTAATAATTGTATACTTTTTTTTGTTTTCATTTGGAGACATTTCTAAAAAAGGAATTCCACTTTGACATTATGGGGTATTGTATGGGTAGACCAGTGACACAATCTCAATTTTAATCAACTTTCAATTTGGGTTGTAACAACAAGATATGGAAAAAGTCCAGGGGTGTGAATACTCTGTAGGCACTGTATGCTTTATCTGGGAACTCTGTTTCAGATGTGACGAAAAAGGATAAAAGTAAATGATTACTATACCATTACAAAGGCAAATTGGAAATGGTTTAACCCAACATATACAGCGTGTACAAAACATTAGGGACACCTTCCTAATATTGCGTTGCACTCCCTTCTGCCCTCAGAACAGCATCAATTTGTTGGTGTCGAAAGCGTTCCACAGGGATGCATGTTGACGCCGATGCTTCCCACAGCTGTCAGGTTGTCTGGATGTTCTTTGGGTGGTGGACCATTCGTGACACACACAGGAAACTGTTGAGCGTGAAAAACCTTAACCCTAATTGCTCCTATAAGTCGCTCTGGATAAGTGCCTTGCTCAAGGGCACAACGACAGACTTTCACCTTGTCGGCTCATGGCTTCGAACCAGTGACCTTTCGGTTACTGGCCCAATGCTCTTAAACACTAGGCTACCTACCACCCATACACATACAGTTTCAATTGTCTCAGGGCTTAAAATCCTTCCTTAACCTGTCTCTTCCCTTAAATCTACACTGCTTTTGAAGTGGATTTAACAAGTGACATAACAAGGGATCATAGACTGACCAGGTGAAAGCTATGTCATGGAAAGAGCAAATTTCCTCATGTTTTTTTACACTCATTGTATAGTGGAGGGGAATGTCATTGACTTTATCACATGCATTCCTCATGAAACATTGTGCCTGAAACTTTCCCTTGTGATTTGCCATACATTTGTTATTAACTACCAGATGAGAAAATCTTAGGAGAAATGTGTATTATATTTGGGGTTGGCTTTTGCAGACGAATACGGAACATCTTATAATTTTATAAATAATGAACAGTATGACAGATATGTTTTACAGGCGAAGGTCATTATGGAACTACAGTTTTTGAACGTTATCGTTTTCCATAAGGGCTCCTCAAGCGAGTATAAATCCTTCAGTAAAACTCAATATATTCATTTTGCAAGCGTTGTTTTCCTTTTCTCTTGTCTCAATAAGTATTTGTTCCCTCGTGTAATATATGGGACATTTCTCATGTGTGTGTGTGTGTTATCCACTACCATCCTTGAGTTTGAGCAGCCAGTCTTAAATGTTTCATTTTACATTTGAGTTATTAAGCAGATGCTCATATCCAGATTGATTTACAGTTAGTGCATTCATCTTAAGATAGCTAGGTGGGACAACCGCATATCACAAGCATAGAATGTAGACCTCCATAGTCAGAGCTAGAAAGGGGGGGGTCGAGGTGAGGAGGGTTATTTAAGATACTGTTTGAAGAGGTTGGGTTTCAGATGTTTTTGGAAGATTGACAGGGAGGAACTCTGCTGTCCTAGCTTCAGGGGGAAGCTGGTTCCACCATTGGGGTGCCAGGACAGAGAAGAGCTTGGACTGGGCTGAACGGGTAGGTGTGGGAGGACTAAAAGACCTGAGGTGGCAGAACGGAGTGCTCAGGTTTGGGTGTTGGGTTGGAGCATAGCCTGAAGGTAGGGAGGGAAATTCCTCTTTCTGTTCTGTAGGTAAGCACCATGGTCATGTAGTTTCCATTTGAATTACTCTTAAATCTCATAAACACATATTGTGAAGTAATTACATGAACATGGATTGTTTTAGTCTTAGACTGTTTGTTTATTTAGCTAAAGCTTTTACTTAGCCAGGTCAGATATCTGGCAGGACTGCCATTTCTCCCTGCGGTTTTCTGCAACTGTCATGATTTACAATGCCTGAATCTACCAACTTGCCTGGCAAGGTTTCCTATAAGATTCACTGAAGCTCATTTATTTAATTAAACTGGTTATTCAATTAGAGTGAATGGCCACTGCAATCACCGAGTTGGCCAAAAGTTTACATAAAACTTGCAGGCCAGTGACATCCAGGCAAAGTGGAAAAACTTCTGCTTTAAATAATGAAGCAGGGCATTTCTGGCTCCCTTACACATTCCCTCCTTACTTTGCTAAAATGAGCGTTCTGCTGGCATCTTTCCATTCTCAGTTCTCCCAAAGTCATAACCCTGACATTGCCTCACAACACGAAGAAATTAGAACAATTACTGTCTGCCTATTCTCATAGGGTTGCTGTGTGTCAACCGGGTGCCATTTATGGGCCTAATTGTGTTAGTGAATATCCCTTATGGCCTTCAAATGACCAGAGAGGGTAAACAGACAACTTGTACCCATGGTATGGCTATATGTAATTCTATCATACCTATCAATCAAGTTAGAGTAAAAAGCTACCTTAGCCTGGTGGCAAGGTTGGTAGACCTTAGAAAAGCAAGCAATAACTAAATGTACTGAATAAGACTCACATACCTTTCAATCCTTTACCCAGATTTTAGCAGAGATGCAGACAAGCACATTTAGTTTCTCTAAAAAAAAAAACACCAGTCAGGATACAGACAGCTCAAGAGGTAAACTTATATTAGCATAATGATTATGGCTCTAGATTGCAGGAGAATGTTTCAGGTGTTTAAAAAATGCTAAATTCTCCAACTTTAACACCCCCCAGTCATCCTCACATACGTTGGGCCCCCTCCGATTTTGGGGGTGTATGACACTCCTGAGAAAGGGAGCCGTGTGTCCAGTGAGGGCTCAGAGCCCCTTTTCTATATTTCCTGCAGCTGCACAAACTCTGGGGCCTCTGATCTCACTGGTAGACCCCTCGAAGCAGCATGGGTGATGTGTGATTGGGTATGAGTGTGTTAGCCATAACATTTCAGATGTCAGGGGATTAGTGGGTGGAGAACAAGGGAGAAGCTTCAGGCTTAAACAGCCAGGACGGGGGAATGACATGCATCCTTATCACTGTACAGTAAAAAATGGTTGGTACTGCCACCCAACCAGAGGTACTACAAATAAAGACGAGGCCTTTCTGAACAGCACACTGTCTGTGCAAGGAATGAAGTGCAGTGTTTGTTGGGGTATAGATGGTGTATTGGTGTGGTGTACAGGTACTAGTAAGGGATTGGTGGAATGTGTTTCCCTTTTAACACAAGGCATTTTGTTGTAATTATTTTTGGGCAACGGATGAGATGGAAAAATGTCAGGAAAGATTTCACAATGTGCAACTATGGCCTTTACTAAAGGTGACTCAGGTGCTTTGTATTCTAAAGGAGAGGGAAGTCTTACACAGAACTATATTTAACAAAAAGCATGGTATTCAGTGAAGGCACTAACCTTCCAAGATCTTATTGCATCACTGAAAACCCAGAAGAAGCTACAATGACTTCCATTTATGCCACGCATTTGTTATAATGATGTTTGCTCAGGGTGGGAAAGTAATGTAGAATTATAGGGCGGATTTCTGTAGAGTTATTGTATGGGGGTAACAATGTTATATAGTTATGCTAATACACCAGCCTGCAGTTGTACAGTATGTATAGCTCTGTTAAGGTCAATAAAGATCTGCATTGTTGTGTTTGTCATGCATATGCCGTTGTAGGAATAGGTAATTACTTGAAAAATACAGTATTCACACCCCTTGAATTTTTCCACATTTTGTTGTTTTACAGCCTGAATTTAAAATGGATTAAATTGCGATTTAAAAAAATCACTGACCTACACACAAAACCCCACAATATCCCAGTGTAATTATGTCATACAAATGAAAACCTGAAGTGTCTTGAGTCAATAAGTATTAAACCCAATTATGGCGACACTAAATAAGTAAAGATTTGCTTAAACTAGTCACATAATAGGCCTCCCGAGTGGTGCAGTGGTCTAGCTGTGCCACTAGAGATTCTGGGTTCGAGTCCAGGCTCTGTCGCCGCGTCCGGGTTAGGGGAGGGTTTGGCCGGTCGGGATGTCCTTGTCCCATCGCGCACTAGCGACTCATGTGGGCTGGGCGCAGTGCACGCTGACACGGTCACCAGATGTACTGTGTTTCCTCTGGGCAAATTGGTGCGGCTGGCTTCCGGGTTAAGTTGGCATTGTGTCAAGAAGCAGTGGGTTGGGTTGTGTTTCGGAGGACGCACAGCTCCCGACCTTCGCCTCTCCCGAGTCCGTACGGGAGTTGCATCGATGAGACCAGACTGTAACTACCAATTAGATAGATACCACGAAATTGGGGAGTAAAAAGGGCAAAAAAAATTCAAAAACTGGTCACATAATAAGTTGCCAGTACTCTGTGTGCAATAATACTGTTTAACATGAATTTTGAATGACTACCTCTTCTCTGCTGTACCCCACAAAAACAATTATCTGTAATATCCTTCAGTTGAGCAGTGAATTTCAACGACAAAGACCAGGTAGGTTTTCTAATGCCTTGCAAAGAAGCAGACATTGAATATCCCTTTGAACATGGTGGTTATTATTACACTTTGGATGGTGTATCAATACACTCAGTCACTGCAAAGATACAGGTGTCCTTCCTAACTCAGATGCAGTAGAGGGGGTACACCAAATAAAAATGTGATTTTTTTAAATGAAACATTAAAAAAAATATATATATTATTCACATTTTTAAACACATTTATATTTTCCAACGGGGCAATACATTTGGGTGAGGTTTTTACTTGTCTGAGTAGCCTCGTTCCACTGCCAAAAATAAAATAAAACCATCTAGTGTAATGCGAAATAACAACACAATGTCAAATACAGGTAGCCTAACATCCAATCACATTAACTGTTACTCTCTCGCGGGAATTCCACTAACGGCTCATGTTGGTATCTGTACTGATGGCGCAAAAGCCATGATGGGGAGATATAGTGGAGTGGTAACGCGCGTGCAAGCAGTTGCTCGCGACACCACTTGGGTACATTGTAGCATCCACTGAGAGGCTCTTGCTGCCAAGGGAATGCTTGACAGCTTGAAAGACGTTTTGGACACTACAGTGTAAATGGTTCACTTTGTTAAAGTAAGGCCCCTGAACTCTCGTGTATTTTCTGCACTATGCAATGATATGGACAGTGACCATGTAACGATTTTACAACGTACAGAAGTGCGCTGGTTATCAAAGGGCAAAGTATTGACACGTTTTTTTGAATTGAGAGACGAGCATAAAGTTTTCTTTACTGACCATAATTTTCACTTCTCTGACCGCTTGCATGATGACGAGTTTCTCACACGTCCAGTCCAGCTCCAAGACAGGAGTCTTCCTCTACGCCAATTTCCAGTCCGAACACGGCGTCCTGTCCAGCTCCATGGCAGGAGCCCTTCTCTGCCCCGATGCCCAGTCTAGACGTCACGACGTCTAGTCCCACTCCATGGCAGAAAGGAAACACCTTTCAACTGACAACCGAATTTAGCCTCTTATGTTTTTAGTTTGACTCATATGATTATTTGGGAAGTATCATTGTCTGCATTCTGGATCACCACTCGTTAATTAATCATCTCCTCTGTTCACACCATCTTGTTCCCCCCTTGATGTAACAGCTCGACAACCGCTCTGACGTGTGAGGAGGTATTGTAATTGAAACGATTCATACTGATGCTCAGAAATCACTCTCATCTGGACATCCCTTCAATATTTATTAACCTGTGTCTTTCCAATAGTCCTTGAAGTCCTCTAATAGCCCTTGAAGTCTACTTGACAACTCTTGTTTAAGCTCCTCTTACTTTAATGAGGGGAACCTACATTTTTCTGGCAGAACTACCATGCGGCCTCTTGTCAATGGCAATTACAGCTCTGGAACCCTGCTTGTCCTACTTGCTCTGTCTTTGGGAGTGGCTTGGGAATCCTGTGATCAGAGACTCCATCTTCTGTGTTTTAATTGGGAGTTTGGAAGTCCCGCCTAGAGATGCAGGCCTGTGTGAGTCAGTAACTCTGTAGTAACAGATACCACCTCACCATAGGTGTTGATTAATTACATGGAAAAGCTCTCTGACCCTGCATACAGCTTTGTGGTTTTACAACAAGGAACCAAAGTAGGCCTACAAAGTAACTTGCAGTATACAGTTTGCTGTCTCCATTTAATCTATCGACAAAAAAAGCCCAATTTAATAATGAAATCTATTTTGACGTGGGCTTACCTCTCACTGATCCTCTAATGTTGATTTGTATCGAGCCTAATTGATTCATTAAGCTGTTTGTATGCAACGCTAAATTCACTGAGATCAATCAGAGGCGTGTTAAACCTTTTATTCTTCCTTTTCATAATAAGAGATGGAGAGAGATACTAATTACTACATTGTGTGCCCTGAGCACAAGGGAAATGTTATTTAGAGAGATGCCTTCTCTGATGTCTTGAAAAATGTCATGCAAAAAGAGATTTTCCTTGATACTGCTAGAATGTATTATGTGTATATTTGGAAAAAAGCCTCCTATTAGAGGACAACAGGGTGCTATAATCATTTGTATTCTTTTTTATGTTAACGGATAGCTGAATACATGTTGTAAAGTATTTAATTGGGAAAGACTCTGGCTATTAGGCAGTGTTGGGCCAAGTATTAGAGAGGAGTACAAAGAGATGTGGTGGCTGCAAAGCCTTGGTGATATTAACTATAATTGTGTGAACTTCTATGATCAGTAGCCTAGGCTAGGATGTCATACTTTGGGAGTGAGACCACATGAATTAGGCCATTAAATTAATTATATTAGTGCCAGAGAAGGATTAATGCACAGCATTTAAGGTTTAAGACATGAAGTAGATATTACTGTGGCCTTCTCAATCATTATCATGAAATTGTGGGGAAACAAATAGATGACATACTATTAGCTAGTTACATTAGCCAAATACTCAATGAGCCTCTTCACTGTGGGTCAACATTTTGTTGATATGAGAGAACTTGTGAATAAATGTTGGAAATAATACAAATAGAATCTCCAGTTACTAAACAATGCTTTGTTAATGGATTTAGTACCATCTGGCTGTGCTCAACTTATGAGAGGACCACAGTGGAAATAAGCCTGCAGGCTTTATTATGTATCCCAGATCATTTGATGTAGGCCTATTCACTGTTGGGCTGGAACAGACTTCTATGTACATTTAATGATGCAAGTGCCATGCGAGTGTGGGCATCCAGCCAGGGCGTGTTGTGCCGGGTCAGTGTGTCTGGTCTCCGGTACACCGTTTCGGCCCAGGGTATCCTGCGCCGGCTCTGCATGCTGTGTCTCCGGGGCACTGGGAGGGTGCAGTGCGTCCTATGCCTGCACTCCACCCGTGTCTATGGTCAGTTTGTTATATCTTTAAGTATGCTCTCTCTAATTCTCTCTTTCTCTCTTTCTTTCTCTCTCTCGGAGGACCTGAGCCCTAGGACCATGCCCCAGGACTACCTGACATGATGACTCCTTGCTGTCCCCAGTCCACCTGGCCGTGCTGCTGCTCCAGTTTCAACTGTTCTGCCTTATTATTTGACCATGCTGGTCATTTATGAACATTTGAATATCTTGGCCATGTTCTGTTATAATCTCCACCCGGCACAGCCAGAAGAGGATTGGCCTCCCCACATAGCCTGGTTCCTCTCTCGGTTTCTTCCTAGGTTTTGGCCTTACTAGGGAGTTTTTCCTAGCCACCGTGCTTCTACACCTGCATTGCTTGCTGTTTGGAGTTTTAGGCTGGGTTTCTGTACAGCACTTTGAGATATCAGCTGATGTACGAAGGGCTATATAAATAAATGTGATTAGATTTGATTTGATTTTAGACATTAGACCGGTGGAAATTTGTCCTTTGGTCTGGAGTCCAAATTGGAGATTTTTTGTTCCAACCGCCGTGTCTTTCTGAGACGCAGTGTGCGTGAACAGATGATCTCCGCATTTGTATTTCCCACCGTAAAGCATGGAGCAGGAGGTGTTATGGTGTGATGGTGCTTTGTTGGTGACACTGTCTGTGATTTATTTAGAATTCAAGGCACACTTAACCAGCATGGCAACCACAGAATTCTGCAGCGATACGCCATCCCATCTGGTTTGGGCTTAGTGGGACTATAATTTGTTTTTCAACAGGACAATGACCCAACCCCTGTTTTTGCTTTCTCACTATGGGGTATTGTGTGTAGATTGATGAGGAGAAAAAAACGAATATAATTAATTTTAGAATAAGGCTGTAACATAACAAAATGTGGAAAAAGTAAAGGGTTCTGAATACTTTCCAAAGGCACTGTATTTACCAAAAATATATGGAAGCTTCCATCAATCTGCTCTGGAAAAAATGAAGAAACCACTGAAAAATGATCAGTTTCTCTGGTTGTACTATTTATAGGTATGTGTTTGTGTAAAATTAACATTTTTGTTTTATTCTATAAACTACTGACAACATTTCTCCCAAATTCCAGATAAAAATATTGTAATTTAGAGCATTTATTTGCAGAAAATGACATCTGGTCAAAATAACAACAACAAAAAAGACCTTGAATAATGCAAAGAAAATAAGTTCATATTCATTTTTAAACAACACAATACTAATGTTTTGACTTGGGAAGAGTTCAGAAATCAATATTTGGTGGAATAACCCTGATTTTCAATCACAGCTTTCATGCGTCTTGGCATGGCGCTCAGTGGTGAAGCTGAGGCAGGCTGCAATGTATGCAGGAGGAAGCAGTGGAGACCGAGAGAGAGAGTACAGTGGTTCCTAAATGGGGGGGGTCCTCTGAGAAAACCTGTACTAACTTTATCAAACAAGTTAGGGCCTTTAAATACATTTAAAAAATATATATATATATATACAGCTCCACATGTCCCATCTTCCATATAGGCTTTGGTACATCACATGCAAATAGGCTACAGTTAAAAACAATTAATTTGTTTGGTTGTCGCTGATGCTATGTGTCAGTGTGAAAAATTTATCATATTTCCCCCCTTTCAGGGGTATGGCATTACAATTGTATGCCACTACAGCTAATGGGTTATGGGTTTGTAGATGACTGAGGTGCATGAACCAATAGCAGCCAAGGTGATAATGGCTGGGATAATTTTTCCATAATGGCTGCTGTTGCTGCTAGCAAGCATGAGGACGAAATGGCAGTTTATTTAAACTAGCAGTCATTCAATCTTCCCTGTGTAACAGTTGGGATAATGACCAATTCGGAGTACATCACATGTATCATCTCCGGATTAAGGTACATTTTCTGAGCAATATTTCGCACCGTTCCGTGGTCTCTTAATAATATACATAGGAATGCTGTCCGACCCTATTGCAGCTGTAAGAAAGCTGGTCAGATCTGCTGGCTACCACCTCATCTACACTGACCATGAAGGTAGGCTCCGCCTAATCTGTTACACAAACTGCTGGATCGTTTTATAATCCACTGCGACAATGTTGCAAACGCTCAAATGATACATTCTCTAATAAATCGCTACAATATTGTAAACAATGTTTATTCTGTCAAATTCGAGAATGCATGGACAAGCGTCTCAAACCCCCATCACTCCTCCTTCGATGGTGTCTCCACGGAGTGTGATTGGATTAGAGACGGTTACCCTTTCCCCTCTAACCCGGTGATGTTGGCTGTTTCCTGGTCTCTCTACTCGACTGCTGAAGCTCCACTGAACACAGCTCAGATACCGGACGCTTTAATCAAAGCAAAAGCCTATCAGACAATTATTTCACTTTCAAACAGACAGCAATGCGAAGGAAATCGAGGATATTACTATGCTTTGCTGTCCTCTGGGTGCTTGGCATAGCATATTATTTCTATTCAGGAACAACGTTGAGCCGAAAGGTATGTTTCCCCGACTCTTTTCTGAGCTTATTGAAAATTCATTAGAGCTCGCTTCAACGAGAATTCAGTACATGGAATGGCTTCAAGACAAAAGCGAACCGTGTTGTGTAGATTTTTATCATGGCTATTTTGATAGTCTGCTAATATTATGGAACGCAAATTCCGAGTGTATACCGTTAAGAAATCTATTGTTTCCATGATCAACTAGATTATTTGTATTTGCTTAATAGGAATACAGCTATTGCATGCTTTGAACGTTGTGCTGTCTGGTAGCTAATCGTAGCGTACTCTGATTAAACAGGCTGTCATACACAATGAATTTGTATATACAGCCTGAAACTAATGCCTACAAAATCGTGTAAATGTTCCTTACAAGCAAGAATGTTTTATACAATTACATTTTAACTTACTCCACGGGTTGTCTTTGCGGTTTGTACTTAAGTTGCTCGAAATTTGAGACAAATTGTCCAAAGAAAATGATTGTTTACCCGACTTTTCAGAGAGCCGGTAGGCTGTATGGTTCGGGAACCGATATAAAATTCGTTTCTTTCGTCAATAGGTATTGAACCAAGCATGCCATGAAAATTGTATATTTAAGCAATAACACATGAGGGGGTGTGGTATATGGCCAATATACCACGTCTAAGGGCTTTTCTTAGGCAACACGCAACGCAGTGTCTGGATACAGCCCTTAGCCATGGTATATTGGCCATATACTACAAACCCCTGAGGTGCATTATTGCTATTATAGACTGGTTACCAAAGTAGTTAGAGCAGTAAAAATAATAAATGTTTTGTTATTCCCGCAGTATATGGTTCGATATACCACGGCTGTCAGCCAATCAGCATCCAGTGATCAAACCGCCCAGTTTATAAACATTTAAGGGAGAGTGGAGAACAATCCACACTTTTATTTTTGGGAATAGTACATTTTTTTAAAGGTTAAGATCTGAATAAAAAATGTATAATTCAAACAGAAAATGTGTTGATTTTCCTCCTTCCTCCCCTGATTCAGGATATGCCGTTTTCATTGTCACACCGTTTTCATTGTCACGGCGTGCCTGGTTAATTTGCTATTGACGAGAGAACCGAATATCCAATATAAAACTAATTTGACCTCTGAGCCAAACATATAACATACCTAATGATCTCCAAAAAGTCAGGTAAACAATACTTTTCTGTGGATATTTCGAGCAGCTGAATGAAAAACCACGCAGACAACATGTAGAGTAAGTTTAAATGTAATTTTATTCAACATTCTGGCTTGTAAGGAACATTTACCAATTTTTTCAGGCATTAGCTTCAGGCTGTCTATAGCAATTAATCGGACTAATCGTAGCCTATCATTTTGATGTGTGATTGAATAGCTAGGCCATTGTAACAACTTTATCAACAGCTGTGTTTAATGCACACACCACTTCCTTAATTCAACTATGACTGCTGCAATAGTGGCAGGAAGTAGCCTATATCGGCTACACTGTAACAAAATATTCAAACCTTTTGTGTTGTTTGCCATTGTTTAAAACTCATGCTTATCTATGGTCATATGATTACAAGTGAGGAATAGGCTATTGCCTGTAGTTTATAACCTAAGTACTGTATAGCTCTCTCCCAAGCCTTATTATTCTTTCTCTGTTACCGTTAATAAACCGTTAATAAACAAAAATTACGAGGTCAAACACGTCACTTATTGTTAAGTTGTGCATTCAGCAAATATATTAGTGGTTTATCATGTAACCAACCCCTGTGATAACACCTGTCCCCTTTATTGGGCCACTATTTGCTCTCCTCTTGTCAGTGTGTGCTCTGTCATTTGGCACCTTTCATTTGACATTATGCTGATAGGTGGTGCAGCTAGATAAGGGACCTATTGACATTCTGATTTGATTAACAAAGGCCCAGTCTCCACTAAAGGTAGTTATCAGTGAGTAGTTTCCAATTTCCCTGGCGAGTGCAAGGCAGAGGGATACCTCAAGGCCAAATCACAAGGAACTGCTCAGGAACGCCACCACAATGCTAAGCTCCCACGTTGGACTCAAATAGGGGTGATAACAATGCTGCTGGTTTCCTGTATGTGGGAAGGGGGCATCTGATGTCTGACTTTTGTTGTGGAGGGAGATGAGCCTGCAACAGAATTAGGGCTGGTAATTGCCAGGGATCTCACGATATTATCGAAATATTTAGGTGCCGATATACGATATGTTTAGCGATTTTATTGTGATTCAATGTTCCCAACATATTGCTCACCATATGTCTGCTGCAGAGAGACTAGAGAGCCATGTGAAAATGAGTTTTGGAAAGATGAGTCATGGAAAGAAAAATGCTGAAAACAAATTAGCTCCCGATTTTAAAAAGAAGTTGGAGGACAAGCTATGATGGAAAATTACTGGAGTTTTGGTGCAGGTACAGCAAACTAGCACTATTGTCAAAACGGTACAATATGAAGTGCCTTCAGAAAGTAGTCATACCTCTTGACTTATTCCACATGTTGTGTTACAGCCTGAATTCAAAATGGATTAAATGTGTATACATACATACATACATCACACACACACACACACACACACACACACACACACACACACACACCTTTTTTTCACCTTTATTTAACCAGGTAGGCTAGTTGAGAGGTTCTCATTTACAACTGCAACCTGGCCAAGATAAATGCAAAGCAGTAGAACACATACAATAACACAGAGTTACACATGGAATAAACACAATATACAGTCAATAATACAGTAGAAAAAGTATATACAGTGTGTGCAAATGAGGTAGGATAAGAAAGGTAAGGCAATAAATAGGCCATGGTGGAGTAATTACAATATACCAATTAAACACTGGAGTGATAGATGTGCAGAAGATGAATGTGCAAGTAGAGCTACTGGGGTGCAAAGGAGCAAGATAAATAAATAAATACAGTATTGGGATGAGGTAGTTGGATGGGCTATTTACATATGGGCTATGTACAGGTGCAGTGATCTGTGAGCTGCTCTGATAGCTGGTGCTTAAAGCTAGTGAGGGAGATATGAGTCTCCAGCTTCAGTGATTTTTGCAGTTCGTTCCAGTCATTAGCAGCAGAGAATTGGAAGGAAAGGCAGCCAAAGTAGGAATTGGCTTTGGGGGTGACCAGTGAGATATACCTGCTGGAGCGTGTGCTACGAGTGGGTGCTGCTATGGTGACCAGTGAGCTGAGATAAGTCGGGGCTTTACCTAGCAAAGACTTGTAGATGACCTGGAGCCAGTGGGTTTGGCGACGAGTATGAGGCGTGGGCCAGCCAATGAGAGTGTACAGGTCGCAGTGGTGGGCAGTATATGGGACTTTGGTGACAAAACGGATTGCACTGTGATAGACTGCATCCAATTTGTTGAGTAGAGTGTTGGAGACTATTTTGTAGATGACATCGCCGAAGTCGAGTATCGGTAGAATGGTCAGTTTTACGAGGATATGTTTGGCAGCATGAGTGAAGGATGCTTTGTTGCGAAATAGGAAGAGATTTAATTTTGGATTGAAGATGCTAAATGTGAGTCTGGAAGGAAAATTTACAGTCTAACCAGACACCTACAGTTGAAGTCAGAAGTTTACATACACCTTAGCCAACTACATTTAAACTCAATTCTTCATAATTCCTGACATTTAAACCTAGTAAAAATTCCCTGTCTTAGGTCAGTTAGGATAACCACTTTTTATTTTAAGAATGTGAAATGTCAGAATAATGGTAGCGAGAAGGATTTATTTCAGCTTTTATTTCTTTTATCACATTCCCAGTGGGTCAGAAGTTTACATACACTCAATTAGTATTTGGTAGCATTGCCTTTAAATTGTTTAACTTGGTTCAAACGTTTCAGGTAGCCTTCCACAAGCTTCCCACAATAAGTTGGGGAATTTTGGTCCATTCCTCCTGACAGAGCTGGTGTAACTGAGTCACGTTTATAGGCCTCCTCACTCGCACACGCCTTTTCAGTTATGCCCTCAATTTTTTCTATAGGATTGAAGTCAGGGCTTTGTATTAGCCACTCCAATACCATGCCTTTGTTGTTCTTAAGCCATTTTGCAACAACTTTGGAAGTATGCTTGGGGTCATTGTCCATTTGGAAGACCCATTTGCGACCAAACTTGAACTTCCAGACTGATGTCTTGAAATGTTTCTTCAATATATCCACATAATTTTCCTGCCTCATGATGCCATCTATTTTGTGAAGTGCACCAGTCCCTCCTGCAGCAAATCACCCCCACAACATGATGCTGCCACCATCGTGCTTCACGGTTGGGATGGTGTTCTTCGGCTTGCAAGCCTCCCCCTTTTTCCTCCAAACACAACGATGGTCATTATGGCTAAACAAACAATTATGGCTAAACCGCTAAACAATTTTTGTTTCATCAGACCAGAGGACATTTCTCCAAAAAGTACAATCTTTGTCCCCATGTGCAGTTGAAAACCGTAGTCTGGCTTTTATAATGGTGGTTTTGGACCGGTGGCTTCTTCCTTGCTGAACGGCCTTTCAGGTTATGTCGATATAGGACTCGTTTTACTGTGGATATAGATACTTTTGTACCTGTTTCCTCCAGCATCTTCAAAAGGTCCTTTGCTGTTGTTCTGGGATTGATTTGCACTTTGCACACCAAAGTACATTCATCTCTATGCGAAAGAATGCGTTTCCCTCCTGAGCAGTATGATGGCTGCATGGTCCTATGGTGTTTATACTTGCGTACCATTGTTTTACAGATGAATGTGGTACATTCAGGTGTTTGAAAATTGCTCCCAAGGATGAACCCGACTTGTGGAGGTCTACAATTTTTTTTCTGAGGTCTTGGAAAAATCAAAATAAGTTAGCCATGATGTCAAGCAAAGAGGCACTGAGTTTGACAGTTGGCCTTGAAATACATCCACAGGTACACCTCCAAATGACTCAAATTATGTAAATTTGCCTATCAGAAGCTTCTAAAGCCATTACATTTTCTGAAATTTTCCAGGCTGTTTAAAGGCACAGTCAACTTAGCGTATGTTAACTTCTAACAAACTAGAATTGTGATACAGTGAATTATAAGTGAAAAAATCTGTCTGTAAACAATTGTTGGAAAAATGACTTGTGTCATGCACAAAGTAGATGTCCTGACCGACTTGCAATAACTCTAGTTTGTTAACAATACATTTGTGGAGTGGTTGAAAAAGGAGTTTTAATGACTCCAACCTAAGTGTATGTAAACTTCCGACTTCAACTGTAGGTATTTGTAGTCGTCTACATATTCCAAGTCAGAACCCTACAGAGTAGTGATGTTGGACTGGCTGAAGCTCGTCTGGAGGTTAGTTAACACAGTGTCCAAAGAAGTGCCGGAGGTATACAGAATGGTGTCGTCTGCGTAGAGGTGAATCAGAGAATCACCAGCAGTAAGAAAGAGTGACATCATTGATGTATACAGAGAAGAGAGTCGGCCTGAGAATTGAACCCTGTTGCACCCCCATAGAGACTGCCAGAGGTCCGGACAACAGGCCCTCCGATTTGACCTACTGAACTCTATCTGAGAAGTAGTTGGTAAACCAGGCGAGGCAGTCAAATCAAATCAAATCAATCATTTGAGAAACCAAGGCTGTTGAGTCTGCCGATAAGAATGTGGTGATTAACAAAGTCGAAAGCCTTGGCCAGGTTGATGAATACAGCTGCACATTATTGCCGGTTATGATATCGTTTAGGACCTTGAGCATGGCTGAGGTGCACCCGTGACCAGCTTGGAAACCAGATTGCATAGCGCAGAAGGTACGGTGGGATTCGAAATGGTCAGTGATCTGTTTGTTAACTTGGCTTTTGGAGGCCTTAGAAAGGCAGGGTAGGATAGATATAGGTCTGTAGCAGCTTTGGTCGAGAGTGTCTCCCACCTTGAAAAGGTGGATGACCGCGGCAGCTTTCCAGTCTTTGGGGATCTCAGATGATACTGAAGAGGTTGAAAAGGCTAGTAATAGGGGTTGCAACAATTTCGTCAGATAATTTTAGAAAGAGAGGGTCCAGATTGTCTAGCCCGGGTGATTTGTAGGGGTCAGATTTTGCAGTGTTTTCAGAACATCAGCTATCTGGATTTGGGTGAAAGAGAAATGTGGGAGGCTTGGGCGAGTTGCAGGGCAGTTGACCGAGGTAGGGGTAGCCAGGTGGAAATCATGGCCAGCTGTAGAAAAATGCTTATTGAAATTCTCAATTATAGTGGATTTGTTGGTGGTGACAATGTGTCTTAGCCTCAGGCAGTGGGCAGCTGGGAGGAGGTGCTCTTATTCTCTATGGACTTTACAGTGTCCCAGAACTTTTGAGTTTTGCTACAGGATGTAAATTTCTGTTTGAAAAAGCTAGCCTTAGCTTTCCTAAATGTTTGTGTATATTGGTTCCTAACTTCCCTGAAAAGTTGCATATCACGGGGGCTATTCAATGCAAATGCAGTATGCCACAGGATGTTTTTGTGCTGGTCAAGGGCAGTCAGGTCTGGAGTGAAACAAGGGCTATAGCTGTTCCTGGTTCTAAATTTTTTGAACGGGGCATGCTTATTTAAAATGGTGAAGAAGGCACTTTTAAAGACTAACCAGGCATCCTCTACTGATGGTGTGAGGTCAATATCCTTCCAGGATACCCGGGCCAGGTCGATTAGAAAGGCCTGCTCGCTGAAGTGTTTTAGGGAGCGTTTGACTGTGATCAGGGGTGGTCGTATGACTGCAGACCTATTACGGATGCAGGCAATGAGGCAGTGATCGCTGAGATGTTGGTTGAAAACAGAGGAGGTGTATTTGGAGGGAAAGCTGGTTAGGATGATATCTATGAGGGTGCCTGTGTTTACGGATTTGGGGTTGTACCTGGTAGGTTCATTGATAATTTGTGTGAGATTGAGGGCATCAAGCTTAGATTGTAGGATGGCTGGGGTGTTAAGCATGTTCCAGTTTAGGTCACCTAACAGCACAAGCTCTGAAGATAGATGGGGGGCAATCAATTCACATATGGTGTCCAGGGCACAGCTGGGGGTAGAGGGTGGTCTATAGCAAGTGTCAACAATGAGAGACTTGTTTCTGGAAAGGTGGATTTTTAAAAGTAGAAGCTCAAATTGTATATTTTTTTCTCACCCATCTACACACAATAACCCATAATGACAAAGTGAAACGTGTTTTTAGAGATGTTTGCAAATGTATTGAAATAAAATTCCGATATTTCTAATTTTCTTAAGTATTCAACCCCCGGAGTCAATACATGTTAGAATCACTTTTGGCAGAGATTACAGCTGTGAGTCTGTCTGGGTAAAAGGTGTTGGATGGTCAATCCGACATCTGTGTTGCCATGCAGCATTTACGGTGATACAGCCTCTGCAGAAGTCAGGGCATTCATACATGTTTTGTGCTTCAAAGAAGTGAGTTTGTGTTTATACAAGACCTCTTGCACCCACCTACCTTCAACCAATCATGTCAATGCGGAGCTATACGGTGCCCTCCGCATTGTTACAAAATCTGGGAGGCACACAATGATGCGGTACGCAGCTCAATTTGGCCTCTGCATGCCTCCGGAGGCTCCGCAATTCGTCACATCCTGCATACGGAACCTCCGATCACATGTCCAGATGAAGCATAAATGGGCTTTTAGTCTCTGAGCTTTGCACACCTTGATTGTGCAATATTTGCCCGTTATTCTTTTTGAAATTCTACAAGCTTTGTCAAATTGGTTGTTGATTATTGCTAGACAATCATTTTCAGTTCTTGCTATAGATTTTTAAAGTAGATTTAAGTCAAAACTGTAACTCGGCCATGCAGGAACATTCACTGTCTTCTTGGTAACCAACTAGTAGATTTGGCCTTGCATTTTAGGTTATTGTCCTGCTGAAAGGTGAATTCATCTCCCAGTGTCTGGTGGAATGCAGACTGAACCAGGTTTTCCTCTCGGATTTTGCCTGTGCCTAGTTCCATTAGTTTCTTTTTTTTATCGTGAAACTCCCTAGTCCTTAATGATTACAAGTTTACCCATAACATAATGCAGCCACCACTATGCTTGAAAATATGGAGTGGTAGGTAGTAATGTGTTGTATTGGATTTGCCCCAAACATAAAATGAATAGCTTTGCCATATTTCTTGCAGTATTACTGTCTTGCATCCTGTTTGGAACATGTTTTGGATATGTTTTATTCTGTACAGGCTTCCTTATTTTCTCTCTGTCAATTATGTTAGTAATGTGGAGTAACTACAATGTTGTTTATCCATCCTTAGGAGAAAGCTATCACAGCCATTCAACTCTAACTGTTTTAAGTCACCATTTACTCATGGTGAAATCCCTAAGCATTTCCTTCCTCTCCAGCAACTGAGTTAGGAAGGACCCCTATATCTTTGTAGTGACTGGGTGTATTGATACACCATCCAAAGTGTAATAATGACTTCATTGTCTGCTATTCTTATTTTTACCCGTCTACCAATAAGTGCAGTTCTTTGCGAGGCATTGGAAAACCTTCCTAGCCTTTGTGGTTGAATCTGTGTTTTTAATTCATTGCTTGACTGAGGGACCTTACAGAAAATTCTATGCGTGGGGTACAGAGCTGAGGTAGTCATTTAAAAATCATGTTAAACACTATTATTGCACACAGAGTAAGTCGATGCAACTTATTATGTGACTTGTTTAGCAAATATTTACTCCTAAACTTATTTAGGCTTGCCATAACAAAGGAGTTGAATACTTATTGACTCAAGACATTTCAGCTTTTCAATTGTAATTTAATTTCTAAATATTTGGAAAAACATTATTCCATATTGTCGTTATGGGTTTTTGTGTCTAGGCCAGTGACAACATTATTATTATTATTTTTATTTTTATAGAATCAATTTGAAATCCAGGCTGTAACACAAATGTAGAAAAAGTCAACGGGTGTGAATACTTTCTGAAGGCTCTGTAACTATCAGTTTTTCCCTCATCACTAAACATAATGCACTTTTATTGTAGTTCTATCCATATGATAGACAGGCTATTGCTATCTCAACAATTAGTCCGTCAGCTCTAGGTCTGTCTGTGATTTGGGAAGGTGAAGATTTTGCTTTGTAGGAGAGCAGCAGTAAAATGTGCCCACAGTAGCAGAGAGCCAAACACCATTATGCTCCCTCTTGTCCTGTGACTCCTGCTACTGCAGACGGTATCCCTCTGCTGTTTCGGGCTGGTGACAGGCTCCTGCAGACGGTATCCCTCTGCTGTTTCGGGCTGGTGACAGGCTCCTGCAGACGGTATCCCCCTGCTGTTTCGGGCTGGTGACAGGCTCCTGCAGACGGTATCCCTCTGCTGTTTCGGGCTGGTGACAGGCTCCTGCAGACGGTATCCCTCTGCTGTTTCGGGCTGGTGACAGGCTCCTGCAGACGGTATCCCCCTGCTGTTTCGGGCTGGTGACAGGCTCCTGCAGACGGTATCCCTCTGCTGTTTCGGGCTGGTGACAGGCTCCTGCAGACGGTATCCCTCTGCTGTTTCGGGCTGGTGACAGGCTCCTGCAGACGGTATCCCTCTGCTGTTTTGGACTGGTGACAGGCTCCTGCAGACTGGATCCCTCTGCTGTTTCGGGCTGGTGACAGGCTCCTGCAGACTGGATCCCTCTGCTGTTTCGGGCTGGTGACAGGCTCCTGCAGACTGGATCCCTCTGCTGTTTCGGGCTGGTGACAGGCTCCTGCAGACTGGATCCCTCTGCTGTTTTGGACTATTGAAAGTCCCCTTTACTGCTGCTTCTGTAGTAATCCAATTTTAGCTAGAATGTATTTATATCCTTATGGTACCTAAACATGTTTTCAATTGAATGAATCCCATGAAGTATGCTTTTTTTCTGAGAAAGTCTACATCTTAGTTTGAATCGTGTGACATGGAATATACAGAAGATGTTTAGGCTTCTATCTTTATGACTGCTCAAGAGGCCTCTTTAACCATTGAAATGGAAAGTTATTTATTGCTCTCCACCTAGGAAATTCTAGTTTACAGACCTACATTTTACACAAAACAACAAACGTCACCCAGACATTTACAGTTCCAAACCTACAGTTTCACTGTGAAGACGCCAGAGAGTGACTGCCTTGAACTGAGGAAACTATACACCGAGAGGCCTAAAATTAGGCGTATGTAGTCATGGCAGGTTTGAGATCCTCAATGTAAGCAGCCAGGTCAGAGGGTTAATGCTTTCCCCAACCTCCCACTTGATTGTATTGGGAGCTGCTGCGGCTTGGTGAGAATGCACTCACTGGATGTGTATGGTAACCAGATTGTCAGCTTTTATCTCTTGCTCCAAAGGGTTTGATCTGATTTCTGCTCTGCAACACAATTATTGATAAACTGATTGTTCTGCTTTTGCTCAGCGGCCAACAGTGTAGTTGCGCCCACTAGTGTAAAGAAGGTCCATGCTGTGCTTCCTCAGCTTTTTAAGTCAAAGGTCTTTTTGGAATTGATTCATTTGCAAGTATAAAGAAATGTAAATGAAAAAGTGCATTTGAAGAAAAGGTAGAGAATTTCTCAATGTGAACGAGTACAGCAGAGTACGCACAGCAGCATTCTAGAATATTGGACCGTAGGCTTTCATACTTTCCTCAGCGCAGCTCATGCAATTTCGCCATCTGTTAATACATTGAAAATGAAAGGAGGACTCATACCGGAGTCAGGTTGGTTTGGTATGGTGGGGAGGTGCTCGTTCGAGTTGTGCATCCCTGTCCCCTGCGGATGGTGGTCTCAGAACCGCGTAGCTATGTCACAAAGTGACATTGGACTATCACAGGACTATGAGTTACGCTTTACAGAGAGCATCATAACTGATCATCTTCAGGTTACATTTTTGAACAGGTTACTGGATGTTTGATTTGCTAGAGTAATTGTTGTGATGATAATGATTTTCACATTTGATTCTAATATTTAATTGTTCCTTGTCACTTTGGCATTGAATACAGTTCATTCGGAAAGTATTCAGACCCCTTGATTTTTCCCCCACATTTTGCTAAGTTATAGCCTTATTCTAAAATGCATTAAATTGTTTTTTTTCCCCTCTCATCAATCTACACACAATACCCCGTAATGCCAAAGGCAAAAACAGGTTTTCAGAGTTTTTGCAAAAAAATACAAAAATAAAATGGAAATATTACATTTGCACAAGTATTCAGACCCTTTACTCAGTACTTTGTTGAAGCACCTTTTGGTGTCAAATACAGCCTCAAGTCTTCGTGGGTATGACGCTACAAGCCTCCCCCCCCCAGTCTGAGGTTCTGGAGCAGGTTTTCACCAAGGATCTCTCTGTACTTTGCTCCATTCATCATTCCCTCGATCCTGACTAGTCTCCCAGTCCCTGCCGATGAAAAACATCCCCACAGCATGACGCTGCCACCATGCTTTACCGTAGGGATGGTGCTAGATTTTTTTCCAAACATGACACTTGGCGTTCAGGCCCAAAGAGTTCAATCTTGGTTTCATCAAACCAGAGAATCTTGTTTCTCATGACCTGAGATATGCCTTTTGGCATGTTACGGAGATTGTTTGGAGAACCTTCCAGAATTCCATCTCCACAGAGGAACTCTGGAGCTCCTTCAGAGTGACCATCGGATTCTTGTTCACCTCCCTGACCAAGGCTGTTCTCCCCTAATTGCTCAGTTTGGCCGGGCGGACAGCTCTAGGAAGAATCTTAATGGTTCCAAACTTCTTCCATTTAAGAATGATGGATGCCACTGACTTCTTGGGGACCTTCAATGCTGCACAAATGTTTTGGTACCCTTCCACAGACCTGTGTGTCGACATAATACTGTCTCTGAGCTCTACGGACAATTCCTTTTGTTTGATAAGGGAAAACAGTTATTTAATCAGTTTTAGAATAAGGCTGTAACCTAACAAAGTGGAAAAAGTCAAATACAATATGACGTCCATATAACCTGGAGGAGGAAATGATTTTCCAAAAACAAACAAAAGTGGCACAGATCCAATGATAAAGACAGTGAATATGCTCACTTACCGGGGATATGGCTGATGTTCTCTGCTGGTGCCAATGTGCTACTTTTTGCTCAATTAAGTTGAGAATTTTGATAACTAAAAGACTGATTGGAGTCTTCTTATTGTCTTCTCTTTACAGCAATAGTCATTTGTTTTCTGAATAGCTTTTCAGTGATTTGTATTTTTAAATATTGCGATATGCCTTTCTGGGTCTTTTTTGCTGCGTTGCGACATATGATTTATGATTTATAATCATCGATTTGCTATTTGCGTTGTGCTCTGCGCAAATTGTGGGCCCTTCTGACTGTAGGCGATGCGATTTTTAAAACAATCTAGTTTATTACTTATGAACTAATGATCCTCTGTGGCCAAATCATGCTTTCTGGTGTAGTGGCCTATTTCGAATGATTTTATTTCTTTCTGTATAGACAGGAGTAAGCTAATTAGGCTATATAATTTTGGCAATTCAATTCACTTTAGGAAAAGCCTTGATTCTCCGAGCTTTGCGGATATGCCGCCTATGTATTCTAGCATCTTCAAATTGCTCATCACAGTTCGGTAAGGCATGCGGTTGCGTCAGATTTGCTTGTTAAAATGAATTTTCCTAAACTAAATGTGATTTTATGTCTTTCTGAGATCTGTGGGTGGATGTCCTAATCAGGTTACGCAACCAATGCATATGGGTCCAGTTAATTAAAATACTGCCGGTCAAATGTCTGACGCCACATTTTCCTAACGGAAACCCTGGGCGTGATATACACGGCGATAGTCCCTGAGAACTCCCTCTGAAGGTAAAAAGGGCAACATTTGATGACCAAGTATTCCAACTCAGGAGAGCAGAAGCTCACAAGTTCCTGTACGTTGCACCCATTACACCGCAAGTTATTGTTCATGAATCAGAAACCTCCACCTTTGTTCTTGCCAGAGAGAGCCTGCTTCCTATCCAGTTGATGAACTGTAAAACCTGCTGGTTTTATATAATCCATTTGGATGTCGGAGGAAAGCAAAGTTTCAGAAAAACTGCTAACTACTTTGTTGCAGTATGAGAGTAATGCGTAATCTGATGTCCCTCTGGAAGGAGATCCTCGTGCTGAGTTTATTCACTAATGATTGAACATTGGCGAGGTAGTATGCTCTGTAATGGAGGATGGGTCATCCGGCTTCTCAATCTCACAAAGACCCCTACACGACTGCCTCTCCGCCGGCATCTTCGTTTCCTTCTCTCCGGTAGGACTCCCAGGCTACCTGGCGCCATTGTTCCACCATCTCCGGGAAGGTCGGGTGGATGGTGAGTAACCAGCGATTCATATTCCAATAGTTCTACCCGGGTCTATGAAAATTTGAGGAAAACACAAGAAAAAGTAGAAACCTGCAAAGTTTTGTAGGAGCTACCGTGTTTGTTGGAGCCATCTTGCCAGAAGATCATCTAGGACCTCAGCCAGCCGAGCCACTGTCTGTTCTCATCCTTCCATCATTCAGAAGCCCTCCAATAGACATTTACAGTGTCAATGTTACAGTTGTAAATACATGTATATTGTTTCATTCACTTCTCTTTTTGACCTTTTGGAACTTAAGAATGTCACTGTACCCTGCAATTACATGTGCATGTGACTAATAAACATATCTAATCAGCATGGGCAACCTGGACTACTGTGTTTTGTAGGTTGTTTGTGTACCTTTATTTATCTGATGTGTGTTACTCTTGTCTGCTGCCAGGCTAAGCCATACAAATGGACCTGGTTTGGAGCACTAACTCTCTGCTCTTCAGAGAGCTGATCTGTCCTAATCTGCCATGCTTGAGGAGCTCCACTGATGAACAAAACTGCTAGTGTTCTTCCACGAGCTGGTCAATCACCTCCAACAGTGCTGCCACTCAGTGCCATGATGAGGGAAAGTAGCTTACACAGAAATCATTCGTTTTTTGATATCCCATTGTGAGTTTTTAAATAAATGTTGTATACTGCTTTCATTTTGCTGACTCATTTCCTGTTTGGAGAAATATATTTTTTCTATGACGTGTGACGTCCATGAATGACAAATTATGCATGTTTTTTATGGGTACTGGGGACAGATAATTAGGCATATTATTTTGACAAGTATCACTACGTCTCAATGGCAGTGGTGTAAAAATACTTGAAAGTACTACTTAAGTAGTTTTCTGGGATATCTGTACTTTACTATTTATATTTTACTATTTATATTTTTTGGCAACTTTTACTTCACTACATTTTTTTTCCCTCTGACACCCAAAAGTACATTTTGAATGCTTAGCAGGACAGGATAAGGGTCCAATTCACGCACTTATCAAGAGAATAGCCGTGGTCAACCCTTCTGCCGCTGACCTGGCGGACTCACTAAACACACATTTGTAAATTATGTCTGAGTGTTGGAGTGTGCCCTTGGCTTTCCTAAAATAAAAAATTCAATGGTACCATCTGGTTTGCTTAATTGAAATTATTTGTACTTTGACTTTGTATACATAAGTATATTTTAGCAACTACATTTACTTTTGATACTTAATTATATTTAAAACCAAATACTTTTAGACTTTTACTCTTTAGTACTATTTTACTGGGTGACCTTTACTTGAATCATTTTCTATTAAGGTTTCTTTACTTTTACTCAAGTATGAAAATTGGGTACCTTTTCCACCACTGCTCAATTGAGATATTTGACAAAGACAAAAGCGACGGAGGAGTGCTGCTTTGAGTGGAGAAATGATTTTGGAGTTCATAGCCATAGTCATTAGATTCATCGTCACAAATGCTTCACCACCACACGTTTCTGTCAAGTGAAGCCAGAGGCTCTTTGGGCAAAACCCCACTCGTCTGCGCTGCCCCCATACACAATGGCTCCATTTTCCATAGGGCCTGTCGATCTAAAGATGTACCACGGCCATGAGAAGGATTGCATTGACTCTCATAATAAAGCATTCATAGGACATATTCATCACTGCTGATTTACGTAACAGGTAATATGATAATAATAACAATATATACCATTTAGCAGGCACTTTTATCCAAAGCAACTAAGTCATGCGTGCATACATTTGATGTGTGGGTGGTCCCGGGAATCAAACCCACTACTCTGGTGTTTACAAGTGCAAGTGCTGGTTGATTTGTATTTTATTTATATTTGTTGTGTATATCATGTGAATGTAAAGTCCAATGTATTATGACTGTAAAGATTAGGCATGCAAGTTTAAAATATGTTCATAGTAATTTGTAAGAAATACATATCCTCAGTGCTTACTATGAGGTATTAACAAAGTATTGCAATGTTTAGTCTCTGTATAATAGAGGGCAGTAAAACAGCTTGACTCAGACTCTGGTGACCCACACATGGTTGTGATACTTGGATAAATGAGGAGATTGTGTCCCTGACAGTATTACAGTATTATCTAACAAGGGGCTAAAGCCACTATAAGACAGTAATAGGACTCTGAAGGGACTGGCCAGGGATGGCACCAGCAGGAATGTGTACTTTGACACAAGGATTTAACACACAGGCCACCCTCACTACTCCGCTGATAAAACTGTTTTTTTTTCACTGCTTGTGCTGTGTAGAGAGGGAGAGAGCGAGCCACAGCCCTAAAAAAATGTGTATTTTTGTTTTGTCATAGCTGAGAATGAGTTTGTTACAATCTCATGTGTTTGAGAGATTGCACTTCACAGTAGAGTTTGGGATTGTGTGAAGGCCACAGGTCAGTAGTGATGAGCGGAGGACTAGCAGCTTTAACTGTAATAGAGCCTCTTTGTGCTTTTAATGGCAGTGCTGCTGCCTCAGATTTGCCCTAAGACCGTGTTGCAATGTATTTGCCTTAGGCTAATCATGCATATTGAAGTTTTATAGAACATGGAAAAAGTTTGAAAAAGTCCTATTCCTAGCCTTCTTCAACAATGTCGTGCTTTGTTTTAGTGGAAGGATGAACAATGCACTTGCCAGCCAAATTTCAGCATTAGAGTTTACAATTTACAAATACTCCCCAGCCCTAGTGCTGTCTCATACTTGATATTCAGATTTCAATTTGCCGTGTGTGGATGTTTCCCCTCACTGTGAATTGAAAAGAATGCACCCATTACATTCTAGCACTCGTAGGTTGCTGCTCTCACCCCTTTCCCCTGGCTATATACACTTCTTACATTTAACATTGCCATTTTAGTCATATAGCAGACTCTCTTATCCAGAGCGACTTACATTAGTACATTCATTTTATGATAACTAGGTGAGACGACAACATATTACGATCAGAGCAAATACATTTTCACTCAACATAGTAGTTATCAGCAACGTCGCTGCTTGTAGAGATTTGGGGGGTGTTGGTGTGTATCTCTGGATCTACAGTACGTACGTCTACAGTACCCCCCCCCCACACACACTCAGAAATATGCTGGTTGCCTTAGACACAACGAAGGCACTGTTTGAAGAAGATGGCCCGTTCCAGGTCTTATTGAACATGTACAGGCTTGCAGACAGCCTAAGTGAAGGCATGATTCTAACAGTGTTGGCTTGTTGTTCTAGTTTTCCACAGTGGTAAACTAAGGCCATGCAAAAAAGGAACAAATGTGAGAACAAATCAACTGTAACTGTGTGTGGTGTGTTTTATATTGTCTACTGTGGGAATTCAGTATTGAATGAGGGTTAAGGCTACTGTTTGGTAGTTCGTTTGAGTTGTTCAAATGACTCAACTCCACTGAACAAAATATAAAGTCATCATGCAACAATTTAAGAGTAACTGTTCATAATTAGGAAACCAGTAAAATTAAATCAATTCATTAGGCCCTAATCTATGGCTGTCACATGACTGGGAATACAGATATGCATCTGTTGGTAACAGATGCCTTTAAAAAAAAACGGGCCTCACAATGGGCTTCAGGGTCTCATCACGGTATTTCTATGCGTTCAAATTGCCATCGATTTAAATGCGATTGAGTTCATTCGTAGCTTATGCCTGCCCATACCATAACCCCACCGCAGACATGGGGCACTCTGTTCACAACATTGACATCAGTGAACCGCTCTCCCACACAACGCCATACACATGGTCTGTGGTTGTAAGGCCGGTTGGATGTACTGCCAAATTCTCTAAAACAGCGTTATGGTAGAGAGATGAACGTTAAATTATTTGGCAACAGCTCTGGTGGACATTACTGCAGTCAGCATGCCAATTGTACGCCCTCTCAAAACTTCAGACATTTGTGGCATTGTATTGTGTGACAAAACTGCCCATTTTAGAATTACTTTTTATTGTCCCCAGCACAAGGTACACCTGTGTAATGATCATGCTGTTAAAGCAGCGTCTTTATATGCCACACCTGTCAGGTGGATGGATTATTTTGGCAAAAAGAAATGCTCACTAACAGGGATCTAAATACATTTTTGCACAATTTGAGAGCAATAAGCTTTTTGTGCGTCTGGAATATTTCTGATCTTTTATTTCAGCTCATAAATCACGGGATCAACCCTTTACATGTTGCATTTTAGATTTTTGTTCAGTGTAATTTCAAGAGCTGTAGTATCTGTCGCCTCTTGGTTTTTTCATTTGGCTTGAGTCATAGCATGGCTAAATAACTGCTTTTTTGCGCTCCTTTTAATTAATATGCCTGCCTGCCTTTTTGTTTTGTGTTTGACCTAGCCAAAACACCAGATTTTACTCTCCTAGCTTTTAAATATTGGTAGATTTAGAAAGGATTAGGGAAATGTCTGGTCAGAAAACTAACTTTTTATGTAAATGATCTGTGCAGGCTAGTACTTTATCCATAAAATGGTCAACCAATGAGAGCAGGGTGCATACAGTGCATTCTGAAACTATTCAGACCCCTTGACTTTTTCCACATTGTGTTATATTACAGCCCTATTCTAAAATGGATGAAATTATTTTTCTCTCATTCTACACACAATAGCCCATAATGACAAAAACAGGTATTCAGACCTTTTGCTATGAGTCTCGAAATTGAGCTCCGGTGCATCAGGTTTCCATTGATCATCCTTGATGTTTCTACAACTTGATTGGAGTCCATCTGGTAAATTCAATTGAACATGATTTGGAAAGGCACACACCTGTCTATATAAGGTCCCACAGTTGACAGCCCATGGCAGAGCAAAAACCAAGCCATGAGGTCGTAGGAATTGCCCGTAGAGCTCTGAGAAAGGATTGTGTCGAGGCACAGATCTGGGGAATGGTACCAAAACATTTCTGCAGCAGTGAAGGTCCGCAAGAACACAGTGGCCTCCATCATTCTTAAATGTAAGAAGTTTGGAACCACCAAGACCCTTCTTAGAGCTGGCCGCCCAGCCAAACTGAGCAATTGGGAAAAGGGGCTTGGTCAGGGAGGTGACCAAGAACCCGATGGTCACTCTGACAGAGCTCCAGAGTTCCTCTGTGGAGATTTGCGGACCTTCCAGAAGGACAACCATCTCTGCAGCACTCCATCAATCAGGCCTTGATGGTAGTGGCCAGTTTTCGGCGGCAGGGACTGGGAGACTAGTCAGGATCGAGGGAAAGATAAATGGAGCAAAGTACAGAGAGATCCTTGATGAAAACCTGCTCCAGAGCGCTCAGGACCTCAGACTGGGCCAAGGTTCACCTTCCAACAGGATACTGACCCTAAGCACACAGCCAAGACAACACAGGAGTGGCTTTAGGACAGGTCTCTGAATGTCCTTGAGTGGCCCAGCCAGAGCACGGACTTGAACCTGATCAAAAATACCTGATGGAACATCTCTGGAGGATCTGCAGAGAAGAATGGGAGAAACTCCCCAAATACAGGTGTGCCAACCTTGTATGGTCATACCCAAGAAGCCTCGATGCTGTAATCGCTGCCAAAGGTGCTTCAACAAAGTACAGAGTAAAGGGTCTGAATCCTTATGTAAATGTGGTATTAATATATATATATTTTTTTAAACTTTTGCAAACATTTCTAAAAACCAGTTTTTGCATTGTCATTATGGGGTATTGTGTGATTGAGGGGAATACATTTTTTAAAATAAAGTATAATAAGGCTTTGGAAAAGGTCCAGGGGTCTGAATACTGTACGAATACACTGTAGATTCATACGGGAAGTTGAGCCAGAGGCTTTCCCACCTGGAGGCATGAATGTAAGACGTTAAAGGACCTTGACAAACACAGCAGAGGATACCCTCTTATTTTCTCTTGTTCTGTGTACGTTTAAACAAAATCGAATCCTTAACTTTAAGAAGCTCACGGTTGGACCACATGCACCTACTTTAATCAGCCAGTCCATTTAGAATTTGTGATAAAGCTGTCGTGATTTGGCAAGGAATGTGTCTCGTCTGTAGTTTTGTTTGTGTATCCCATGTTAGGGATACTAGAGTCAACGTGAATTAGGCCTTCGGGACAACATTTCACCTGCCCGAAGCAGATTGTGTGGCTGCGGTAGAACTTCATTCCCCCACGCAATAGGATTTGATATGGAATTTTGACATTTTCAACTTAAAAATGTTTTGTTTTTTTGCAGTTTAAACGTTAAGAAAAATGGTGTAATTTTCACATCCATCAGTCATTAGATATTACCCCGAAAAACAGTGTAATTTAGCTAAACTTGACCACTTTTTATTTTACTCACTACAGGATGGATTGAAATTTGATTGATAATTTCAATATTATTGTGTTAGTTGCTTAACTTTTGTTATTGACCAAATACTTATTTTCCACCATAATTTGTAAATAAATTCATTAAAAAATCCTACAATGTGATTTTATGGATTTTTCCCCCTAATTTTTTCTGTCATAGTTGAAGTGTACCTATGATGAAAGTTACAGGCCTCTCATCTTTTTAAGTGGGAGAACTTGCACAATTGGTGGCTGACTAAATACTTTTTTGCCCCACTGTATATTTCTAAGATAGCTGATGGGATGGATCTAAATAACACTGCAATGGATATTCCAACCCTGAGCCCCGGTCTGCTCTTGCTAATCATAAACTTTTTTGTGTACTGCTTAAGCAATGGCTGTGCCATGTAGGGCTACGATAGCACTTCAGGAGGAGAGTCGAAGGTTTATTCCAAAAAGAATTGTTTAATCCTAGTCCAAAAAAATTCATATTTTGTGTGCAGGCTATCCTATAGCCTTTCTTCTGTTCAGTTTGAGTTGCACGTGACTCTGATGCATATGGGGATATCATTGTTTCCATTCTTTGACATTGAGGCTGACTTTGCTTGGGAAGTAATCTAATTCTGTCACTATCAATTGATTAAGCTATTCACTTTCTTTACAATCAGTGTTTAAACCCAGACAGATTTTAGGGAAAAACTTGTTGGGTTAAGCCATGGAAGAAGAGTAGCCAGCAGTTAAAGCTTACATTTTTCTGCTCAGATTCCTAATTCCTAATGACTTCTCAGATTCAATGATTTGCAAACAGGGACAGTTTTGTGGCAAATAAGACACACTGATGTGTGTCTTGCATGCATTTCTATATAAGGCTTTTTTTTCTCAGACCAGTAAATACGATGATAGATTCATGACATGCTTTTACTATAAAGGAGATCTTTCCACCCCTACTCTTGTCCATGTGAACCCACAACCTTCTGGCCTGTAGCCCTGTGCGGTCCAACAATTTCTGCGTTGCCATGTAATGCATATAGGACGAAGAACATATCTAAGGCTCTGGTCTGTCCAAGAAGTGAGGGTAAACAGCAGACATATTCTCTGCCATCCACTTTGTTTGAATTATTATTTGGGGTATAGGGCAGTGTCGCTTGTTTTTTCAAGCGTTCAGGGAGGGTTTAGGTGAAATATGTTTTGCTGAATGGAGGGCTGTCCATTTTAAGGTCAGATTTTCTCCATGTAACCCTTATTTAAATCATGTTCACTCCCTAGCCGTACATTTTACAGTAGATCCACACTGCACAAAATGTTTTTTTAGGGTTCCTAAATCTAAGTTAAAATACCTAAATACTATATATTGAAGCTGTGTGGTTCTTCAGAGAAGTCCTTATATTAGGTGCTGGGATGTAAATTCCATGGTTGACATGTTGCTATTGGTTACCCAGAATAACCTGCAAATAGATCAGGAAATGCTGTAAGGCCATGCCATTCAAACACCGTGCTCGTAGCTCTAAGTTTATAACAAACCCATCTCTGAGTCATCCATGTTTTGATATCACTGCTATATTTACATTTAGATTTTGAGCATATGGGAAGCAAGACAGATATGAATTCAAATTAATGGGATCTTAAATTCAGTTTACAACTATCCTGATTGTGTTAGGTACAGTCAACACCAAAGTTGTTACTCTGAGTAGTACTTAAACATCTGGATTATGTACAGTTGTTATGTACTAGCAGAGAGCTCTAGGACAACCATTCTGTGACATTAGCAGTTGTTGATCTACTGTAAATGATGTCACATTTGAGATTTCCCATGAAAACTTGGCTTAGCAATGAAACATGGGGGCAACTTTGAGACATCCAGAGAGAGACGACTGTCTGTAACAAGAGGAAATTACTGAGGCAAACTAATGTAAATCAGTGGATTGTTGTTACAATGCTATCACAGTTGAGACCAAATTCAAATGTCTTTTTTTTTTGCTGTTGACATAAGTTAATTTAACAGCAAATGAAGCTGCTGTTACAGTTAATTAATGAAGATGGATGTTCAGGCTAACCAGTATTCTAGAGGCCATGATTTGACTGAGCAACGAAGACCACAAGCGGAAGTCATACATTTCACCCCTCTTGCTCGGTGGCCACAAATGCAACACAAAAATATTTTTAGAATATATCTCAAGGATTGTTGTCAATTAATATCACATCACCTTCCTAAAAAATAAACCCCAATATAAAGCGATGTTGTTTGCGTTTGGCTTGATGGAAAACCTTTGTATTTTGTTTCCCTCCGTGGCTGCAACAACACAATGAGGCAAAAGCTCTTGCCCCGTTCTTCCAAAATCATTCTGATTTGAAACCAAGTAATTCCATTGCCGAGAAAAGGTTGAACAGCATGTCTCTGCTTTACTTGTGCATACAACATGAGTATTGCTATAATGAGTCCCTGATCCCCATCTTATTCTATCGATGACTTTAAGCCTGACTGAACTCACTCCTAAATCAATAGGCTGGGAATTGCCAGGGACCTCGATAGGATATTAGCACGATATTTACAGTAGGTGCTGATATGATATGTATTGCGACTCTCACTATTTAATACTGTGATTTTATTGCTAACATGTTGCTCACCATAATATTGTATTTCATGAACATTTTATTTATATTTTTTATTGAACCTTTTATTTAACTAGGCAAGTCTGTTAAGAACAAATTCTTATTTACAATGATGGCCTACCTATGTACATGACTAGACAATAGTGACCCATCCACTTAGCTAGATGTGGCTGGGGTGTGGTTATACATTTCTTTCATATGACCCATCAATTTGGACAAGTGTGTGTCTGTCTGGGTAAGCATCATCTAATAATGACAAAATATTTGTATCTGGACATGTTCTGTTTTTGATATTGCTACTATGCAAATATGCAACTAACTATTTCACTGTACGGTATACAACTTCTGTGCATGTGACACACTTTGATTTGATTTGATATAGTGTGTGTTTACCAGCGACGGTAATGTGAAGGACTAGATAAAGTGTATTTTTACCTGGAGTTTTTCCTTTATTGCATGCTACTACATTGACAACTTTTAATCTTTATCTTTAGTTGTTTACTACTCTACCTTACTTACTCGGATTAGCACATGGTCTCATGTGAATCCTTAAAGAGATGGGTGGGACCAAGGCTTTAAATGGTGTGAAAGATGCTAAATAGGTGTCGACAAAGAAGAGCTCTCCAGAAGATGTAACAAAACATTCAAGGGCCATTTTCTCAAAAGTGGGGTTACAAGTTTATCCATTTTCAAAGCAGAATTGCTTTCCGTTAGTTCCTCAACTGGAGTGTATGATAAAACATTTTGTAGCACTGAGTCTCTACTTTTATCCAAATGTAAAAAATAAAATAAATAAATAACTATTTCAAATGTTTGAGGTGGTCGGTCACATATGTCTGCTGTAGATGGACAAGCGAGAGACATGAGAACGAGTTTTGATCAGTCATGGAAATAAAAGTGCTGAAAATAAGTTGGCGTACTGGAATTTTGGTGCAGGTTAATTTTAGCTTTGTTTAACTAGGCAAGTCAGTTAAGAACAAATTCTTATTTTCAATGATGGCCTAGGAACAGTGGGTTAACTGCCTGTTCAGGGGCAGAACGACAGATTTGTACCTTGTCAGCTTGGTGATTTGAACTTGCAGCCTTTTGGTTACTAGTCCAACGCTCTAACCACTAGGCTACCCTGCCGCCCCTACCCCTAGGTACAGCCAATATGGCGATATTGTTAAAGCGATAGGATATATTGTCAAAAATCACTATAAAGCCGTTTGAAATGGATATACAGTATACAGGCCTCTGTCTTTGGATACAGTTGTGATTACCCTATGATAATTTCACTGGAATCTCTGTCTCCAAAGGGGGGAAAAGACATGTATTTTTTATCTTTATGATTTGGTAGGATTTTTTAGCACTGAATCAAGTAAAGATAGCAATCTTATTGATCTGATCTAAAACACCATCTTTTTCCTAGGAGTTTTAGAAATTTGTATCAGATTCATGTCAGCTTTCACTTTTTTACATGATCCCTCTCTATTTCATTCCAGTTTTGGGGAAATACTTAATGAACACTTTGAATGGTTTGTTGTGAAATGAGCTTGCAGCATGAATTGTTATAGGCACCGTTTCTAGAATGACTTAAAACTGGCAACCTGAGTGTGTGAATGATGGCTTCCAAAGAATATCAGTCGCAGCTGGCAGCAAGGGTGGTCCAGCACGGTGGACCAAGGACAATGTTCTTGGAGTATAGGGGTGGTATTGGCAAATGAAGAGAAGGAAAATAGTGGGTTTGTTACCATGGATCCTGATGGATTGACAGTTAAGGGAGCCATCCGCCTGTCTGTGAGACCCAGGCTCTAATAAGAAAATGTTTCCTGTTCTCTGTATATGTCACGCTTCTCAGCATTCCTACTATTCTACTCACTCAGGCCAACCAAAATGTCTGCATTCCAATTCAAATAAGATCTTTTGAGAATGCCAAAATAAAAATGTAATCAGTACTACTGTTGGGGATATGTTAAATTCATTACACTCAGTGGTTTACGTTGACATGGAGGTAGGCTGAACTTCAAGCCATCAATGACTGTAGCTAAACCCTCATTGCTTTTTTTCTACCTGTCAACAATTTTTTATAGAAGCCTCCAAATCAGATGAAACGGAGAAATTGGGCAAACCACATGACTTTGTCAAACATTTTATCCCCCGTCCAGTGAATGATGCACGTCATGGCTACTTAGTGGAGACATGAGCAACAGTTAACATGCTGATTCTCGTTGGCTGTACTGTGGGAAACCTTCCTGTCCCAGGCTGGAACCTCAAGCCCATCTGGAGACTGGAGCTTACAGGCTCCTGTTGAGACTCTCAATACCATGGGAAAGCTCCAGGACTACTTAAAAAACACATCTGAAATCAATTTTCATTGGCATCTATTTAGAGTGAAACTTAGTCTAACTTGGCTCTCTGTTTATATATGGGGATGAATACAAATTAAGATCTTAATTGGATCTCATGGAATTAATACTAAATCAAGTCAATTGTATTTATCACATAAACAACAGGTGTAGACTAACAGTGAAATGCTGACTTACGGGTCCTTTTCCAACAATGCAGAGTTAAAGATAAGAAAAATAAGCAAATGATCAAAGCATCTGGTGTTTTCATTCAAATTATATTGTTCATCCAAAATAGTTTTGCTTTGGTTTCATTGAATCCTTTTTTGTAGTCATCCTGTGCTCGGAAGATAACACTCATGTTATGGAACTACTTCTCAATGGAGTCTATAATCTCTGTTTAATGTTATCAACCGATCTGCCTCTTAAGTGGTGACCTTACCCATCCACAGTCCTCATCTTACTAAACTCAGTCACTCCAGTGATCCTCCCCTTCTACAGTCCTCACCCAACTACGCAGTCCCTCCAGTGATTTGGTCTTTGTATCCAAGATATTTTCTCTTCCACTGAAGTGCCTATTTGCATCCGCCACCACTCATTTGGATACAATCTGGTCTTTCCCAAGACTATCAGCTGGGGAGTGTCTGCTGTATTTTCAGGGCTTATCTGATGCTTGCAGCAGACGTTTCCCGGGAACGGGAGCTGGAGCCAAGCCTGCGACTTCCTCAGTGCTGCCCATGCATCATCACCTGACAACCCCTTGCCGCCCAAACGCTTCGCTATGTCATCCAGAGCGTGACTACCGCCTCCCCCGTTCCACAGACCCAACTCACCTTCACAGCCTTGGCTGGCAGCACAGAGTTCCTTGCTCCTCACATCTACACAAGCTGTTAAGAAATAATCAACAATGTGTCGTTACCTTGAGAAGGTGAACAAACGTGCCGTGAGTTATCATGATTATGAAATACCGCCTTTTTAAATAATTTTTAAACAGCCTACTTGATGGCTCATGACTCTCAATCAGTCCCCTGTAGATTGATTGCACTGTGTCTGCTGGTTACCAAAACGATGTGTATATTTATTGGATTTTATCCCTAATCTCCTTTTGTGATCTTGGTGGAACATTGGAGGCTTTTATTCAGTGCCATTTTGGATAATGAGAGTTGGCCTCGGCCAATCTAGGCTCTTGCATTCCACAATTGAGCTCTGCTTCATGCCAATTGCCAATGGCTAGAGTTTAAAGGGGAAATTGGCCAATCTCAACCTATTACGTTGGATTGAATGCCAGAAGGTACTGAAACACCAAGGCGGATGCTCTGCAGAGTTGAATTATGAAAACGGAGAAACTTATTTTTTGCTCAAAAACAACCCGATGAATCGCCCCCAAAAATATTTGATGTTCTCTGTTAGTTGGTACCAGAGTGTCAAGTCTAGGTTCAAAAGGCTCCTTAACAGCTCCTACCTCCAACTCATAAGCCATAAAACCGCTGAACGATGAATCAAATGGCCACCTGGACTATTTACATTGACACTCCTGCTACTGCTGCTTCTCACTGTTTATTATTTATGCATAGTCACTTTACCCCTACCTTCATGTACAAATGATCTCGACTAACCTGTACACCTGCACATTGACTCGGTACCGGTGCCCCTTGTATATATCCCCACTATTGTTATTTTATTGGGATACTTTTTATTATATTTTTCACTTCGCTTTATTTAGTTAATATTTTCTTAACCAACAATGCAGTTCAAGAAATAGAGTTAAGGGCTTGTAAGCAGGCTGTCATTGTAAATAAGAATTTGTTGTTAACTGACTTGCCTAGTTAAACAAATTTAAAAAGTAAGCATTTCACAGTAAGGTCTACACTTACACCTGTTGTATTCGGCACATGTGACTAATATTTGATTTGTTGTTTGAAGTATCCCTATAAACATCAGCTTGCTAGACATGTATGGATTTATTTCCCTTTTAAGGCAATCAAGGAATGGAGTATCCTACTAGTTACAACCTTGTTTGAGGTTAGGCCTGTTCCAAAAATCCCATGCCTCTAAAAATGTCATCCTTGCTATTTGCAAGGACTTATTTATAGGAATCACTTGCACAGTTAAAGCCTTTGTACCCTGCCCTTGCTCTTCTCCATCTCCAGAATATTTAATATTTTTTAACGGTTTGGTTAGAAAGACCTTGTGTATGAAGTCGGCTCATTGCAATTCAGGTCGTCTTCCCCTCGACACCACATTTCATATTCCCCGAGTAACCCACAGCTACACATCTGAGTGCAGGAGATTATTTGGGTTTCTGTTACATGGGTGAAGGACAAAACCTTTTGGGATCAGAGAGAGTGAGGAAAAGGCCATGCCTGATTGACACACTGAGGTGGAGGGCCTCCAATTTGACCTTGTCTCTATTTAACAAAAAGAATGCCCAATATAAATTCATTCTCCCGCCTGCTTCTCTTTTCATTCAGAACCAATCCGCCCCTTCGTATCCGCCTTGGCGTGATCAGCTGACAAGGTGTCTGATTCAGTTTGGCGTAATACCGCAGTGTGTTTAGCATGTTTTAATTTCATGCTGATTTGCTAGTAGCTACTTACTAATTATAGCTCCAACTGTAGGATTGGAAGAATGTCTTTCATGCTCCACAGGCCCTGGCTTTAACTGCATTTTAATCATTCTGATTTAGAAGAGACAAGGAGCCCAAAAGCGGAGAAGTTGCTCCCAAGTGCAAGTCTGAAGTTAATACTGACTCTGTGCGGCTGGATGTGCAGTGACGAAGCAGTTGGCTGTATCTGCAGCCATCAACAGCAAAATTAAAATGTCTTCATCAGCATTTAACCTTGCCCTGTTGCGTGTCAACCTTCACAGAGAAGGTAATTTACAATGATATCTATCATCTTTAACACTGCTGGGCATGAGCCGTGGCTCTGATGGATGCTTCCTCCTCTTATTCCATCAACTGTGAGCTTGCCTGTCACTGTGAGTGGGGCAGACATGTAAAGTCATCTTAGCACATTGTTTGTGAATTATAACAGCAGTGATTTTGAACAGCCATGTAATGTGGTGGTTTAGTAGGACATTGCCTAGATTTGATTGAATATGATTTAGGGTGCTGTCAGATAATTCTATAGTTTGATAATAACAGGGGAAAAAGGAGAATATCCGACTGTCCTTTTACTAATTAAAAAAATCCTTACTGATGTGCAAAAAAGAAAATGCTTGCATATGTAGTGGGAAGTAAGATTTAATTTCTAAAGGTATCCTAGTTTTCACAAAAAACATAATGATTGATCAAACTAGGCTATGTCATACATACCATTTTTTCCCAAAGGCAGGTACCACAGAGAAATGGTTCTGAAATTGTGTCTGAACCATCCACTTTTCCCCTTGCATTTCCACTTCAAGTATAGTCGTGAGTGATCCAAACCATGACATTCTTCCTTTCCACCTCGTATTGTGTGAGGACTCGTATTGTGAGTGTTCTTCTGAAGAACCTGAATACTTCCTGATTAGCAGCTAAGGGTCCCAGAAAGTGTTTATTTTCTCCAAGTATATAAAATATCTGACTGTCCCTGTCTTCAGTTTTCTATAATCAGTATTCCAAACCAATTGCTCTGTGAAGCGGACAGATGCTCCCCCAAACGGCTCATTGTTTTAGTCCTTGGGGAAGAACACTGACTAATGTAGATAAGAATATCCCGATTTAAAACCATCCTGTTACTAGTTGTCTTGTATTGCAAATGCTTTGATTGATTTCATAGCAGCATATTGTTATCAACAATGTGCTTACTCATTCAAATTCATAACACATTTTCAAACACGAACACATCCTTCAATGTTACCAGATGATCAGGAGCCTTTGGTTGGTTGGTTTGGTCTAGGGCTGACCCCAATTGGTCTACCGGTCGATTGTTTGGTCAGTAGGCTGTTGGTTGACCAAGATTTTTTTTAATTTTTAGTAGAGCTGTAGTAAATATATGTTTTATTTTTTTATGGCACAAGAGACACCTGTCTTATTCGCGCCCATCTCAGTGAACTAATCCATTGTGGAGGCCGTGTGGATGGCACAGTCCAAGAAGATTGGGAGTGTGGCTGAGATGCACATTTCTCCCCAGAATCCGCTCTCTCCCACCAATTTGTGCACATTCATTGTTTTCATAACTTCATTGTGTAAATAGTTTGCGTTTGATTGTTAGTGTCTCTCAATTCCCCATTACATGTTCCATCAGTAGTAGATTTATTGTTAATTCCTATAATTTCTAATCTACAATGTTTGTTTGGTTCGGTCATTTCTGTTAATGCATTCAATATATTGTTATTCCAGTGTTATTGTCAGAGTGGACACATTGTTTGCAGAGCGCACAACCTATGCTACATTTGTGAGAAGAAGTTTTGGTTTATTTCATTCCGTTTTATGAGTTTTGTAAATGTAGTCATTGTCTTTCGTTTGGAGCGCTCCTGTCAATGTTGAGCAAGGACATGCACCTGATTGCATATTGAAGTACGCCTATAGGCTACCTGGCCTGTACGCAAATGTAGACATATAAATGTGCCCATTTGGGCATCTGATTGTATGTAATGCTTCTCAAAGTAATGCATTCGTCATCTCAAACAGCAAGCAAACAAAGTATGTTTTTACATCCAACGACAATAGTTACTCAGCTCTCTCCCTTTCGATAACCATTTGGCGTGGAAGGGAGAAATGTCATGCTCTCATCCAGTGGAAACGTCATAAAATAGGCCTACCTGATTACTTGTTATCCCTTGCGTAAACAGCCTACAACTGTGTCTGTCCTGAGCTTGCTGGAGCAGGAAACTCTGAGGGCCCAGAATATTTTATACATTATTGCAAGTTTGCTAGCACAAGTTTCACTGGATCCAAGTAATAGTTGATACAATGTTTCAAGTTCGCTGCAAACAGGCCATGCATAGCCAGTGTGTTTTATAAGGATATTTATTTTCTACCTGCAGGCTGCAATGTTTTTATTTGTTGGCTTTAGGCTATTTCGACATAGTTGGCAATAGAAGTTACTTTTTAGGGTTGTATCATTTTCATTTAGATTTGGATAGAAGTTTGATTAACCACATAACAATGATTTTGAGATATGAATACATTTATAAATTAAATTAATGTGCATATGAAAACAATGAACACCAGTCTCAACGTCCACAGTGAAGAGGCGACTCCGGGATGCTGGCCTTCAAGGCAGAGTTGCAAAGAAAAAGCCATATCTGACTGGCCAAAAAAAGAGATGATTAAGATGGGCAAAAGAACACCGACACTGGACAGAGGAACTCTGCCTAGAAAGTCAGCATCCCGGAGTTGCCTCTTCACTGTTGACGTTGAGACTGGTATATGATGAATGAATGAATAGCCTTCATTTCTCAGAATAAGAATAGACAAACGAGTTTCAGAAGAAAGGTCTTTGTTTCTGGCCAATTTGAGCCTGTAATCGAACCCACAAATGCTGATGCTCCAGATACTCAACTAGCCTAAAGAAGGCCAGTTGTATTGCTTCTTTAATCAGAACAACAGTTTTCAGCTATGCTAACATAATTGCAAAAGGGTTTTATCAATAATTAAATAGGCTTTTTTTAAATTATAAACTTGAATTAGTTTACATACACTTAGGTTGGAGTCATTAAAACTCGTTTTTCAACCACTCCACAAATTTCTTGTTAACAAACTATAGTTTTGGCAAGTCGGTCAGGACATCTACTGTGTGATTGACACAAGTAATTTTTCCAACAATGGTTTACAAACAGGTTATTTCACTAATAATTCACTGTATCACAACTCCAGTGGGTCAGAAGTTTACATACACTAAGCTGACTGTGCCTTTAAACAGCTTGGAAAATTCCAGAAAATTATGCCATGGCTTTAGAAGCTTGCTAATTGACATAATTTGAGTAAATTGAAGGTGTACCTGTGGATGTATTTCAAGGCCTACCTTCAAACTCAGTGCCTCTGCTTGACATCATGGGAAAATCAAAAGAAATCATCCAAAACCTCTGGAAAAGAATTTGTAGACCTCCACAAGTTTGGTTCATCCTTGGGAGCAATTTCCAAACGCCTGAAGGTACCACGTTCATCTGTACAGACAATAGTATGCAAGTATAAACACCATGGGACCACGCTGCCGTCATACGGCTCAGGAAGGAGACACATTCTGTCTCCTAGAGATGAACGTACTTTGGTGCGAAAGTGCAAATCAATCCCAGAACAACAGCAAAGGACCTTGTGAAGATGTTGGAGCAAACAGGTACAAAAGTATCTATAGCCACAGTTAAATGAGTCCTATATTGACATAACCTGAAAGGCCGCTCAGCAAGGAAGAAGCCACTGCTCCAAAACCTCCATTAAAAAAGCCAGACTACGGTTTGCAACTGCACATGGGGACAAGGATCGTACTTTTGGGAAAAATGTCCTCTGGCCTGATGAAACAAAAATAGAACTGTTTGGCCATAATGACCATTGTTATGTTTGTTGGAAAAAGGGGGAGGCTTGCAAGCCGAAGAACACCATCCCAACCGTGAAACACAGGGGTGGCAGCATCATGTTGTGGGGGTGCTTTGCTGCAGGAGGGACCTGTGCACTTCACAAAATAGATGGTATCATGAGGACGGAAAATGATGTGGATATATTGAAACAACATCTCAAGACATCAGTCAGAAGTTAAAGCTTCGTTTTAAATGGGTCTTCCAAATGGAGAATGACCCCAAGCATACTTCCAAAGTTGTGGCAAAATGGCTTATGGACAACAAAGTCAAGGTATTGGAGTGGCCATCACAAAGCCCTGACCTCAATCCTGTAGAAAATGTGTGGGCAGAACTGAAAAAGCGTGTGTGAGCAAGGAGGCCTACAAACCTGACTCAGTTTTACCAGCTCTTTCAGGAGGAATGGGTCAAAATTCACCCACCTTATTTTGGGAAGCTTGTGGAAGGCTGCCCAAAACGGTTGACCCAAGTTAAACAATTTAAAGGCAATGCTACCAAATACTAATTGAGTGTATGTAAACTTCTAACCCACTGGGAATGTGATGAAAGAAATAAAAGCTGGAATAAATCATTCTCTCTACTATTATTCTGACATTTCACATTCTTAAAATAAAGTGGTTATCCTAACTGACCTAAGAAAGGGAATTTTTACCAGGATTAAATGTATTTGGCTGAGGTGTATGTAGATTTCCGACTTCAACTATGTGTGTATATATTTATATCTGTCTCTCTATATATTTGTGTGTGTGTGTGTGTATATATGGAAAAATACACGTTTTAAAATTTAGATAGAATATAAATAGCAGATGACTTGTGGTCAACCGAAGTTTTAGTTTAGTCGGGGACAGCGCTAGTTGGGTCACATTTTAACATGCTGATTAGTTCCACCATGTGATCATTCAACATAACCACGAAGCTAGTCCTCCAGAGTTGAGCTTTATACTTGGTGCCAGATGTTAGCTTATTTAAACTTTATTTAACTAGGCAAGTAAGTCAGTTAAGAAAATTCTTATTTAGAATGACGGCCTACTCCGGCCAAACCCGGACGACTCTGGGACAATTCTGCGCTGCCCTATGGGACTCCCAATCACATCAGGATGTGATACAGCCTGGGTTCGAACCAGGGACTGTACTGATGACTCTTGCGCTGAGATGCAGTGCTTTAGACCGCTGCACCACTCGGGAGCCCAGCATGAGGGGAGGTAGACATTTAGTCTGGCACAGTGTTTCTGTTGCAGTGCATTGATGGTAAATGGTTACAAATGCTTTGTCAGGCCATATTTCACTGTGAATTGATGTAATAAAATCTTTAGTTACCCTTTTGCTATATGGAAATGTGCTCTGTGTTAGCTGCTATACTTGGTGTGCCAAACCTCGCTGAATGTTATTTTAGTTGCTGCCAGACTTGTGAAAAGAGGAGAATGGCGCCAGTTTGGATGGCAGTTATTTTGTGTTTTCTACCTTTACATTTTTTTTGTCATGTGTTACATCATCACTGGCAAGATTTTGCCTTTCTGAACCGAAATTTCCATCTGTGGATTTTCAATTGCCCCAGCATTGAATACTCTCTCTGTAGGTTGCCTATTTTTGGTCACAAACAATTTTAAGACTTCATGGAGTCTTCATAAACCCTTTCATAGATTCTTCACAAATAATTGATAACAAATGTCATGCCAAAGGGCAGAAGAAATAGCGTTTGCCACATTTTGCAACGAGTCAGATGTAAGGACCGGTTCTAACTAACCCATTTTTCTTATTAATTTGTTAATGAAATACAGTACTCCAGCACATAGGCATTTCATCACAGTGTATAGTCACTGGTTAGCCACGTCACTTTACCCCCTTTTATCGAGCAGGTGGCTTGTTTGAAGCATTATACTGAAGAGCTGGGTTTCGGTAGCCATTAGCGTCCACAGCCATAGGGCCCATGTGAGAACAGCCCAAAGGAAGTTCTCCCCAGCTGACAGAATGTAGGCTCATGTAGCAAAACCTGAAACTGGAGACCGTGCTGCACCCCACAAATGGGTTTTTGCTGGTATGGGAAGATTATTATTATTTTTTTAATCTGTTTGTTTAACAACCAAAGTTCTTTGGGAGAAGTGGTTCCACCACCACTTACATGGTATGTGGTAAACTATGATAACTGCTATTGTTGTATTTTTCTTTTAGATTGTGTTATGGCTATATGAAACAAAATAAGAAAACAGTGAAATGCCACAAAAATAGCCTTTGTAGTCAGAGCTGATTGCTTTAAACAGATGACCTCAGAGCCTTTTAATTGCAAGAGACAGCCTTTTACTTTCGACAGTGCTTTATAGTTTTATGTACTTCCTGCCTTTTTTCACCATCTTTGTTACCTCAAGGACAGTTCAAATTATGAAAGCAGGGGGTGGAATCATGAACTAAATGGCCAAACTATTTGCTCCCTTAAATGTTCTGCATCAGAGTTCTTGGCACAACTCTGCCTTGTCATGACATGGTTGGATTAGTCAAGATGGTGACTCCTGAGGATGGAACTGCAGGCTGTTGTCTGCTATCCACTGAGTCGAGCAAGAACTTGGAATGCTTTATCATAACAGTCTGGCTGTGTGTGTGAGTTATTGATAACAACAGCTTGGGTTAGTCTAAACTTTTATCATTGATAAGGAAAAGGTGCACCATTAAAAACCTATTGTATTTAAGCAAATATTAAAAGCTGGCCTCATTCTTCTGCTCCTGACAGGACATCTGGCGACAGGGTCATTCTTAAACCATACATCCAGTTTACCCTTTACCTAAAGTGAGCCTATGAAAAGTTGACTTGTACTTGGAGGAAGGTGGTCTGGTATACTCCGTCTCCCTACCCAGCTACCCTGCCTGGGCCCAGCTGGAGCAGGTTTGCTCACTGACCTTCAGGGACTGCCTGCCTTGCCTTCCCTAGAGGAGGTGGCCCTCATAGGCTGAAGTGTGAGTGTAATATTCACACTCCACTGCACATGTCTGAGTGACTCCCACACAGCCGGATCCACTGACTGAGGCTGTCGGCTCTTTCTTCCTCCTTCCATTCCTTCCTCTCTCCTTCTGTTCCCTCTGTGAGAGTCTCAGCAGAAGCTTCTAAAATCTGTGGCGGGAGGCAGCTAAATGTCTGTCTCCTCACTTGTCACACTTCCTTTTTCTCTCCTCCTCCCCGTGGGCAGAGCAAGAGATGGGGAGTGTGACATTGGATTAATGCACGGCTGAATTGGGCACCTGAATTACAACTGTGCGTAGTCTTTTTGAGGCTTATCTTGTGCCATCACTTCTTTCCACTGCGACCATGGCAGGAATATTAATTAGATGGCCCTAAGGACGCGGGTGTGATTTCAATTGGGCAATGATCTGTCAGCCTGCTGCATAATATGTTGTGGATTATTAATCTAGATTTATTGCTATATGGATGTTCACATGGTCAGATTTTAACACGGTGTTTACCTTTGTGTACCCAAAACCATTTATGGGCCAACTGGTTTTCCTATGCGGATGCAGTGGGTCACAGTCTATAGGCTGAGCCTCCCAATGGGAGAAAAGACTGTTCCACTGCCATACGGATGAGGTGGGGATAAGTGTTGCAAGGATCACAATATGGATGATACATTTTTGTCCATGGATATTGAAGTATGTCAACATGTATCAGAAACATGAATTGACCTTAATCAATGGTTATGTTTGTAGCTAGTTAAGTGGATGCTTTTCCAGGCTTCCAGAGACGTTGACAATAGACACTAAAGGGCAAATGTCACCACCCTCTAATCTGGTCAGTCCAAATGGTTGAACACAAAGAGCTAAGTGCCATTTCATCAGCACCATTGGCACTTATGACTCCAGCCACACATTATGTAAAGGAAGATTTGATCTGCTGAACAATTAGCAAGTGCCACTTTATACAGCATCGTACACAGCTGCCAGAAGGAATCGAAGATAATTAGAAGCAAAGTACAGTGGGGGGACCTACCCCTCTATCCCCCACCCTCACCATGACCTACTTTCTCTCTATGCTGACACATAAATGATTCATCTTTCTCTCTCTCTCTCGCTCAATCTCTCTGCCTCTTTCTTCAGTGTGATGTCATTGCACTATAAAACATTGATCCTACCATGTGTCTCCAGCCCTGTTGCCACCTGTCACATTGTGTCAGTGGTGAGGATTGTTCCCTTGGGGACCTTCTCGCTCTTCCCCAGGCTGGTGGTGGTAGTGAGGGGGGTGATATGTTTGTACCATTCCCTGGCGGGTTGACATGGTAACATAATGCTCTGGGAGAACTCTGACCTGCTGATTCAGTTCATTACTCACTGTGTGTGCTTTTGGTGAAAAATCTGGTTTTGGCTGCATGGAAATATTGCCCAATATCAGATCATTTTGCTACCGGAACTAGTAGGGTATATTTGATGTTGCTTTTTTTCAGGGCTTGGTGTCAATTTAATTGGAAGTCTTGTCAGTTCAGGAAATTAAAGCCATCCCTATCCCCGAGTTTCAAAAGCATATTTTCTGCAGCAAGTGAGTTTTGTGTTTTGATACTAATAAATAAGAAAATGTAACAAAATTGAACCTGTAAGGGAAGGATTAGTCAGCCAGAACATTCTGTTCTGTTGCATATAGGCTGGTCCCAGGCTGGCTGTGTGTGTGTTTGTGGGAATGAGAGAGAAGACAAGCTCTCCAATGACAGGCTGTCATTAAACTTCCTCGCGTTTCCTCTTGCCGGCTGTAATGACGAGGGGTCTGATTGTCCTTAGGACTCTTGTATTTCTGTCTGCAGAAAGGTTGTTTGAAATTCCAGCAGCCCAGATCCTCTGACCTGCTACGTCTCTCATTCAGGCAACTCATAGACAGGCATGGTGAAAGATCTGCTTTTACTTTGTGCCTCGCTGAAAATAAAACCATGTCTGTGTCGGTTGGGAAGAAGCGAGGGAACGGATGCATCGAACAATGGCCGTAATGTAAAGCCTCTTGTAAATCAGCTCAGTTTGTCAGTTAGCTCTTTGTTTGCTGGAAGATTTAGATGAAATATTTGGTAATTTAGTAAGTACCTGGCTGTGCTTCTATGGTGTTCCTAGTCAATTGCGTCTGGTAAGCCTAGACATTACGTGAGCCTCCAATGGACAGTACTCATTCTATCCTCCAAAAGGCGAGGCTCCGGCGAACGCACGGCTATTCTTGTTTCACACAAATCTTCCCCCAAGTCTTGCTGCATGCAATGCAGGGTGGTATTGATGGCTAGTTTGGGTTGCCATGTGTTTTGCCTCAGTCTTGGTTCCACTTGTACTCCCTTGACTCTGCAGTCTGGTTTCCTCACGCAGATGGGGGTCCAGGCGGCTGGCCAGCACACACAATTGCCCCATTGAGTTTCCTCCCTCCTAGTTTTGCACGCCTGCATGACATCTCACAGTTTGCTCTGCGGAGTCTTGAGTTTCAGCAGGGTGTTATGAAGTGCTACACTATGCTGTGGGCTCCCTGCTCTGCTACACCTTGATAGGGGAAGGCCAGTTACTGCACTGTCAGGGCTCCCCTATTTTATGACCCTCCATGGTGTATTTGAAACGCAGAGAAGCAATTTGAAACGCAGAGAAAAAAAAGGTACTCCTTCAGATCATTTGTAATCCCTGCCTGGCTGGGTCTGGGTTTTGTCCAGGCAGTGTGTGTCGGTGCCCTGCCCTGAGGGTAGAGCTGTAATGGTCTTCCATTGCAGGAATTCTCCTAAGATAGCCCAGGCTGCTCTCAGATCATCTCGCTACTGAGTATCCAAATTGCTGTGCTGCTGAGATCTCTCTTGGTCAATTTCATGCCCAACTGAACAACATATTGGAGTATTTACAATTGCACTGAATGATTGTACAACAAGGTGTTTGTTTGAATTCTTGAATTGCTCAGGGTGTAACAAAGGCATATTAGTATAGGCCTAATTGGAAATTACTTGCATTGAGAGAATTTTGCACATCAGTTGTGATGACATAAGACCAACATTTTTGTGATCTGAAAATACACTATATATACGAAGTATGTAGACACCCCTTCAAATTAGTGGATTGGGCTATTTCAGCTACACCCGTTTCTGACCGGTGTATGCATGGCTGTGTGGTCCATTTTAATCTCCATAGACAAACATTGGCAGTAGAACGGCCTTACTGAAAAGCTCAGTAACTTTCAACGTGATACCGTCATAGGATGCCACCTTTCCAACATGTCAGTTCGTCAAATTTCGGCCTGCTAGAGCTACCCCGGTCAACTGTAAGTGCTGTTATTGTGAAAGTTCAAGTCTAGGAGCAACAACAGCTCAGCCGCAAAGTGGTAGGGCACACAAGCTCAGAACGTGACTCCCGAGTCCTGCAGATACCCAGGTTAGCCTATGTGCGGGAGTACTGGTTGGTCAGCCCGATTGAGGTAGTATGTACATGAATGTATCGTTAAAGTGACTATGCATATATGATAAACAGAGAGTAGCAGCAGTGTAAAAAGAGGGGTTGGGGGGGGGCACAATGCAAATAGTCCGGATTACCTGTTCAGGAGTCTTATGGCTTGGGGGTTAAAACTGTTGAGAACCTTTTTTGTCCTAGACCTGGCACTCCTGTGAACAGTCTAGGGTGTCTGGGGTCTTTGACAATATTTAGGGCCTTCCTCTGACATTGCCTGCTGTAGAGGTCCTGGATGGCAGGCAGCTTAGCCCCAGTGATGTACTGGGCTGTACGCACTGCCCTCTGTAGTGCCTTGCGGTCAGAGGCCGAGCAGTTGCCGTACCAGGCAGTGATGCAACCAGCTCTCGATGTTGCAGCTGTAGAACCTTTTGAGGATCTCTTTTTAGTTTCCTGAGGGGGAATAGGCTTTGTCTTGCCCTCCTCACGACTGTCTTGGTGTGTTTGAACCATTCTAGTTTGTTGTTGATGTGGACACCAAGGAACTTGCAGCTCTCAACCTGCTCCACTACAGCCCTGTCGATGAGAATGGGGGCGTGCTCTGTCCTCCTTTTTCTGTAGTCCACAATCTCCTTAGTCTTGGTTACGTTGAGGGATAGGTTGTTATTCTGGCAACACCCGGCCAGGTCTCTGACTTCCTCCCTATAGGCTGTCTCGTTGTTGTCGGTATTCAGGCCTACCATTGTTGTGTCGTCTGCAAACTTAATGATGGTGGTGGAGTCGTGCCTGGCCATGCAGTAGTGGGTGAACAGGGAGTACAGGAGGGGACTGAGCACGCACCCCTGTGGAACTCCAATGTTGATGATCAGTGTGGCAGATGTGCTGCTACCTACCCTCAGCACCTGGGGGCTGCCCATCAAGAAGTCCAGGATCCAGTTGCAGAGGGAGGTGTTTAGTCCCAGGATCCGTAGCTTAGTGATGAGCTTTGAGGGTACTATGGCGTTGAACGCTGAGCTGTAGTCAATGAATAGCATTCTTACGTAAGTGTTCCTTTTGTCCAGGTGGGAAAGGGTAGTGTGGATCTGTTTGGGCGGTATGCAAATTGGAATGGTTCTTGGGTTTCTGGAATAATGGTGTTGTGAGCCATTACCAACCTTTCAAAGCACTTCATGGCTACAGATGTGAGTGAGGGGCTGTAGTCATTTAGACAGGTTGCTTTTGTGTTCTTGGGCACAGGGACTATGGTGGTCTGCTTGAAACATGTTGGTATTACAGACTTAATCAGGGACATGTTGAAAATATCAGTGAAGACACCTGTCAGTTGGTCAGCACATGCCCGGAGCACACGTCCTGGTAATCGGTCTGGCCCCGCAGCCTTGTGTATGTTGATCTGTTTAAAGGTCTTACTCACGTCGGCTATGGAGAGCGTGATCACACAGTCGCCTGGAACAGCTGATGCTCTCATGCATGGCTCAGTGTTGCTTGCCTCGATGTGAGCATAGAAGTGATTTAGCTCGTCTGGTAGGCTCGTGTCACTGGGCAGCTCGCGGCAGTGCTTCCCTTTGTAGTCTAATTGTTCGCAAACCCTGCCACATAAGACGAGCGTCGGAGCCGGTGTAGTACGATTCAATCTTAGCTCTGTATTGACGCTTTGCCTGTTTAATGGTTCGTCGCAGGGCATAGCAGGATTTATTCTAAGCTTCCAGGTTAGAGTCTCGCACCTTGAAAGCGGCAGCTCTACCCTTTAGCTCAGTGCAAATGTTGCCTGTAATCCATGGCTACTGGTTGGGGTATGTACATACAGTCACTGTGGGGTCGACATCCTCAAAGCACTTATTGATAAAGCCAGTGACTGATGTGGTGTACTCCTCAATGCCATTGGAAGAATCCCGGGACATGTTCCAGTCTGTGATAGCAAAACAGTCCTGTAGTTTAGCATCTGCTTCATCAGACCACTGTTTTTATACACTGAGTCACTGGTGCTTCCTGCTTTAATTTTTGCTTGTAAGCAGGAATCAGGAGGATAGAGTTGTGTTTGGATTTACCAAATGGAGGGCGAGGGAGAGCTTTGTACGCGTCTCTGTGTGTGGAGTACAGGTGATCTAGAATTTTTTTTCCTCTGGTTGCACTTTTAACATGTTGATGGAAATTTGGTAGAACTGATTTAAGTTTCCCTGCATTAAATTATCTGGCCACTAGGAGCGCCTCCTCTGGGTGAGTGGTTACCTGTTTGCTTATTTCCTTATACAACTGACTGAGTGCGGTCTTAGTGCCAGCATCTGTTTGTGGTGGTAAATAAACAGCCACGAAAAGTATAGCTGAAAGCGGCAAAGGGGGGACCAACTCCATATTAATGGTGCAGTGAACTGTGGTGGAATTTATCCTCCCCCTTTCTATAAATCAGGTTTGAATGGGCTGTTTTTACTCCTAAACGGTGTGAAGGATATACCTCACCCATTAATGCGGCCATTAAACTTAACAACATCATGTTGTGTGTTAGGTGAAGATGACAGCGGACAAGGGCTGGAAGCATCTTTATTTAATTGTTCGTTTTTTTGGCTGCCATTCCAGGTTGACATTAGATTGATGTCTGCACTTTGGCTGACGGGTGACCGCTTGACATAAACCATCAGTCCAAAGCACTGTAATTCATTTGATGTCTTTTAAAATGTCACTCTTGAGGCATATTTTCATGTGTAGCAGACTCCATTGACCCTGTATGATATGATAAAAGCAATGATGAAGCCTTAGTGGAGCCCCTACGCGCTTGCAATGTTAAAAGCATTAGTTAAATACAAGCATCTGGTACGCTCTGTGTGTTTTCTTCCCACTAATCCTTTGTTAAAACCTGACAAAGGCTTTAATTCAGAAAGTATTGGTCAAGCTCATCAAAGGCTATAAAGAGACTAGGCCGGAAAATGCACAAGTGAAACTTCTTGGTCCATTGATCATTTCAGTCAGAGAGGCAAGACCATTTAACTTCAAATGCCAGGCCTTTGGTTTTGAACTGCCACTCAGTGATCTGTAGCCTTCAGTAGCAGCCCATGCATCCTGCACATCTAAAATAACCATGAGGGCAGTGGCAGAATCGCTTTCATTAGACCTGCAGAAAATGACAGGCTCAGAGATCTGCCCAGTGGATGTTTCAGTCAAATTGGACCATCTGTCACACTAGTGTGTAGTTTACTTAACTCAACATAGTCTTTTTAACTTTAATCTTTAATCTATCGTCACACCTGACATGTCCCATGTATTGACCTGCCAATAATTCTTACTGTCCATCAGTACTACCTTCCCTTTCCCTGTAAACCAACATAACACATGCAGATCTGCTGTCTCTGCGCATTAGTGAGCAGCCACTCTGCTCTAATGGCTCCAATGGGAGGAGGTAAGGAGACTGGCAGGAAGAGGACTTTGTACCCACTCTAAGAAAAAGAGTTGTCCATTTATATGGCAGCCATACAAATTTCAACAAAGGAAATGACCCCACTGTTATCACAAGTGTAAAGTTAGGGTTAGTGGGGGACTGGGGATTGAGCTCTCTCCTAAGTCCTGTGAGGAAAAGGAAGAAGGAGATTTCCCCGTCAAGCTGCTGTAATCAAGCACAAAAGCAGCATTACTGGGCAGAGCTTTGAACAGGTGGGCACAGCAGTCCCAGCGTGTGTGTGTGTGTGTGTGAGAGAGGGTGGAGTGGACCACAGACCTTGAGAATGGAAAGGGGTTAATACAAAGCCCAAAATCCCCAGGCTTAAAGTCCGGAGACTGTTAAACAGTAATTCCCTCAGGTGTAGGTTTACTGTAAAGGCAGGGACTTATCTCAATTGGTACCTCTATGAAAATGCTAGGTTACATTATTTGTGACCTACCATTTACATTCGTCAAGGTGGTGCCTTAGAAGTAATCTATAGGTATACAAGCCTTCTCAAGCTCGGTCATTCAACCATTTCTATGAAGTGTAAATGTTGACTTCAACTTGGGTATTATTAGCGTGATCTGTTCTCCCATTCACACGCATAATGGGATTCTGATGTGTTGAGGACAAGGTAGGAGCAGGAAATTAGACTCCTCAAAAATAAAAATGAAATCCCAGTAGGTTTGGTATTTATGAAGAGGTTATGGGGTACTTGGCACCCTGATGTGCCGCTGATGGTGGCAGCGCTTCCTGGTTCCTTAGGCCTCCCAGCTCCTGATTTAGTTGTTAAATTAAGTGAAGTCGACCTCTCAGGTAGCTCATTTGTAACAGCCCCCAGCTCCAACTGTGTTCAAAGGCCTCAAGGGTCCAACTGAAAACGCCTTTAGTGCTAAATTAGAAACAGCAGGGGACTTGAAGGAATATCTCTGTTTATTCCAAAGCAGCGGTTGTCGGAACATGGGGTTGGGGTGGTAACCATAGTTACAAGACTAATCAGTGAGCTTTGTGTGGACCCCGAGGTGCAGTGTATGCTTTGGCGATTTCCCCTGAAGCACACACTACATCTCTGAGATTATAGCTTTACATGAAAAATATGAAACACCAATGATGAGGCTACTCTCTCAATCTCTAACATCTGTTTAGTTTTTGCACATAGGCATAAATAGTTTAGAGTTATTTATTTATAGTGTTATTTATTATTACTAAATGATTCATTGAATCAGACTCCTATTTGTATAAAGGGTTTACTGCCTCTTGCCCTTCAGCAGTAATATGTCATGTTGGTGACTGACTGACTGTCAATTCGGGCAACAACACATGATCAGTAGGGTAAAACTAACCTGTCTCACGACGGTCTAATGTCATGGGTAGGCTATATACGTATCATAGGCTGATGCCATAGTCATGATCATCATATTGACTGGTGTTATTTTTCTGTAACATCCAGGGAAGAGTCCTCCGTTTTGAACAGGCACTTGCAGGTTGACATAGTTCAATCCATTCTTGGTTTCTGTGATATGTCATTACCGCTATTATTGTAGTGGGGTGACAGGTAATTTACTACTGTGGTTTTAAACAGCAATTCACTGAGGAATTGCGCTTCAGTAATCTCACTGACATGGAAGGACATGAAAGAATCGGAGGAGATGGAATGAAAATTAAAAGTGATAGCCGTGTTACTTTTTAAACTACTTTTTCATCACTATACTGTTCAGCTGTTATCCTTTTTAAAAATATTAACAGAAATGAATTAATAACAGTTATCATTATGGGAATTATTAAAATAGTTCAACAGGATTAGCATACTGTAGTTTGATATTTTACCATAAACCTACTCCTTCAAAAGACTATAACTCCTATTCATAAAGGTGTTTATTTTCTGTCTCTCACATAGTAACACACTGTCAGCCGCTTGCCCTTCAGCAGTAATATGTCATGTTGGTGACTGACTGACTGTCAATTCGGGCAACAATAATGCTTTGACAGAGACTGTTTCCCCAATGCCCCTCCTCCAGTCCGTGACTCAAATAAAACACACTTAATCATCAGCAAAACATAATGGGTAGGTTTTAGCTCAGTTTTGTCTCTTGGTTTGTTTAAGGTGTTGATGGCCAATATGACACGTCAATCCCTTTTCTGTCTCAAAAGCCATGAAAGTGTCAACTGCTAATGCTTCCCAGAAATTAGATTTAGTGCAGAACTTCATTTTGAACATTTTGGATTGGAGGTCGACGGATTAATCGGAATGGCCGATTAATTAGGGCTGATTTCAAGTTTTCCTAACAATCGGAAATCGGTATTTTTGGGCACCGATTTTGCCGATAAAATTTAAAAAAAAAAAAAAACTTTATTTAACTAGACAAGTCAGTTAAGAACACATTCTTATTTTCAACGACTGCCTTGGAATGGTGGGTTAACTGCCTTGTTCAGGGGCAGAACGACAGATTTCCACCTTGACATCTCAGGGGATCCCATCTTGCAACCTTACAGTTAACTAGTCCAATGCTCTAACCACCTGCCTCTCATTGCACTCCACGAGGAGCCTGCCTGTTATGTGAATGCAGTAGAAGCCAAGGTAAGTTGCTAGCTAGCAATAAACTTATCTTATAAAAAACAATCAATCAATCATAATCACTAGTTATAACGACACATGGTTGATGATATTACTCGTTTATCTAGCGTGTCCTGCGTTGCATATAATCGATGCAATGCTAGGGGATGATTTAACAATCGTTGGACGACTGTACCTAACCATAAACACCAATGCCTTTCTTAAAATCAATACACAGAAGTATATATTTTTATACCTGCGTATTTAGCTAAAAGAAATCCAGGTTAGCAAGCAATATTAACCAGGTGAAATTGTGTCATTTCTTTTGCGTTCATTGCACGCAGAGTCAGGGTATATGCAACAGTTTGGGCAGCCTGGCTCATTGCGAACTAATTTGCCAGAATTTCATGTAAATTATGACATAACATTGAAGGTTGTGCAATGTAACAAGAATATTTAGACTTAGGGATGCCACCTGTTAGATAAAATACCGAATGTTTTGTTTTCTAAATGATAGTTTCCGGATTCGACCATATTAATGACCAAAGGCTCACATTTCTGTGTGTTATTATGTTATAATTAAGTCTATAATTTTATAGAGCAGTCTGACTGAGTGATGGTAGGCAGCAGGCTCGTAAGCATTCATTCAAACAGCACTTTTGTGCGTTTTGCCAGCAGCTCTTCACAAGCACAGCACTGTTTATGACTTCAAGCCTATCAGCCTAATGGCTGGTATAACCGATGTGAAATGGCTAGCTAGTTAGCTGGTTGTGCGCTAATAGCGTTTCAAACGTCACTCGCTCTGAGACTTGGAGTAGTTATTCCCCTTGCTCTGCAAGGGCCGTGGCTTTTGTGGAGCGATGGGTAACGCTGCTTCGAGTGTGGCCTCTTACCTTGGAATATTGAAGTCTCATGTTAAAAGGAACCACCAACTTTCATATGTTCTCATGTTCTGAGCAAGGAACTCAAACGTTAGCTTTTTTACATGGCACATATTGCACTTTTACTTCTCCAACACTTTGTTTTTGCATTATTTAAACCATATTGAACATGTTTCATTGTTTATTTGAGGCTAAATTGATTTTTATTGATGTATTATATTAAGTTAAAATAAGTGTTAATTCAGTATGGTTGTAATTGTCATTATTACAAATACATATAAAAAAATCTGCCGATTTTTAATCGGTATCGGCTTTTTTCGGGGGTACTCCAATAATCGGTATCGGCGTTGAAAAAAATCATAATCGGTCGACCTCCATTTTGGATATTCTTTAGCTACTGCACTGGATCACTTTCTTTCATCTTCTTATTACAAGGTTCTGATCACATTACATCATTATTGGTACTAATTTAACGGGCAAGTTTAACTCCTTTTAACATTGATTTGTAATTCAGGTATTTGTATCTTTCCATTAAAAATGTAACATTACCTTGGAATTTTGTTGGGCTCTATGATAACATCTTGGCTTAAGAGACTAAAGCCTTGTTTATCTCCTCACAATCAAAAAATCAATTGTGTTAAATTCATAATATGAGTAACAATAAAGCTTGTTTTGTCCACAGCGTATTTGTTGCACTCACTATTCTGCCACATGTAGGTTCATTTGAGGGTCAGAGTCCTAGTTCAACATCAGCCCGTGTGACTGTGCATATAGCCCAGACCTCTAAAAACTATGTTCATACACTCATCTGAGATTCAACTCGAGATGTTTTCAGTTGCTTTGCTGTGAAAATTGATTAAACATGTGCCAGTACTAAGCCCAACATTTAAAAAACCCACCCTATACTTGGCCGTGTTGGCTCAAATCTAATTTCATGAGCATAGTCGACAGTCAATAAACTAGCTAGACATTAAATGCAATTATGTCTGGTTGCAACAAGCAATGCAATCCCACAGTCTCGTGTTTTATGGCGTAATCAGTGTGTGCCAGGTCCTGTGGGATGTAAAGTCTCTGTTGCATTCCAGAGATGAGGCCACATCATGTTGGAGATCAAGGCAGGGAGGCTTTTGTGATGACATACAGGAATCACTGTGATTCCAGAGTTCAAGGTGAACTGACTCAGTGGGCCGTCACATGAGAACGTATCCTTCTATTACTCAAGATTATAGGCTTTAGAACCCTACAAAGTAAAATCTCTCAAGAAAGAACTGTGACTGATTTTATGACCTGTCCCCTGGTGATATACTGTAACTGTATGGCAGCTTCATATTGACACTCTTTCTGTACTGTATGGGTTTGACCATGAGTGGTGGATTGTTTGAGTGTGTGTCATCTGGACAAAGTCTCTGAAGAATACGGATGGTGTTTGTGTTCCAGGTTGGCTCTTAAACTGTAAATGGAACAGACTGGATGCCAGGTGTTAATCTCAGAGAAAGATTGACTGCAAGAAGATTTAGTGGCTTATTCATTTGGCTCTGTCTGCCCTGAGCTAAGACTAAATTGAGGGGAGACTCTTTGTGTTGTGTTTTGTTTTATGTCTGTATGTGGTCTTGATGTGGTGACACTACACTCCTGAATCCTGCTGGTCCCAGAGGCTCCACTGTTGTTTTCTGGTTTTGGTGTTTAAAGGGGATGGTATCGATTTCTCTCAAGGGGAAAGTTCACCCTCCTCCACTGGTACATTAGTGATAGTCTGCTAATGGACAACTCCATTTTTAACTCATGAACAGCGAGTCTGTGGCGATGCACCGAGCACAGATCTAAACTGACAGGGAAGCGGCCTCCTACCACAGACTGTTATCACCCAGGTTAATACGAACTCCGAGAAGGTCATTACACCAGCCAACACACCAATCTGCTCCGAACAGAGCCTTAAGAAACCGAATGGAGTATAGCAGCTTCAGATGGTTTCATTACAAAAGATCCAGATTCACAAAAGGGTCAACAAAATGTCTACTATTATCATGGGTGTTGCAATTGCAAACTTCATCAAGTGAGTCTTTACAATATGGAAATTAGTGTCTCTTTTGCTACTCTAGCTCTAAATTAGGATTCACATTTTTGCTATTCTATTTGCATCCATCAAGAGTAAGAATCTCTCACTTGACAGGCCAGAGCATTCTGTTTTAATTAGTACTATATCTTCGCGTCACAGCCGCCTCCATTGTCATCCCAGCTGACATTCCCAGGTCAGGCCGGACTCTGGCGGCTCAACACAGGGCTTAAGTGGCTTTCAGGATGAGTGAGTTTGGAAGTGAGAACATTGAGGTGGCATGTCACCATGCGGAGGAGACGAAGGATGCCTTGGCCTGATCTACTGACTGTGGCCATTACAGTAAAGCAGTTGTTCTGGACCTATTTAGAGGCTCTGTCTCTGGGCAGGACTAAGGCAGCCATGCCTGAGCTCTTCAGTGGCTCAGTGTTAAGTGTCTGGGCCAGGTGGTATTCATTAAGCCCTCTACTTTCTGAGCACCAGGGCCCTGGGCAGAAAACTGATGGTTGTTTCTTCTCTCTCGCTCATCCAATCCAGCACTTGAAAACATTTCTAGAAGATTCGACCCTACCGTTACGCTTGTTTACACTGAGCTGCACTGGGGTCGGAACGAAATCATGATTACATTAAGACACTGTGAAGCCGGCAAAAGATATGGGTTGGAAAACGTACCTCAATGCAGGGATGGGATATGCCACTGTATTCCAAATTGTACCATTATCCACATTGATACATAAAAAAGCTTGAAATACTGCAATTTTTATCATCCTCATGCTAGCTAGCAGTAGCCACTGCAGCCATTTTGGAATGTCAGTGTCAGCCAATCAGCTCCTTGGTGGTTCAACACAACAGTGCCGTTCCATAATGGCTGCTGTGGCTACTGCTAACTAGCATGAGGTCGAAAGGGCAGTTTTCCGGGAAAACGAGCAGTATTTAAATCAAATCAAACTATTTGTCACATGCACCGAATACAACAAGTGTAGACCTTACCGTGAAATGCTTACTTACAAGCCCTTAACCAACAGTGCAGTTAAAGCGAGAATTAAGAAAATATTTACCAAATAATCTAAAGTAAAAAATATATACAGGGGGTACCGGTAACGAGTCAGTGTGTGGGGGTATAGGTTAGTTGATGTAGATAGGGGTGAAGTGAATATGCATAGATAATAAACAGCGAGTAACAGCAGTGTACAAAACAAATGGAGGGGTCAATGTAATAGTCTGGTAGCCATTTTACTAATTGTTCAGCAGTCTCATTGCTTGGGAGTTAAAGCTGTTAAGGAGCCTTTTGGTCCTAGACTTGGCGCTCCGGTACCGCTTACTGTGCGGTAGCAGAGAAAACAGTCTATGACTTGGGTGACTGGAGTCTCTGACAATTTTATGGGCTTTCCTCTGACACTGCCTATTATATAGGTCCTGGATTGCAGGAGGCTTGGCCCCAGTGATGTACTGGGCCCTACGCACTACCCTCGGTAGAGCCTTGCGGTCGGAGGCCGAGCAGTAGCCATACCAGGCGGTGATGCAACCGGTGCAGCTGTATAACTTTTTGAGGATCTGGGGACCCATGCCAAATCTTTTCAGTCTCCTGGGGGGGAAAGGTGTTGTTGTGACCTCTTCACGACTGTCTTGGTGTGTTTGGACCATGATAGTTCATTGGTGATGTGGACACCAAGGAACTTGAAACTCTCGACCTGCTCTACTACAGCCCCGTTGATGTTAATGGGGGCCTGTTCGGCTCGCCTTTTCCTGTAGTCCACGATCAGCTACTTTTTGTCTTGCTCACATTGAGGGAGAGGTTGTGGTCCTGGCACCACACTGCCAGTTCTCTGACCTCCTCCCTATAGGCTGTCTCATCGTTGTCGGTGATCAGGCCTACCACTATTTTATTGTCAGAAAACTTAATGATGGTGTTGGAGTCGTGTTTGGCCACACAGTCGTGGGTGAACTGGGAGTACAGGAGGGGACTAAGTACACACCGCTGAGGGGCCCCAGTATTGAGGATCAGCGTGGCAGATGTGTTGTTGCCTACCCTTACCACCTGGTGGTGGCCCGTCAGGATGTCCACGATCCAGTTGCAGAGGGAGGTGTTTAGTCCCAGGGTCCTTAGCTTAGTGATGAGCTTCGTAGGCACTATGGTGTTGAACGTTAAGCTGTAGTAAATGAACAGCATTCTCACATAGGTGTCCCTTTTGTCCATGTGGGAAAGGGTAGTGTGGAGTGTGATTGAGCCTGACCTGTTGAAAGGTATTGGTCACATCGGCTACCGAGAGCGTTATCACACAGTCATCCAGAACAGCTGGTGCTCTCGTGCATGCTTCAGTGTTGCTTGCCTCGAAGCGAGCATAAAGGGCATTAAGCTCGTCTGGTAGGATTGCGACACTTGGCAGCTCGTGTCTGGGTTTCCCTTTGTTGTCCATAATAGTTTTCAAGCCCTGCCTCATCCAATGAGTGTCAGAGCCGGTGTAGTAGGATTCAGTCTTAATCCTTAATTGACGCTTTGCTTGTTTGATGGTTCGTCTGAGAGCATAGCAGGATTTCTTATAAGCGTCCAGATTAGTGTCCCGCTCCTTGAAAGCGGCAGCTCAAAGCTTTAGCACGATGCGGATGTTGCCTGTAATCCATGGTTGCTGGTTGGGATATGTACGTATGGACATTGTGGGGATGACGTTGTCGATGCACTTAGCCATCGGCTTCATCAATCCTCGTCAACGCCATTGGATGAATCCTGGAACATATTCCAGTCTGTGCTAGCAAAACAGTCCTGTAGCGTAGCATCCACGTCATCTGACTACCTCCGTATTGAGCGAGTCACTGGTACTTCCTGCTTTAGTTTTTGCTTGTAAGCAGGAATCAGGATAGAATTATGGTCAGATTTGCCAAATGGAGGGCAGGAGAGAGCTTTGTATGCATCTCTCTGTGTGGAGTAAAGGTGGTCTAGAGTTTTTTTTCTCCCTCTGGTTGCACGTGACATGCTGGTAAACATTTGGTAAAACTGATTTATGTTTGCCTGCGTTAAAGTCCCCGGCCACTTGGAGCACCGCTTCTGGATGAGCATTTTCTTGTTTGTTTATGGCCGTATAGAGGTGGTTGAGTGTGGTCTTAGTGCCAGCATCAGTCTGTGGTGGTAAATAGACGGCTACGAATAATATAGATGCGTACTCTCTTACTCTTTTGGTAGATAGTGTGGTCTACAACTTATTGTAAGGTACTCTACCTCAGGCGACCAATACCTCAAGACTTTTTTAATATTAGACATCGTGCACCAGCTGTTATTGACTAAAAGACACCCCCCCACTCCTTGTCTTACCAGACTTAGCATCTCTGTTCTGCCAGTGCATGGAAAATCCCACCAGCTCTATATTATCCGTGTCGCTGTTCAGCCACGACTCATGAAACATGAGATATTACAGTTCTTAATGTCCCGTTGGTAGGATAATTGTAATCCTAGTTCCTCAATTTTAATTTCCAATGATTGCATGTTAGCAAGTAGAACGGAAGGCAGTGGATTACGCTCGCTTACAGATTACAGGCAGGCCGATCTGTACATACAATAGTACGCAAAGTATAAACTCCATGGGACCACGCAGCCGTCATACCGCTCAGGAAGGAGACGCGTTCTGTCTCCTAAAGATGAATGTACTTTGGTGTGAAAAGTGCAAATCAATCCCAGAACAACAGCAAAGGACCGTGTGAAGATGCTGGAGGAAACAGTTACAAAAGTATCTATATCCGCAGAGAAACAAGTCCTAAATCGACATAACCTGAAAGACCGCTCAGCAAGGAAGAAGCCACTGCTCCAAAACCGCCATAAAAAGCCAGACTACGGTTTGCAAGTGCACATGGGGACAAAGATTGTACTTTTGGGATAAATGTCCTCTGGTCTGATGAAACAAAAATAGAACTGTTTGGCCCTGATGACCATCATTATGTTTGGAGGAAAAAGGGTGAGTCTTGCAAGCCTAAGAACACCATCCGAACCGTGAAGCACGGGGTTGGCAGCATCATGTTGTGGGGGTGCTTTGCTGCAGGAGGGACTCGTGCACTTCACAAAATAGATGGCATCATGAGGACGGAAAATTATGTGGATATATTGAAGCAACATCTCAAGACATCAGTCAGGAAGTTAAAGCTTGGTCACAAATGGGTCTTCCAAATGGACAATGACCCCAAGCATAGTCCAAAGTTGTGGCAAAATGGCTTATGGACAACAAAGTCAAGGTATTGGAGTGGCCATCACAAATCCCTGACCTCAATCCTATAGAAAATTTGTGGTCAGAACTGAAAAAGCGTGTGCGAGCAAGGAGGCCGACAAACCTGACTCAGTAACACCAGCTCTGTCAGTAGTAATGGGCCAAAATTCACCCAACTTATTGTGGGAAGCTTGTGGAAGGCTACCTGACACGTTTGACTCAAGTTAAACAATTTAAAGGCAATGCTACCAAATACTAATTGAATGTATGTAAACTTCTGACCCACTGGGAATGTGATACAATAAATAAAAGATGAAATAAATAATTCTCTCTACTATTATTCTGACATTTCATTTTCTTAAAAAAGTGGTGATCCTAACTGACCTAAGAAAGGGATTTTTTACGAGGATTTAAATGTCAGGAATTGTGAAAAACTGAGTTTAAATGTATTTGGCTAAGGTGTATATAAACTTCCGACTGTAAAACGTCAGCCATCCTCTCCGGCGCCATCTTATCTTGATATATTGGTGTGGATAAAGGTACAATTTTGAGCATTTTTCCCTATCTATATCTTGCGCCAGCCCCACGGTGTCTTAATGTTACCGTGATTGCATTCCTTTCCCAGTGCAGCTCAGCGTTAACAAGCATAATGGTAGGGTCTGAATCTTCTGGCAATTGAAAAGACAGGCAAAATATAACAATTTTAACGAGGCCCACTGTTGTGACGTGGGCCCAAGATGACTTTAAAATACTATGATTATGAATATTTGTTGGGTGAATTGTTTCACCACCTGAAAAACAAACCCTTGTGTGCTGTCCACATTTTACAATGATAAGAAAGTACATGTTCCTGGAGACCAGTACCAGATGGAACTGAGTATATCATTGAGTGAAAGTGATGCTATAAAGTGCTTTTATAATCAAATCTGGAAACAGCCCAGTGTCTTTATGATTCGATGTTTTGTAAGATTCTTTGGTTGAAGGTAAGATGACTGCTGCTTTTCTCACTAGTGTTTTTAAGCAAGCATGGTGTCTTACAGAAGGATGATAGGAATGTTTGGCAGAACCATTGCCATTGGTGGTTAATCTATTATTGATATCCTAGCTGTAATAACATTAGTGATATCATTCCTCATGTTCCTCCAACAAAGCCATCCAATTATATACCACTATACCATTGGACTGCCAAGTTTCCAGATAACAATCTTTGAGGCTCGTCGGTAAGAATGAGCCAAAAGAGACAAATTTGTGATGTACCCAATTGGTGGCCATAAGAATGTGTGATGTTAGATCCTAGTCAGCCCAAGGCATCCTGCTGCAAGTGCTTTGGCTAATAATCTTCAAACTGTTGGGGATAATTCAAAGACTTGCTGAGCAATCAGTGAGGGAGATAGCCTGTTGGCTAACATATGCAAGAAACAACCCAATTTTGTTCAATTGACTGAGTGACGTCTGATTTGATTCATTTTTCGTTAGCTTGTCCAGCGTGCACTTCAGATTACTCCACCATCTGTTTGAAATCAGCCCCAGAACTTGTCAAACTTGTCAAATAAAAGAGAACATTAGAGAAGTGAATGTCAACATTTTAGCCATGATGATTTGCACTGAGTAATTTTGCCGTCTGAGGCAGCGTTTTGGCAGAAGACAGCCTTTCGTATATGTATTTTTCTAATTGATTTATTGATTAAGCTTAGCTTGTGCTGACCATTTCACTTGCCCATGCCAGATGAGTCATTACTGAGGGTTAAATAAAGCTAGATGTTTTTTTACACTGTGTTTTATGGAGTTTTTTTCTGGTTAGCTAAGGTGCTGTATATAGTGTTTTGGGCAAAGCAGGAAGGTCCACGTCTAAGGCCGCATTCACTAGGACACATTCATGAACATTAAGATATAAATATATTGTGTACAACAGAACATGCGTCTTGGACATTGTGTCTGTTCTATTCATCGCATTTCTATCTGCAACTTTCAGTATGTTGAAGGAATCCTCCTGAACCCTATTTCAGGTGACGTGTGAAGCAGGTTTTCTTGTTTGGTTTTCCATCCATGATGAGCTGTGGTGGTTAGGTCTAGCTGTGGTGGTTAGGTCTAGCTGTGGTGGTTAGGTCTAGCTGTGGTGGTTTGTCACATTCATGGCATCAGTGTCTGTCTGGCTGACTGTTTGGCTCATGAGAAGTACACAGAGAACTGTTTAGCTAAATTAGAAAATATCAACTTTGTCTGGGGTCTGCTATTGCTCTGGTGCTGTTTGATCACTTTGTATGGCTGTTTTAAGTTTGAATAAGCCTAAATGGTTGACTTCTCTCCATCACCACCTTGTTGTTTGTCAGAATCTTGAAATTACCTTTGCAAATCACTCCATTGCTGTCAGTGGGTGACGTAGACCTTTTCAGTTGTCCATTGGTAAAAGCCTGCACTGTGTGAGATAAGCTATAAGAACATTTCAAGATTCCTAGTCTGTTCATAGATTTGCAGACTCTTCATCTTGTGTTTTTATGCCAAAATGTGAAAAGTATAAATCACGTAATACTACATGCTTGACATCATAGTGTTGCCTGGCTCTGGCATTTCAGCATGTGCAGCACCATAAGCCAGTGTGTACAAGAATACCCTCAAGATGCATACTTTGTCATTAATCAAACTGAAGTTGGCAACCGAAGATGGTGTTCGCGGTCTCTTTCAATTTATCGCCAAATAACGGGACTTCTGTGTACTGCACATACTGTTGTGCAGTTCTGCAGCCCTGTCTAGCCAGGCAAATATAATCCATCTGAGCACAGTTGGTGTGAGGCCAGCCTTGCTCTGCCTCCTCTCTGTGGGATGTTCAGGCTGATGTTATTAGGAGGAATGTTTCTCCTCCTCCCAGCTCTAAGAGATGTGCTCACTGTTCATTGCAGGGCTTTCAGCCATGTATCTAGAACAGCTGAGACACCATCGAAACCCACTTAAACCTTCAGGTTCCACAGCTCCTAACCTCTTTAACAGAGCTGGCTTCATCTGCAGAAGTGGACATTCAGTCTTCAGTCTCTCCCCTCCCACTAAGAGTAGCTTGGCTATGATTGGCATGCACTATGTTAACTCCCTGTATAATTCAGTGCTTGTATGTACACTACCGGTCAACAGTTTTAGAACACCTACTCATTCAAGTGTTTTTCTTTATTTGTACTATTTTCTAAGTTATAGAATAATAGTGGAGACATCAAACCTATGAAATAACACATGGAATCATGTAGTAACCAAAAAAGTGTTAAACAAATAAAGATATACTTTATATTTGAGATTCTTCAAATAGCCACTCTTTGCCTTGATGACAACTTTGCACACTCTTGGCATTCTCTCAACCAGCTTCACCTGGAATGCTTTACCAACAGTCTTGAAGGAGTTCCCACATATGCTGAGCACTCTGAGCACATTTTCCTTCACTCTGCTGTCCGACTCATCCCAAACCATCTCAATTGGGTTGAGGTCGGGGGATTGTGGAGGCTAGGTCATCTGATGCAGGTCATCTGATGCAGCACTCTCTTTCTTGGTCAAATAGTCCTTACACAGCCTGGAGGTGTATTGGGTCATAATCCTGATGAAAAACAAATGATAGTCCCACTAAGCCCAAACCAGATGGGATGGCGTATCGCTGCAGAATGCTGTGGTAGCCATGCTGGTTAAGTGTGCCTTAGGTCCTAAATATATCACAGACAGTGTCATCAGCAAAGCACCCCCCACTCTAAAACAACACCTCCTCCATGCTTTACGGTGGGAAATATACATGTGGAGATCATCCGTTCACCCACACTGCGTCTTACAAAGACGAGGCGTTTGGAACCAAAAATCTCCAATTTGGACTCCAGACCAAAGGACAAATTTCCACCGGTCTAATGTCCATTGCTTGTGTTTCTTGGCCCAATCAAATCTCTTCTTATTGGTGTCCATTAGTAGTGGTTTCTTCGCAGCAATTCGACCACGAAGGCCTCATTCACACAGTCTCCTCTGAACAGTTGATGTTGAGATGTGTCTGTTACTTGAACTCTGAAGTATTTATTTGGCTGCAATTTCTGAGGCTGGTAACTAATAAACTTATCCTCTGCAGCAGAGGTAACTCTGGGTCTTCCGTTCCTGTGGCGGTCGTCATGAGAGCCAGTTTCATCATAGTGCTTGATGGTTTTGGCTACTGCACTGGAATCAATTTTCCGTATTGACTGACCTTCATGTCTTAAAGTAATGATGGACTGTCGTTTCCTTTTGCTTATTTGAGCTGTTCTTGCCATAATATGGACTTGGTCTTTTACCAAATAGGGCTATCTTCTTTATACCACCCCAACCCTTTCACAACGCAACTGCATTAAGAAGTTAAGAAATTCCACAAATGAACCTTTAAGGCACACCTGTTAATTGAAATGCATGAAGGGACCAAATCCTCAATACACTTTACGACACTTCAGATCTGACTGATAATGAAAGCAAACACAGTACAGTATCTTAGTACAGTATGACAAGGATAGTTCAGTTAAGACAAGTGCTAGGTCTTCCTACCTGTTCTATCAGCAGGGATTGTAAATATTTAAATGGACTTTAGTGTTACTCTGGCAGACTCTTCTTGAGGAATCCTATCTGTGTTCTCTTAACTGATGCATTCTCTGCTTGCTTCTACAGTAGTTCAACCTTGTCATGACCCCACATATTCCTACATAACCCTAACAGCTGTGTCTTATACGTTTCCTGATCTCTGAAGAGCACTCAAAAGATACTCTTCTACTCTCTTCCCTACCCACTTCTACTCTCAAGTTCTACAGTTCACCGTCCCAACTGAAGCTGCAGCATCCTCAGAGAAGAGGGGACATTTTTGGTTGAACTTTGCTCCTCTGCTCCAGCCTGCCTTCCACAAACTAGCATAAAAGAGCCTCCAGTCTGGCTGCTGCCTGCTAATGCCCCCTGGCAGTGCATGTATAGCTCAGTGAGGGGGAACAGTTGCTGTGCGGTTATACCATGCCAACTGAGATGGATATTCCTCTGAGCTCTCGGCATTCACACCTGCTTTCTCCCACAATTGGCTCCCAGACCTGAAATGGCCCTGAATCACAAAGATTACATAATGGGAGTCAGGCAGGCCAAAAACTAGAATATAATTTACTGTAGTAGTCTACTACTGTACCAGATCAGATAAATGATGTACCGGAAAGATGGTAGCATTGCTGTTCATAACAGGGCGTACATACTACAGTGTCATATGTAAAAGCAGGGCACAGCAGGGACATTTTAGTGGCCTACACACGATTCCCCATAATGTGAAAGTGGAATTATGTTTTTCAAATTTTTTACTAATTACTTAAATATGAAAAGCTGAAAGGTCTTGAGTCAATAAGTATTCAATCCCTTCGTTATTGCAAGCCTAAATAAGTTAATTAAAAAGTTATTAATTATACTACGAAGATACAGGCATCCTTCCTAACCAGAGCATTTGAGCAGTTGGAAATCCCGCACTGCTAAAAACTGCTCTGTGCTCACAGGGAAAAAAACTGCCGCTCCAAATTCGCTCCATTCATTAACATCCATCTAGTTTTGTGACTACCTGGACCTACCAATAGTTTAAGTATTGAAACCCAACCATATGGCTTTGATTGAAAAGTATTTGAATAAACATGAAAAGGTAATGTAAGAGCAGTCTTATTTTCAAATAGGCTACATGTTATATTAAACAACATATAAACACTAAATAGGTCAGGAGCCAGACAGGGAGCCTAAGGAATGAAAATTAATTAGCTATATTATTTAAATTACTTTAAAGCTATAGCCTACAAAGAAATGCATTTGAGAGTGTGACATGACAGGCTGGTAGGAACATAAAGCATTCAGCATTTAAACAGCATTTTGTTGTATTAAATGATTGTCTATAAATGGCACTTATAGGCTGTGACTTACTTTAGTCAAAATAAGCCAATCAAAATGGAAACCACCTTGAATGTGGAAATATGCCAGGCCTATTGGGCCAAAATCAATTATGGCCTATTGTTAATTTTTGTTCTATTATCTATACAAAACATTTAAAATATCTGATTTTTGGTTTATAAATATTTTGCCACAATGACGCACTTATCTACCTTTCTTTTAGCATGTTCACGTAGTAAGTACACCATCATGCTTTTGGGATAAGTGTCTTTTCAGATTCCACAATGATTCTTTAATTGTGGACACTACCCTTTATTTAACTAGGCAAGTCTGTTAAGAACAAATTCTTATTTACAATGACGGCCAAACCCGGACGACGCTGGGCCAATTGTGCGCTGCCCTATGGGACTCCCAATCACGGCCAGATGTGACCAGGTCTCTCTTGGAAAAGAGATATTATCTCAATGAGTAAAACCTGTATAAATAAAGGTTAAATAAAAAATGTGATGCAGCCTGGATTCAAACCAGGGACTGCAGTGATGCCTCTTGAACTGAGATGCAGTGCCTTAGACCTCTGCACCACTCGGGAGCCCAAACATCACCGTACTCCCTCTCTTGCTCTGGGTCTTCATCTTTGTAAGTCACCTTGATTTAGCACCCGCGTCTTTCGTCAGTTTCTTAATGAAAATATTTTGTGAACTCCATGACGGTAGCTAAAGCAAGGGGCTATAGCAGCACACAAGTAGCCTACAAATGCATGCTGAGGTGGGCATGCCCTGAGGTTGTGAAGTGAGTGCTACTGGAGCAAAATTAGAGCGGGCAAGAAGGACAACGTTTCAGCCTTCATCTGACATACTCTGTTCCTAACTCAGTCGGAGAGGAAGGAAAACGCTCAGAGATTTCCCCATGAGGCAAATGGTGACTTTTTAAAACGGAGTTTAATGGCTGTGATAGAAAACTGAGGATCGATGAACAACATTGTCGTTACTCCACAGTATTAACTTAATTGACAGAGCGAAAAGAAGGAAGCCTGTACATAATTCAAATATTCCAAAACATGCATCCTGATTGCAAAAAGGCATTAAAGTAATTCACCTTTTGTCCTGAATTCAAGGTGTTATGTTTGGGGAAAATCCAATACAACACTTTACTGAGTACCACTCTCCATATTTCCAAGCATTGTGGGGGCTGCATCATGTTAGGGGTGTGCTTGTAATCGTTAAGGACTTTTCATGATAAACAAGAAATGGAATAGAGCTAAGCACAGGTAAAATCCTAGAGGAAAACCTGGTTCAGTCTGTTTTCCATCTTTCCAATTCACCCTTCAATAACCTTAAACACAAGGCCAAATCTACACTGGAGTTGCTTCCCAAGAAGATATGTTCCTGAGTTGCAGTTAGAGTTTTATATAAAATCTGCTTGAAAATGGTTGTCTAGCAATGATCAACAACCAATTTGTAGAGATTGAAGAATTGTTTCAATAATAATGGGCAAATATTGAACAATCCAGATGTGCAAAGCTCTTAGACTTACCAAGAAAGACTGGATATTAAACATTTAGGTACATATGTGTCTTATATCGGCTGAAAGCTTCAATTCCTGTTAATCTAACTGCACTGCCTGATTTACAGTAGCTATTACAGCGAAAACATGCCATGTGATTGTTTGAGGACGGCGCCCCACATCAAAATATTTTTCCACCGGCACAGGTTTCATACATTCACAAATAACGATTAAATATTCACTTACTTTTTGAAAATCTTCCTCTGATTTGACATCCAAAGGGTCCCAGCTATAACATGTAGTGTAGTTCTGTTCGTTAAAATCCTTCTTTTATATCCCAAAAGGTCTGTTTAGTTGGCACCATCTATTTGAGTAATCATGCAGAGAAAGGAATCTGAAAATCTACCCCTAAACTTTGTTTCAACAAGTCTAAATACATTTCTATTTACTCCACAGTTACCCTAAAATGTAATCAAACTATAATATTTCTTATGGAAAGAAGTATGTTCAATAGGAAACCGATTTTAGCAGGTGCGTCCTGTCTTAATGGCACACACAAACATGAATTTCCACTAAAACGTATTATTTCTTATTAGTTTTTGAAGTTACAAAACTTAACTGTGCATTTATTGACACATGGGGAGCACACCCTGTGGAAGCCATAGGAATTGCATCCAGGGAGCTAATTTTCAATATGACCTTTTACTTGCCTTTCTAAGAGGATGGTCTCTCAACAACAATAAAACATTTCCGGTTGGTTTTTCTTTGGATTTTCTCCTACCATATCTATTGTGTTATATTCTCCTACATTATTTTAACATTTCCACAAACCTCAGTGTTTTTTTCCCAATGGTACCAATTATATGGATATCCTGGCTTCAGGGCCTGAGCAACAGGCAGTTTACTTTGGGCACATCATTTAGGTGGAAATTGAGAAAAAAGGCGCCTAGGCCTAAGAAGTCAGAACGCATAATCATGCTCGAAAAGAAATGCATCACATTTTTCTTAATTGCTGGTGATTCACAGGACATTAAGTACTCATTCATGTTCGTCTGTCTAAATATATAGATTTTTGTTAAGATATGAGAATTACTTTGATAAGTTAATATGATCAAATGCTGAGCATCTAAATGCTTTTCTTTGCCACAGCCACGTGTACATTTTGGGCTGACTGAGGGGACCAGTCGACCAGACCAGATGCTGATCGCGTTTTGTAAAGCGAGGGCTTCTGGACAGGACTTCAGTAGCTTGCTCTCTGTCCATTCCATACCATCCCGCCTGTTTGTTTATTTACTGCTAATCTTGGCAAGAGGCCGCCTTGAGATATTACCAAGCCAGCCCACGTTGTGTTACAGGCTTGCAGCACTGCAGTGTGTCACCGTTTGGCTTGGCCCATGCTCTCATTGTCAGCCCGGCCATATTTCCCAACAGTTTGTTATGGAGGCAGGCGAGAATGATCAAATGTGCTATATGCTGAGGCCAAAGGCTCCTGCAGTGTGGGGAATCTTTACTGGCTTTGTGCAGGCACACAACTCCTGTGTGTTCTAACACGGATGGAAATCCCTTTTGGCTGTTTAGTCACTGACTGTCCTTCTGCTTTTGTTTCTGCCGTGAGATCAGGACGGCAGCCACTCCCCAATTGACATTTCCTCTCCATCACATTCCGTTCTGTGAATCCTCACATAACTTATTGTTGTGGATGCAATGACGCACCTGGCGATGATTGGAATGTTCAAGAGCACCTGCATCAGGTTTTGTAGTCTAGACAGTTTCTTTCAGTTTATCCTGATGGTAGTAGACAAGGAGACAACAACGTATTTTGTCCATTAGATTGTATCAAACATGCTGTTTTGTATATGGGTGTAATTTATACTCTGTGGTTAACCCAAAATACCACGCAGAAGTTATTTTTGTCTGACTCTTGAGAAGGTCTAATGCATGATTCAACATACAAGTTGTGAAGTTATTTGAATCGCTGCGAGCCCTAAGCTGAATAAAACATGTCCTCTGTCCTTCCCCTGTCTATCTGGTTTGGGTAAGTAGCCTACGTTCTAAGTTCTTAAATGTAAATTGAATGATGGTGAACTGTCTGTCATAGGATCTCTTTACCTTTTTCTTCATCAAGATGCTTTTGACAAGCTCACTTATATTTTTAAAAGCTTCTCGAAGCAGCGCAATGCTAGGTCAGGGGCATCTCGTTGCCAGAGTAACTTGATGATGCAAATCATGCATTTGTAATTCCACAGTTAACCCTGAACGAATAAATCAATAACACCAACTGGGAACTAGGAAGACTGAAGTATTATTAAAGCTTTTTCTAACCATTTGCTTTGAGAATTAGTCTGGGAAATGTGCTTAACATTCTCGGTTTAAACTACTCAGACATGTCATTGAGGAACACTGCTATTTATGAAACATGGGGGTGAGCATTTTCTATGTTTAGATCATCCTTTTCTGAGGAGAGCAAGAATATATTTTCCACTGAATGTAAAAAAGTTGCCTTCACTATTTGTTTCTATATTCATGTGTCTTTGTGTTTCTTTGGCAGGATGACTGGAACGCTATTGACTCATCAAATCAGGCCCAGGCCCACAGCAACACAGATGACAAAACCCACAGTCTGGAGACACTCCCCCCAGGTAAGAGCCAGATATCCCAGCCCTGCCAGGCATCCCACAGCGCCATCCATTCTGATTAGCCCTTCCATTTACACACAGGCGCAGGAGAGTCCTGTTGAGAAAATGAATCGACATGTTGTTCAAGCCACTTTGCAATAGAGCAGGGTGTCAGCTGTGGCTCTGTTTAAAACTAGTAAACTACCTTTACTGTTCATAAGGTCAGGGCTAATTATGCAAGGTGTGTGTGTGTGTATAGAGATGCTATGAAAAGCATCTGAATTCATCTGGGTGTTTTTACAAATGTCTGATCCTTGTCCTCAGGCCAATCACCCAAGTAGAAAAGCCCCTGTCGTAACAATTTGCGAGCCCATGCGCTCAACCAAACCCGGGATCCAATTTAGCAGGGCTGCTTAATGCATTAAGCCTCAGGTGTAAGCATATGCTGACTTGATAGGCTTTTTAGGCATTTAAAAAAGCAGCATGCCATGTACGAAGAGATATATATACATTTTAGTATTTTTACCATCATAACTAGTTCTGGGGGAGAGCTGTTCCTTTTAATTTATGTCATAAACATTCCATATTTTCTATAAAGGTAGGGCAGGGAGAAAAATCATTCCCATCTGCTTTTGTTTCCTGTATTTTATGTAGAAAAGAATACCCCTATCAATATTCAACTGTGTCTTGTTTCAGTGGCTTATGCTATTTAGGTCACTCGGCTTAACACTCAAGTTTGAGTTAAACAAAGAATTTGCAGAAGGGTGCCCATTTTTAATTAAGCTAATTTCCAGATGGCCTAATGTACAATTAATCCTTTTTTGACTCCAAAGTATAATGGAATGTCTGTGAAAATTGCCTTTTAATTAGCCTGTTCTATCTGCTATCAAATCAAACCAAATTCTATTTGTCACATGCTCCAAGTACAACTGATGTAAACTTTACCATAAAATGATTCCCAACAATGCAGAGTTTAAAATAAAATAGTATTACGAGGAATAAACTAAAATACACAAGAATGGAGCTATATACAGACAGCCAGTACCAGATCAATGTGGAGAGGTATGAGGTCTTTTGAGGTATACTGAACAAAAATATAAACGCAACATGTAAAGTGTTTCATGAGCTGAAACTAAAGATCCCAGAAATGTTCAATATGCACAAAAACCTTATTACTCTCAAATTCTGTGCACAAGTTTGTTAAATATAATTATTATAATTTTTTTGTATAACTAGGCAAGTCACTTAAGAACAAATTCTAATTTACAATGACTGCCTACACCGGTCAAACCCAGACGATGCTGGGCCAATTGTGTGCCGCCCTATGGGACTCCCAATCACGGCCGGTTGTGATACAGCCTGGATACGAACCAGGGTGTCTGTAGTGACGCCTCAATCACTGCTTTGCAGTACCTTAGACTGCTGCGCCACTCGGGAGCCCATCCCTGTTAGTTAGCATTTCTTGTTTGCCAGGATAATCCATCCACCTGACGGGTGTGGCATATCCAGAAGCTGATTAAACAGCAGTATCATTACACAGGTGCACCTTATGCTGGGGACAATTAAAGGCCACTCTAAAATGTGCAGTTTTGTCACATAACACAATGCCACAGATGTCTCAAGTTTTGAGGGAGCGTGCATTTGGCGTGCTGACTGCAGGAATGTGCACCAGAGCTGTTGCCAGATAATTTAAGGTTAATTTCTCAACCCTAAGCTGCCCCAAATGTTGTTTTAGAGAATTTGGCAGTACATACAAAGATGATTCTTTGCTTCCAACTTTGTGGTAACAGTTTGGGGAAGGCCCTTTCCTGTTTCAGCATGACAATGCAGTGCACAAAGTGAGGTCCATACAGAAATGGTTTGTCGAGATCAGTGTAGATGAACTTGACTGGCCTGCACAGATTCTTGACCTCAACCCCATCGAACACCTTTGGGATGAATTGGAGCGCAGACTGCGAGCCAGGCCTAATCGCCCAACATAAGTGCCCGACCTCACTAATGCTCTTGTGGCTGAATGGAAGCAAGTACTTGCAGCAATGTTCCAACATCTAGTGGAAAGCCTTCCCAGAAGAGGGGTGGCTGTTATAGCAGCAAAGGAGTGACCAACTCCATATTAATGCCCATGATTTTGGATTGAGATGTTCGACAGGTAGGTGTCCACATACATAATTTTTTATTGTTTTACTGCTACAGTCGAGCTGAAGAGAAAACAAGTCTGTTTTTTTTGCCTCAAGGTTGTATTAAATTAATTCCGTAAAGCTCTGAACTTCATTAGGTCGATGTGAAGTCTCAGCGAACTTGCTTGTTTCTTAAAATTAATTCTACATAGAGGTTTATGATTGGGTTGTGTAACACTTTCATTTTCTGAAGTCTGTTGCTTTGATTGTTTGTGCGTGTGTGTGTGTGTGTGTGTGTGTGTGTGTGTGTGTGTGTGTGTGTGTGTGTGTGTGTGTGTGTGTGTGTGTGTGTGTGTGTGAGCATGTCTGGATGGAAGCGTTGTGGAGGTCACAGCCTGGTGGCTCCATTCTCTTCAGAGAAGCTAATTATACAGATGACGGCTGTATCCTGCTCTGCTGCAGGTCCTTTTCTCTCCCTCTTAACTTCTGTACAGAACATGCTTCATTTGGCTTTGATTGAGAATGATGCTGTGTATTCACAGTCCCTGTAGGAATGTCTTTCTCCATGAATGGTACCTTTAATTATTATGATGCTGCTAGCTGTTTCTCTAGCCACCACTTTGTGCTTTTGATACAGTACTGTTGTGTACAGTGTGTTATGTGCTGTGAGTGACTTTCCTCTTGGATCAAGATGAGAAGACCACTCAATTTTAGAGTAATCATTCTTACTTATTGACAATGCTATTATATGAACTGATTTGATATGTGAGGAATCTGCTGCACAGCACACCAGCCCATAGACACAATTAGCCTCGGTCTGCCTCCACTATGGCTGCTCTGCTCAAGAAGTGCAATGGAAGTTATAAGGCTTAGTTGATGGCCTATACAGTGCATTCCACATTGTTACGTTACAGCCTTATTCTAAAATGTATTAAATATTTGATTTTCTCAATCTACACACAATACCCCATAATGACAAAGTGAAAACAGGTTTTTAGAAATGTTTGCAAATGTATTAAAAATAAAAACAGATGCCTTATTTACGTAAGTATTCAGACCCTTTGCTATGAGACTGGAAATTGTGCTCCGGTGCATCCTGTTCCCATTGGTCATCCGTGAGATGTTTCTACAACTTGATTGGAGTCCACCTGTGGTAAATTCAATTGATTGGACATGATTTGGAAAGGCACACACCTGTCTTTATTAAGTCCCACATTTGACAGTGCATGTCAGAGAAAAAACCAAGCCATGAGGTCAAAGGAATTGTCTTTAGAGCTCCGAGACAGGATTGTGTCGAGGCACAGATCTGGGGAAGAATACCAAACAATTTCTGCAGTATTGAAGGTCCCCAAGAACACAGTGGCCTCCATCATTCTTAAATGGAAGAAGTTTGGAACCACCAAGGCTCTTACAGCTGGCCGCCTGGCCAAACTGAGCAATCTGAGGAGAAGGGCCTTGGTCAGGGAGGTGAACCCGATTGTCACTCTGACAGAGCTCTAGAGTTCCTCTGTGGAGATGGTTGTCCTTCTGGAAGATTCTCCTATCTCTGCAGCACTCCACTAATCAGGCCTTTATGGTAGAGTGGCCAGACGGAAGCCACTTCTCAGTAAAAGGCACATGACAGCCCGCTTGGAGTTTGCCAAAAGGCACCTAAAGGACTCTCAGACCATGAGAAACAACATTCTCTGTTCTGATTAAACTGAGATTGAACTCTTTGGCCTGAATGCCAAGCGTCACGTCAGGCGTAAACCTGGCACCATCCCTAAGGTTAAGCATGGTAGTTGCTGCATAATGCTGTGGGGATGTTTTTCAGTGGCAGGGACTGGGAGACGAGTCAGGATCGAGGCAAAGATGAACGGAGCAAAGTACAGAGAGATCCTTGATGAAAACCTGCTCCAAAGCGCTCAGGACTTCAGACTGGGGCAAAGGTTCACCTTCCAACAGGACAACGACCCGAAGCACACAACCAAGACAACACAGGAGTGGCTTCAGGACAAGTCTCTGAATGTCCTTGAGTGGCCCAGCCAGAGCCCGGACTTGAACCCGATCGAACATCTCTGGAGAGACCTGAAAATTGCTGTGCAGCGACGCTCCCCATCCAACCCGACAAAGCTTGAGAGGACTGCACAGAGGAATGGGAGAAACTCCCCAAATACAGGTGTGCCAAGCTTGTAACGTCATGCCCAAGAAGACTTGAGTGAAGGGTCTGAATACTTATGTAAATGTCATATCATTTTGAAATGTTTAATACATTTGCAAACATTTCTAAAAACACGTTTTTGCTTCGTCATTATGGGGTATTGTATGTAGATTGATGAGGGGGGACTGTTTTATTTCATTTTAGAATAAGGCAATTTTAGAATAACCCTCTGACTTAATCCACATTTTGTTGTGTTGCAGCCTGAAAATTGGTTGAATCAATTGAAAAAAAATCACCCATCCACACACAATATCCAATTTTGAAATGTTTGCAAATTTATTGAAATGAAACACAGTAATATGTCATTTGACATAGTATTCACACCCTTGAGTTAATACATGTTAGAATCACCTTTTGCAGTGATTTACATCTGTGTCTTTCTGGGTAATTCTCAAAGAGCTTTGCACACCTGGATTGTACAATATTTACACATTTATTCTTTTAAAAATTCTTCAAGCTCTGTCAAGTTGTTGATCATTGCTAGGCAGCCATTTTCAAGTATTGCCATAGAGTTAAGCCGATTTAAGTCGAAACATGGAATATTGTCTTGGTAAGCAACTCCAGTGTATATTCGGCCTTGTGTTTTAGGTTATTGTCCTGCTGAAAAGTGGAAAAGTGTCTCCCAGTGTGTTTTTATTTATTTTTATTTATTTAACCTTTATTCAACTCGGCAAGTCAGTTAAATTCTTATTTACAATGACAGCCTACCAAAAGGCAAAAGGCCCTCTATGGGGGCCTGGGATAAATATATATATATATAAATATAGGACAAAACACACATCACAACAAGAGAGACTAAGACGAAAACGTAACAAGGCAGCAGAAAATGACAACACAGCAATGGTAGCAACACAACATGATAGCAGCACAACATGGTAGCAACACAACATGGTAGCAACACAACATGGTAGCAGCACAAAAACATGGTACCAACATTATTGGGCAAAGTCAACAGCACAAAGGTCAAGAAGGTAGGGACAACAATACATCATACAAAGCAGCCACAACTGTCAGTAAGAGTGTCCATGAATGAGTCTTTGAATGAAGAGCTTGAGATGTTGGAAAGCCAACTGAACCAAGTTTCCCTGTAGGATTTTGCATGTGCTTAGCTTTATTCCATTTATTTTAATAGAAAAGAAAAACTCCCTTGCCGATAACAAGCATACCCATAACATGCTACAAACTTAACTTTTTGTACTCAGCACAAAGTTAATTTCTTTGCCACATTTTTTTGCAGTTTTACTTTAGTGCCTTGTTGCAAACAAATCAAATCAAATTTATTTATATAGCCCTTCGTACATCAGCTGATATCTCAATGTGCTGTACAGAAACCCAGCCTAAAACCCCAAACAGCAAGCAATGCAGGTGTAGAAGCACGGTGGCTAGGAAAAACTCCCTAGAAAGGCCAAAACCTAGGAAGAAACCTAGAGAGGAACCAGGCTATGTGGGGTGGCCAGTCCTCTTCTGGCTGTGCCGGGTGGAGATTATAACAGAACATGGCCAAGATGTTCAAATGTTCATAAATGACCAGCATGGTCGAATAATAATAAGGTAAAACAGTTGAAACTGGAGCAGCAGCACGGCCAGGTGGACTGGGGACAGCAAGGAGTCATCATGTCAGGTAGTCCTGGGGCATGGTCCTAGGGCTCAGGTCCTCCGAGAGAGAGAAAGAAAGAGAGAAGGAGAGAATTAGAGAACGCACAATTAGATTCACACAGGACACCGAATAGGACAGGAGAAGTACTCCAGATATAACAAACTGACCTTAGCCCCCCGACACATAAACTACTGCAGCATAAATACTGGAGGCTGAGACAGGAGGGGTCAGGAGACACTGTGGCCCCATCCGAGGACACCCCCGGACAGGGCCAAACAGGAAGGATATAACCCCACCCACTTTGCCAAAGCACAGCCCCCACACCACTAGAGGGATATCTTCAACCACCAACTTACCATCCTGAGACAAGGCTGAGTATAGCCCACAAAGATCTCCGCCATGGCACAACCCAAGGGGGGGCGCCAACCCAGACAGGATGACCACATCAGTGAATCAACCCACTCAGGTGACGCACCCCTTCCAGGGACGGCATGAGAGAGCCCTAGTAGGCCAGTGACTCAGCCCCTATAATAGGGTTAGAGGCAGAGAATCCCAGTGGAAAGAGGGGAACCGGCCAGGCAGAGACAGCAAGGGCGGTTCGTTGCTCCAGAGCCTTTCCGTTCACCTTCCCACTCCTGGGAAACAGGATTCATGTTTTAGAACATTTTTATTCTGTACAGGCTTCCATCTTTTCACTCTCATTTAGGTTAGTATTATGGAGTAACTACAATGTTGATCCATCCTCAGTTTTCTCCCATTACATCCATTAAACTCTGCAACTGTTTAAAAGCCATCATTGGCCTCATGGTAAAATCCCTGAGCAGTTTCCTTCCTATCCGGCAACTGAGTTAGGAAGGCCTCCTGTATCTTTGTAGTGACTGGGTGTATTGATACACCATCCAAAGTGTTATTGATAACTTCACCATGCTTAAAGGGATATTCAGTGTCTATTTTTTTTAATGCATCTACCAATAGGTGCCCTTCTTTGCGAGGCATTGGAAAACCTCTCTGGTCTTTGTAGTTGAATCTATGTTTGAAATTCAAAGCTCTGTTGAGGGGTGCAGAGATGTGTGGGGTACGGAGATGAGGTAGTCATAAAAACACTTATTGCGCACAGTCCATGTAACTTATGTGACTTGTTAAGCAACATTTTTAGGCTTCCCATAACCAAGGGGTTGAATACTTATTGACTCAAGACATTTCAGCTTTTAATTTCTAAAAATATAATTCCACTTTTACATTATGTGGTATTGTGTGTAGGCCAGTTACCAGTAGACATGACTCTCTGGGATCCTGTTCAGATTGCAATTATATGAATACATTCCTATTACCCAAGAGCAACTTTTTAAACATCTTTCAACTTTAGTGACATGTCTAAAAGCTTTTTGTCAAGTAAACACAGCCAGAGGAGGAGTGTTGCAGCCGAGGAGAGATGGATGGATGAACTGTTGAACTTTCACATCAAAGGAAATGCAATAAAGGAGAGACAACCTGTTCTTAACTGGTATCTGAGGGCATGATCACAGATCTGGACAGGAACCAGTTCCTAGGTCTGATAAAGTAAAGCTACTGTATAAGGGATTGTTATATACCTTATGTTTCGGAATATACTGCAGCCTATAATGGGTCTTCAGGAATGGCAGTGGGCGTGGAAGATTTGATTTCCTCTTTACAAGTCTAGTACATTATTACCACCAGACCATACAGACTTAACTGCTATTATTAGCTAAATTAACATGTAACCTAATAACGTAATGAGGGTTATGTACGTGAAGATATTTTGTTTAAAAAAAAACAGATGACAAAAGAGATGTTGTGCTCGTTCTACTGCCCATCTATTTAGATCAAGCTCCAGAACATGATGACCTGAGACTGAACCATTTAATAGATTGCAACATTAATTTCATAAATAGTCATCTGTTGCACATGTTAATCATGGAAATGACAAGGTCATCTGCTTCCCCTTTTAAGCTTAGCTAGTTATAATGCCCCCGGCATGCAATTCACCATTACATTTCTGTGGAACAATTAGCATCAGTGACAGATTATTCTCATACCCTCCTAATTATCATGCGGAATACAGGCTGACAGAGCTCCATGAGATGAATTGCTCATGGTATTTTTTCTCTCCGTGCCCCCACCCTGTCTGAGAGACAATGTAATCAAATGCTCACGTGTTTTAGAGGCTTCATTCTTTGGGCTCCCGAGTGATGCAACGGTCTAAGGCACTGCATCTCATTGCTAGAGGCGTCACTACAGACCCTGGTTAGATTCCAGGCTGTATTACAACCGGCCGTGATTGGAAGTCCCATAGGGTGGCGCACAATTGGCCCAGCATTGTTAGCGTTTAGCTGGGGTAGGCCATCATTTTGAATAAGAATTTGTTCTTAACTGACTTGCCTAGTTAAATAAAGGTTAAATTAAAAAATTCACATAACAGCTGCATTAGTATTTAGCCGCATTGATATCCAGTGTGTGTGGGGACATTTTGTTTTCATACGTTGTTGTGACAAGCATTACAATTAAATATGGACGTTTTAAAAATATATATTTTATATGTGTAATAATCTGACTAGGCTGTGTGAGTGTACGCTCCTGCGAGAGGGAGCGAAAGAGACACGGAGTTTGTAATGCAGGCTCTTATTAGTTTGGTAATGGCTCTCAAATCATCTTTAAGCTCTGGAATGTGAAAACTTAACACGATGGTCACTTGTGATGAAGTGCTAGCAGCTGTTTTTTGCCCAGTAAGGGGGAAAGAGGTTAGAATATCTTAATTTACTGTGCTGTTGTCCACAGTGTTTCCCCTAGGAGTATTTTTAGCAGGGGTGGCAAAGGTAGCGGGAGATTTAAAAAAAACAAAAAAACAAAAAACAAAACAATTGTAGAATGATTTCTGGTGACTTTTTTTAAGAAGACTCCAAAATGCAAAAGTGTAATTATGTTGACACCATCTGAAATATAACTGATGTGCACCACTGCACTGTAGGGAGACGATGAGCAAGCGGTGGCTGAGCGCTCGTGGCTTTCATTCGGGCCACTGCTCACTCTGTTTGCTACAAATATAAGTTGTAACTTGTCTCTACTCTTTTTTCAAATGTCTTTTTACTGTTGTTTTATTTCTTTACTTACATACACACACACACCTTCTTTTTTTCCGCACCATTGGTTAGAGCCTGTAAGTAAGCATTTCACTGTAAGGTTGTATTCGGCGCACATGACAAATAAACTTTGATTTGATCTTAAAGGGATAGTGTGAGATTTTGGCAATTAAGCTCTTTTTCAATTTACTCAGATGAACGCATGGATACCATTTTTATGTCTCTGTCTGCAGTTTGAATGAAGTTTTAAGGTAGTTTCGCAAGCCATTGCTAACTAGCGTTGGCATAATGACTGTAAATGGATCATCTGACTATTGGTAACAAGAAAAAGTTGCACTATCCATTTAAAAGCAAAATTACATTTTTTGGAGTGGTGGCAACTGCTGCTAAATGAATATAGGGGAAACACTGCTGTACTGTATATTTCTTTAATCTCCTGTGTCTCTGATCTGGTTTGCAGGCAAGGTGAGGTGGCAAGACTTTGACCAGGACCTGTATGTCGGTGCTACTGTGGTGCGGCCGGGGCAGGATCCCTACGCTCGCAACAAGTTCAATCAGGTGGAGTGTGACAAGCTCAGGATGGACCGTGGAGTCCCTGACACCAGACACGACCAGTAAGTCTTTATTCAACCTCTGTCATGGGTGGAATTAAGTAAGGAAGAAATGGGAACAGAATTAAATAATTTTCGCAAATTCATGGTGTTTTTACTGCAGTGAGTAGTAAAGTGATTAATCAGTGAACTTCCCCATTAGTAATGTCCTATGGGGAAAAACTGGGAACTCCTGCTGTCATCTGATTATCAGAAGGGCAAAATGAATCAAAGACAGAAGTATATAGTGTACATCTTTCTTGTTCCTCCCCCTTAACACGTTACAGGGTTTCTTCTGCTGGTGCCTCAATATAACTAAGCCTCACAAGAACACTGGACAGTCGAGCAGAGACCTTTTGGTGCAATCATCAAATCCAAATCAAATCAAAGGTTATTTGTCACATACACATGGTAGCAGATGTTAATGCGAGTGCAGCGAAATGTTTGTGCTTCTAGTTCCGACAATGCAGTAATAACCAACGAGTAATGTAAGTGTAAAGGGATGAAGAATATGTACATAAAAATATATGAATGAGTGATGGTACAGAACGGCATAGGCAAGATGCAGTAGATGGTATAGAGTACAGTATATACATATGAGATGAGTAATGTAGGGTATGTAAACATTATATTAAGTGGCATTGTTTAAAGTGGCTAGTGATACATTTTTACATACATTTTTTCCATTATTAAAGTGGCTGGAGTTGAGTCAGTATGTTGGCAGCAGCCACTCAATGTTAGTGGTGGCTGTCTAACAGTCTGATGGCCTTGAGATAGAAGCTGTTTTTCTGTTTCTCGGGCCCAGCTTTGATGCACCTTGCTGACCTCGCCTTCTGGATGATAGCAGGGTGAACAGGCAGTGGCTGGGTGGTTGTTTTCCTTGATGATCTTTATGGCCTTCCTGTGACATCGGGTGGTGTAGGTGTCCTGGAGGGCAGGTAGTGCCCCCGGTGATGCGTTGTGCAGATCTCACTACACTCTGGAGAGCCTTACGGTTGTGAGCGGAGCAGTTGCCGTACCAGGCGGTGATACAGCCCGACAGGATGCTCTCGATTGTGCATCTGTAAAAGTTTGAGTGCTTTTGGTGACAAGGCGAATTTTTTCAGCCTCCTGAGGTTGTTCTTCTTCACCACGCTGTCTGTGTGGGTGGACCAATTCAGTTTGTCTGTGATGTGTACGCCGAGGAACTTAACTTAATACCCTCTCCACTACTGTCCCGTCGATGTGGATAGGGGGGTGCTCCCTCTGCTGTTTCCTGAAGTCCACGATCATCTCCTTTGTTCTGTTGACGTTGAGTGTGAGGTTATTTTCCTTACACCACACTCCGAGGACCCTCACCTCCTCCCTGTAGGCCGTCCGTCGTTGTTGGTAATCAAGCCTACCACTGTAGTGTCGTCTGCAAACTTGACGATTGAGTTGGAGGCGTGCATGGACAAGCAGTCGTGGGTGAACAGGGAGTACAGGAGAGGGCTCAGAACGCACCCTTGTGGGGCCCCAGTGTTGAGGATCAGCGGGGTGGAGATGTTGTTTACCTACCCTCACCACCTGGGGGCGGCCCGTCAGGAAGTCCAGTACCCAGTTGCACAGGGCGTGGTCGAGACCCAGGGTCTCGAGTTTGATGATGAGTTTGGAGAGTACTATGGTGTTACATGCTGAGCTATAGTCGATGAACAGCATTCTCACATAGGTAGTCCTTTTGTCCAGATGGTTTAGGGCAGTGTGGTTGTGATTGCGTCGTCTGTGGACCTATTGGGGCGGTAAGCAAATTAGAATGGGTCTAGGGTGTCGGGTAGGGTGGAGGTGATATGGTCCTTGACTAGTCTCTCAGAGCACTTCATGATGACGGAAGTGAGTGCTACGGGGCAATAGTCGTTTAGCTCAGTTATCCTTAGCTGTCTTGGGAACAGGAACAATGGTGGCCCTCTTGAAGCATGTGGGAACAGCAGACTGGGATAAGGATTGATTGAATATGTCCGTAAACACACCAGCCAGCTGGTTTGCGCATGCTCTGAGGACGCGGCTGGGGATGCCGTCTGGGCCTGAAGCCTCGCGAGGGTTAACACGTTTAAATGTTTTATTCACGTTGGACGCGGTGAAGGAGGGTCTGCAGGTTTTGGTAGCGGGTCATGTCAGTGGCACTGTATTGTCCTCAAGGCGAGCAAAGAAGTTGCTGATAGAATTTAGGGAGTCTTGTTTTCAGATTAAAATCCCCAGCTACAATGAATGCAGCCTCAGGATATGTGGTTTCCAGTTTACATAGAGTCAAATAAAGGTCGTTCAGGGCCATCGATGTGTCTGATTGGGGGGGAATATATATGCGGCTGTGATTATAATCGAAGAGAATTCTCTTGGTAGATAATGCGGTCGACATTTCATTGTGAGGAATTCTAAGTCAGTTGAACAGAAGGACTTGAGTTCCTGTATGTTGTTATGATCACACCATGTCTCTTTAATCATAAGGCATACCCCCCCTGCCCCTCTTCTTACCAGAGAGATGCTTGTATCTGTCGGCGCGATGCGTGAAGAAACCAGGTGGCTGTACCAACTCCGATAGCGTGTCTCAAGTGAGCCATGTTTCCATGAAGCAAAAAACGTTAGTCTCTTATGTCTCTCTGGAATGCTACCCTTGCTCGGTTTTCATCAACCTTGTTGTCAAGAGACTGGACATTGGCGAGTAGTGTGTTTGGGAGCGGTGCGCGATGTGCCCGTCTCCGGAGCCTGACCAGAAGACCGCTTCGCCTGCCCCTTTTACGGCGACGTTGTTTTGGTTTGCCGACTGGGATCCGATCCATTGTCCTGGGTGGTGGGCAAAACACAGGATCCGCTTCGGGAAAGTCGTATTCCTGGTCGTAATGATGGTGAGTTGACGTTGCTCCTATGTCCAGTAGTTCCTCCCGACTGTATGTAATAAAACCTAAGATTACCTGGGGTACCAATGTAAGAAATAACACGTAAAAAAACAAAATACTGCATAGTTTCCTAGGAACGCGAAGTGGCCATCTCTGTCGGCGCAGGAAGTGTGTGAAGCTCCCAATTGTCTCGCTCTCTCATCTTCTTTTCGAAGAAAAACTGCTCAAAGATCAAAGAAAGTACAGGTCCTCTGGGTAAAAATACAGGCGTATAGATGGCTTATTGTGGGGGGTCATGATGGTAGATTGATAGCGAGTTACACTTCCATTTTCTTCCTAGTTGGAGCAGTTGATGATGAATCGATGGTGATTGTAGTTCTTTATACGACAGGGGGGTCTAATCCTGGATGCTGATTGGTTAAAACTGCATTCCAGCGGGTGTCTATTCCACAAGTTACTCAAAAGTCGTACAGATACTGAACTTGGGAGTCCTTCCAAATGTCCACCTGCTACAGCTATACCATTGAAATGCCTATTTACTCTGTTCCGTCTCACTGCATAATCCAAAGTCTCATCAGCCCAGCCAGGCAAATTATAAACTTGAAATGATCAATAGAAAACAGGTCAAATGAAACGATGTGCTGCTAGTTTGCTGTCTTTCCAGCTTCAGTTTGAAGTGATTGTGTAAGGTTTGTTGTTGACTAGCTCCTCTAAACAACAGTGTCCTGACGAGAGAGCACATTTTCTATGCCAGGCGAAATCGTGCATCGTTAGCATATTGTAATGGATGTATCCAAATAAATGTCACTAGACAAAAGCATAAACTAACGCAAATAACAGAGTAACAGCTACTTTGCTCTTATTCTGGCTGCACTGTTTGATGTGACTGTAAGTAGCTAGCAAGTAAGGAGTAAGAACATTTGCAGCCAGTATGGCAATGGAACACTTAGAACAAACGGCTGGGTCGCGTCTCTGGCAGCCGGACCGATTGAATGGACGAGCAGCTGGCTTAGGTAGCAACCCTAGATTTGTGTCGGGACTATATCTTGTGGAAGGATGAAATAGTATGAATAAATTCATCAAAATAATATTTTTTATGAAAATTTGTCAATCATTATTTGAATATGTTGGTAACCCGTTGTATAAAAGTGATAATTCCCTCGAAGCCGGTGTTTGGAGGACATATTTGCACGGTTTGCTGACCCCTCGATTTCGTCTTGGGCCTAACAACACCCGTGCCAATATATCTTCCAAACACCGTCTTCGAGGCCATTATCACTTAGTTGTGGTCCAACGATGTCAATGTCCTGCTTGATTTATGTCTCTGGATGGGCCAGGTCAATAGAGATTAGATAGATACTCCAGAGAGAACCTTCAGATAACAGGAATCCTACTCTGGAAGAGCATCGTCCATTATCCCTGTCAGTTTAACATATTCATCTCACTCTTGTCATCCAGTTAAGAGAATCCCTGCTTTTTTATTTGCACCGGGAAACCTCTGTGGCCTCTCTCTTATACCCTCGGATTTCCATAATGTTTGAATTCCGGACTATACAAAGCAAATTAGCATGAGATTTATCTTCATGTGTGTAATGGATTCTTTATCTCTTTGGGAGGGTGTACATGGCCAAGTAGGTTGGTTTTTGAGTCAAATGGCTGTGACTAAGGCAGGTGCCCAGGGACTTCCCCAATAATGCAATATCATATTGAACTGGAAGTGCCCTTTACCGTTTTATATCTGATGCCCAGTCATCTGTCACTGCTTTGGGTATTCTGATGTCGAGGCCTTTTGGCCCGGTGGGACACAGTGTGTTACAAGAGAAAATATCGAAGAGAGTGAAGGGGTGGCAAGGGGCAGGATGATCCATCAAAGTGGATACAATTTGACAAAGGACTGGTTGTAGAAGAGTGGGGGAGCACAGAAGCCAATGTGTTGGAATGCTAATGAGAGGGAGCGGTCGGTGGCTGTAACAATGTGGCTTTCCCTCTCTGGCATTCTGATCAATGTTTTCTGGTGGCCCAGGAGTCGCCCCTGCTCCACATTGGTGCCCTCATGTCAGCCCAAGGAGTGGTGCTCAAAGGTACAATTGATTATCCTGTGGTCTTCCCCCCCCTGTGCTCCCCGGGACCTAGAGCACTATCCCTGCCCAGATGTCAGGACAGGAGGGCCAAATCCATATGTCATGAGTAAGTCGAAGAGTTGTTGTTTTGGGTTTCAGCGGTGGATTGAAATGTCTGCTACTCCTTGTAAATGGAAACATGGTGTCTGGTATAGGACTTGTGTATGTTGATAAGATTACACCACTGATTCCTGGCAGGTTTTCGTGTTATTTTTCTGATACTTTACATAGCATGGATCAAATATGACATTGGCCAGATGTAGCAGGCATTGAAGCAATGTTTATTGAGCTACAACATTTTGATTTAGCGAAAATATAACATAACATCTGATAAATATTCTCTACCGTCGATGCTCGTGGGTCATGTTGACAGCAGTGTTCTTCAGTGGCCACAAATTAATATATTGAGGTCAGCATTTCTGCCACTCTGTGAAAACACTTTCTCCGCTTTCCCATCTGGCTGATGCAAATATAATAGTGGGTGGGCACTGGGCGGTAAACAAAACAAAAATCTCTGGAAGTCGATACATATTTATAAGTCATTGCCGTCTGCAATTAAAGCCTGATTATTCAAAAACATGATTATGGTATTTGTGTGAGTAAAATATGTATTTGTGTGTCACTCAAAGCAGTTGCCTCTAGAATCTAGACAACTGCTCATACTGTACCTGCATATGTAATTGGAATTTTGGGCAATCATTCAGTTGACAGTAACAAATATAAAATGGCCATTTTTAACCATCCACAGGTTTAATCATAATTTTCTCTGCATAATGAATTATTTTCCTGTTCATTTCTCATGACATTTTTGCTGGACTTGGACAAACATTCTTGTCCCCGCATGTTCTAGATAAATCAGTAGCTTGATTACGGTTGTTCCTGAAGCTGCAGGACAAATGCATTCCAGTCCAAAAAATAAGTAAATTGTGCTTCTTACATTAGATGGTGTTCTCAGAATTAATGTGAAATAACCAATTTATATACAGATTTTGGAATCACTAGGGAAAGCACTATAGTATTACTTAAGTCACCAGTAAGTAACGGTTTGGGGAGGCCTGTGGTGTTCTTAGCTAACACAGAGTTCACCATCTCTCGTTATCATCTGTGGGTCCCACGAGCTAAAGAGCTGGAAGTTACTCAACTCTGTCTCTGCAAAGTACCTAAAATATGCTCTCGAAGTTGTAGGATGTGACCATCTCATTCATGTTTACAATTGGCTCATTAATCCCCCTCCTCTCCCCTGTAACTATTCCCCAGGTCGTTGCTGCAAATGAGAACGTGTTTTCAGTCAATTTACCTGGTAAAATAACGGATAAATAAAAAATAAAAATGTGTAATACACTAAGCATTTAGCCACTCCACCATACTGTACATAGGTCTGTGGTTTATGACTGGGGCAGGTATGCAGGAAGTCTTGTCAGGGATGTCTGTGTCCCAGCACAGGCTTCCTATTGATCCTTCTGACAAGTCTGCCCATACTTTGTCAGGAGTTGCAGTTCAGGAACTAACGCGTGCTTCTGGCTGTGGTCAGTGCGTCTGCAGGAAAGTTCTCCAAATGGAATGCAGGGTCACATCTCCTGCCAATATTGCAGTCATCAGGAACCAGACTGAAATATTAGTCATCAGAAACCAGGCTGAATGTGAACATCGATATTTCAGCTTTTTGTCTTCTCTCCTCTGTTGTTATGTGGATGAGTATTGCAATGAGTGCTACAACAACAGCACACTCATCTTTGCTTTCTCCCAAATGCCCTGTTTTCAGCTTTCACCCTGTCCTGTTAGTCTTAAAAAGGAAATGGGGAAGAATTCACAGTGATTGATTTGTTTACTCCAGAGGTACAGCATGCTGATTTAATTTCCCATGTGTCTGTAGAAAGCTGTAACTTCTAGGAGGGGATTGAATTGTATCTCTCACCCGTCAATGTGCCAGGTTCACAGTATGTGCTCCGGTGAAAGTTATTTAATGCTGAGGTCTCTGTATACATAGTTGCTGGATATCAGTGCCAGGGGGTGGCACATTGATTTGTTTGCTTCACCAGCTTGGCTCCTCTCACTGTGTGTGTGGGTTGAAGTATGTGAGGGTTAAATCTACGCCGGTTCACCATATATGGCTGTAGTTGTCAGTGTATTTGAACCAAGGATAGGTTTCCTCTGTAATTGACATTAACGTGGTTCTGACTGATATGATTCGGTGAAAACAATCTTTATTGTGCTTATTGGTTTCCATGACACTACAGGATTAGGCCAGTGTCTTTGAAAGTTTCATGTCTTCTTCACTGAGAATTGAGTTGCGCTCTCCCAGTGCCTGGCTGAAACAGTTGGCATGCGAGTGAAAGGACCATTTCTCAACAGAGTGCATCATGGGTACTTCCTGTTTGAGCTTCTAGTTATAGAGTCATGATCTGATTTTCAAGATGAGGGAGGACCTTGTATGCTTGCTTGTGGTCTAGGACTTTATCACCCCTAGTGGCGAAGAAGACGTGTTGATGGAAGTCAGGCATTACAAGTCTTAATGACGTAGAATTAAAATCACCAACAAAAAGGAAAGCAGTTGCATGGTTACGTGCTTGTTTATAGCCTCGTATAGTTTGTTAAGTGCCAGGTTGTTGATTTTCTCGTCCTGGTGTATGTATGTATGTATGTATGTATGTATGTATGTATGTATGTATGTATGTATGTGTGTGTGTGTGTGTGTGTGTGTGTGTGTGTGTGTGTGTGTGTTTCTGACAGATAAGATCTAAACCAGGACAGAACTTGTCTGTGTAGACCAATGTGTGTGTTCTGTCCTGGTTTAGATCTTATCTGTCAGAAAGATATCAGTTTGTCCTCTGACAAATCAACTGTAAATTTCAGTGTTCCTCAAGGTTCTGTTTTAGGACCACTATTGTTTTCACTATATATTTTACCTCTTGGGGATGTCATTCGAAAACATAATGTTAACTTTCACTGCTATGCGGATGACACACAGCTGTACATTTCAATGAAACATGGTGAAGACCCAAAATTGCCCTCGCTAGAAGCATGTGTTTCAGACATAAGGAAGTGTATGGCTGCAAACTTTCTACTTTTAAACTCGGACAAAACAGAGATGCTTGTTCTAGGTCCCAAGAAACAAAGAGATCTTCTGTTGAATCTGACAATTAATCTTAATGGTTGTACAGTCGTCTCAAGTAAAACTGTGAAGGACCTCGGCGTTACTCTGGACCCTGATCTCTCTTTTGAAGAACATATCAAGACTGTTTTAAGGACAGCTTTTTCCCATCTACGTAACATTGAAAAAATCAGAAACTTTCTGTCCAAAAATGATGCAGAAAAATGTATCCATGCTTTTGTCACTTCTAGGTTAGAGGCATTTGACCATCAGGTATTCCAAGACAGGTGAACAATGGGTCGAGACTTCCATTGCGCTAGAGTCGGCACACCATTTGCTGTAGATGAAGAGGCATACCACTCCCCCTCTCAATTTCCCTGAATCCGATGTCCTGTCCACTCGGGGGAATGGAGAATCCATCGAGTTGGATAGCCTTCACCTTGCCAGGGCTCACCCTCTCTTGCCTCTCTTTCGCCGGCGTTTCCTCTTGGATAGCCTGAAAATTGAGTCGGAATTACACAAAGAGACCACGGCAGATGAGATACATGTTGTGCAAAAAAAGTAATGATAAACGGCAGAAGTATCACAAAATAGCAAAGATGGGTCCGAGCTCGCAAGATGACAGCCATACAATACGGCGCCATCTTTCCTGTCTCTGCACTGCCTGCAGCTGTCTGCCCAGCACCATTGAACACTTAGATGAGAGATTCCGCCTCCTCTGATTCTTGTCACAACAGATGCCTTTTATTTCTGTGTCCTTTTTTGTTGTTGTTGACCAGTTTAAATTGCTTGGCTTCTTTAATCTTCAGACAGACCATTAACTTGGATGGCAGGAGACATGGAGGCCGCAGGTCTTAATTGGAATGTTTTATGTATTGTCTGTTGTCGACCCAGCGTGGACTCGGTAACCGCTGTCTGCCGTTTTGGCCACTCTCTCCAATTCTAATGAAGCGTTCTCAGTGTACACTGCCGGATACATATTTAATGAGGGAGGTGAGCCAGTTACATTATGAGGCGCTGAACGGCCTGCATGTGAGGCCACCAAAGGACCAGGCAGTAGACTATACAAAGCAACTCATCAGCTGTGTTTGTTTTTCATTTGTGCTTGTCTTTTATGTCCCCTCCCTACAGTATCTTGTTACTGACACCTCATTTTAATTACATAGCTCAGAGGGACCTACATTACATGCCATACACGAAGTATGAAGCCTAATTGTTGTCTGTGCAATGAAAAGGGAGTGCCACAGTTTTTTTCGATGGTACAGCAAGATGGTGTCAAGGGCTTGGTTAAGCCTGGGATGGTTTACTAGACTGGTTTAGATCCATTTGAAGAACAGAGAAGCAGCCTTCAGCATGGACTTTAATGCGAATGCAGTCCTAACAGTAATGTGGGTTGGGAATTTAAGAATTTATATTTGAAATACTTATTTTCTGTATATTTTAGTATTTTCAAATGACGTGTCCAATTCACATTCTATTTTCCAATAGCTTACTTTTTTCCAAATAAATGTTTAATACCCCTAAGACCAACCAGACCTGGGTTCAAATGCTTGGGGTATTTTTAAATATTTGTATTTGAAAATACACTGAGTATTTTCAGTATTTTAGTATTTTTCTTGGCCCGGATGATACAGTACTTGCTGTGCTCTGTACTATGTGGACTACTCCCATAGTTGACCTCTGCTCTGGGAACTATGAGCAGCTATTTTTCGCCTGGAGTGATTCCTGCTAAGGGAGAGTCGTGTCTTGTCTTGTAACTCCTTTAGGAAGCATTGATTGACGTCAAAGCCTTACTCTTGTCCCTCCATTTCTCCATCTTCTCTCCAAGGAGGCTCGTCATGGGCAGTCTCTGTGTCGATGAGTTCGACTTGGGGAACCTCTATGCTCTCACCCATACTCAAAGCCGAAGCTGCTGGTGACTGGACTCTAGCGGATTAGCCCATCTCTGTCATATTGAAATCTTAAGGGGCTTGTCTGAGCCTCCATTGCTTAAGCAAGCAAGACTTGCTGTCGATCATATCTTCACCAAACCGTCACAAGAGTGTGTGCAAAATAGAGCCTATTTTAATGTAGGATACAGATCGAATACATTGGTCTGGGCCTGGAGATTTAAACTCCAAAAGCTAAAGTTATTCAGCCAGCGTGTTGGAGCACACAACACCAGCTAGATAATTGGTCCTTTTTGGCCATTGAGTGTGTTTTCAGTGCCCTAATGAATTTGCGTGTTTTCCTGTCTCCTTCAGCTGCCGGCATAAACAGTGGAAGACTGAGCTGCCTGCTTCGAGTGTGGTCATTACCTTCCACAATGAGGCCCGCTCAGCTCTGCTCCGCACCGTAGTCAGGTGAGTGCACACACACACACGCACACACAGTCTAGGCCTGGAGATACTAACCCATGTCTAACCCTCTCCTCTCCCTCCCTCCCTCTCCAGTGTTCTTAAGAAGAGTCCCCCACACCTTGTCAAGGAGATTATCCTGGTGGACGATTACAGCGACAACCGTGAGTTTCTGTTTGATGAGTGGCCTTAACTCTCTCTCTTTTGCCCTGTGCCTCTGTCACTCTGGATCAGTACTGGCACTGGTTTAGAGGTTCCAGGCCCTTCTCTCCCCCACCACCCAGTCTGTAAACTAAAGCCCCTGTCCTGAACCATTGTCGAGCCTCCCTCCTGCTCAACTCTGGGTGACCCCCAAACCTAAGGGCACATGCCTCTTGCTTGGGCTTTGATGGCTGTGCACTCCAGACACTTTAACAGACATCACGCCTATCATATGTTTTTTTTTTTTTTCCCTCCATAGTTTTCATCAAGGTCTCTTGTTGCACATTAAAGTGTTTTGAGATAGATTGAAGCTACTTTGATATTTGAGTCGTTCTAGAGTTGTTGTCCGTCAGTGTCTGGGCCACTGCGTAAACCTTTGGTCCCTCTTTATATGATACAGAACTGAATGAAGTCTTCATAAACCCATTACAAGGCCTATATAGATGTTTCTTTGACATGTATATAGATGGTTTATTTTAATAACCTTTGGTGTCTCGTGGTTCAGCGGAGGATGGAGCCTTGTTGGGGAAAATTGAGAAGATCCGGGTTCTTCGAAATGATCGCCGAGAAGGTGAGTGGACAAATGGCAAAAGGAATAAAACTGTTAGTTGGAAATGAGTGGTCAGGCTTCATTCATCATAGTATTTGAATCCCATTTTTATTGACCTTGTCCAACGCTGCATGTACCTTAATCAGTGATTTGCCAGTTGTAAAAGCAGAGAAATATTATTTGGGCTAGGAAAGGATTGAGTTTAAAACAGAGTCCTGATTGTTAGGGCAATTCTCATGAAAAGCACTGAACAGGTTTATAGGGGCCAACGGGGAGAAAATATACACTCCAGAACAATGAAGAGTTTGTAACAAGCAGAGTATATTTTTGAAAAGTGCTTTGTGTGCTGTCCAATAGAAAGAACATTGGGCCAAAAAAATACCTGGCTGCATCCTCTGTTCATTATCGCTATCTCTGCAAAACTGATTACCTCATTTACAACTCCACAATCGCACACTGCCCCCTTCAACCAATTAAGCATGAATTTAATTATCGAACCCGGGATCAAAGAAAGTTAATATGAGCTAGCACTTCAGCAAAGATACTAGATGACTTCAGAAGTCCATTAAAACATACTAATTAAATACACTGAGTGTACAAAACATTAAGAACACCTTCCTAATATGGAAGGTAATATGGAGTTCCACCCCCCTTTTTGCCCTCAGAACAGCTTCAATTTGTCAGAGCATGGACTCTACAAGGTGTCAAGCATTCCACAGGGATGCTGGCTCATGTTGACTCCAATGCTTCCCACAGTTGTGTCAAGTTGTCTGGATGTCCTTTGGGTGGTGGACCATTCTTGATACACACAGGAAACTGTGTGAAAAACCCAGCAGTGTTGCAGTTCTTGACACAAACTGGTGTTCCTGGCATCTACCCTGTTCAAATGCAATCTTTTGTCTTGTCCATTAACCCTCTGAATGGCACACATACACAATCCATGTATCAATTGTCTCTAGGTTTAAAAATCATTCTCCTCCAATTCATCTTCACTGGATAGATCAAGTGACATCAATAAGGCATCATAGCTTTCACCTGAATTCACCTGGTCAGACCATGTCATGGAAAGAGCAGGTGTTCCTAATGTTTTGTACACTCATTGCAGCTATCACTTTAATAATTTAACCATATTTTGGTGATATGCACATCCCAAACTTCAGAGAACCGGTGTTGGGCAATAAGTATACTTAGATAAAGAAGTTAGAGCCTCGCACACATGAATAGCCCATTGTGTATTTGATTACATCATGTTGTTGACACCTCCACAGGTCTGATGAGATCTCGGGTGAGGGGGGCCGACGCAGCCACTGCCAGTGTTCTCACCTTCCTGGACAGCCATTGCGAGTGTAACGAACACTGGCTGGAACCGCTGCTGGAGAGAGTGGCTGAGGTCAGTGAGTTCCACAGTCACAGAACACACACCTGACATTGAGTGCTGCTCACTGCGCTGATCTGTTGAGTTGTTGTGTTGGCAGAGAGAGGAGAGCGCACCTGGAGATTTCTCAGACAGGCAGGAAGACAGACACAAAGACATGCAGACACTGGCAGGTGGACAGACAGACAGACAGACAGACAGACATCCACAATGACAGACGGACGGACAGACAGCCAGACAGACACACTGATGGATAAACAACACTGACAGACATTGGTGATTCAGAGGGGCTGAGACGAGCACAGGTAACGTTAGACACACTCAAGGTTCTTAAATGGATACACAGACAGAGGGACAGTTTGGGGTTCAGCCAGGTAGGGTAAACATGACTAGTTGCTAAAGAATGCAATATCGACAAGCTTCAAGAGTATTACCTACTGTACGTGTCACTCAGTTGTGGGGAGGAGCTGCCGCACCCTCCGCTAGCAAACAAGTGCATTGCACCAGGACGTGCATCCTGTTGGGCACCTGCCCAGCAAGGACAGTTCAAAGACACACACACAAAGACACACACACGCGCTTGCAAACAAACAGAATAACACAGCCTTTCAACCCCTCTTGAGTTTTCCATGATTTTTTACTGTGTTCACTTCGCTTCAACACTTGTTTACTGCTGTCGGGTCTGAACACAGTTTAGGAAAAACTAAGTAATATGATTTAATGAGCTCTAACTCACCATTGGTTTGACCAATCTTCCATGGAACACTGTCACTGCTGTAGTTCTGTTGTTCCAACAAAATACTTGGAATAGCTCTGCAATGATTCAATCCATCTGATTATGTCACTCTCAGCAAATCATCCATTTCCCTTTTGGAAATCTATTTGTGTTCTGGCTGTGTTAGGCTTATATATTTAAGTACAAATTTGGGCAAACGTTTGACTGGCCGTAGATCTGTTTTGGACTAACTTTGTTATAGCTTTTATCCACTGTCTGGATTGAAATTATGCAGTAGTTTTACTGAATATTTCAGTCCTTCAGTAATGCTGAATTCAGATCCAGTGGACAGTCTCTCAATTGGTTTGAATTGAGAGACCACCTACCTCTGATGCCCCCATGCCCACCCCATAAAATGCTTTGTGGCTTCTTTTGGTTAAAATTAACAGTTTTGGTAGCAGAGGGGCCTGGATGTTGGGAGTCTTTGTGGACCGCCTGGAAAATAATGTAGCAAAATCTAGCGGAACACTCTGGATCTTTGTGTCCCATCTTAATCTCTCTTTACTTCTCCAACAGGACAAAACGCGAGTTGTTTCCCCCATCATCGACGTCATCAACATGGACAACTTCCAGTACGTAGGTGCCTCGGCCGATCTCAAAGGAGGTAAATCCCACTCATCTACGCCAGCAGCTTTCCTTTCCTCTCTAGGGCAGGCTGGCCTTTAGGAAAATCACACTGCAGTTTTCCACTCGGTGCCCAAAGTCACCTTCTGCCAAAGATGTCTAGTTTTTTGGTGTGTGTGGCTGGCTGGCTGTGCCTGCGCATGTGTGTGAAAGCAAAGAAGAGAATAAGTACATGATAAATCTTGAAAATGGGAATGCCCTTTGGAATGGAAGCTATTTGATTGATTCATCCAAGGATATAGGCAGATAACATTAGCACGGTGTCGTTGTATATTCTATACGGCTTATGAGAAGTGTTATGTACAGCCATAAGAAAATAGAGGGAATGCCACAGATATGTGATCTATCAGATAGGCATTGTGTTATATAAGTTTTAGTAGGAATACAATCACATCTGACAACCAGCGCGGCTTTTTCCTGTTGTCAGAATGACTCAACTCTTAATCACTTGAAACCTAATCTGTACCTGGTGTGTGTGTTTTTCCACCTCTAGGATTTGATTGGAACCTGGTCTTCAAGTGGGACTATATGACCCTGGAGCAGAGGAGGGCACGTCAAGGAAACCCCACTGCTCCAATCAAGTAAGCCACCCTCTGCTCTGTCTGTTCTTTCTGCTGCCCTTTCCTGCCAGCCTCACCTCTACTAATAATTCATAGCTACGCATTGGGCCTGCTGGAGGAGATGCTGAGGCAGGCAGCATTAGATGTCAGTATCAGTGTGCAGCGTCAGAACTGAGCACTCTGGGGAATACGGGCCAATGCTCCTCAAAAAGACCCGGAGCCTTTGAGCCCTTTGAGTCCTGTTTTGTCCCTGACATCTACGGTGCCGTATGACATCGGCGAGTGCAGTAAACAAAGGCAGAGGTGATTGAAGATGTTCGTATCATCTTATCCTGCTTTGTCTTAAACTGTGTATGGTGATAAGGGAGAAGAGATTTGATGGGGATATTGCTGTTAAAAGATAGATTTAGTACATTGACCAAATTTCCTGCATTTCTATCACTTGTAGATCAGAAGAGAGGGCAAAAACGTTGATTCGTTCAATCAATATGAGCTCACAGAAATGATTGTTTAACTAAGTAACCCAATGTCAGATGCATTCTCTCAGTGAACCATGGTTTACCAACAGAGGGCAGCATTTAATCGATATCCAAAGGCTAGAATTTGAATTTGGCCCTTAATTTCCTAAAATGCATTTTGTTCCTCTTTGCTGGTAAAGGTGATGGTAATTAACCCAAAGGATGACAAGTCATTTTTCATCATTTGTTTAGTTTGAAATCTTCCACTAGAGCCATGGATTTCCCAAAAGTTCATTTAAGAGAGAACAACAGCAGACTAGTTCAAGATGCTCATCATGTTTTTCTTCCTTTTGAAAACAAAATGGCCTCTGAGCAGAAGTGGTGTATTCTTCCCTCCAGACAGCCAGAGGACAGGACACCACATCCCCTGCTGCTGCCAGGTTACAGGGCCAGGCTCTGTGCATCACATGCTGATGAGAGGACTGTAGGAGAGCTAAACTTGGCTTGACTTTGCTTAGTCTGTCTCACAGTTTTGTCTCATGACCCTGACAAACTGTACTTTCGGTCCTACCTCTTTCTCAGGACTCCCATGATTGCCGGCGGACTCTTTGTCATGGACAAGGACTACTTTGAGTTGCTGGGGAAGTACGACATGATGATGGATGTGTGGGGCGGAGAGAATCTAGGTAATAGGACACAGAACACTAGGAACGCTTGAGCTTGTTTGACATTGTGTGCCTGGGGAAAGGAAGAGGAAGTGTGCCCCACGCTACCTTTTGTTGGATTGGTTTATGATGTCCATATGTCAACCAAGAGTTGAGGAGAGATGGACTGTATCACTTCTTCTTTTTATAAGAAAGAATGTGTTGATCCCAAATTGATTGCATAGTCAATTTACACACAGCTCTGACACACACTTAATCCACCTGACATGCCACCAGGGGTCTTTTCAGTCCCCAAATCCAGAACAAATTCATAAAAGTGTATAGTATTATATAGAGCCCTTATTGCATGGAACTCTGATCCATCTCCTATTGCTCAAATAATCAGTAAACCAAGTTTTTTTTTAAACTGATAAAGCATCCTCACAACACAACGCCTCTCCCCTATTTGACCTAGATAGTTTGTGTGTATGTAGTGATATGAATGCTACGTGTGTCTTTAAAAAACAAATGTATGTTCTTGTCTATTAATGTTCTGTATAATGCCATGTTTCATGTTTTGTGTGGACCCCAGGAAGAGTAGCTGCTGCTTTTGCAACAGCTAATGGGGATCCTAATACCAAATATTGACATTGAAGGTACCAACCGTGGGAAGTTATATCACAATGAAATGTAACTCTAAAACCTTGCCATAAACCGTTATATTAATATGTGTGTTTTGTGTTTGGACATTGCAGAGATCTCTTTCCGCGTGTGGCAGTGTGGCGGCAGTCTAGAGATCATTCCCTGCAGTCGAGTGGGACACGTCTTCAGGAAGCAGCACCCATATACCTTTCCTGGGGGCAGTGGCACCGTGTTTGCTAGGTGACTATTGATTGTCCCTGTGATGTGATTTAGACTTGGCTAAAGTCTGCCCTCTTCGGTCCAATATGTGTAAAATCCTATTCTACATACTGTCATATAACAACCAACCAGAGTGACGGTACATTAGGGTTTTGAAATATGAGACATAAAGAATACCCACTATACAGGCTAACAACTGGCAATTGAGTTATACCACTAACTTTACCCTTATTTTTTCCCCTTATTTTCCCCTTTACCATTCTCAAAGATCCAATGAAATTCAAGCTGAGGCGGCGGGGTGAATACCTGCTAGCCAAATGACAAAACTTGCGGTTGTAGCCCATAGAGGGCCTGTTTCATTCCTCTGAAATTCACATCATAATACCTGCTGTTCAAGTCTAGCTGAGCTGCAGTCATTAAAATAGAGGCGCAGTCAGAGCAGAAGCCTCAGCTCTGCTCTCATCTTGGCTTCACCCCTGCAGTGTCAACACTGTTCAAGTATGCATCACATCAGGGTGATTCATCAATGCGATGAGAGTGAGTGAACGTTCCTTCACTGCCAGTCTGTCACGCAGCACTGGAAACCCCACAGATCGCCGAGTCTTAGGATGTGTGCTCTTTTCTCAAAATAGTCGAGGACTGTCACTCTCCTCCTGTGTTTTCTGAAGCTTGAACCGCCTCATCACTTTCTCTTGCCCTGTTCAAATTATTTTGACAGGCATCCTTTATTGAAGAAATAATAGATATGATCAAATGAATAGGTCCAAGCAGAGGTTCTATAACATTGCCTATAGTTTTTAGGCTACTGTACCATGAAATGGTCTGATCAGTGACTATTTCAAGGACCAGGAAGGACACATTTTGTAAGTATTCTAACGTGGTGTCTGTCCGTCCACAGGAACACAAGGCGAGCAGCAGAGGTGTGGATGGACGAGTTTAAGAACTTCTACTACGCCGCTGTGCCTTCGGCCCGAAACGTGCCCTATGGCAAGTAAGTGTCCTTTCAGACACCGTTCTTCCCATGATGGCATCGCAGACTGCCCTGCTGAGCTTGTATAGAATATCAAAATGTCCCTTTTTCTGACACCTCCAGAAGGTCAGGTACTACACCGAGTTATAGTAGTGATCTCAGTTGTCTCCAGATGTCATGCTGCGGCTGTCTGTCTCTCTGAGATGGCTGGTAATTAGATGAGTCATGGGTTTCCTCTCTGTGTGTCTGGCAGCATTCAGAGCAGAATGGAAATGAAGAAGAGGCTGGGCTGCCAGCCATTCAAGTGGTACCTGGAGAACGTGTACCCTGAGCTGCGGTAAGTAGAGAGACCACACCACCACAGTGGACCAGCAATATATTGCTTTGAAAACGGACAAAGTTTAATGGAAAGACATAACTGTTGACTGTTTCCCCTACCATTATATAGGCAGAACAGAGTTTGGGGGCCTTTGCTGCTTACCACTTAGAAATTAAACTAGGGGAAACACTGCGGTAGGTGGCTTATACCCACATCTTGTGATTTGACATCCTCTTCACTTGTGCTGTGTGTCTGGCCCTTCAGGGTCCCTGACCATCAGGACATTGCCTTCGGCGCTCTGCAGCAGGGAGGTAACTGCTTAGACACGCTGGGACACTTTGCAGATGGAGTGGTGGGGGTCTACGAATGCCACAACGCTGGGGGAAATCAGGTATCATTCAGGGCTCAGGTACTGCTCAGATCCATTACACATAACCAAGCTGTGCACTGGGCTGGGTAACACAATGAGGTGGGTTTACTTTATAAATAAATTACTGCCGCAGAGGGTCACAGTGCACATGTCAAAGAGTTGGTACTGTACTGGACAGTCAACTAATGCTTTGATTGGGTGTCTCCGATTCATACTGATTAAATGCATTTTGATGTCCCACTTACCACAACATATTGATCATATACTAAGCTGGAGGAGGGGATTCTGGGAGTCCAGCCACTGTTGGTGTAAATATGTGTGATTTTCAACATACAACATCACATATTCACACTTGACAAAGACAAATGCTTTAGAAGTGGATCTGTATAATAATTCAGGAGTACCTAAACTGTGCCAATGTAGCAAATTCACTGTGTCCCACTCTTTGTCCACAGGAATGGGCGCTGACCAAGGACAAGTCAGTAAAGCACATGGACCTTTGTCTGACGGTGGTAGACCGCACCGCAGGCTCACAAATCAAGCTGCAGGGCTGCAGGGAAAACGACAGCAGACAGGTGAGCGAGCTGAGCACCACGGATCAGATCGATCAAAAAGTAGTAGTAGTAAATTAATGTGACTAACCGCAGTCTGGCAGTTAGCATGGCAATAGAACATTCATTTAGTTTTGCCATGGAATGTGGATTATGATGGATTGGGATGATCCCTTTTGATATGCACTGTAGATAATTCACCATAAACTCACTGTCAATTGAAACCATTAGTGATTATAGTACTCACAGTACATACAAACCTGTGACTGATGTCACCCTTGTTTCCCCCATGTCCCAACCTCCCCCTTCCTGTCCCCACCTCGTGTGTCTCCAGAAATGGGAGCAGATTGAGAGCAACTCTAAGTTGCGGCATGTGGGTAGCAACCTGTGCCTGGACAGCCACAGTGCACGCACTGGGGGGCTGACAGTGGAGGTGTGCAGCCCCAACCTCAACCAGCAGTGGAAGTTCACTCTCAACCTCCAACTCTAGAGAGAGACAGTGTCCCCACCACCACCTCCTCCACCACCACCTCCTGCTCTCCTCCCCGGAGCCACATAGACTAGAGCCACCCAGCAACAACTACGGACAGATGGACGGACAGACGGAGGCCCCCAGAGGGGCCACAACACACAGAGGGAAGGATATGAAACTACAGACCAAGTGGGATGATGATGCTTTCCATTCAACTATATACCTCAGTGTTTCATCTTTAGTCCTGCTCTTTGGAAAGTGAATGTTATTTTTCTTAATGCAGGTGAAATGGAATTAACTTTCTGGAAGGTTTTTTTAACGTGTTCTTTTAAAATTTCTCTTTCCACTGAAGTTCACTGCGTTTCTGAAATGGATGCGACTTATTTTGTTGTCCTCTTCCCTCTCTCAAGTAATCTATCTTTGTTGAATGTAAAAGACGTATTCCACAGAGGTTCCCTGACTAGACCGAGACGGCCCAGGAAGAAAGCTGATAGTTTTGGTATGGTTTCAGTTGGGTTTGGCCCCTTAAAGGTCCTGCTGGTAGAAGGGAAAGGACTCTACGCACTGTTCATTCACTGAAACACTCTCTACTGATTGGTGGGCTGTTCTGACAGAGTGAACAGTAAAGAGATGGAGAGAACAAAATCAGTTTTTTTCTTCTACAATTATACAGAATTTTCATCCTGCTCCTGTCACACGTGTTGTAAAAAGGTGCGTCGTCTGATCAGAAGGGTGCTCTTCGCGGGTCTCTCATGGATACTTTTGGGGCCAGGAGTTGTCGAGGGTGTGGATGTATCGCTGCTGGGTCATCAGATTGTAGCACTTGTTGCTACGACTCTTCATTCTTTTTCCCATCACAATTGGATGGAAAACATTTTTTTTTTTTCATTCATGTATTTTTTTCTTTGCAAAAGCAGTAGTGTCCCAAGTTTATTGATTCATTTGTAACAGACATTTAATAATTTTTTGTTCAATTATACTGTAGAATAATCAACTAAGTTACACAGTAAATTGAACTGATATTTCTTTATACTCGTTGCTTGACTGTGCTCTTGTGAGTAAACACGTATCTACTTACTGTATCGATTTTTTCCCCTTCTCCCTTTTCAGTGTTCGTGTTACCATGGTAACAACCTCATACAAATTAGTAAAGAGTTTATTACAGGGTAATGTTGGAACCATCATTTCCATTCTTAGAAGTGTTCTTGAAATGTTCTCACACACAGTGTATGTATACATTGGAGTCCTTATTGTCACTATTTGTGATTTGCCATTTTAGAAAAGTACACTTCATCTGAGGTAAGCGACAAAGACAGCATTTACATGGGAGGGCCTTGTGTTGCATGTTGTACCAATACTTGAGCGTCTTTTTTTTCTGTCCTTTTGTTTGTCTCGACATTGCACGCATGCTTTGTGAATGATGTCTTTGCCTTTTTTGATATCCATCATACTGTAAAGGGGAATGTGTTTTTGTGCGCTAGTGAACAGGTTTCTTAAAGGAGGGCAGGTCATTCGGCTATAGTTAACTGGACTTAAGGGAGAAAAGCAATAAGATGTTCTTATTTCAGTATCATTGTTGTGCATTTAGCTCGCATCTGCTTCGGGTGTATTCTGATTGGGTTAATACATTAGCTTGTGATTTATGTGGTACTTTAAACGTTACTGTTCGTTTCTGAGGGGCAGCAGAACCCACCGCTAATGTGATGGCCAAAGGAGCCTATAACGACTTACGAAAGCAAAGATTCATCCATTGACATGGCATTGTTTGTCTCGGTTGGGATGCCCCCAATTTCAATAGATTAATTTATTCTAGAATAGCAAATTACTAATTATTCAGTAATATTTGCTGTCTGTATTTTGTGAGCCCTCATTATATATATGCATATATCCCTTTGTTCTACACCATTCTGGTCAATCCTTCGTATACATAGGGAGACTCCAACCACCATCGGTATAGAAACAAGCATCACAACGACAAAACAGATGCAACAGCTCCCATCTCTAACTTGTGTGGAGGTATTGCATTTCAAAAATGCCAAAGAGATGAGGTATCCCACGGTAAGAGGTGTGGAGCAGGGGATAGAGGTAACATCCCATATTTTACCTGCAGTATCTGCAGTTCAGAGTGTGAGATCTGAGTGAGCAGGACTATGGGGTGTTGTAACCGCCCATGTGAGAGAGGTTTAGTAGGATTATGACAAGTTGCACATGGTATGAGCTGTCTGCCATCACATCACTGTTGAAATTGTAACAATTTCAGAGATCATGTCAATTGTAACAATTCAAATGTGAAAGTTCAGCTGGTTAGAGGGAGGCCTACAGTACTAAATGGGATTGCTTGTGTGAACATTGTCTACATGGTGGCAACGGTTGTTCAAGTATTGAATAAAGCCTTTTTAGTAAGACTTGTGTGAAAATGAAGTTTGCTGTTCACTTTAGGAATTACGGAGGGAAAAAAATCTTAGAATTACAGCCACATTTTAATTGGATGAAATGTTTACATAGCACAATGTGCCAAAGTTATTTACTTATTTGATTTGCATTGTCAATACAATTTGTGATTCAAGTTTAGGTGAGGGACGTGCATGGACTAAATGATGACTGAAACCAAATTATTGATCACAAGAAATTGTAATTTGGGATATTGAATACGGTTTGTTCCTCTATTTTCTGCTGTAGGAAAATTGGATTGATTCAAATCAGTGGCAAGGGAGGCAGCATGGAGGTAACATTTAAGTGTATATCTTTGTATATACAGTACGTTTGTCTATATACACATACTGTAAGCAACAGCAGTTACTAGTGAGTTGGTCTACTGTACAGCGCTTGTAATTCATTGTTTTATAGTTATGGCAAATTCAACTAAATGAGGAAAAATGATTAACTTAAATAAATGCATTTATATAAGAGGTGTGGACTTTCTTTGTTAAGTCTTCAAGGAATGCAAAATGAGAAAAAGCTTGGATTTTAATGATGGCTGTAACTAAACAATTCAAATCAGTTTTCCTGACCTGCATGCTCTCATTGCTATGCAGTCATTCTCAGGGAACAGAAAAGGCCTCTAACAAAGAGATCCGGTGTCTGATTTACAATCTGCCCATTCTGGACAGCATACTTGTTAAGTCGTGTGTGTGTGTGTGTGAGTGTGTGTGTGTGTACACACACACACACCTCTCTAGCTCTCCCGCGTGTGTGTGTAAAAAATAATGCCACTTAATGGATGTTTCGATTTCCGTGCAACGGGAGCTACAGTATAGATCAAATAGTTGTGTGTATGGAATTAAGGTCCAGCTCCTTGCATGAACATGGCCAGTGGGAACTAAAGGGTTTGTACTTAATGTGTAATGCTCATCACATCCCAGGGTAATGTAACAGACATTAGTTGATGACTCAGCAGCCTTAAACTGACCATCTGTCACCCACTACTACCTACAGCACAGCACATTAGACATGCACCTAGCCCACAGGGGGTGCTAGTGTGATATGCCCATATTGGTCACTATCTAAAAGTATAATTTAGAAGGTGTATAATGTTAAGGGAGCCTTTGTTAAGTGAACCTTTAAGGCCTACATAAACTCTTGACACTGGTGGTGTATAAAATCGTGAACATTTATTAGCAACATGGTGTAAACTCAGGTGGTATACATACGATTCACAAAGTCCATCAGGGTGGTGTACTGTTAACATGAAGATCACAGAGGGAAGGTTTACAATAGGCTACATACACACTCAATGAGGAGAAATAACAAACACGCACGATACAGCAATCACTTTTCCTCCACCAATGAAAAAAAAACAGGACAAGAAGCAGTTTCAACAACATTCCCAGAGCAGTCATACATTGCAGTTTGTGTGTTGTATAGAATTAATCCGATACGGTAGGAAGTTTGGTCCAGCTTACATGAGCTATTTACATATTATTAGTACAATGTCAAATACACCATTCTGGAACTAGATTTCATTTTACTAACTACCCTTAATATTAGTCTTTTCTACTGACCATTGATTGAGCACATATTTCAATATTATCTATCATTTTTTACAGTATTTTGATAGCACCTTATTGTATTTTTTATTAATAGCGAATAATGAAGCCCTGAGGTCGGCAAAGTTAATTTACTTGACTGTCTCAATCATACATCTTCAGGTCCCAACTTTAGACTTTCAATTGCCAGAGTGCACGATAGGCCTACAGAAGACATTTGTTATTTTCTTGCCACTGTCATTACACTTTAACATATTGTAATCTTCCACTGTGTTTTAGAATGGAAATTACTAACAAATGGTGTCCAAAATTTCTAGATTACATATTAAAATGTATTTCAGCAGTCTTGATCACTAATGCAGAGTGGAGGCTGTATTGAATGAAAAGCATTCACAAAACGTGTTGGCTTTTTACTAACTATAAAAGGACCCAATGGGCATTGGGCTGCCTGACTAGCCAACTTACTTGCATGCAGTCTGTTTGTCCACTAACGGTTACGGGTGGAGGCGGGTGCACGAGTGGTACCATGTTATTGGCGCTCTATATGCTTTATGGGTCTGAAAACAGTAAATAGGGAAAGGGGGATATCTAGTCAGTTGTATAACAATGCATTCAAAAGAAATGTGTCTTCCGCGTTTAACCCCTCTGGTGGGTGGGGGCTGTGCCATAATCGACATCCACGTCTTCGTCGCCCGGGGAACAGTGTGTTAACTGCCTTGCTCAGGCGCAGAACGACCTGTTTTTTTTTTTACCTTGTCAGCTCGGGGATTCGATCCGGCAACCTTTCAGTTATTGGCCCAACACTAATGGCTACCTGCCACCAAATACCAGAAGGAAAGAAGATGGCATGTGGCAATAGACTGAGTGGGCTGTCAATCAACTGACCTCAATGATTTTACAGAGCAATGGTAAATTAATATTGCCTCTTAGCTAGGGAATTACAGTGACATCAGATTGACACAAAGACATTCCAGGAAATGATAAATGGCCAATGATGATAAAAAAATTATATCTGGCCTCAGGATTTGGATATGGCTTGGCCGTTGATATAGTTTATGTCTGTTGTCTTTTCTAGTAGATTGCTTTAAAGAACCAAATGTTGTAAGGGTTGAACTATAAACCTAGTTATCTAATCCTGGAGTGAGAAAATAATTTCATGAACACAGATGCACTATACAGATGGTAAACTGTCTTTTGTTTTATCCATCTTGAATAAATTATATATTTTTTAGATATTCTCTGCAGAAGTCATCTGAAGTTGCCACATGATACTGGCATGAAATGCCTGGTAAGAAAAGGAGATTTTCTATGTAAAAGGCACTGAGAATATATCTAATACATGGCTGGGCAATAAAATAAATTGTCATTTTATCTTATTGTAAATTGTAGATCATACATTTTCAACCTGAGAATTTAAACTAAAGCAGTTCTGATTAAAACTGAATACAGGGGGAGGGGGATTAACAGCCCTCCATCTCTCCTGATTATAATTGGTTCATGAAATCACTCAGAGTAGCAATAACGGATCACCACACGAGTCATCTGCTCTCTACTTGGCCATGGTGGTATTAATAACATTAAATGTGGCCTAATAGACGTTGCTTAGTAACACTACACTTACAGAACATTTTAGAGCACATCCAAGGACTTCATGACTAAGATATACCGCAAACAGACAATTTAAAGAGATTATATATTTGATTTTGAAGTGTTTACTTTGAAAAGGTTGTTGACTATCATGCATACTTCTTGGTGTCTATCAATATCACAATTCAGAACAAAAGAGCATTGTTATTAGCATCATTAACATACTTATGGCATGTCAGAGAATCTTTCAGACAGTGATCAGTGCACAGAACTAGTGATCGCACACAAACAAACATACACAAGAACGACAATGTTTTTTTGGGGAAAAGGAAAAGGTGAAAAATCACAATCATGTGTCTTACCTAAAAGTGAAGAACCTGATAGAACTATAATCACTTGTACTGTCTAATAAGTACACAAAAACAAATGTACCTCAATAGCATATGCACATCATATTTTGGTAAATATTCAGTGTTTTTAGAATATA